>NC_140465.1:19837085-20489585 GCF_051167445.1 Perissodus microlepis | reverse complement strand
TTATGCTGGGATTTAGAAATGAAAGGAAGACAACATATACGATTGCTGGGCAATGAACAAACTACAAACACAGGCCGGGGTTTGTGAATGGTTTAGGTCTCTGGATAACCTTCACAAATGAAAGACCGCAGAGACAGAAATCTCAGTCATGGCTGCACTGTGGAACTGGTGTCTCTAGAAAATCATGTCACGCCTTACAGCATGACATTTAGATTAATGTCACCATATTTGGAGACAAAAGAAAGACGTTCTTTATTTTATTTGGACAAATGTAATAAATGACATTTTGCAAAACTAGCAAAACTTGAGGTTAAGTCAAGATCTATTAGTATTGACCACAACAATACTAATTGTAGGAACAACTTTTTTAGATATCATCTTTTGAACAATACAAGTATGTAAAATGAAAAAAAAAAGTATTTAAATAACACACACACACACACACACACATACACATATATATATATATACATATACATATATACATATACATATATACATATATATATACATATACATATACATATATACATATATACATATATATATACATATACATATACATATATATATATATATATATATATATATACATATATATATATATATAGTAACATTAATGGTGAATTACAGAAAGAGAAGATTTAATGCCCATAGGCTAAAAATTTTGGTGTAGTGACACTTTTCAGTTTTAACTGAAGGGTCTAACTATAAAAATGCCTTTCAATGTTTCTGAATTACATCAGTTTCAATTCAATAGAGCTGTACAAAATAGCCAGTGTCACTCATGTCTGCATGAGAAATAAGCCATAGGTCATTATACAGCTGCACCTTCTTGCTGAGCAATTGCTTATTTGGCATGTGACGTTTCTAATAGGAAATGTTTCTGAATCCTTCTGCTCGGTTGTCATGGAACGTCTCGCTGTGTCTCGTAGCCCACGGCTTAGTTCCTCCTCTTTCTGTCTGTCTCGATCACTCTGACTTTCTCTTTCCCTGCCTCCCTTTTCCCTTCACTTTTTTCCCCTCTCTTTCCTTGGCTGAGATAAATAGGAGGTAGTTAGTGCTGATGTGAGAACATAGTGTTGCCTGCACAGTAAAAACTACATTTGTCAGTGCCACAGTGCTTTTTTGCTCTGGGTAATTGTGTGTCATTGTCTTGCAAGACTGCCTGGAGATATTCCTGCTATGGAAAAGGAAGTGAGGTCGGTGGGAGTGGGGTGTGGGGGGAATTTTGTGCGAAGTGGAAATGAAAAGAATTTGTTGTTCTACTATGTGACACATGCAGTGGCCTATGTGATTAATTAGGCCATTAGCAGATGCAAACAGTTCCATGCTATTCAGGTCATGCTGATCCTTAACAGCTTAATTTCGGTTTTTGTGATTTGTTTTTGTGTTTTTTAACGATTCTTTAAACAGCACACCATTAAAACCACCTGCCTAATCTTGTGTAGTTTTCCCTGGTGCTGCCAAAACAGCTGTCATCCATATGGGCACGGACACCACACCTCGGGTTGTCTTGAGGTGTTTGGCACAGATGCTGGGAGCAGATGGAATTTCTATGGAGCGTCCAAGGATTTGGCTTATTTTGGTGCATCAGTCCTGTCTCTTGACCTGACTGGAGGTTGCTGCCTATCAGTGAGTGGTGCTGCAGTGGACTTTTAAGTTTTAAGTTAAATGGCATCGCTGTCATGTAGACTCTCATTTCAGTGCACATATCTTCAGCTTCTATCACTGTGGTAGTGGTAGAGTGCACAGAAAAAGTCTGACTTTTTATGATAGAGGTGCATGTCTTTAACATTATTACAACCTGAACTCACAAAGCTTGCTCATACCATGTTGGCAATTTAGACAAAACATTTTAATAAGCCATATCATATGATATTTGGACTGTATAAATGGCACCCTCATAGGTATCTGTGAAACTGATGTAACGTGCTGTAAAAACAAAGTGAAAAAAAAGTTCTCGCTGTAATCAGGACTAGCTTGATGGGCTCACCTCACCGATGTCAGGGTTCTTGAAAGCACCTTTGGGGAAACAAAGCTCTCACACGCTTAAAAACTTTCTCTATTCCATCACACAACCATCTTACCCCCAGCCAAACACTACACAGAACAAATAGCAGTCACATATTTTATGTTAGTTATGAGAACAGGGACCCCTTTAATAAAATAAGCAGCTGAACTCAACTTTAAGGAGTGTCAGGGTTTGGATCTTATATATTATATATAAAACAATGCCATTTCACAGAAACTGTCCTTGTCTCTGAAGGTTTAAAGTGAGAACCTCAATGGTATTGCAAACGTCATGATTACACTAGTTGTCATGGGAAGGTGGCTCCGTACTTATCAGCTTCAGGATGTACAAAGAATACAACAGTATATAACCAGGAATGAATGCCGGTTGTGGACTGATTTCAGGGCACTTATCCTTGTATCCTCGACATGGTTTTGCTTGAACTACAAATGTAGTTCAGGCAATTTATGTAAACCACAACTATAATGATCTTGCACAATGAACAACAGAAAACTAGAAAATGCTTTTGATAGTAGCCATTTAGTAGTTACTATCAAAAACATGGTAATTGTTTTATCTCCTCAACTAGCCAGACTTTCAGTTGGATTCTGATAGGCGGTCAGTTTTGAGGTTGTCCTTTGATGTGCTTTTAAAATTGTTAATATGTTAAAAGTTGTGATTTTTAAATTGGGTAAATTGGTGCTAATTTATAATATTTGTAAGCGAAGCTTATCCCAAAAGGTTCACACATAAAAAAAGTTATTGAGATGTTCAAGCAATCAAATTGATATTAGACATGTAAGGACAACAACAACAAAAATACTTTGTGTGTTATTGAACAGCATAATGTCTTTCTACTTATGCAATATATGCTGTGTTGCTGGAAGCAAATATTTAGACATGTAGATGTGAACCCAACTGCATTTTGGCTGTGAAGTATCTCTTTGTGTCCTGAGCTCACCACCTTCCCAAGCCTCCCAGTCATTCAAATGGTAAACCAGCAGAACCGACTCTTAATTCATTGAGCAGCATTAACAGTCCAGTCCAGCTCTGAGCACTCCAGTCTGACTCACTGTTTCCCACTACTTTCTCCAGGCAAAGAAAAGAAAAGTATTTACCATGTGAAAAGAGACAGAAAGAGGAGTTAGAGAGCTGGATGTGGCACGCTTAATCTGTAATCTGTCTCTGCCATTTTTCTTCGAAGCATGTCCTATTTACTTTTGTGTATGTGTGTGTGTGCGTGTGTGTGTGTGTGTGTGTGCCTGTGTGAGTCAGTCCTGTTTTCTTCTCTCTTCTCAAGTTTCAGTCTGAGTTTCACTCAGGTGAGACTTTTAAAGTAATTCTTAGAAAACTAAATGTCACCACTGGCCTTGCATAAACAGTAAATCTTTCGCTAATTTCAGACACAGAGAATGATCTCCAACAACAAAACTGATGCTTTTCCATTGGTCACAATCTTTGCTAACATGTTAGAGGGAACGTGATCATTTTTCCAATCATAATCTCTCAGCAAAAATTTGAGAATGATTGTGTTGTACTGGTTGATTGGGAAAGAAATGGTTTTATTAATAGTGGGTTTTTTGTTGTTGTTTGCTTTTTGGTCTGAACCACTTGATGCACATATGAGATGAAAAAGATATTTTATTTCAAGGTAAAAGCAGTTCTGGTGAATTTTACAAACAAAATGATAATTTTTAGATCACAGTATTGTTTTTCTTTTGCTATGTGTTGCACTCAGAGCACTTGGTTAACCTGGGCAATTAAATAATTGCCAGGAAAGTCCTTTTTTAAAAGAAAAAATTGAACCTTCTGACAATAAAAAATAAACAATTAAAAAGCAGTTAATTTGCATCATATTTACTATATCTTGGTGGTGTTTTCCCCCCCAATTTATTGGTTAAAAATTTATTGTGCAACAAGTCATATGAGTAAAATTACATGTGTATATAAGGAAATGTAAGTAAGTTTTATGGAAATAATGAAATGTTGAGAAATGAATACAATAAAAATGAGTACAATGACCCAATGGCACAATAATATATTCCTGCCCTAGCTTTAAAAGTTGATAGTACAGTGAACATAATCCACACAATAACTGCTTTATGTTTCTTTCAAAATATATCTGCTAAAACTCAGGATAGAGTATAAAAGTGTTTTCTTATTGGCCAGTGTTGAATGTGCATGCCTTGATAGTTTTATCCTGCCCCTCCTGACTGTATGAGAAGTACAATCAGAGCTCCTTTCCTTGTGGGGCAGTTGGGCTTTATAGAACATCTGTCTGTAAACATAAAATGTCTGCAGGAGATGCTTGCTTGGCATTCAGCACCACGTGAAACTCATGCTAATATGCAACTGTCTCTTAAACATCCTCCTAATTACATCTAATCTCTCTCAATACGCCCCTCGGCAATGTTAAAATTGATGCATGAAACAAGACAAGTGCATGTTCTGCTTGGCTGGCTCAGGTTATGGTGAGAGAGCAAGAGAGTGAACAGCAGGTTTTTGAGATGGCTTTGTGATCTAGATGTGATCATTTTGTGTTCTACACAGATTTGCATTTGTGGCCCTTTAAAGGCCAAACAAATAAACAGTTTGTCATTTCCGGTATATTTCTGTGCGGTAACCTTAAATTTGAATGATAATGAATATGTTTGACGGGATATTCTAGCTGCTAACTGTTATCATGACCTCAGGATTTTTTATGAATCTTGAATAGATTCATTTAAGAGAGGAAAAAAAAACAAAGAACAGATCAATGAACACTGTTTTTCCTCTGGATTACACTGGTGATATCACTGGTCACATGTGTGGTTCAGTAATAGAAGTCATAGATTTTTCTCTGTGTATTATAGACTGTTACACGCCTCAGTTGTTTGATAATACTCAGTGATGGGCTTGCATCTGAACTGTCATGGAAGTAATTATACTGTAAATAACGTTTGTCTGTGTATGTATGCATGCTTTTGTGTGTGTGTGTGTGTGTGTGTGTGTGTGGACTTGACAGCCAAGGGCAGGCAGGCATGACATCAGATTCCTTCCTCTCTGCATAAGCAGCATTAAGGAATGGGAGGAAGAGTGGCTGCAGATGTTGCATATGATGCATGCTTGCTAGGTACTCACTAGCTTTGAGGATATTTGGTGAAGGATAGTATCATATATAGTATATTTCCATCTCAGCAAAAGGATTTATTCTGTGATATAGCAATGTTAATGAGGAGGTTCAAAGGAAGGTGGATGTTGTTATCACCAAAACCTCATCCGGTCAGGATGCGAATAAAACAGCCATCAATCTGTTGCAGTATCTCAGTTTATTGAATTGTAATCAGTGGTAACTCAACTTAAGGGAAGACACATGGTCTGCTAACTCTGAAAATAAAATAAGGTTTGGATTTTAAGTTACTAATTAACTTAAGAATAACGCTTAAACTCAGGAGACCAAATCAAACTCATCTGAGCTGCCACCCTATGTGGGAGTGAAAAGAGTGAGCTGTAAGTGAGTGCAGTCCTTATATAATGTGTGACAGGTGAGCGCAATTAAGGGCAAACTCCAAAGCCAATCAAAGGTGAGAAAGGGAAACAAGGTAAGTCTGGTGAGGTGAGGGAGAGGGAGGAAAAAAGGGGGTAAGAAAAACAAGAATCCTTGTAACAGAGACATTTCAGAAATTTTAAGACCAAGCCATTGAATAAGGTGGTTTTGTTTCTGTTATAAAAACACTCACTCTGGGATAGTCTCAGCATTTAATGTGACTTACAGGTACAACACAGCCAGGCCAGAAAAGTAGCTCAAATATCAAAAATGGCAGTTCTTATGTCTTCCCCGTTTTGTTGGATTGAGAGGATCTGTGGTGCCCAAATGAGTGACTTTGCTGAGTCCCTTCTTTTTATCTGACATTATCGGGAGGTTAACATTTGGGTTTTCAAATGAAAATGTTGAATGTCATACATTTGTACAAGTTATTAATTTTTTTTAAAATTGTGAATTGAATTATCTTAAATTTGGATTTTTCCTGGCCAAAAATTACTTTAATTTAGATTAATGTTGTTGCTGATACTGTCTTCCACCTTTTTATTGCCACAAATATGAAAACATGGTGAACTGTTAACCAGTTCAGATGTTGCTGTTGTATATAAAGTTTGACTGATTGTCTTGAAACATTGTTTAATTCATTTTTATTCCTTGATTTTTTTTTTCTTTTACAGAGATGCAGAATCCTGCATTTGTGCCTCCTAAAGTAAACTGAGGTGTTGCAATAACCTTTCACAAAAACAACATTTCACACTGTTCCCATGGTGATATCCAGTGCCCATTGTCCAAACATTTACTTTTCATTCTTCTGCCTTATTAAAATCTTCATTTCTCTCTTTTTTAAAACTCTTTTTAAAAGGTTGCTATCTTAACTTTAGCTGAACTTTTATGTAAGCTGTATGGGTAATAGTCTGAAAACTGTGTCAAGCACATGATGCTACTTGAGAGACACAAACACATTAACAATTTGTCTAAGTTAGAGAGCATTGCGTTGACAAGGAAATGGTTCTTGACAGTAAACGGGACACTAATTAAACCCTCTTCAGCAATAAGGTGATGCTTTCTGACTCAGTGAAGACCTAATCATAAGGTTTTAGCACATGATGTCTTTAAGAATAATCACTTAGCAATAAAAATGAATGAAAATGAATATTCAAATGAGAGAATATGTAAATTATGAATTGCTTGTCCTTTTACCTTTACTCATTTATCTGTATGTCATACTGTCTCACATAAAGAACATGTATTTCTTTCATCTTGTATCTTTTTTTTTTTTTTTTTCTTTTTTTGTGTCCCGTTTGGATCTTTAGCCATCAGAATTGTTGTCTTAAGGCCAAGAAAGATGCCAAGCGGATTTATTTTACCAAGTGGATCATCATGGCCTTGCCATATTGGTCCATTTGATTGACCTTTATTATAATTATGAATTTATTTTATTTTCAGTTGCTACAAACGGGACAGACATGACTGGGGGATAGGACAGGGAGAAAGAATGAAAGAAAGAGAGGGAGAGAAAGAAAACCAAAGGGGAGAAGATACGGTGAGAAGGGGGGGAAGAAAGAAAAAAAAACAAACAAACAAACAAAACACCTGGATCACCTGTATGGAGAAAAAAAACAGAAGAGAAAGCAAACAACAAAGAGCAACATAATAAAAAAAACAGCACCATCACAATAAACTAGCTAGCAGTAGATAACAGTAGATACTAAATAATAAACGATATTGTGCAGCACGCAAGATAGACAGCGCACAATGTGCTTTGAGGCAGCAGCCAAGAAAGGTGTAGTCCGCGTCTGTGAACACCCGTGTGTACACCTGTGTGCATACCTGTGTGGATCAGCATGCTTGTATTCCAAAGGTTTCTCCATGTAACGATCTGCTAGGGAGTGTGGGGAGCCATAGCCCCGTCCACCAGGGTATGAAGCAGGTATGGAGGAGATCCAGGCCCCAGATATCCAGAGGCCCCAGAGTACAAGGACCCAAGGAGGACCACCAAAGGGGGGGGAACCGTGCCACCCTCCTGGGAAGAGCTGAGTAGAGCCCCAAAGGAGAGGTCACCCCGCAGCTACGGAGCAGAGGCCAGAGGGGGTTGCAGTGGCGTGCCCGCGGGCTCTGCCGGCAGCCAGCTGTGCCAGAGAGGACCGAGCTTCAGGCCCAGAGGCCAGAGGCCTGAGGGCATCCCACCCCCCGGAAGGAGCCCAGCCGGGCCGCAGGCGCCCGGCCCCGCCAATTGGCCACCAGGAGTGAGCCGGTACATACATGAGCGCCCAGCCCCAGACGACAAGGACCACCAACACACCAACGTCTGAGGGCATCAGCTACCGGCAGGGAGTGTGGTGAGGGGAGATAGGCCTCCGTACTTTAGAGGGCCTGAGATGTACCCAGAGAGGTTGAGTCTAAGACCCAACCTGACATATAGACACAGACGAACAGGCACACGCGGACACAAACGTGCATTCCCACCCCATATGCACAACCAAATACTTGGCACTCACCCAACGTGTAGACAGACACAAATAGACACTGCACAGACAGTCGCACTCCCCAAACATACTCTATATCCCAGGTCCAGGTACCCCCGCCCTCAGAGGGGCAAGCCGCACCTAGACCCAGGAGATGTAACCCTTCTCTCTGGGGCGGAGGCAAGCGGACCACCTCCTTATCTGCAGTAGCAGGGAGGCCCCGCATCCCAGACCCCAGTCTGACGGCCAGCACCTCCTCCCAGCCCCCCAGCCCTGACGGCTAACAGAACCGGGGTGAGTGAAGACCTCAAACCTCCCTACGCCCGCTCATATGTAGTGTTGCTGTGTGCTGTTCTAAAGTGCATTTAAAACTCAGGAGAGCATGGTACTAGCTTCCTCTCAGAGAGCAGCACGGCTCCTCCCGAAAACCCTTAGCGTCTAAATGCATTTAAAATTGAGGGTAGGGCACCAGCGCCAGAGGTGGGTTGGAGTACACCGACCATCCTCTGGATGCTGTAAAACGTGCCCACCCCCAAGGCCCTATATGTATGTGTTATGTGAGAGTGTGAGTAATGTGGATGTCTAGGTTGCAGAATAAAATTGAGGCACAGGCGGCCAGAAGGGGACAGAGGGGGAGTGCCTCCCCTGCACCCTGGTGACATACCTGCACCCCAAGCCCTGCGTGTGTGGGTGGGTGTGGTAGAGCGGGAATAGGGAGGCAGCTGAGGATGGGGAGGGAAGAAAGGGAGGGGCAAGCGGCCCCTCCCTGGGGCCAGCTCCCCCGCTGACCCCAGTAGGCACCCCCACACTCTGGAACCCACCAGGGCAAGGAGGCCCAGGCCCATCTGGACCGGGGCTTGCAGCAGCAGCACCGCCCAGCCCCACAGAGTCCGGGGCAGCCCACCCGACTCCACCCCAGAGAAAACTGCACCCACCCCATCATCCAATCATCTCCCAAACTACACAAGACAATAGACACCCAGGTTGAGTTCATTCTCCCCCTCTCCTATATCTCTCCCCCCACCTGCAGAGTGAGCTCCTGTAGTGAGGAGACCACCTGCAAAGGTATAACAACCTCCCCACCAGTTAGAGAGCCCCCTAGTTGGGCCGATGCACCAGAGGTCCTCCGCACTGGGGCTGAGCCCCCCTGCACCCACCCGCCCACTGCTCCGGCGACACAACAGCCAGGACCCAAGCACCCAAGGCCTGGCCAGCACCCCAGACCAGGGGGCGGAGCACCCCCAGACCCCCAAGCCTCCACGCCCGTCCCGGACCCTCCCAGGGGCAGCCAGGCTACCAGGCCAGTAACTAACGTCCGCCAGCACAGACCCTCCCCCATCTCCACTGTACGCAGCCACAAGGAAAACACCATCTAAGAGCCCCCAGAGCTCCTAACCAGGTCATGGCCACATCCCCCAGGTTAGGCCCTCTAGGGAAACGTCCCTAGGGACTCCCCAGATGCCCTAAGGCCGTCCCTACACCACAACCACAACCACAATAGCGAAGGCAGGACCAAACCATGACCCCCCACCCCCACTAGGTGATGAAGCCAATCAAAGGAGCCCAAAGGGATTGATCAAATGTGATGGCAGAGGTTGTATCAAGACTAATGTGATCTATTAGATGGTTTTTATATTGGTTAGAATTAAGATTATTTTTATTTTTCCAGTTAATGAGGACCATTTTCTTGGCAATGCATAGGGCCGTAAAAACAACATGGGCTGTGTTTATTTCTGCAGTGACCTCATCCAAGTTGCCCAGCAAGCATACTAAAGGGGAGGCTGGAATGTTACATTTCAGACACTTTGATAAGTCTTCACATATCTCACGCCAAATTTCTGAACTGGTGGACAGAACCAAAGAGCGTGGATGTAATTGTCCGGTGTATTTGCTGTGCAGTGTGAGCAGTTGTTGGAAGGCGTATAGCCCATCTTGAACATCCTATGACCAGTATAGTGCACTCTGTGTAATATTTTGTATTGTATTAATTGCAAACTGGGATTTCTGATCCATTGAAAGGTTTTTAAGCATATCTGAGACCAAAGGTTTGGGTCTAAGTTGATTGATAAATCTGCTTCCCATTTTGCAATAGGAAGGGATATTGATTCATCTATTTTAGAAAGTGTTCTGTATATTTTAGACAATAATTTGGGGGGTTTTAGATTAAAAAATTGTACCACACTTGGTGGTGTTTGTAATTCAGCTTCCCACCATGCTGTCAGAGAAGAGCTAATATTGATGCTTTTAAAGCATTCGTGTCGTTTGATGTTTGAGCTGATAAATGGTAGGTCGGAAATTTCTAGGTTATTACATAGTGCCTGTTCTACATCTATCCAAGATTCATCTAAGAGGGTGTGTTTAAACCATCTAGAGATGAACTGAAGCCTGTTGGCTAAAAAATAGTGATTAAAGTTAGGCAGATCTAATCCTCCTTTATCCTTGGTCCTTTGTAGTGTTTTTAAGCTGATACGTGGGGGTTTATCTTTCCAAAGGAATTTAGAAATATACGAGTCTAGAGATCTGAACCAATCTTGTGATGGCTTATTTGGGATCATTGAAAATAAATAGTTTATTTTTGGCAAGACCATCATTTTTATAGCGGCGACCCTTCCCATGAGTGATATGGGTAAAGATTTCCATCTAGCCAGGTCGCCTTCTACTGTCTTTAAAAGTGGGATGTGGTTTAATTTAGTTAATTCTGAAAGTTTAGGAGAGACATTAATACCTAAATATTTTATATTTCCACATTGCAGTGGGGAAGGAGAAGAATTATGGAAGGAGCAATTAATCGGAAGAACTGTTGATTTCGACCAGTTAATTGAATAATCTGAGACACTTGAGAAAGAATTTATCAATGTAATTAACCCAGAGATATTGGTTTGTGAGTTTTGGAGAAAAAGTAACACATCATCTGCATAAAGGCTGATTTTATGTTCTATATTCTTACATTTTATGCCCTTAATTGTTGTAGCCTGTCTAATTGCTGCTGCTAGTGGTGCAATAAAAATTGCAAACAGTGAAGGGGAGAGTGGGCATCCCTGCCTGGTGCCCCTCAGAAGAGAGAAGCTGGAGGATGTTTGGTCATTTGTTTTGACACAAACTGTTGGGGAGTTATATAATATTTTTAACCAGTTTATGAAAGAGGGTCCAAAACCAAATTTATGTAAAGTTGCAAATAGAAATTTCCAGTTAACTCTGTCAAATGCTTTTTCTGCATCTAAAGAAAATATTATGGTTTCAATGTTTTTACTGCATGAGTAGTCCATTAAATTAAGTAATCTACGTGTATTTGTTGATGAGTGCCTACCTTTTATAAAACCAGTTTGGTCAGGATGAATTAAAAGGGGGGTTATTTTCTCTAATCTCTTTGAGAGAGCTTTGCAGATTATTTTAAGGTCTACATTAATAAGGGATATTGGACGATAGCTTGAAGGAAATACAGGGTCTTTGCCTGGTTTTTGTAAGAGACTGATATTTGCAGAGTTCATATTTGGTGGTAGTCTACCATTTTCTTTGATTTCGTGCAACATCCTGTGAAAAACTGGTGCCAGAATTGTCCAGAATTCTTTGTAAAAATCTGTTGGAAAACCGTCTGGACCTGGAGCCTTATTATTGGGCATACTTATCAGAGCTTCCTGGAGTTCACCTGGCGTCAGTGGCGAATCCAGTGCCATTGCTTGGGTGTCTAATAATTTTGGAAGAGTTATGTTGTCGAGAAATTGATCAATTTCGTTTTTAGATGGGTTTATTTGTGGTGTATATAAAGTTTCATAGAAATCCCTAAAAATTTTATTTATTTTTTTAGGATCATATATTGTATTCCCAGATAAATCTTTAACAGCACATATAGTTGTTTTTTCTTTATTGATTTTTAACTGGTTAGCAAGAAATTGTCCGGATTTGTTACCGTGTTCATAATTTTGCAGGCGAAGTCTTTGTACTCAGAATTTAGTCTTTTTATTAATAATTTCATTTAATTCTAGTTTTGTCTTGCGTATTTTGTTTAATATTTCTTGGTCTTGGTGTGACACATAGGCTTTTTCTAAGGATTTGATGTTTTTCTCTAGTTCCTGAATTTTTTTGTTTTCTTCTTTCTTCTTATGTGATGAGAAAGAGATTATTTTACCTCTCATCACGGCTTTCCCTGCTTCCCAGAGGACAGATGCTGATGTTCCAGGAATGTCATTAAAGCCTAAATATAGAGTCCATTCTTTTTTAAAGTATTTGATAAACTCTTCGTCTTTGAGCAGTGATGTATTAAATCTCCAGTTTTTTCTTGGTGTAGTATTATTCATCTGTATTAGTGTTAAAGATACAGGAGCATGATCGCTGACAGCTATAGGATGAATCTCAGTGTCTGTAATGTTACTCAGCAGTGAGCTGCTGACCAGAAAATAATCCAGACGAGAGTAGGAGTGATGGACATGTGAGAAGAAAGAATATTCCTTACTGTTGGGGTGAAGGGAGCGCCATGCATCGCAAAGACCAAAGTCGCTCATATACTATTTGATTATATTTGTGGACTGCCAGTTACGCTGAGTTCCTGCTGTATTGAGCCTATCCATTTCTTCATTTAGTCCCAGGTTGAGGTCTCCCCCAAGAACAATTGTGCAGTCTAGGTGTTCGGAGAGTGTACTAAAAAAAACCGTGGAAGAATGAGGGGTCATCAACATTTGGACCATATATACTTACAATACCTAGCTTTTGGTTAAGTATAGATAGTTTGACGATTAGGAATCTGCCCTCTGGATCTATAACTGTATCGAGTACTGTGAAATTAATATTTTTATGTATTAGAATTGCTACTCCTCTTTGTCTAGAATTATAACAGGCTGAGAACACATTAAGAAACTCAGGTGTTTTAAGTTTATTCAAACCTGTGACAGGCATGTGGGTTTCTTGTAATAAAACAACGTCTGCCTGTAATTTTTTAAGTTGGTTAAGTATTTTTAACCTTTTTTCCCTAGAGCCAGCTCCAAGCACATTCCATGTGACAAATCTTAGCATGCCCATAGTTGTGTGTTTGTGGCTAATGATGTACGCTGTGTGTCTCGCTTAGATGGGTGAGGAAAATGGAAACACATCCTTTTTTTTTTTTTTTTTTGTAAGTAAAGAGAAGAAAATGCGCGGCAAGAAGCTCCATAGGTCTGACTATGTGTGTGCATAATAACTAATATGAGCAAATGTGTGCATGTGTCCTATATCTGTGTGCGCTGTGTGGCTGTTGTAAATGTGTTGCCTTTAAACGCATGTGTGTGCGTGATCGTGCAGAGTAAGCATGTAGAAATAGACAGTGTCGCTTGTGGATGGATAGGGAAACAGGTGATCGACATAGTGATAGAAAAGAAAAGCAAATAAACCAAAAAGCAAGGTGCGCGACAAGAGAGAGAGAGGGAAAAAGAAATAAAAACGAAAACATTCCAATTAAAGCATTGGCGGAGAGTGACGGTGACGTTATACTAAATTAGCAAACTGAAATTACATAGTTAAGCAAAAGTTAATACAAGAGAGTGTGAGTGAAGAGAATAGTGTAGTGGATTCTTATCTGGTGTGCGGTCAATACAGCCATGGAGTGGTGCCAGGGTCGCGGTAGAGCTGTCCGTCCACGTAGAGCCGGTCCACGGCGATGACAGCCCGGGAGCCTTTCTGGATAAAACTACGTCGGACTGGGAAGAGGACCCTGCGTCGTTCCCGGATCTCTCTGGGGAACTGATCGTTCACGCTGAAATCCATTCCTTTCAGCTCTCTGCCGCGAGTCTTCACCTGCTCCTTCTGCTTGAAGTGGCCGAATTTGGCTACAATAGGACGTGGTCTCCCGCTTCCTGTCTTCGGAGCCCCTATGCGATGCACTCTTTCGAACCCTATGTTTTTTACCGTGTCCTCCAGCAGCTTCAGGTGGATTTTAATGAAGCTTCTCACGGTCGTTTCCGGGTCCTCTCCGGCAGACTCTGGAATACCAGAAAACACCAGATTATCTCTCATGCTACGGGCTTGTAAATCTATAACGGTCTCTTTTATTTTTTTATTTTCTATGTTTAATTGGGTCACATTTTCGGTTAGAGATTTGACCGAGTCCCGTAGCGTGGCGTTTTCCGCAGCAAGTGTTTCCACCTGCCGCTGGCTGAACTCCAGGGATTCTTTTAGAGATTTAAATTCCTGGTGTAAGATCTCCACCAGGGACAGCCTTGCATCAAAACTGGACAATCGCTTATCGATTGACTCCAGGATGTCGACGATATCTTTGCCGGCAGGCGATGTTGTGCCGGGGGAGTCTGCCGGGCGATATCTTTTAGATGACGGCGTCTCAGCTTTGGCCGGGGAAGACGCGCTCTGGGCCTTCTTCATTACTAAATCTTCGAAGCACCGGTTGATGTATTCTTGGAGAGCGTCTAAACTCTCCTCGTTGTCCTCCAGGGTGTTAGAGATGATAGGACAGATGTTGTTAGTTATATGACAGTTGGTTAGTTTATTTGGCAATACTGAAGTTTAAAGAAACTTTGTTAAATTCTATGCTACCATTCGCTTTTTTTTTTTCCGCCAAATCTCCGGCGTCTGACGTCACCTACAACATGGGTCGCTTACCTTTCTCCGTCACTTCCGTCACTTACCTCTCCTCCTCCCCTCCTAAAACCCTCCCCTCATCTTGTATCTTTTTGTTTACTCCACTATATTAAAGAAAATGCCACAAAGAAAGGAGGCCGCCTCTGAGTTTCAGTGTCGAGCTATCAGTGCTAGTACATTTGGTGATAAATGTGGCATGGCAGAAGGCCTAAGAGGCTAGAAGAGATGGGTTCTCTGGTTGAGGATCTGCTGAGGCAATGATACTCTCTACTGGGGCGCTTCACTTGTTTGTGTCAGCAGAAAGGAAGCGCTGCCACCAGAAATTCACCATCTCTTTTCTTGTTTTGTTCCAACACAGAGAAATTCTTCTATTTAAACCCCTACCTGCTGGTACTGAATTCTTATCAAATAAAATGTTAGGCTCATAGTAAGACTGATCTCTCACTTCCCACTTGTCACAATTAAATACATATGGATAAGCATTGTTTTTGAACTTCGGGTGTTCCTTTTACGGGTTGCCACAGTAGATCATCTGCCTCCATCTCACTCTATCCCTAGCGTTCTCTGCAGTCACACCAACCCTTCTGCATGTCCTCCTTCACTACATCCATGAACCTCCTCAGTGGTCTTCCTCTTTTCTTCCTGCCTGGCAGCTCCATCCCCAACATCCTTTGTTCAATACATCTACTATCTCTCTTCTGCACATGTCCATTAAAGCCTTGCCTCTCCAATTCGGTCTCTAAATCACTCAATCTGAGCTGTCCCTCTGATGAACTCATTTTAATCCTTTCCATCCAGTGAAAATCTACTTTGTGCATCTTCAAACCATAATTTTTGAACGTGAATGAGTATAATTTAACACAAATCGGAATCTTTTCTCAAAACTTTTCCTCGAGACATTTCCTGTGATTTTGTCATTTAATACTATTAAAATAACTATGCGAGTACTGATAGGAAATGTCTTTTTGATGGTGCCAGAAGTGACTACATGCATCTGTGTATCCATCCATTTCTTTCCATCATTGCTTATCCCTTGTGGGATCACTAAATTATCGATCAGTCCATCTAGCTATCTATCTGGAACAATATTGTTTGGTTATTCATACTTTCAGCCAGTTAAAAGTCATCAGCTTAACATGCCTGTCTTTGGACTGTAGGAGGAAGTTTGAGTACCCAGAGAGAACTCACAAAGGCAACGATAAAGCAAGAGAACATGCAAACAAAGAGGCCTTCCCTGCCTAGCCAGCCAACAGGTTCGAACCAAGAACCTTCTGCCAAGGAATTGAGAAAACATGCAAAATTCAACTATCGTGCTACTGATAAGCCATTTCATGATGCCAGACTATATGTAGTCATCCGACAATCTGAAATATTTACCTCAAGTTCAGTATTCTTCTCCTACGATTATGCTGAAATCTTGTGTTGATTGCAGTGTGGCATACTTTTAGCCTTCCTCTGTCAGTGCCGTATCAGAGGCATGCTGTGTCTGTTTGGGCTGTGCAGTTAGACCAGCAGTTAATTATTAGCATGACTGGTGAAGTGCAGAAGCTGCTGACCATTTTGGGATGTTTGTGTTTGAGCCTCCTAAACTGTTTGACATGTGAAAATGTCTGTAATGAGAAAGGTATTTAACTAATGGGAACAGCTATCACAGTGTTACTGATGAAGGAGAAAAGGGGGAAATTTGGATACCCAAATACGTATACTATCTAAGAATAAAATATAATAAAATCACTAAAGCAGCACTACATACAAAAAATAAAATTGCAGAAATGTGTCACTGCAGACATTGCTGATTATATGCCTCATATCCAGAATAGTAGGCAGATGAAATGGCAAAGGTTGGTAAAAAACAGCATTATCATAGCAACATAAACAGAAGAAGATGTTCACTGCCCTGCTGTAATCAGAGGGGTTTCAGGCGACAGCTGGAAGTCCTGTGACTGCAGAGAAGCCGGACTGTAATATGGCACCAGGAGCTTATCAAAAACATTGATTTCAATATTGATTTCAATTAAGTCTGCATTGCGTGAAGGAGTGAATGGAGGTTAAATTAAATGAATGCCTTCAAACCCATGCTCTGTGGCACATTGTATACAAACAGATTGGAACGACAGCAGTAATACTGTGACTGTACTTGAGTCATGAATGCAAATTTTCTATCACTTGGACACAATTTCAGATGGGACAAAACACATCACAACCCTGTGTTGTTATCTGTATGATGTGTGTGTTTGTGTGTAGTTCAGGGTGCTTGGCAGGGAATTCATGCAGGCAATTAAAACTGTTCATTAATGCTTTGTTAACCAACACTCCAGCTAATCCTATCATATGGCAGGCAGCGATAAGGGCATTTGCTCTCTTGCTGCCTGTCTGTCTGTCCCTCTCTGCTGGGAGTTGATATGCTATCAGCACACTGTTTGTTAAGGTGAACAGAAGACTCACTAATATCCTGATTCAGCAGTGGTTCAGGGTAATACAGGAAGGAGATGTTTGGCAGTGTACACTAGATAGCCTTTAAAACCTCAGGCTAATAGACGAAAATATTAAACATATCACCCCAAATAAACAATAGAATACTGAAATTGCATTGATGCATTTTCTGATCTGTCACTGCCCCATCAGTGGGATAACCATCATTTCCTGTTGTTTACAAAATCATAACAAACCATTGATTAAAAAATGTGACTTGAGGCCTATAAGCAGAATTAAAAGCTTAGTGAGGTAAGTTCAAAGTTAACCTAGCACTTAAAGTTTTACTAAAGTGGTTGCGCTCTTAAGGTTTGATGGTAACTTAATGTTACAGAGCAGGTTCTGATGATCATCTACTTGCTTAACTATTTGTTGAAAGATCCCACTAATTTTGAGGAACAGCTAGTAGGAGGGTCTATAGTTTTTAAAGTCTGTCTAAAGCCCTTGTTTTTCTCTGATGAGCATCAATATGTCCAATTTTTCAAATGTCACCTGCATATATATTTCATTTTTCTGTAATCTTGTATATAGTGATGTAATAAAACAGTGTACTTAGAACCTTGCACTTTCTGAGCTTTTATGAAATTGGCAGATTTAAACTAGTTTGAATTTATTTTTTCTCCTTTTTCTCAGATTGCCTAATGTTGTAAATGGGGCCAAAACTATCTTTTGAATATCAAATAATAGAGGCTGTTAATTTAATGTAAAACACAGCTGTTATATGTCATATCCTCCAATTCAGTTCAATTCAATTTTATTTATACGGCATAAAAAAACAAATCTTTTAACCCTAAGAAAGGGTGGAAAGCATTGTTGTTGTGGGATCTTAAAAGAGCATTGCATAAATAAATGCAATCAAACCTCACCAAGAGTAAACAAGATAAAATATCCAGAAAAAGAGTACCTCAAGTTATTGTTGCTAAAGGTGGTTCTAGGTTTTAAATCGTCAGGTGTATTTAGTTTTTCATTCAGTACTTCGGCATTTTGGCTTCGTTTTTGTTAAATAAATAATAACATGGTGTTAATCCGAGGTTGTGTTTACCACATTTTAAGACATGACAAGGGCAATTTTTAAAATTATGTCCTAATATGTATTTATAACCTTACAAGTAGGAATGGGTACCGGTGCACCGGTTCTGACATAAACGGTAGTAACCAGACCGAAAAGCAGCGCACATTTCAGTGCTTTATTTCGGTGCTTTTTTTTCCTGAGATTTCATACGCTTTGGATTCTAGCCAATCATGTTACCTTTCCACGGATAGTAGGTGGGCCCAGGTACGTCTTTTAGAGCAGAGCTACATATTAAAAACGCCCAGAACGAAGCGGTCAAAAGTAGTGATGGGAATTTCCGACTCTTTTTAGAGAACCGGCTCTTTTCGTTTTGGCTCACTCACTTTCGGCTCCAAACCAGCTCTTCAGGTTGTTTTGTTGCTTTAATTAATTTATTATTAACAATAATATAAAATTATGCACAAAAGGAATTACTAATGTAAAGAAAAAGTGGTTTTATTTATATATGTTTATATATAAATATATGTGGTTGCCCCTAGAGACAAAGCACGTACAAACTCCAAAAAGCACGCACGTACAAACTCCAAAACACATTCCTAGAGTTAACTGAACTTCCAAAACAGAGCTATCTAGATCACTTAAATTACACAATTGAAAGCATATGTGTATGGTTTGTGTATGTATACACAAGCACTCATATATATTCAAATAATTAAAAAAAAAAAGTTCATTTACCTGTTACTACCACACACCAAATCAGGTCGTTGGTACTTGCTGGCTTGTGTAGCCACTAGGTAACAAAAGCTCAACACTGTGCCTAGCATTCTGGAGCACTTCTGTTGTGTTTTGTACGTGTTTTGGAGTTTTTACGTGTTTTGGAGTTTTTACGTGTTTTGGAGTTTGTATGTGCTTCAGAGTTCGTACGTGTTTTGAAGTTTGTACGTGCTTTGTCTCTAGGGGCCACCGTAAATATAGTTTTATTTATTCACTCCACATAAAATGTAATAAATTATGGAGCCCCGCAAGGGACATGGGAGAAAAAAAAATACGATGAACTTTTGCGAGATCTCGCAAAACAAACTCGGGATCTCGCAAAACTAACTCGGGATCTCGCAAAGCTTTTGCGAGATCTCGCAAAAGTTGAATTCCAACAATGGCGGCAGCTACTTAGTTGTAATATTACTCTTTCTGGGTCACAAAATAAACTGTTAAGATATTTTGAGGCGTGAATGTAGTTGTGTAAAGGTCAAATATCTGCTCTGTTTACAAGACATCACATATTTGCAAAAGTGCTCCGACGTTTTCGGAGATCTGACACCCACCATCTCGAAGCTAACGGGAGGTCGAGACCTACTACAGCCGGGAGGAACACTGCTCTCCCGGCACATCGAGCTGGCGGCCTCCGAAGAATGCAAGTAAAACTTTTGCGAGATCCCGAGTTTATTTTGCGAGATCTCGCAAAAGTCCGTCTTAATTTTTTTTCTCCCATGTCCCTTGCGGGGCTCCATAATAATTAAATCATATAATACAAAAACCAGCTATTCACATTTCAACTTAAACTATTTAAATTTATTTAAATTTAAAGTGAAACAACACAAAACACTGCAAACCACAACACAATTAAATATAAATTAAAATATGAAAACAAAAAGAAGATGCATATTCTCTGTCATATGGGCCTGCATGAATAAACTTTCTGAATCCTTTATCATCCACAACTGAAAATAGTTGTGGATGACTGTTGTCCCTGGCTCTCTTTCTCTCTCTCTCTCTCTCTCCGGCTCTGTTCCTGTGCTACTGCCAGTGTAACTACCGCCCCTCCCCCCTCTGCCCAGCACAAAGCACAAGGCTCGCATGCGGGGTGAAGCGGGAAAAAAGTGCGAGAGAGAGGGTGAGAGAAAGAAAAAAAAAACAACCCACGGCTAGCTATAAGGAGCCGGCTCACGTCGTTCACGTCAAAGATCCTGCTCTAAGAGCCATTTCGTTCGCGACCGACACATCACTAGTCAAAAGTCTGGCTGCACTTCACAGCAAAAGATGCAAACTCAGCAGCCTGCAACAAGTGCTTTGAGGTGATACTGTGCAAAGGGGGTAATACCTCGAATCTGATGAAACACCTCGCGATGCATAGCGTTTTTTTAAAAGCTGAGAAATGCACTGTACAGGTCCTTCTCAAAAAATTAGCATATGGTGATAAAGTTCATTATTTTCTGTAATGTACTGATAAACATTAGACTTTCATATATTTTAGATTCATTACACACAACTGAAGTAGTTCAAGCCTTTTTATTGTTTTAATATTGATGATTTTGGCATACAGCATATGAAAACCCAAAATTCCTATCTCAAAAATTTCATCCGACCAATAAAAGAAAAGTGTTTTTAATACAAAAAAAGTCAACCTTCCAATATTTATGTTCAGTTATGCACTCAATACTTTGTCGGGAATCCTTTTGCAGAAATGACTGCTTCAGTGCGGCGTGCCACACTTTTTCCTTCCCACAGACTTCCCACTGAGGTGCCTTGATACTGCACTCTGGGAACAGCCTATTCGTTCAGACATTTCTTTCTGTGTCTTACCCTCTTGCTTGAGGGTGTCAATGATGGCCTTCTGGACAGCAGTCAGGTCGGCTGTCTTACCCATGATTGCGGTTTTGAGTAATGAACCAGGCTGGGAGTTTTTAAAAGCCTCAGGAATCTTTTGCAGGTGTTTAGAGTTAATTCGTTGATTCAGATGATTAAGTTAATAGCTCGTTTAGAGAACCTTTTCGTGATATGCAAATTTTTTTAGATAGGAATTTTGGGCAGCACGGTGGCACGGTGGTTAGCACTGTTGCCGCACAGCAAGAAGGTCCTGAGTTCAATTCCATCATCAGGCCGGGGTCTTTCTGTGTGGAGTTTGCATGTTCTCCCCGTGTTTGCGTGGGTTCACTCCGGGTACTCCGGCTTCCTCCCACCGTCCAAAGACATGCAACTTGTGGGGATAGGTTAATTGGATAATCCAAATTGCCACTAGGTTTGAATGTGCGAGTGAATGTGAGCGCGAATGGTTGTCTGTCCCTGTGTGTTGGCCCTGCGACAGACTGGCGACCCGTCCAGGGTGTACCCTGCCTCTTGCCCTATTACAGCTGGGATAGGCTCCAGTGCCCCCCACGACCCTGAAAAGGATAAGCGGAAGCGAATGGATGGATGGATTGATGGAATTTTGGGTTTTCATGAGCTGTATGCCAAAATCATCAATATTAAAACAATGAAAGGCTTGAACTACTTCAGTTGTGTGTAATGAATCTAAAATATATGAAAGTCTAATGTTTATCAGTGCATTACAGAAAATAATGAACTTTATCACAATATGCAAATTTTTTGAGAAGGACCTGTATTTGATAGCTTGCTGCAAGACCGAGCACATCTACTGCCGGTGTGGTGCCTGTTATCGGACCCGGAGTTAGCAACATCCCCCAAGAAACCGAATAGTAGAGTCCTGGCCCGTAGCCCTGCCAGTGTAGCAGAAATGATGACGGATGATGATGGCAGCAACAGCCGTTCTTCTCTGGGTGAGTCGCTTAAGGTTGTTCGCGTGTAATTTACGTTGAGTAGGCTAACCACGTTATTACATTAATGCACGTAAGGTGAACTAGCAAACACCGTCGTAGTTACATGCGGCTGTCTTCTTGTTTGATAGAGTGATACCATATATGCCCTAAAGCTGCAGAAAAGGCTAACATTGTTATCTTTTTACAAAAAAAACAGCTAAACATGAGAGGTTTTAGGA
Organism: Perissodus microlepis; assembly: GCF_051167445.1. Taxonomy (NCBI): domain Eukaryota; kingdom Metazoa; phylum Chordata; class Actinopteri; order Cichliformes; family Cichlidae; genus Perissodus; species Perissodus microlepis. The sequence continues at coordinate 20,467,766 of NC_140465.1, read as the reverse complement.
CAAAGTTTGTGTTTTCCATTGTTTAAGCACCGGTTCCAACCAAAGGAGGTATGTTGTATCAACAGAAAAGGCTAACTTGGTTATCATTTTGCAGAAAAAAAGAGACTGCTAAAAATAAAAACATAAGAGGTTTTTGGACAAAGTTTGTGTTCTCCATTCTTTAAGGCCCGGTTCATCACCGTTTAAGCACCGGCACTGTTTTAAAAGTACCGGTTTGGCACCGGTATCGTATAAAACCTAAACGATACCCATCCCTACTTACAAGTGAAACAAATTGTAAATGTTCACAGCTATGGTGTTTCCCATTGCAAAGTAAACTGCAGTTGGCAACAACTTTTCAGCATCTTTCTCATGAAAAAAAAAAAAAATCCTTTTCTGATAGTAATTTCACTGGATAGCATGCATACTACTGGGAGCCTTGGCCAAGCTGGCAGGGAGGAAAAACAGATTACCATTTTCACTGTGTTTTGCTGGAGCCCTGGAGGTGACTTCTGAACTGCTACTACCTCTGCTAGACTGGAGCTGTCAGCGTTGCTTATCTCATATCTGTGCCATCAGGACAACTAACACATCTGCTACACCACTGCTTACTTACCATGAGCAAACATGACTTTTATTTATATGTGTATAAATTTGATACAGTCATAACCACTGTAGTAAAACTAAAGATAAAATATTCTTGTTTTCTTGCACAATGCTAATGCATGCATTAGCAAAAAAATGCATGCATACATACTTCTTTGAGCATTTTACTCTATGTTGAGGCACCATCCATGCAATTTCTACCGTGTTTTTAATTCGGGTTGTGGGGGGATCCCACAACTATCCCAGCCAATTTAGAATCACCAGTTTTCTTCAGTCAGTGGGAGTAAGCTGGAGTGCCCAGAGAAAATTTTACAGTTTTTATAATATTTGTATATTGTTCGGGCAGCAAATTATTACAAAAACATTTTAGGTTTGGCTGTGGGGATTCTGTCAGATGTTTGCATGCTTGTTGGTGCTCAGATTTCCTGCAGACATTCATGTTAGGTTAATAGCTGAGTATTTACAATCCAGTTAGAGCAATTAGAACATTCTGTAGGTATTACAGGTACTGTGCTGCAGTGGTTTCTATCATATCTATCTAATAGACTCCAATTTGTTAATGTAAATGGAGAGTCTTCTTCATACACTGAGGTCAATTATGGAGTTCGACAGGGTTCAGTGCTAGGACCAATTCTGTTTACATTATACATGCTTCCCTGAGGCTGTATCATCAGAAGACATAGTATACATTTTCACTGCTATGCAGATGATACCCAACTCTATCTGTCCATGAAGCCAGATAACACACACCAATTAGTTAAACTGCAGGAATGTCTTAAAGACATAAAGACCTGAATGGCCGCTAACTTTCTGATTCTTAATTCAGATAAAACTGAGGTTATTGTACTCGGGCCCTGAAAATCTTAGAAATATGGTATCTAACCAGATTCTTACTCTGGATGGCATTACCTTGGCCTCCAGTAACACAGTGAGGAACCTTGGAGTGATTTTTGACCAGGATATGTTCTTCAACGCACATATTAAACAAATATGTAGGATTGCTTTTTCCATTTGCGCAACATCTGTAAAATTAGAAATATCCTGTCTCAGAGTGACGCTGAAAAAATAGTTCATGCATTTATTACTTCCAGGCTGGACTACTGTAATTCATTATTATCAGGACGTCCTAAAAACACCTGGGAAAGCCTTCAGTTAATCCAAAATGCTGCAGCAAGAGTACTGACAGGGACTAGAAAGAGAGAGCATATTTCTCCTGTATTGGCTTCCCTTCATTGGCTCCCTGTTAAATCCAGAATTGAATTCAAAATCCTGCTCCTCACATACAAGGTCTTAAATAATCAAGGCCCATCTTATCTTAATGACCTTGTAGTACCATATCACCCTATTAGAGCACATCGCTCTTGCTCTGCTGGCTTACTTGTTGTTCCTAGAGTATTTAAAAGTAGAATGGGAGGGAGAGCCTTCAGTTTTCAGGCCCCTCGTCTGTGGAACCAGCGTCCAGTTTGGATTCGGGAGACAGACACTATCTCTACTTTTAAGATTAGGCTTAAAACTTTCCTTTTTGCTAAAGCATATAGTTAGGGCTGGACCAGGTGACCCTGAATCCTCCCTTAGTTATGCTGCAATAGACGTAGGCTGCCGGGGATTCCCATGATGCATTGAGTTTTTCCTTTCCAGTCACCTTTCTCACTCACTATGTGTTAATGGACTTCTCTGCATCGAATCATATCTGTTATTAATCTCTGTCTCTCTTCCACAGCATGTCTTTATCCTGTTTTCCTTCTCTCACCCCAACTGGTCGCAGCAGATGGCCCCGCCCCTCCCCGAGCCTGGTTCTGCCAGAGGTTTCTTCCTGTTAAAAGGGAGTTTTTCCTTCCCACTGTCGCCAAACTGCTTGCTCATAGGAGGTCATATGATTGTTGGGTTTTTCTCTGTATGTATTATTGTGCAATCTACTGCACAATATAAAGCGCCTTGAGGCGACTTTTGTTGTGATTTGGCACTATATAAATAAAATTGAATTGAAATTGAATTACTTGTTGTTCCTAGAGTATTTAAAAGTAGAATGGGAGGGAGAGCCTTCAGTTTTCAGGCCCCTCTTTTGTGGAACCAGCTTCCAGTTTGGATTCGGGAGACAGACACTATCTCTACTTTTAAGATTAGGCTTAAAACTTTCCTTTTTGCTAAAGCATATAGTTAGGGCTGGACCAGGTGACCCTGAATCCTCCCTTAGTTATGCTGCAATAGGCATAGGCTGCTGGGGGATTCCCATGATGCACTAAGTATTTCTTTTCCAGTCTCCTTTCTCACTTGCTATGTGTTAATAGACCTCTCTGCATTGAATCATATCTGTTATTAATCTCTGTCTCTCTTCCACAGCATGTCTTTATCCTGTCTTCCTCCTCTCACCCCAACCGGTCACAGCAGATGGCCGCCCCTCCCCGAGCCTGGTTCTGCCGGAGGTTTCTTCCTGTTAAAAGGGAATTTTTCCTTCCCACTGTCGCCAAAGTGCTTGCTCATAGGGGGTCATATGATTGTTGGGCTTTTCTCTGTATGTATTATTGTAGGCTCTACCTTACATGACAAGATAGTATATTATAAAGTACCAAATCCCAAACCCCGGAGTTAGACTTGGTTCTCAGAAGGAAACAGTAATACTGTGACTAGTGTTTAACCACCAATAGTGGCGTGTTTTTGCACTATACTAGCTAAGGAATGGCTGAGCTGCAAGCACATATACTGTAAATGGTTTCACACCTGGTATTGGCTGCAAGCCTAACACAAACTCTGAAGGAACATTACTTAAAAATGCTGCAAGAAGTGATGATGTTACCACCAACACAATGACAATAAATGCTTTACATATTCTGCATTCACATTATATTCTATCCCATGTACTTAAGCTGACCAAAAGCCTGTGACTATTTTAGGATGATGAATGGCATTTGCTGCCATGCTCACATGACAAACACTGTTTGCTGCATTATATATCCAATGTACCCTCACTACTCTGTCTTGTGTCTTGATTTCCCATGCCTTCTTCTGCACTGCTGGCATGAAATCTCTGCTATTGCAATCACTTAATGGTGCCGCTGTAGGGGCAAACAGTGGCTGTACAGAACAGAGTAACTTCCATATCATGCTTTTTTTGGTTAAGGAGATTCAGGCTCCAATGATTTTTTTTTATTTGAATTTTGTGTAGTTTCACAAGACATGAACTGGATTTTAGCTAGAAACTGAAACAATGCTTTACTTACTTACCTATCCTCACTTAGTCAATTGCTGCAAAAATTGGGCCATGATGGGATTTTCTGTGTTGGAGCTTGCTGCAATTATTTGGCTGGAAAGGGAGATTAAATCTCATTATCAGACAAGCAGTTAAAAGCACACTGGCTTCCTGTGGAAGTGCTACTCCCAGACTTTGCCATATTGAGCTTGGTGTGCTCTTTTATAGAGTGACAAGTCCATAGCCTTGATGCTAAATAATGACTCTAAACTACTGACATTTACATCTGTTTCATTACATCTAATTCTTGACAATACGCTTTACAGTTTCAGAATAAAAAAGGAAATGTGATTTTAAAAAACCCACATTTTTGAAGGTTACATTTATTATTTAAATATCACTTTGTCACATATTTTGTTCCAATCTTATTGGTCTTCCCTAGTCATAAATTCCGTTAAATTACAATGTGTCCTCTTCCCACGCTTCCTTCTCTATAGGGATGGGTATCGAAACCCGGTTCTTGTTGAGAACCGGTTCCCACTGTTTCAATTCCTTGGAATTGTTTGCCATTTTTGCAAACAATTCCCTTATCGATTCCAGTCGCCCCGAATGACGTCACCACGTTGCGGAGCGTCATTTACTAAGCGGCTCAAACGCTCAAAAGTTTGGTTATACTTTACGAGAACGGATGACGACAGGGCAACTTGCAATAGTTGCAAGTAGATATTTCATTTAAGGGAGGAAACACTACGAATATGCAAAAGCATTTGCTCACAAAACACGCGAGGACCTTAAATGAATGTCATGTTTTTAATTCCGCTCCGGACTCATAAATCTCAACCCAGCAGCAGCGGTAACGTTTGTACGTCCTCTCCCGTTAATGCGGCAGGTAAATAATCAACTAACAGTGCATATTATGTTAGCACAATCTGCCTTATTACAAAACCTGCCATTACTGTGCGCTGCATTTAGGTGACCATGATGAGAGAGACAGACAGAAGCTGTGTTCCAAAACGTCGGCTGCATCCTTCAGAGGACCTGGCCTTCGCGGTCTACGTGGGCTGGGTCCTTCGAAGACCGAGAAGGCCGGAAGTGCGAGGCTGTGAAACGGAACGGTCTAGCCTTCAGATTTGCGTCACCGCTGTCTCGGTGGAGTTTAATAAACTCGGCCGTCTGCTCCTTGCTATCTAAAATATAACAGGACACTGGCGTAAATTCTCGACCGTCTCACACTTCTGTTTAATCAGTTTTCTGTTTGACGTTTATTCAGCTGTGTGAAAATCCCAGAGGAACCCACCAGATAGATTAATAACATTTTATTTAATCTAACAATCTAATAACTTTGATCTCAGCCAAACCGATTTACTCCGGGTCAAATAAAACACCGAAAAAAAGGCAAACAATTACATTTTTAAGTTATCCGAGTGACTTATATATCATGTTTAACCTGAGTAGCGAAAGAGCGGGGATCTGAAAACGACGAAGCCGCGATTCTGCTGCTCTCGCCGGCTCGAGTGACCACTGAACCCCCCCGGCTTGCTATCCAGCGGGTGGCTAACAGACATCTCCAAAAACGTCGGCGCACTTTTGCAAATATCCGATGTCTTGATAAACCAAGCAGATATTTGAAATTTACACAGCTTCTTTCTCGCCTGAAAATATGTTAAAAGTTCATTTTGTGACCCAGAAAGAGTAATAAGACTAATTTTAAAACTTAGCAGTGGCCGCCATTGTTGGCAGCTGAAATTTGGCTGGGAATTCTGGGATATGGTGGGCCACGAAGGACACACCCGACCCATTCTTCAAATTCGGGGAAATAAAGGATGCATTTGTCGGCCGCATTTGAAGGAGTTGACGAATTGGTTGGCTCAGATGCTGGCAGTTCTCGCTGCAGTCTACCGTTAGCGTCTCCTTTCAGGCCAGGATATACGAATGCCACCGAGCAGTGTCTAAGTTTGTGGTAAAAGGCTTGCACCCATTTGCACCCAGAAGTGTGAGACGGTCGATTTTCGGTAAGTGAATGTGTTTAATTGTAGGCAGGGACATTACTGGATATTCTTGTGTAATTGCTACAGAACAATTTATGTTATTCTTTGTTATTGCTACAGAAGAATATTTATTTTATTATTTTACATTTACAATTTTTTTTCCTGGGGACCCCGTGACACCCCATTGAAGAACCATAGGCTGGATCTCTTAAGGATCTCTTAAGATCTCACTGTTGGGTTTGTAAGGCCATGTTACTCCTAAATTTCTATCTTGTTCAAAGAGAAGATATAAAACAAAGTTCTAAGCTAATCGACCTTAGTGTTCTCCTTTTTTTTAAAAAGAATCAATAAGAGAATCGATAAAGAATCGAATCGTTAAACAGAATCGAAAATGGAATCGGAATCGTGAAAATCTTATCAATACCCATCCCTACTTCTCTATGTGCATATTTTGGTTATTTGATGATTATTTGGACTGAAATGAATGTAGGTTAACCACTGGATAACAGCAGAGAGATGTATTGTGCATTGTGGCTTGGAGGAATTGGCTTTTAGCCACAATAGCTGTAGTGTCTGTGCTGGCCCAGCTTTCAGTGCAGGTGTCACAAGAATGTTACTGCAGCATGAACCATTTTGTCAGAAACTATAATAATAATAATAATAATAAATTTTATTTATGAGCGCCTTTCAAGTCACCCAAGGACACTTTACAATAGGATAAAACACTTAGTAAAACAATGGCAGAATAAGAACAATAAAATAAAAGCACAAGATAAAATGAACAAACAGTGGATTCACAGTGAATATGCAGATTTGAACAGATGAGTTTTGAGTTGGGATTTAAACTGGGGGAGAGAACCAATATTTCTTATTTCTGGGGGCAGAGAGTTCCACAGCCTGGGAGCAGAGCAGCTGAAAGCTCTGCTTCCCATGGTGGTGAGGCGGAAGGAAGGTACAGCAAGCTGGATAGAAGAAGAAGATCGAAGTGAACGGGCAGAACAGGTAGTGGTTAACAGGTCAGAAAGGTAAGGAGGAGCGAGGTTATGAATGGCCTTGAAGGTGAGCAGAAGAAGTTTGAAAATTATCCGGAATTTCACAGGGAGCCAGTGAAGTTCCTGAAGAACAGGGGTGATGTGCTGGTAGGAGGGGGTTCTGGTGATAATGCGAGCAGCAGAGTTCTGAACCAGTTGAAGCTTATGGAGGGATTTTTGGGGGAGACCATGCAAAAGAGAATTGCAGTAGTCAATACGGGAGGTAACAAGACTATGTACAAGAATGGACGTAGACTGGGTGGAAAGAGAAGGAAGCAATCTGTTAATGTTACGTAGATGGAAGTAGGCAGAACGGGTGAGATTATTGATGTGAGATTTATAGGAAAGTGAACTGTCTAGGATGACACCAAGGCTCTTAACCTGAGGAGAAGGGAAAACTGTGGAGTTATCGATGGTGAGTGAGAAATGGTTTGCCTTCAAAAGGTTGGATTTGGTGCCAATAAGGAGGATCTCAGTTTTATCGTCATTGAGCTTTAGAAAATTAGAGGTAAACCAGGATTTTAACTCGGATAGACATTCTGAAAGGGAAGAAGGTGGGAAGGAGGAATCAGGTTTGCAAGAGAGATATAACTGGGTGTCATCAGCAAAACAGTGAAACTGAAGATCAAATTTGCGGAAGATGGTACCTAGAGGGAGGATGTATATTATAAAGAGAAGAGGGCCTAAAACTGAGCCTTGGGGTACACCAGAGGTGACGGGGAATAGACGAGAGCGGAATGATCTTAGTTGAATAAACTGGGAACGGTCGAGGAGATATGATTGAAACCAGGCGAGGGGTGTGTCAGAGATGCCGAGAGAGGAAAGTTTGCTTAGAAGGACAGAGTGAGAGATGATGTCGAAGGCTGAACTCAGATCTAAAAGGACGAGAATGGTGAGAAGACCAGAGTCAGCTCCGATTAGAAGATCGTTAGTGACTTTAAGTAAAGCAGTTTCTGTACTGTGACATGAGCGAAAACCAGATTGAAATCTCTCGTAGATATTATTATTAACCAGGTGTAAATGAAGTTGAGCTGCAACCACTTTTTCGAGTATCTTAGAAATGAAGGGTAGATTGGAAATCGGACGGAGGTTGTTAAAGTTGTTAGGATCTAAAGAAGGTTTTTTCAGTATAGGAGTGACTAGAGCAGTCTTCAATAAGGAGGGAACGATACCGGTGGTGAGAGAAGAGTGAATGATAGCAGAAATGAGTGGGAGTAAAGAAGAGAGGCAGGATTTCACAAGCCCCGTGGGCATGGGGTCAAGATGACATGTGGCAGGCTTTGATTTACATATGAACTCGGAAATATCAGATAAATCAGGAAGATGAAAAGTGGAAAACGGCTCAAAAAGGAGAAAAGGTTCTGGAGAGGGCGTAGACACAACATTTGATCTGAGTTGCTGGTGGATGTTATTGATTTTCGTAGTCCAGAACAGCATCAAGGAGTTGCAGGTTTCAGAGGAATAGAAGTATGGTGGTAAAGCGTTGGGGGGTTGAATTAGTTTGTTGAGAACTGAAAACAGAGTCCTTGCATTACCCTCATAAGAACTGATAATACCAGAGTAGAAGCTTTGTTTGGCCTTGTTGATGGAGTCTTTATAGTGAAGTACGTGATATTTATAGATTTCTGAATCAACAGTTAAACCAGATTTCTTATATTTACGCTCTAGCTGCCGAGCTTTGGCCTTCAGAGCTCGGAGGTCAGAGGTAAACCAGGGAGCAGAGCGAGCGAAGGAGCGAGCGAAGGAAACATAACTATCAGTTATGTTTACAGCAAACATCTCTTGTAGTGACAGAGCTGATTGCATATTCACCAACTCGTGCAAAAAACTACCATAGTACTGAACAGGTCAGTAATGTGCAATAACATCTTTCTTTATAGAAACAGAAAATAATTTGAATTTTATCACATATTTTAAGTTTTTTCTAAGGGTAAAATGTTTTTCATAAAACAATTTGTTCCACAATTAACCACATCTTGATGCATTCTCAATCATCCAGGAAAATAAATCTCCAAAAGTTGATTCTGTTCATCTGGACGTAGCGTTTTCTGGGAGAAACATTTCGTCACTCATCCAAGTGACTTCTTCAGTCTCAGCTGACTGCAGGTTTCCCCAATCTTATAAACAGTACATTTGCATAATGACTGAAACCAGCCCACTGAAGGAACAATGGGCTGTGAGGCCAGTTCCTTAATCATAATTATGCAAATTCTCATGACCATTGATCAACAACCACTGACCAAAACCCGCTGATCAAAGACCACTGATCAATGGCCATGAGTGCCATTCACAGAGAGTTGGGGAATGGCTGCAATCACAGCATTGTAAGATGGCAAAAGATGTACCCTTAGGCCCCCTCCTCGATTCAGAGATGGTCTTTCCCTTTTCACGTAAATGGCCTCCTTGACTCCACGCTCAAACCAGCGTTCTTCCCTGTCCAGGATGTGTACATCCTCATCCTTGAAAGAGTGTCCACTGGCCTGTAGGTGTAAATAGACTGCAGAGTCCTGGCCTGACGAGGTAGCTCTTCTGTGTTGTGCCATCCGCTTCGCCAGAGGTTGTTTGGTTTCCCCGATGTATAAATCCTGGCAATCCTCCTGGCACTTAACAGCGTACACTATGTTACTCTGTTTGTGTCGGGGGACCCGATCCTTGGGGTGGACCAATTTTTGGCGCAGCGTGTTTTGCGGTTTAAAAGCCACAGAGACCCGGTGTTTCGAAAAAATGCGTCTCAACTGTTCCGATACTCTTGACACATATGGGATCACTACAGGTTTTTGCTTAGGCAGCAGTTGTCCTTCTCTCCTGGATCGGCTGGAGCTTTCTTTAGGTGCCTTTCCAGCTTTGATAAAAGTCCAGCTGGGATAACCACATTTACTCAGGGCCTTTTTGATGTGCTGTTCTTCTGCCTCCCTGGCCGCTGTGTCAGTGGGGATGGTGTTCGCTCTGTGTTGTAGCGTCCCGATGACACCCAGTTTGTGCTCCAGTGGATGATGAGAGTCAAACCTTAGATACTGATCTGTATGTGTAGGTTTACGGTACACGTCAGCTTTTAGATGTCCCCCATTACTGATGGAAATCTCACAGTCTAAGAAGGCTAACCTGCCACTTTTCATATCCTCCCTGGTGAATTTGATGTGTCGGTCCACCGAGTTAATGTGATCCGTGAAATGTAGTACGTCCTGAGATTTGATTTTCACCCAGGTGTCATCCACATACCTGAACCAATGACTTGGTGGTGTTCCAGGGTAGGATAGCAGAGCCCTCTTTTCCACTTCTTCCATGTACAAATTGGCCACGATGGGTGAAACTGGGGAGCCCATGGCACACCCATGTTTCTGCCGGTAGAACTGACCCTTGTATGTGAAGTAGATGGAATGAAGACACAGTTCCAAAAGCAAACACACTTGGTCGATGCTGAGAGTGGTCCTGTTGCTGAGGTTGGTGTCATCCTGTAATCTCTTACGAACTACCTCCAACGCTTCTGTAACTGGGATGCAAGTGAAGAGAGATGTAACGTCGTACGAGACCAAGGTTTCATCTGCCTCCATAATGACATCTCTCACCTTCTCAACAAAATCCAGGGTGTTCTGGATGTGGTGTTCAGAGCTGCCCACCAGCGGGTTGAGGATCGAAGCCAGAAACTTGGAGATGTTATAGGTGACCGAGTTGATCATACAGACAATCGGTCTTAAAGGTGCACCCTGTTTATGTATTTTCGGTAAACCATACAGACTTGGTGTAGATTCCCCTGGGTATAGCCTGTGGTATGAGGTCCGGTCAATAGCCTTGTCTTGTTCTAACTGCTTCAGACAGTCTATCACCCTCTTCCTGTAGCCTGTAGGGTCTCGTTTCAGGGGCTCATAAGTATTTTCATCACTGAGCAGTGACAAAATCTTGTCATGATAGTCTTTCTGGTTTAGCAATACTGTGCACCTACCCTTGTCTGCCGGAAGGATGATAATGTTGTTGTCATCACTAAGTGATGTGAGTGCCTTCCTCTCCTCCATGGTGATGTTGGATGCTGGGGGCTTTGCATTGCTGAGACAGGCCGAAACTTTCGTCCGTAGTTGCTCTGCTTCCACTTCTGCAATATTGTTGTTACGAATTGCTGTTTCTGTGGCTGTGATCAGCTCCACTAGCGGGATTTGTCTTGGTGTGACAGCATAATTCAACCCTTTAGCAAGGATGTTTTTCTCTGTTTGGGTGAGCTGTCTGTCAGACAGATTCTTCACCCACTTGTCCACATCCTCCGTGTCGCATCCTTGTCTCTTTTGGCCACTGAGGACACTCTCCGTATTTTGCGGTGGTTTCTGACGTACAACAAGTAAGTCAAACTTCCTTTGTTGCCTGGTCTTAGACTTCTTGTGCTGAGCTAGATGAGCCTTCTCAGTAAAGTCAAACACCTTTTTAAGAGTATTCTCATCTAAAAGCGTTGTCAGTCTCTGTCGGATCCGCTCCTCTTGAGATAATATTTATTTATCTATTTACACCTACAGGCTAGTGTAGTGACCTGCAGTCAGCTGAGACTGAAGAAGTCACTTTGATGAGTGACGACACGTTTCTCCCAGAAAACGCTACGTCCAGATGAACAGAATCAACTTTTGGAGAATTAACCACATGCATAGTTCCACAATAAATAAATAATTTTAGAAAATGAAAGCATTTAAAATGGAGTGGGCTTTTATTCACCTACCCTTTAAATGGAATGAACACATAACACAGGGATTATAATCTATAGAACTTTATTTATTTTGCAGATAACATATATTGCAATCATGCTTTTTCATATAACACCATCTAGACATTTATTATATTTTTTACATATAATATTTTACATTAGGCCCATGAAACAGCTAGAAATATACAAAACAATATTCTCTGACTAGACATTTCTATTACATTATTGTTATTATTATTATTATTATTATAATCTTCTTTATTATTAATCTATTCTGCTGTTATCTTCATAGTTTCTTTTCTTTCTTTTTTTTTTTTTTACAGTTGAGAGATATGTGCTTTAGTTTCTGAGACAGTATTATTGCAGAAAACAGCAAATGATATCATTTTTTTCTGTTCAACATTTAGACGAAAGGGAAAAAAAATCCAGGTTGTACGGACATTCACAGATACATGTATTACACAGTCCAGTTTACAACATCATTCAAGAGAGAAAACTGCAATATGGTAACTTTATACAAAATTCACGGAACCCTTTAGTCATTGCACATTTAAACATCTTTGAAAAAAAAAAAAAAAACATAAATAAAAGAAAAGATGGGACTGGTTCAACCTGATTCCTGTCGCATAGCTGCCACAGAAGCAAATTCTCTTGATCCTTCTTCGTAGTAATACAGTGATATCTGCGGTCTGTCACAAAGTCAGGATCTACTCATATGCTATTATATTGCCGAGCAACTTGATATGTTATAATAGGTTTTTATTCACCCTATGAAAAGGAGTAGTTTTCGGTGGTGTTGGCCTATAAAGCATCTGGCTATGTCCTGTTAACAGTACTTCAGCCAGTTTTGTTCTGTGTCTGTGCCAAAGTTGATCTGCCCATTTCTTGTATTGGAAATATAAGACAGAATAGGAACAACTTATGGCTTCTACCAAAATCTGTGAAGGCCATAACAGCTTATACACAGTGAAAGAAAATATGCTAGCAGAGCAGATAGCACACAGAAAAGAGGCAGGAATTTGGATCAGCTTTTGAATGTACCCAAGTAGATATATATATATATATAGATATATATATATATATATCTATATATATATATATAGATATATATATACACATATACACATATACACATATATATATATATGTGAAGTCTTCATTCTGGTTTGCGACTTTATGTTTTGTTGCTGCTTCAGGTAGCATGTTGAATTTATGGGAAAAAAATGACCATTTTCACACTTGTTGTCGTTTAATACAGCATTCATTGTTTCAGTGTATCGTGGTAGTATCTGAGAGAATTTGGTCACTTCCACCTTTGTTCCTGAGAAGTGGGTTACTAAATAGATACACAAGTAAACAATTCCAGACAGAATAATGGTAGTAATGATAGAAATCATCTCGCACGTTACACTGCAGCCTATTAGCTCTCACAGTTTAAACTCTAAATTAGTATTGTTTTATTTCAGCGTAACACTTTTCCTTCTACTTAATTGGTGTCAGTTGAAGAAAAGTCACCATTTTCCAAATGTTTACTCTCCAGAAGAAATACTTTACATGCAGTGCACATGTAGGAGTTTTGTAACGGCTATGCCTTTATTTTTAGAGTTACTAGTTTACAGATTCAAACTGTGCTTGTGGGCGACTGCTCTTTTCACTACCCTGCTGCTCTATACCGAGTCAAAAGGGGATTCTCGAATGATTACTTTAATTAGACTCTTTATTTAATCCATAAATGCTCAGTGGGTCAGCAGTCTCAGAGCATTAATTTGGTCCTTCTCACTCACACACATAGAAAATAACCTAAAACTTGTTCTACAAAAAAGATTTGGACAACATACAAAGTTATTGTTCTTTAGAAAACAAAGAAACAATTATAACAGTCTCTTGCTATGTATTATATATGTTATTTTTGCTGTGGTCACAGTTTTCACTCATGCCAAAAATAAATTGGACACTTAGAAATTCCATACTGTACTTGTGCTTTTCAGTTGTATCCCCAGACACGGGTAGTAAACATTTCAGGTGAAGTGCAGGATTTGCAGGGGATTGATAGTCTAGTTAAATTTGTTTTAAAAATAAAAGCAAATTTGGCCTTACCTGTTGCACGTTCCCACATTGTCTTTGCCTTAAATTGCTCAATATTCCATTTCCACTTTGCTAACTTTCAAATTGTGTTTTCATCTACTACACGGCATTTATTTTGATGTATTTATTTCATGGACATGCAAAATGCATTTTACCGATAAACCCTTTTGTACAATAGTTGGAGTTTAGTAGATTACTCAAAGCACATTACTACTGAATCAACATGGGCCTCCAAATTTAAATTATATATATTCAATATACAGTATTTTACTAAGTCACATTTCCTTTTCTAAAAAGGCTAACTTTTTTGCATAATGAAATTCATAATATCACAATAACTTTGCTGGATAATTTGCTTGTCATCATAAGTTTTATAACTTTGTATTTTACAAATAAACATACAGAAAACCCCCTAAAAATAACTGTGTAATCAGGTTGGTTTCACGTGTCCCCAGGAGGTAGGTGAATAAAAGCAGACATAAAAGTCTAGTGGTTGTTCCCAACCTTGATTACGTTTCTTCTATTGTGGAGTGCCAGTCTGGCTGTTGAGACAGAGATCAGACCTTTTTAGATGTAGGCTTCCTCAGTAGCAGGGTTCTGATTCTGGTTTTCTGTCTGCTGGTCTGGACCATTTTCCTGAGCCTTCACCAGTACCAAAGGCTTGATCATCATCCGCAGACGCTGAGAAGAAGATCGGTACCACAGTTAATATCGTGAGCTGAGAAGTCTGTGTTCAAATCCAAATGCTGTAACAAACCACACGAGCTATGCAGCTGTGAGCTTAAGGGATAGGCTTTGAATGTAAACATTCTTCTGCTGGATGCTGTGAGGGGAGATGTCTGCACTTTCCAACCTGAGATAAAGTTATATGAATTAATATACTTTAGAGAGTGAAACCTACTAATGACACCAACAAACTTCCATGGGCCAAACTTACTAAACTTACTAAATTTTTAAAAAATGCTCTCAGCTATGCAGCGTCAGAACAGGGCTTTGCAGTCAACATTTTTATGGAGTGTTTGTGAAACTAAGTGTTCGCCTGGGTGCAGAGCACTAATCAACTTGCTGATTGCTACAATTAGACAATCAGCCATCAGCTGTTACTGCAGGATCTGACGCCTGCACATCGCCTCTGATAGCCTCTGTTCCACTGTCTGCAATTATCGCCCATTTATTCTGTCAGTGGTGACTATAAAGCTATATCTGTCAGAGGAGACTAAGAGACTATCTGTAAGCCTGCTTATTCGGCTCACTGTGGATGACTGCAAATCAAGAAGTTGTTAATGTAAATGGTATACCAGAAAAGGTATTCTCTTACAGTGATTAGTAACATCAGGTCAATAAAAATGCAGCGTGGCACTGCCCTGCGTATAAACGTCATTTACCAAGAACTTCATGGCTGTTGTATGTCATTGTCACTGTTACAGCACACAGCTATCAGAAATTATTTAACAGAACTAATTAAAAATCTATTTCACTAATCCTTTTATCACCGCTCTACGCTTCATGACAATTTACTACTTTGCCCAGGATGCTAGTGTGTTTTACTTATTATAAAACCATTGAATTACAGTGGCGCTGTACAGTTTTAATGCATGGAGCAAAGTCACACTTGCTATGCTCATCCTTTTCCCTTTCAGTGCGGAGCATCTTTTGGCTTCTAAATTACAAAATTAATTACAAAACATAGCTGCAAGCGGCAACAAGGGGGCCAAGAAGTTCAGCCAAGAAGTTCAGCAGGGTACAGTCACAATGTCAGTTTGATCTGATTATGTTAAAGGTGTAGCTGTTAGCACTGATTGAAAATAAAACCTCTTTTTACCATTTGCATGGCTTCTAGGGACTCAGAAAAAAGTGCATAGTGTGTACACCAAGACTGATGTTAATTTATGAAAGAGATGCTGTGCTACAGTATAATTTCCTTTTTTATATCAATTGCCTGTAAGGGGCAAATGGATAGAAAAGTCAAAATCCATGTGATAACTTTAGAGAGGGTTGTTTTGAAGATCACCTCTGACAATATTTGTAGACATCAGAAAAAAATGTAGCCTGTATTTATTTTAAATCTTTCAATGAATTCACTCATGGTGGTTGCATCAATTAGGTTGACATGACAAGGAGACATATCCTGGCTTTGGGGCCTTCCAGAGACACCACACAAAAATTCTTGTTTATGTCCTATATCTCTCTCGTCCAACATCATACAAAAACAAAACACTACTAAAGCTATAGAACTGATCAGTTCTGTAGCTTTACACTAGAAACTGCAAGTTTGTACCTTCTTATAGGCGTTGACATAGCTTTTAGCAATATTAATGGTCACACATGCAAATTCCCAGCAGATGCCAATTTTGTCTGAATGTCTTGTTCTTTTATTCACTGAAATGAGGCACTAGGAGACCTTCTTGGGCATAAGGAAAACTCAGCAGCAGTTCTGTGACAATCAACCCACTTGTCTGATGCTTTGTATTGTGTGAACTCCATTTGAGTCCTTGAGCCTAGTTTGTGCAGCCAGACCTGATGAATGGACGACAACAGAGCAAGCATAGGCTGAAATAGAAGCCCTCTGTGCCTATTGGTTGACTCTGATTATGTTTTTCTGTTTTTACTATTATTGTACGACCGTCTACTGGTCAGATGCAGCCCGTTCTCACTCCCGAGGCGTAATATACTGACAATTTAAGAACGTGTTGGTATTTCCTGCATTGCTGGCTGTGTTTCAAAAGTACATCCTATCTCTTTTACCTAATCACATTTCAGAATCAGAATTCATAAGGACTTAGGAAAGGAGAACAAGAATGCACTGAGAATAAACATCCTTATGCTAGAATATGTACTCATGAGATGTCCCAAAGTTATGGTGATATTAAGATTCTTTGGAATCCACGAGTAGCTAATTTGCCTCATTTGTGTTTTTTAAAAGTTATGTGCCTAAACATACCGCCAAATCTGAACCACTGGTGGCCCTAGAGCACTCGTGGCAAAGCCATTAAACTCGGTAAAAAGAATCAGGGAACTGCCAGTGGACAAAGAAGAAGAAGGAGAATAGAAGACTGCTGGTGCCTGCACAGGTTCTCTGTTTGGCCCTTAATTATAATCCTTTCATAGTACTTTCAAAGCTGCCCATTATGAAAATAATAAAAAGTAAAGGTAATAAAGCTCATGGGTTAGTATATTCTGGTAAAGCAGGCTGCATTTGTGGTGACCTAAATATTTATCTAAACTTCTGTACATGGTGTAAATGGATCTTTCACTAAATCCTTTGGGCTTGTATTTTTCTTTATCTGCATATAGGATCGCCTTACATCCTGTATGAGCTAATATCAGTTTGGCTTGTGCAAAAAAATCATGCATAAGAAGTAATCCACTTGAAACACTCAGTGTGGCTTATTCAGCTGCAGAGTCCAGGGTAAAGCTACTAGATGTGTGAAAAGCTCAGAAGTGGGTATAGTGATGCATTATACGCTGGTTTATCTTTAGCTACTTGTCAGCCGTACACTCTTGGTATTTATACCATAGCTTTAAAAATAATAACATCCCACTTCCTTTCTTAACAAGAAAAGGATATTAATTTTTGTAGTGTAAAGCAGGCAATTATAACAATTTGTGAAATACAACTAAAAAAGTCAAGCATTAATATATTTGTCTTACCTCTTTGTATGTGCCTTTGAGTGTGAGGAACATGTAGCCCATGTAGCCAGGGATGAGAATCATGGAGGAGAGGGCCATGCACCAGCCGACCCCCTGACCCCAGGCAGGGAACACATAGTCGCCCATAGTAAGAGGAACCATCTGTATTGCACTAAACAAGAAGACTCCCTGTACGCAAGAGGAACAAGAGAATAGATCTAATTATGCTTACAAATATGCTACCAAACTGCATAATGTTTAAGCTAAGATAAGAGTTTTGCAAATTGTACTATTTCCTATATTGTCTTATACAGATGTGGTTTGGACACACTATTGGATGATGGTGCTTAAATGCAAGTTAACACAAGCATTAAATCAAGTGTCAGTGAAAAGAAATAGACTCCAGCCAGAGAGAGAAGCAATCATCAAACAATGGCACACTTTTTCTTAAATGTATGGTTCAAGTCATTTGCAATATACAGAGTGCCTTCAAATAAAATACTGACCACAGTGGAGTACTATTTTTCTTTTGTGTTATGTTTTTGCTTGCCGCACTTACAGCCACAACGAGTGGAGTAAAGACAACCCAGCAGGCCTTCCACCAGAGACATGGTCTGTAGCCAATCATTTCTTCAATGTTGTCATAGAATTTGTTCACACCTGGAACAAAAAAACCAAAAACATTATCAGTGCTGTTTTTATCATTATGTCACTGTGGATTTATATGTATCCCATCTGAGTCTTAGATGTCAAAGCTTGGCATTGTAGCGACACCAAATTGGCAGCTAAAAGACAGAAAACACTTACTGTTCTAAGATGGAGAAAAAAAAAACCTTTTTGTTTGGCTCACCATAGAACCATGAGATTGAGATACATTCGAAGAAGACCAAGAAGAGTAGGGACATCCCACTAGCTGAATAGTAATCAAACAGTTTAAACACGTACAGTCCACCCTGAAAACAGAGGCAAAGAACATGATGAGAAAGGAGAAGTAATGGAAAAAGCACTTACAGGCATGTGCGGGACAGTATTAAACTAGTGCAGTGAAGTAACATCAAGAGTGAGAATAAATGGTTAAACATCCAACTGATGAACTCAGAACTCAAAATGGATTCTTTGTGAAAAGCTGTGTTTCTCCTACTGTGCAGTGCACACAGTACCAATATGGCTCAAATTTCTACTTAAAAACAGCGCCAGCCTTTAGTGCCTTGCAGCTATCAAGTCATTCTAGGGACCAGCTCAAGAGGACTTCTTGGAGTTTGTCCACTTCTACATTTTGAAGCTTGATATACTTCATACTGCCTGGAACAGCGATTAGGATAACTGCCATAAAATAACGTGCTGTGCATGTAGCATGATGGAAATCCAATGTGACTGGAACAGAGGAACAGCGCAGGCTCTTGAATTGTCATAGCTCAAGAGATACAGAAGCTTTTATTGCATATTACTGACAATTTGTTTTTTTTTTTCTTGCTTATCATTTTCTTTGTCTTGCATTTCAAACTGCTGCAAATCTTTGAAGTGTTTTTAGCATAATGTTACCTGAGGGAAATGACTCAGAGTGTGTCAATTGAAGAAGCAGAGTTTGGAATTCCAATATATTAAAATAAACTTTGATAGCTAAATATTTATGTGTAAACAATAGTTTATAGAACTGTGTTAAGCCCTCAAATGTCATTTTATTACTCAAATCTGAAATCCAGCATAGTAGAAAAGACAAATGATTAAGTACAATGACATTTCTCTTCAACAGACTAAAACACCTATTTTAATTACAGTCATAATTGGGTTAAAACAGCTCTTGTAGATTAAAATGGGATTAAAATAGCGCACTGTGCATAAGCCCCAGGAAAATTTGTCTTATACACAGAGGTCATTCACTCATAAATGAGCTGTGACTAATACTGAAATGCTAAGACTGAAAATTATTGAGGAAATAATAAAATATACTAGCGATTTTGGAACAACTGAAGCTTTTGAATCACATTTGCAAAGTATGGCTGTCCTGAGAGTACAGAAATAGCAGCGAATGTGGGGTCAGGAGAAACAAAGGGCTGTTTTCCTTTGGGGGAGGATAAATGTGCCCCGAAAATGAAATCAGTAGACAGTCCGAGTGTAAAGGTGACATGTTAGAAGCTTATGAATTGTCTACAAAGGCTCATTCACTAAGGAGAATGAATGTGTCGAGAAAACTTTGGGATAATCGCCTCCTCGGACAGTCAGGTTACTTTAATAAATTGTTTGTGACCTTATGATGTGATTAACAAAGCGCTGGGGTTTCTCCTCCTTGAATATGCACAGCAGTTTCAATGAATATTTAGAAATTGGAGAGAACGTGTACTAGACTAAAGCCATTTTATCATTTCTCAAGGATATGTTGATATGATATGCAAATCAGAGCCCTTAATGACCAGATCACACCACATGGGAATCTTGCTAGTAGATGTTGGGGGATCTCTTTTTGTACTCGAGTAAATACTAAATATTGTGAATCAGTTTGGCATGTTAGTCTCAAGAATTAGACCCTATGACTGTTTTACAAAGTGTAAAGATGAACCCAACAAATGCAGGCATTGATCAGGTTAATGTCTGGTTGTTGTTAATGTAAATATAAAACAGAAGGTAAATTCACAGAAAATGTCCTATTAAATGACCTGTTGTTGTTTTTGTTTTGTTTTTTTTTACTTTGGACTTACTGTAAAATACAGACATTTCCAGGGTAAGTAGTAAAAAAAAACAAAAAACATCTGTTATTTAATAATTTGTTACTTAATTACAGTGGTGCAGCATGAATGGCCATGGGGGGCGCTTTGTAGGACCGATTCTGGCCCACAACCCTTATGTTTGACATGCCTGCACATTCATAGTTAGTGCACATTCATATTCACCTGTGTGATGTTGGACAGGCCAAAGATGTAAGAAATAAGGCAGACGACTGCAATGAAGATCTCTCTACGCTTTCGAAGGACATGGGGGAATTCATCAACCAGGGCAGTGATGAAGCCTTCCACAGTGCAGAACTGGAGAGATTGCAGAATCAGGTTGAAACTGTTACACAATACATTTCTGTCACAATAAAAACATTGCTAAGGTTTAGTATCTAAGCAAAAGAGCAATGGTAAGTTTTTTGGCACATTAGTGCAGTATCAAACTGAAAACTTAGATCATTTTTATTTGAAGGTTAGAAAAGTATTTTAGAAAGCATTTCATATTGGTAAAAGGAGACATTTTTTCTTGAAATATCTTTACCTGACTGTCAATTCCCAGCATCAAGAGCATGGAGAAAAACAACACTGCCCAGAGAGGGGAAATGGGGAGCTGGGTGACAGCCTCTGGATATGCCAAAAAAGCCAAGCCAGGTCCTGATAAAAGATAAATATCAGAGATAATGTGATTTGTATTTGACAGTGGGACACAAATAAAACATGGTATTTGGCTATGACGTAGTGGCTCCATAGTGTAATGGCTTTCACAATTGCCTAACAAGTGATAGGCTCCTGATTCCTGTCCTGGGAGATTACTCTATATGAGTCGCATCAGGCAGGGCATCAGATGTAAAGATCTTCCAAATCAAACATGGGGAGCTACCCACTGTGGTGACTCCTTGTGAATAAGGGAGCAGCTAAAAGTATCTGGTTTTGACTAAAGAAGGCAAAACAATAAATTTAAACTGGGCTCATATGACAGTACTGAAAGTGTAACACTTGATAAAAGAAGAAACAAAAAAAGGAGTTGATCTCGAAGTGTCATTGAGAGAAAAAAGTACACTGAATGTCAAAGCTGAGTATTTGTAAAGGACTGAGAGTACAGAGAGTTTTTGCAAAGTATTTCCCTTCTAATAATCCCAGCAATCTGGACCAACAGTGTAAAAAAAATCATTTGTCCCTTCAAAATTATAGCAGCTGCAATGGCTGACTTTTTGCACCGTATTTGTAGTCATATTATCTCTTGCCTGTGTCTGTTATTACTATTGAGTTTCAACATTGATTGCAATTACCTGAGGCTGCCACATCAGCGATGGGTCTCTTTGTCACACTGGCCATAAATCCCACGATGGAGAAGATGACAAAGCCGGCGAACATACTGGTAAAGGAGTTGATGCAGCAGACAATGACAGAATCTCTGTAGGGGAGAGACAAAGCACGCTGCAGCCATTGTCACGCCTATATCAATTCCTTATCAACCCGTCACACATTGTGGGGAGGTTTGTGGGGTGGTGGGGGGTGGGGTGGAAAGGGAAAGGTGGAAAGCCATTTTGCATCTGGCAGTGGCACAACAGCTGAATACATTGATAATGTCCTGATTTTATAAAACAGCAGTGAGTTCTAGCAGTTTTACGACTAGAGAGACAAATGGGCAGATGGCCAGTGTTTATTTTATAAGGTGACAGCCTGTGACAGTCACCAAATGTGTGTACCTGAATCTAAAACACTATGTGGAGCCAAAATAATGAAACAACTGATATAACAGGGGGCTCAAATAGTCCCAAAATAGAACAAACTGCAGACACTATGCTGTCACGGAAACCAAAAATAATCCCAGGAAGAGACATCTGCACGGTCTCCGTATAAAAAATAAATAAATAAATAAATGAATAAATTATATGAGTGAGTGGTGTTAGATGGTAATTTTTTAACAGGCATTTAATTCAAGCTGTAAATAAACAGAAACAATATTTTATTCACCTACCTGTATACGTTGTTGGTGAAGGGATTATAGCTGCCGAGAGCAATCAGAGAGCCTAATCCTAGCCCGTAGGAAAAGAAGATCTGAGTGGCAGCGTCGAGCCACACCTGACACACAGACAGAAAAGAGGTTCAAGTAAGTGTGCTTGTGCAAAAATTGCTGCTAAAAGAAGATTTTTGTTTGAAAAACCGGCCAGGATTATATTCATTTACTGATTATCAGGACTCTTTTCTCTGATGAAAGCATGTGCATAAATGCTAGAAAGAGGGAAACTGTTTGTTCTGCACTGTAACACCTTAGCATTGTTTTGTCGTGCCTGATGCTATTTGATCAACTGTCAAATCACTGAATCGTGATCTGACCTCAGCTTCTCAGTCTTTACAGAAATAAACACATTATCTCATAATCAATACTGTAAAAGAAAGTATTTGTGAACTGTGCTAATAATGGTACTTGCAATGAACAATCATGGTTATAAACCTCATTCACAGACATTCACGTTAAAGCTCTGCAATCACTGAAAATGTATCTGGAATCTTGTTGACTTATTAGTTCCCATCCATTCATGTAGGTACAGAGACCTACATAATGTTAAAAAAAACAACAACCCTGAAACATCACCCCAAAAACCAAAACACATCAAGTTGGGGCTCATCTTATACTCTGCAGCAACCTTAATTTTGGTTGCTGGTGCAGAATATCTACATGTATTCATGATCAGAAAGAGCAGCGAGCTCACCTCAGACTCCTTAAGCTTGTTAAAGTCTGGTGTGATATAGAAGAGGATTCCATCCATGGCACCGGGCAGAGAGACACCACGGCAAAACAGGATGAACAACATGAAGTAAGGGTACGTGGCAGAGAAGTACACCACCTACGGGGCACAAAATCGTGATTACTGCAAAATAATCTCTCTAAGCCATCTTTAAGATCTCCCGAGAATATTTGTCATGCGAGACAAGAGCGCAGTTTGAAAACCGACAAGTTGTTAATCTCATCAATTTATTGTGTTACTGAGGCACCATCCACACAGAGCAGCATAGTGCCCTAGTCAACAATCTCCCAGAGGCACAGTGACCCCAGAAAGACTGGGTTCAGCACACTCCCGGCGCACTATTTCCCTCCTTATCTGAACTAATTTCAGACTGTGCTGTCAAAGTCAACACTAATCATGCCAGCCAAGATAACATCTACTGCATAAAAATGAATCAGCAGAGGATCTTGTTGTGAAAGTTAGGAAATTGTTGAAACTCCTTTTGCCATACTGAAAAAAACAGACATCAAAATAAAGATCAAGCAACAGCAAATAGAAATCTCATACTTTAGCTCAGTGTACAGATGATGCAAACTCTGTTGGGCTGTTTGCCATTGTGCAAAATGTTGGTACTTATATAACACAACATACTTTATAATAAAAGAATATTCCGAAGGGATAGCCTATGTGTCCATGTATAATCTTAGTCATTTTTGTATGATTTTTAACTTTTTTGTGACAGTGTACCAGTGAAGCTCTTTTCCCACACTAACAGGAAATTACACAAAATTTCTAAAATAAGTGAGTAACTCCCTTTATTTCAACAATAATCTAAAGTTCTGTTGTTCCAGTTCTATATTTGGCTTTTTCATTGTTTCTGCTGATGTCTGTACCTTCTTCTTCTACTTACTTTGCCAGTCCAGCTGACTCCCTTCCAGATACAGAAATAGACAAGGACCCATGCTATGGCGAGTGTGATAGCCAGTGGGATCCTGACCTCCCCAGGCTTCTCCAGGCCATCGGTCAGCTGATGCATGTTTCGTCTGGAGGGAAGTAAAGGGGTCTTACTACAATACACAAGGGCATCCTTGATGTCACATATGTAGCATGCATGGAAGCATACACAAATGTGCCTACATGCATCTGGATATTCACAAAGAGTCTTTTGATGGCTTTTTTCTCATCCTTAAAGCTTAAAGGTATGATAGCAAAAGGAAGTTGTGCTTCTGTGCACACGTTATTTTTCTCATCCATTATTCTTTTCAGTCCATTTACCATTTGTGCACAGATTTTCCTCCTCTGCTGATATTCTGGGTAGATTGCTATTAACGGATATGGCCACTGAGTCATCATATGCAAATGGCCATATCTAACTCTGACCCATGATGTAATGATCATGCACATAAGGGAACCTCTAACCTTACTGTGCAGTTAAAACCTATTAATAACATTAACTGAAATGTCCAGCTTACTCCCAGAACTCTACAACGGCACTGGTGAGGTTTGAGGTGTCTGTGATGCTGTAGTTGGTGTAGCAGCGATCTGTGTTCCAGCTATTTCCACAAGTCTGCCACGGCAAATCCTGAAATTTAAGGAAAACGCACACAAACACAAACACACACACACAGGTTCTTTTATTTGGAGCACTCTCCCACTGCCTATTCTCTCTAGCTGTCAAGCTGCCAAGACCACGATACTCATTCGGGACACTGAGATTTCATGGTTTTCTCAGAGCAGTGAATGCTTCATCGCCAAATGCATTTATCAATACCTTGTGTAAGGCACTAATTATGTGGGAAAGGAAGTAATAAATGTCATACTCTGTTAAGGGCTGTGAGGCCTTATATAAGAGATACTGGCAAACAGCACCTGCCTCATGATTAAAGGGTTAGAAAGTAATAGTACTAACAATACAGACAGGGCTATGTCTGGAAAATCTCGGCCCTTAAAGGTTCAGAATTTGTGCCCTGTTACTACATTTGCTAAGAAATGTAGGACTTTAAATATCAAATACTCACAGCACTGAAGGAGTTGTACAAATAGTAAATAGCCCAGGAAATGATAACAATGTAATAGATATTGAGCCAAAAGGACAGAACAGCAGCAGCCAGGCCAACACCTGAAACAATGGAAAATAAAGGTGTGATGTCAAATTGTGCTGAATAAAACAAAATGAGGAACACATGTAAGTCCACTTAGAATGCCTAAATAAAGTAGTTATTTAGAAAATTTAGTTTCAAGTCTTAACAAATATATATATAATTTACCTTTGAACATTGGAGCCAGCTTCCACACTCCAAGACCTCCAATAGAAGTGTACTGACCAAGAGCCGTCTCCAGAAAGAACAGAGGCATACCAGCAAATATGAGGGTCAAAAAGTAGGGAATCAAGAAGGCCCCTGAATGAAAGGTGAGAAGTAAAGGTGTGTAAATGACGACAAAGGATATGCTAATAATTTTCAACATAATCCAATAAAACATATAAGGGGTGTTTTGTTTCTGCGCCCCAGATCACGTCACAGCTATTTGTTTGTGCGCAATTACGCACGGTTATACTGGACATGCAGTTTATATCTGTTATAAATAAAGAAGTCCTGGGCAAACTGTCAGGTTTTAATGTCGAGATCTTTGCGCTCCTTCTGGTGTGTGGATATACTGAAAATTGCCAAGAATTCCTCATTACCTCCACCGTTTTTTCCACATAAGTAAGGAAATCTCCAGACATTTCCGAGTCCGATTGCGTATCCGACACAAGAGAGGAGAAAGTCAAATTTCCCACCCCACGTTTCTCTTTCGGGTATCTCCTTTTTCGTCTTCTGCACTTTCACCACCAAGGTTTTGGGTTTGTCGTTTGGAGTGGTGGTGGGCGCGTCATTCACCGTCTCCGTTAAGACGTGTCCGTCCGAGGCTTTGGTCCCGTTGGTAGCCATGGTCGAGGTGTGCGTCGGACAGTCCTGACCAGTGGAGAAGAGGGGGTTTCAGCACTGGTCCAGATAGACAGCAGTTTATCCGTCCCGTACTTCCAGTTCCCAGACAACAGCCGAGAGGGGGAAAAAACGAAAACTGGGGTACAGCGAGTGATTTGGAGGAGAGGCGAGGACCTTACCAACAGTCCAGTGACCCTAAAAAACAAAAATAATAATATAGTTATAAATTTCACAGAAAAAGTGACATTCCTAAATTAGATATTGTTAGTTGCTTTGAATGCAAATATAGTTATTCAAAATATTTATGTATAGAGCCTTAAAACGAATGTCCTAATAATGAGGGATTAATTTTGCGATAATCACTGTGGATGTTAACTCCTTGGGGGGAAAAAAAACATTTAAAGAGGAATTAAATATTCCTAAAAAAAAAAAAAAAATCTGTTAAATGACAGAAAGAATATTTCTTTGAATTATATCTATTTAGCTCTCTCTCTTTATACATGTATATATGTCGTGATATTTCTTGAGGGGTGACAAAAAAGTCTGTCCCGTGTTCTGTCAATCCCACGGGATCAAATAAAAGCTTCTCATGCAATATGAATCACTTTTAATTGCCTGGAGTGAATCCATGTTAGCAGAAATTTAGAGCCTGCTCTTGTCCTTGATTCATTATGCTCTAAATTCAATGGCCCACTTCTCACTGCTCCCTTACAAGAGAAAAGCATTTAAACACATTTAGAAATCAGACTCGATAATGAATCACCTGGAGAGGCTAATAACTCACCAGAATTTGCAATTTGAATATAGATCTACATCAAATATCCATGGAATAGAGTTCTAATTCGCAATAGTTATTTTAGTTAATGCAAAAAAATTGGTAAATAAACGTAAAAGATCTACGTCATCTGTTTGTATTTTAAATAGCATTTTTAAATGCAAAATAAACGACCGCTAAAATGGTGAGCAGAGAGTGCGCTCTCTGTGCCCCCTTATTACCTTGTGCGTAATTGAGAAGCGGGGTACCAGGGTTGCATTTACAGATGGAAGCTAGAGTATTATTTTTTCATATTTCAGTCTACTAATAAAAATACACCAATTCTATTCCAAGTTAATGTGACATTTTGCATCTAAGAGACATCGCGACAAGAACTGCTTGTGCATTTTCTGCGTATTTAAATTACACAATCTACAAAACACAGATTCAAATTTCACATACATGAAATGTGGCTGTAGAACAGAAAGATCAAAGAAGATGCTAATGGCTCCTGAAGAAAACTAAAAAAAAAAAGTAAAAAGTCTTCGTCGACCTCACGCGCAGCTGCATATCCTTACGCAAATTCAGCACATCTGCACATGGCAAATTCCTTGATGGTCCTCGCGTGTAACAAATGCATTTCTTTTCTCGAATTTATGTAAATTGCACCCCGTACAAGTGAATACTTACAATACAGTCCGCTACTTTGCAGATTCTTTCTCCGGGGGGAATATCCCGATTTTGGAAAAAAGTAACTTCCTTTCACTTGCACTGAGTCAAACCGCGGTGAAAACTTTGCATTCGGCGACAGCGAGCGAATATATGATCCGAAAGGGGAGAGGATAGTGGGCAAATGCGTCTTTGAGAGCGAGGTGCTGTCCTTAAAGGAGTGGTGCTGAAAGAGAGGAGGGGAGAGAAGACGGAGAAAAGGAGCTGCCGCCGTCTCAGTTGAAGCGAGCAGGGACGTAACATGGAGCGCAGGATCCTCACTTTCGTCTACATAGCGTCAATGTCACCTCAAAGTCGACCCTCCCCAACTCCAACATTTCCACCACTGAGATGGCAGCGGGTTTGAGAGAGGAGCATCCGCTTGTCTCAAGGTTTTATATCGTTACTCCTGCAGCTTTTTTTCTCCCGTTTTTTTTAAACATCAGCAACTTCTCTCTCTCTTTCTCTCTCTCTCTCCCACCTCCCCCTTCCCCCTCTCTCCCTTTGTGACTCACTCAAGGTCCAGATGATGAATAACACAGACTTAACACTTTTATGTAATCCTCTGTTTTCCCAAAGTCATCCCTTGAATTAACTTGATTTCATCAAGTTGCCATTTAGAACACCGAAACGCATTAATAACGCACATGCACAACTATGAGAAACAAAATGTTCAAAAAGGCCACACTCGGGGTAAAAATAAGTGTAGTCTAATACTGCATCAAATGCAACTACTCCAAAGTAGAGGATACAGTGGAAGATGCCAATGGCTGCTTTAGCTGCTGGCAAAACATGATAAGAGGGTCCCAGCCAATAAAAGGAGTCAGGGTGTGTGAGATAAATTGAAAAATGTGCTTATAATCTTCTTAGCCCGCTGTCTTCCAAAATGAAATACCCTTGTGGAACATCTCAAACGAGCAGTCTTAATGCAGAGTTTAACTCCCACATTGAGATAAAATATGCGGCTCTCACTGGGAGATTAGACTTGCTCATGGTTTAATAGTTAAAGTTTGAGTTGTTAAAATGAGTAAGAACCAAACTGGTGTCAGATTAAAAAAGAGAGAGAGAGACTCTACACCTCCCTTTGTGATGATGTGAAACTGTTATTGAGAGGACTTCTCCTCGCATATTTCCACACTGATGCATTGTCTTTACTGCTAGGTGACACTCTACCGTGCAATTTTAATAATAATGGATTGCATTTATATAGCGCTTTTCGAGACCCTCAAAGCACTTTACATTTCCACTATTCATTCACACACTGGTGGAGGCAAGCTACAGTTGTAGCCACAGCTGCCCTGGGGCAGACTGACAGAAGCAAGGATGCCATATTGCGCCATCAGCCCCTCTGGCCATCACCAGTAGGTGAAGTGTCTTGCCCAAGGACACAACAACCAAGACAGACAGAGCTGGGGATCGAACCCGCAACCTTCCGGTTACAAGATGAGCTTCCCAACCCCCTGAACCACGGTTGCCCCAATTTTGACGTTCTATGTAAATTTTGACATCAAAGCAGCTTCACTTTATTATCACGAGGTATCATATGCAATTTAATATATTTAAAGTCCTGGATAATATGGGTATATTTTCTGATATTAATATTGTTATTTCAGTCATATCGATGTGCCTAATTTCTTTTTATGTTATTTTCCCACACTTCTCTACTTTTCTTGATTTGCTCTTGCCTCCATGTTCATCTACCCAGATCTTTCGCCTCCATCTTCAGTTCTTTTTTATCTCTGCGCGCCATGCTGAAGGCTGTGCAGTGTTGATACAGTACTGAGAAGCCACAGCACTGAGGGAGAAAGGAAGAAAGAATGCCCAGATGGTGAACCAATGAGGGGTGAGCTAACCTTCTAATGATATGAAACAAAATGTAGCATTTCTTACCCCAGCTGGCTGATTGGCCTGCAGGCTGTGGCACCTCTGATGTGCCTCCTGTTGGCCTACAGCTCTTACACACGGGGGGAATTCAAAATGCCACAATGATGAGAGCTGCTGGTGCCATGCTTGTGGCCCTGGCCCCACCTGATGGTGCGCTTGTGTGCACTGGAGCTTGTAATTACAGAAGGAGGTGGTGGTAATAAAGAGCAGAGTACAGGCAGACACACGGGCAGACAGCTGGCCTCCTGTCAGT
This sequence comes from Perissodus microlepis, assembly GCF_051167445.1. Taxonomy (NCBI): domain Eukaryota; kingdom Metazoa; phylum Chordata; class Actinopteri; order Cichliformes; family Cichlidae; genus Perissodus; species Perissodus microlepis. Next base: position 20,438,613 of record NC_140465.1, on the reverse strand, counting down.
TTCGCTGCTGAGACGCTGGGGACAAAAGCAATGCTCTGAAACTGTACAGTCGATTATCTCTCATGCGGGACAGACAAAATGGCGATGCAGATGATGACTGCGATAATGATGACAGATGCATTTTTAAATTCAGGCATATTTACAGAGCCATGCAGAAATATGCCACGGGTCAATTTCAGTACTTCTGCGATGCTTTGATGCCTGGCTAGGTGAAGCCCTTTTTTCCTCAGCGTCCTTGTCGTAGTAGTAACATCCCTCTATAGTTGTTATAAAAATGCCCCTGAAGCCATACATTTTTTAACTTGTTGAAGAATAGAAGTTTCTTAATCTGGAATGACTACATGCAGATTAATATAACAATACGAGACGTACAGCCACAGAAACGACAGCTCATTGACATTAAATGCAAAGATGTTGATTTTCAGCAAGCATTAATGTTACTGTGCTCAGGGATTTAGTCGTGTATGTCAGCACGGTAAAAATTTAAGGCTGTTATCAGTGATATTAATGTTGGTGTAGCACTTATAAAGTAATGTAATGCACAGATTAGAATACTGACCTGATTATTCAAGTATACCAAGGCCACATCAACACATTTTAGTCCTAACTTTAAATATAAACCTCATGATGGTGTTAGAAGAAAAGTCAAGAGTTCATCATAATTCTCTAAATTCATCCTCTAAAGACCATCATGGTGGATTAACCTACCAGCATTTATATACAGTACAGCAGGTGTGGTTAAAATTAAATCACACCTGATGGCAGAGCTTTATCTTTACGCGAACTCAAGTGGATACAGTAAAAAGAATGCTATCTATATATTATTATGCTAAACATATTTTTATCTTCGTAAATACAGCCACATGTTTTTTTTCCACTGGCAGAATAGGTCTATAAAAACTCTGTGCTTCTTGCACTAATTGTAAGTGCACTTCCCCCCCAAAGATTTCAGTGCTTTTAGGAATTCAAATACCCGCTAAGCTAACACTTAAAAAACAAACACTATTGTTTGTTGGCTCTGCACTCGAGAGCTTATGGAAAGCAAATGCAAACTGCAGTTTTCCATGTGTCTTAATCCTAAAAAGCCTTGGCTCTTTCTGGGTGCTGCAGAGGGAGGGACTTTTGTCAGGACCAGTTATGTGTAACACACAGCAACCCCACAGAATGGGTTTTGGCTCTTCATTGGTAAGACAGTCAGGTAGGATTCTGCTTGGCCTCTCCAGAAGAGCCTGGGCGCAATGGTTTCCGCTTGCACTGAAAAGATGGTGACAAAGTGATGTGTCTGTTGCTGGGTGATTCACAAAAGGAATCCAGGGTGCATTTCTACAAAAAGGGAGGGTGGAAACACAGCGACAAAGTAAAACAAATATTGGCTTCCCTCCCTGTCTCTCTCCCTCTCTCTCTCTCTCTTCTCATCGCCAGGGTGTAACATAGAAGTCGATGTGAGAGTTTGCTGCAAAAAATAGGTTTTGTATTTTCCACACCTATTTTTTGCAGCAAAGTCAATTTATGCTCCAGTGAGGCAACATCTTTAAGAGCAGCACAGGTGACCAAAATGCACAGGTGAGGAGTAAAAATTCTCACTTAAGCTAAATATTTTTCCACTAATGGTAAATTGACTTTTCTACTTTAACTGAGCACTCAAATTCACACATACATTCACACGTAGGCTTTTTAAGCCTTTTTTTTTAATTTTAAAGCACCTTTTGCCAGCTGTCAAACACATGGATTTGCCCAACATTTTGCTCAAGGACAAGGACTTGCATCAAACTATTCACCTTTTTATTATCAAACAATCTTCTCTACCTTCTGAGTTGCAGGCAGAAAGATGGATGATATTGAACTAGATAGGTGGTAATTTTATACATGTACGTATATCTCTCAAACCCAGGAGGCTATAGAAGCATGGTCTAAATTGATTATTGTTACAGACCTTTCATGGTCCAACTGTCAGTCAAATAGGTGCTTTGCTATTGATGTGTGGAGATGGAGAGGAGTGATGCGTTTTCTGTAAATGGGGCATTAAATTGTTTCAACCCGTGTCATAGTTTATTACAACACTGGTGATACATGTCGAGAAAGGTAAGAAAGGTCCAGGTGATGAATATACAACGTGTCATTCTGTGTGCATGAGGTAAAAGGTCAATTAAGAAAGAAACATCTGTGTTGCATGTCTGATGCAATAAGGCACGCTAAACACAGTGTATCATTGTGTGCAAACATGAGAAAGATTTCTCAGCAAAGCACCAGTGAAAGGGAATGCTCTTCTTTAAGGTGTAGATACAAACCTACACCTTAAAGGTTATATATAAATAAAATTGAATTCAATTGAAAACCTTTCACAAGTAAAGCCAACACGCTGTTTGATTTCTCATTTCCATACAGGACTGGGATGTCATCTATATGATTTTTGTTATTTGCTTTTGCAAATTTAGTGATTTTCCTTATTTGGAAATCCACATGCCCCATATTTAATATGTATTGTATACATATTTAACTTATATGTATAGATTGTTAAATACTGGAAACAGAACAAACAGCTTCACCCACTTCCAAGGTGTGTGGAGCAGAACAAGGGCATAAAGGGAGTGAAGCTTAAGGAACACTTGTGGCAGGAAGAAGATTTGATTTATTATCTGACCAGTGTGTTTCGGTCTGTGGCTTTCATAAGGGTCATGAAGAATGAAGGTACATTTTTGAGGGAAAAAAATAATAGGAAATTTTTATAACAACCATATGCATCTGTTGCATCCCTGAATAACTTAGAACTTGAGTTAAGAACAAGACTTCTACCAAGCCAGTATATTTAATGACAGAGACAGAAACAGCACTGCCCCTACAGGCAACTCTGTAGACAAAATATATTAAAATAAGATTACCGAAAACTAGCAAAGTCACCCAAATAAAGTAAGTTAGTCAAACTAAATGATAACATATAGAGTGACAATTTACCTCATGCATTTGTCCATTACACATTCAGTATTCACAAAGTGAGCACTCAGAGAAAAAAGAGAAAAGAACACTCAGTTGTCATTCAGTATATTTATCCACCAGTGGAGGATCAGTAAGGATGGACTAGGTTATATGAGGCTAACTGGGGAGTGACCAATATCAGGAAACATAAAAGATCCACTGTGATAACTTTAAGGAGAAAAACATTAGAAAGTTAGAGTGCATAAAATCTTACTGCTAGATATTGAAAGATTAAAGTGCATAATCATAGCTATAGTGCTGTAGGAAAGAAAAACAACTCTGGCCACCTTTCATAGTGATGATAGCCTGATCATAGAAAAATGGCTACCCACTGTCAGTATGTGTCCACATCTATTTACTGTGGAGGAGGCTGTAAAACCTTATGAAAGGAGTCCGCTAGGAGTCACTGAGTCAGTGAAGATCAGAGCTACCAGTGGAGAGGTGCACTTTTGTCCAGTGGCAGCAATACTGAGGTAATTTGCTCAGGATATCCTGAACTTTCTGTTTTTGCTGCTTTTAGCTTTTAGCTACTGTTACTGTTAGCTGCTGCTAGCCAGTATTAGTGAAACTTTGATCGAAGTGGAGCTAACTTTGCTAGATGAACAATTAGTGAATAACTCTTATAGGATGTGAGAATATAACAATTTATCAAACTCTATTTTCTGCTGCCTACATTGTACATTTTGCCTCCACACCTAAACGGGATAGTAAGTATAGTCAGGGGTTTATGTTAGATTCAGCATGTGGAGGATTCTCAAAACTTGTTAAAGTCTTGAACTTGAACTTGAACAAAAGAATGAAAACTTCAGTAGATTATCTTTGTGTACAGGTTGTGATCAGCTGAGCTGTTTGATGCTGCTCTGAGGTTCAGAGCTCTTTGTGGATTCACAGAACTAAACTTAACTATACGTAAGTTGTCTTAATGAATTTCAGTCCCCTACACTGACACTATACTGTATATCAGGGCTGGGGAACTCCAGGCCTCAAAGGCCACTGTCCTGCAGGTTTTAGATGTGTCCTTGATCGAGCACAGCTGATTTAAATGGCTAAATTACCCCCTCAACATGTCTTGAAGTTCTCCACAGGCCTGGTAATGAACTAATCATTTGATTCAGGTGTGCTGACCCAGGTAATATCTTAAACCTGCGGGACACTGGCCCTGGAGGCCTGGAGTTCCCCCAGCCCTGATGTATACTGTCTTTATAATAGACAGCATGAAGTTGGTATGAAGGTAGAATTCAGTTAGTGATTCTAAGCATCATCAACTTAAGTTCAGATTCATCTCTGCTATACCTAACATAACCTAACTCTGACTGTTGCACTGGTATAACCTTTAAATGTAACCTCACTTCTTTCTCTCCAGTCCTGTCTTTCTCATTTTTCTCCGTCTCGGGGTGAAGTTAGAACTCGTTCTCTCGTTTCCCCGGGAAATACAGCATGTGTACCTTTAGCTAGCTAGCAGACACACTGTGTGACAAACTGCACACAAACAGTTTTTGCATTTGCTGATTTTGGTTGACAGAAACTAAATTAACAAAAACTGAAATCATGTTTTACCACTTTAAAAAAATGATTCCGTTCTGAGTTTATGACAATGCATCAATGTATTGGAAGACATAATTAGACACTAATTGGATGTATATTTATGAGCACATTTTCTTTCCTATTAAAAAACCTCAAAATAAAAATAACTAACTGCACCTTTAACTTGTAGATTGCTACATACTTTCAAAAAGTGGTAGCTCCTTTGTTGTTGATTTTTTCTTTTCTTTCTTTTTTGTTGCTTTGCCTTAAAATGATATGACATATAACTGCAAACCTATATTTTAAACAACGTATTAACATATTTATATCTAAACACCATCAAAGATTTTGAGACAGACCTGGCAACTGTGCTTGAGCTAAAGTTCAGAGTTGTACACAGCCACTGGGGCAGGGATTATCACAGATTCTAAATACAAGTGATTGCTGATAAAGTCAGCAATCACAGTCTTTGGACAGACTGTGGGTGGTTGATTCTCTGGCATGGTAACATGTTGCAGTGCCAATTTCAATTGCTTGTGTGGTACAGAGCCACATCTTCATACTAATTAGTGCTATTAAACATCTGCATATTTAACCGATTAAATATCTGCTCTCTTATTCATTCTGTCTTCTCTGGTTAACGTGTGCTTTAATATGCAGACAGGTGACATCCCAAACCCTGGGACCCCTACAGAGTTGGACTCTGGTGGCTCTGGGAATATTTTGCTGGCTTGGTTTATTTTCTTTTAGAGGAAATCGTAACTGCAAATCAATGAAAAGTTGTTCAGACTGATTAACTTTACCCTATAATGAAACATCTCTGTCCTAACTATTCTGCCAGGATTACAATGTCCCCACCCACGTCTCCTCTCCTCCACTAGAGAACCAGAGACTTTTAGAATCAAAGGCAACTGGCATTGGAGCAGTTTACAATTAACAAAGGGGACAATACTGCAGAGAAAAACAGGCCTTGTGTTGCAAAATCAAAGAAATGAATAAAAATAACAAAAAAGCAAACAGTGCTCCAATATTAAAGTTATTAAGTTACAAATAAAAAGAATCTAGCTTCCTACTACAATCAAAATACACATAGCGGTGTCCCTTTTCTTTGTGCATCTAATAGTAAAAATGACTAAAGCTAAGCCTGGCCTAGTCTTCACGGAATCAAACAGTGCTACAGAGCATGCAGGTGCTGAGAAACCATTGGCTAGCAGACACAAAATAACACAAGGATAAAAGCAAATGTTACAAAATACACAGGGCCATGAAAGACACTCACATTACCCTCACAGACACTCTGAGTGAAAGATTAGCTGCAATTTTAAACCAGGTGCAGAGATTATTGCTGAAGCCTGATTGAACTGGGGAACTGATCCAAACTGAGCCTTGGGGAAAGGCACGGTGAGAAAGAAGCAGGAGGAAGGCAGCATGTAGAGGGAGTGCTGGCACAAATTCTAGAAAAAGAAAGTGAAATATGTGTAGGAAGAAGAAGAAAAACACTTATTTTTCTTGTAGTTTCTCTTTCTTATTTGTTTTACAGCTTACCTTTTCACTGTGTCACCTCTGCTTCCCTTTTGTTATCTCCCTCAGTTTTTTGTCTCTTTTGTTTTTAAATGATAGTTACTTCCTGTTAGTGACTTTCCATGTCTGTGTACATACACTATTTCAAAAATGTTACACATCAGAGCTCAATGGGAAAAAATCATCCTGGATGTCTAAACTGATATAGACTGGATAATGTGTTAGAATCATAAGAATGACACACTGTTTGATGGAAATGAAAATGATCAGCCTACAAAGGGCCGAGGATGCATCATCCTGTGCAACCTCTCTAGAGTCCAGGTACCACCTCATGCTACCATTGTATGTATACCAGTACTGACACTAACCCTAATATTGTACTATTGTACTATGCATGACTGTGCAATGACAATAAAGACTTAACTTATCTTATCTTATCCAAAACAAGTGAAAAAACAATCAGAGAAGATAAGGTGGTGGAAAAAGTGCCACTCACATCAACTTTTAAAACCCTTCCTGTTTTGTGGGTTGTTTCATTGTTGCCCCTCTAGTGTACCTGTTTAAACCCCTTTGCTAGTTAACTGACAAAATTAATATCCCAGAAGTTAAAAGCATGTATATACTGTGACTTTTATCTTAATATTATTTTTTTCCTGTGTTGTTTCCCTGTTAAGTTCCTTATATATTTATAGCCCAACCATTCCCTTTGATGGTTGTCATTTCATTTGCTTTCCAATATCTTTTATTCCTGAGTTTTTTCTTCTTTCTTTGTAAATTCCTGCCTGCAAACTGAAGCACCTTTTCCTTTTTTGTTCTATAGATTTCATTTTAATTCGCTGTGGCTTGCATTACCCGATAGCCTGCTTGGCCGAGATCCAATCCATCAACTCCATCCTCTCACTCCATGACATATGTGTAACCTGTGTTGTGTCACATGGCTGTGTGGAGACTATTAATTAGGATTTAAGGTGGTACACTGGCAGGGTTTGGGGAACCTCTTCTTTCTGACAAAAATTCAAAATTCCAATCAGTAAAACCTTCTGCCAGTATGATCACGAATCTGTAATACGTTTTGGTTACATTCAGTCATTCATAGTATAGACTTTTGCACCAATCCTTCATTTTCACTTTCTTTCTAGTTCTTTATCATTGCAGTTTTATAACAACAGTATAACATAATAATAAACAACACTTATAAACTACTTTTCAAAAAAGATACAGAGAAAGTTTACATTTAGAATATATTGTGATTGTGTGGTCCGCTTGCCTCCACCCCAGAGTGAAGGGTTACATCTCCTGGGTCTAGGAGCGGCTTGCCCCCTGGGGACGGGAGTACCTGGACCTGGGATATAGAGTATGTTTGGGGAGTGCGACTGTCTGTGCAGTGTCTATTTGTGTCTGTCTACACGTTGGGTGAGTGCCGAGTATTTGGTTGTGTATATGGGGGTGTGAATGCACGTTTGTGTCCGCGTGCGCCTGTTCGTCTGTGTCTATATGTCAGGTTGGGTCTTAGACTCAACCTCTCTGGGTACATCTCAGGCCCTCCAAAGTACGGAGGCCTATCTCCCCTCACCACACTCCCTGCTGGTGGCTGATGCCCTCAGACGTTGGTGTGTTGGTGGTTCTTGTCGACTGGGGCTGGGCGCTCATGTATGTACCGGCTCACTCCTGGTGGCCGATTGGCGCGGCCTGGCGCCTGTGGCCCGGCTGGGCCCCCTCCGGGGGGTGGGGTGCCCTCAGGCCTCTGGCCTCTGGGCCTGAAGCTCGGTCCTCTCTGGCACAGCTGGCTGCTGGCAGAGCCCGCGGGCACGCTACTGCAACCCCCTCTGCTCCGTAGCTGCTGGGTGACCTCTCGTTTGGGTCTCTACTCAGCTCTTCCCAGGAGGGTGGCACGGTTCCCCTCCTTTGGTGGTCCTCCTCGGATCCTCGTACTCTGGGGCCTCTGGATGTCTGGGGCCTGGATCTCCTCCATACCTGCTTCATGCCCTGGGGGACGGGGCTATGGCTCCCCACACTCCCTAGCAGATCGTTACATGGAGAAACCTTTGGAATACAAGCATGCTGATCCACACAGGTATGCACACAGGTGTACACACGGGTGTTCACAGACACAAACTACACCTTTCTTGGCTGCTGCCTCAAAGCACATTGTGCGCTGTCTATCTTGCGTGCTGCACAATAGCGTTTAATATTTAGTATCTACTGTTATCTACTGCTAGCTAGTTTATTGTGATGGTGCTGTTTTTTTTTATTATGTTGCTCTTTGTTGTTTGCTTTCTCTTCTGTTTTTTTTTTCTCCATACAGGTGATCCAGGTGTTTTGTTTGTTTTTCTTTCTTTCTTCCCCCCTTTCTCACCGTCTCTTCTCCCCTCTGTTTTTCTTTCTCTCCCTCTCTTTCTTTCATTCTTTCTCCCTGTCCTATCCCCCAGTCATGTCTGTCCCGTTTGTAGCAACCGAAAATAAAATAAATACATAATTATAATAAAGGTCAATCAAATGGACCAATATGGCAAGGCCATGATGATCCACTTGGTAAAATAAATCTGCTTGGCATCTTTCTTGGCCTTAAGACAACAATTCTGATGGCTAAAGCTCCAAACGGGACAACAACAACAACAACAAAAAAAGAATACATTGTGATTTGGTTAATAAAAGCAGAGATCTACAGATTAGATTTTTTTAAAAACTCTCTGCTTGCAAATCATATGAATTAAAAAAAAAAACATTCACCTTGAAAATACACACCACTTTCTGGATTGTATTACAGAGACACCTCCACAGAGAACTCGTATTTGTAGGTGTGTGGGGTTTTTTTTTTTTGTTTGTTAGTGTTGCACCTCCAAAGAGTATGGCTAGAAATCCTGACCTATAACGGCTTTAGGGGGTTGGGATTAATAGAGGCAGTCCTTTGCACAACATTTTTAAGGTGATTTTAGCATTATTAGTGTTGCACAGTCTGACTGCCAGTGGCACTGTTTACACACACCTGACTGTCATTGACTCTCACATTGATTCTCTTCTGTAAAGCCCACCATTGTCATCCTCCTCCTCTGGATAGTTTTGTCTGGAATAAAAAACTAATTTTTTGCAATGTTCTACATCACTCAAGCAACAGAAATGTGCATTGTGGGAGGTACAAGCTTGCTGGACTCAGTAGTCAATAGTTTGAATTATGTTCGACTCAGCTAGCTTTTATTATGTGTATTTGTAATGGAGATGCTTAAGAAATGAAATCACAGGCTGTCATGCAGATGGTTTTAAATATGCACCAAGAGCAACGCACCAGTTGTAGTCTATCACATACTTAATCACAGATAAAATTCTATTGCATACATCTTTGTGATTCCAACTTACACTGCCATTCAATAGAATAGTACTCTTATTGATGGTTTCAGCTGTGTTCCCCAGACTGGCTTTATGCGTTGCTGCAAAAGTAATTGAGGCAGGCAGAATATTATCAAGGAGTCTGGACTGATATGTAAACCTAATGGCTTTCAGAGAATCTGCATCTGCTGCCACCTGAACCCTCAGCACACACATGGTAAGAAAATGCTTGTGGTAGTCCCTCCACTCTTTGTCATCTTCTGTCTTGTGCAGGATGCAGGAACCGTTAACTAACTAATTCAGTGAAATACACAGATTTGATTGGATGGGAACATAATGCACGATGATTACACAAACTGTCATGTAGCTTGAGATAATCACTGAATGGCAGCAATCAACCAAGAGGTAAAAATTTGATTGGTTTATGGCCTAACAGCCAAAAATACTTGAGAAGAAACGGAGGCTAAATGAGTTCAAGTCATACAAGAGTTAAAATGCAAAACTTGCTGTCATAAATGAAATATGCACTGAGATGTTGCTAGGTAACAGAGGAGTGGGCTGTTTGCTTGATTGGTCACATCAGTCTGGACCATTCTGAGGGCAAGGGTCTTATGAAAGGGTCACTAAAGATGCAAAGTGGGGATAAAACTGGCCATGGCTTTTACGCACACGCACACACACACACACACACACACACACACACACACACACACACACACACACACACACACACACACATTGAAATGTAATAGAAATACTTTTCTAGTTCTCTGTCATTACATCACTGGGATCAACTACTGATGTGCATACTTTCAGTGCTGTAGCACGTGACCTGGATCTAGATGTTATTTCAAAATAAAACTGCAGACAGACAATGCTCAGGAAAACGTTTATTGAAGCAGTAAGGGGTTTTGATGAGGTTGGCTGATGTGGCTCTTCTAACTGCTGCTTGGCTCTGTGACGTAAAGTGTCATACTGTATAAGGCTGCAGCCAGAAACATCCAGATTGGCTACAAAAAAGCTGACATCACAGAGAAACAGAGAGTAATACAGTGAGGGACAAAGAGCAAGTTGATGTTTGGATTGAAGGCAAAATCTTTTCTGTGCAGAGTAGCGAGCCTAGCAGTCAATGTGCAGGATTTCTGATGTGAAGGAGAGAACTGAAACAGAGGCTGGAGGGTGAGGTTACAGCCAGACTTTGTAGCTGCTTTTCTCTTCCAGCTCCTGTGGGCTGCTGTTAAAGCCTCATTAGGTTTTATAGAATCCCTGTTATGGCACATCAGATGAGGTTCTTGGGGGTTAATTTAAATTTGGTTTGCTCCATCAGATATTTTATAGTGTTTTGCAAAGGCTGTAGGCTGCCATGATTGTCTGACCAGTAGCATTATGTACAATTTAAACAGTCCTAACAGTCATTCAAGCACATCAACATTTGATACAGTAAAATTTCGTTTGAAGACATTATTCAGAGAAGATAGTGTTTATGCACTTACTGTGTATACTGCATGTATATTTAATTTAACATGATGATAGCTTTAGGTATTTTGTAGAAGCAGAGTGTGAAAAATTAAATATATCATATGATAGAACAGCTTGTAGAACTGCTTTTAGCAGCAATAACTTGCAATACTTAAACTCCTCCACTTGGGACAGTAACTCATCCTTGACCTGGACTGATCACTTCACCCTTTTCGGGCTGAGTAGCATGGAGGTGCTGATTCTCATTCCTGCTGCTTCACACTTGGCTGCAAACCGCTCTAGTGTGAGCTGGATGCCACCACCTGTTGAAGCCAACAGAATCACATCATCTGTAAAAAAGCAGAGACGAGATTCTGAGACCGTCCAAGTGAAAGCCAGAGCCACATTCCCTTTGTTCTGTCGGTATCTATCAGCTGCCTCTGAAGTCCCCCCCACACACCTCCGGTATTAACTATCTGGTTCAGGGGTTACCACCATGACAGGTACCAACCACCTTGCGGCCACAACTAAGTGCGGCAGCTTCAGCAATGGAGGTGCTGAACATGGTCCATTCAAACTCAATGTCCCCAATCTCCTTTTGGATGCTGTTGAAGCTCTACCGTATATGGGTGTTCTGCTAGGCGTTCCAGTGCACCCTCACTGTACATTTAGCCATGCCAGGTCTGCATCCTCCCTTGCCACCTGATCCACCTCACCACCAGGTGGTGATCGGTTGAAATACCTGTAAGTAGTGTTTTCTGTATGATTTCAGTCTCATTGTTGTGGACAAATTTTAGTGCACACTTCTTTACAGTGTTGCTTTAGTTTATTGTGTTTTGTGGACATTAGTTTATGCACAACTCTCTCAGGGGTTCTTCACAGCATCTCAGTCAGGTTGAGGTCTGTACTTTGAGAAGGACATTACAACACCTTATTTATTTATTTATTTTAGTCATTCTGTTGTAGACTTGTCGCTGTGCTTAGGAAAACTCTAGTCACACTAATTAGGATCACACTAATTTTGGCCAAGCACTAACTATAAGGAATTCTGCAAAGCGTTCAGAATCGGAACACCTTGCAGAATCTCAGAAGCTGCAAAACAAATCTAAATCATCACCCCTCCACCTTCTTCTTTACTTTTGGTATGTCAAGCTTGACTCATAGCCTTTCTCGGACTGATAGAGATCAACTGCCAAATGTTTTCTTTTATAGAGATGGTCACACTTGCTGATGATCAGTTAATCAAGTGCATTTGATTAGGAACACCTGGTTACTACTTACCCTCTTAATTCCTTCTTTTTACTCCTTCGTTAGCCCATTGGGTTTACCGCTGAGATGTCTGCTCGAGGTTAGTTCAGCATAATTGGCTATTTAATGATCCGATCACACACCTCATACACTCACTTACTCCTCCAGGGAGGCCTGAGTTTTCTTAGACTTTGCTTCATTAAACATGGTAAAAGGCTTACATGCATGTTAAGGTCATGTTGAGTTTAAACATTTTTGTTGTTGTTTTGATGTCATGCACACGTTGCTGCCTGCTGAATATATTCATGTATTGGTCAAATAACAATCTCAATCACTACCTTAGGGTTCAGCTGTGTGGCTGTTGTTCTTCACTTCATCGTAGTTACTCCAGCTAAGAATATGCTTAGATCTACCGTCTAGAATAATGAGATTGCTTTTCAAGCAGTGTGCTGGACATGGAACTAAACAGTAGCATGATCGTGTCCCAGGAGACTGCACTGCACTGCTCCTCGACTCTACTTATTGACTCTCAGTTCTACCTCTTCAGTTACCTCTACTACAGTAATAGCACAGGAAATCATTTAATGAATACTATGTCACTATAACTAACAGTAAGTCCTGGCACAATCAGTGGAGACTAATTTCTACTTCTTCTATTTGCAAATGCTGTCTTTCAGTAACGTCCAGGTCCTAAGATATGACCAAACACACAAACCAAAGAAATATTATTATTATATTTGTACTCATTTTACTCTCAAAGATGGAGACAAATGTAAGAAAGATGACATTAGAGAAAGATTAGAGAATATCAGTGAATGACAAACTTTAAACTTAAAATTTACATGTGATGTTATAATTCTTGTTAGATTTTTTTTTTAATCAGACAGAGAATTTGTGCCCCATGTGTTGCTGAAGTTAAATAGTTATTTGATGTTGTGGAACTTCTTAAAAAAAACTATTTAAAAAACAATTTACTGGTGTGCAAAGGTTGCAGAGGAGTACGTGAACAAAGCGAAGTAAGTGCAAGTTAACATTAAATCCAGCTTAAACTGCAGTATTGTTGTACAGTTTACTGATGCTAGATTTCTATAGAGCAAAGTTATGTATTCATGATTAGTACAATGGAAAGAAATTATTACACCCACTTCTTGAATCTCAGTTCAACACCTGAATACTCCCAGCCTCCAGGTAATGTTGCAAACGTCTGTGAACAAGTCACAGCTTGTCAGTAACATACACTAAGTTGGCCCAATGCATCACCACATCACCACAAAATGATCAGTGCTCTTTACTCCTCTTTTCAAGAAATTTTATCCACAGATATAATAATACATCAATAAAACCAGTCATCTACCCACAGCCTTAAACATGCTCAAACATGGTGTGCTTTTTTTTAAATGGACAAACTGTAATAAGAACAAATGTCCAGAAAAAAAAATCACATTAGGTCATTCCTCCCCATCACACCCTTTCAGTTCCCCAGGAAAGCTCTGTGAGGAGGTTAGGCTATTTGTACTGATGTTTCACAGTTAGTGAAAAACTTGTGTCAGAGCTTCCTGACCAGAAGACATGGGAAAACCACCCTCTTCTTAACTTTAAAGAACCCTTAACATACTGTCAGCAAATCTACTTCTAACCCATTCAACTCCAAAGATATAGAAAAAAGCCTAGCGACCTTCCAGGAGAATTTTTTCCAGAGCATATGTTTTGGGTAAAGGTATGTTCAGCCAGTACATGTAAACCTCCAGCACAAGTTTAAGCTCCTTTCCCACCAGAGGTGACATTCTGTCTCTAAAGCAGGTTTGGCAAAGCCTGGAAAGGCCTTCATCAGTGATAGTAGCATTTATGAATATAACCAATACAGAAGAAACCTGGTTATAATCAAATTGTGTGCACTGCTAATTATCATGTATTCACCAAAGTAATGTTTCTTGAACTTTGACCAAATTATTTTAGGTTTTAACTTCTATTTAAAATAAATAGTGGATGTCAACTTGTGTTAGAATAGAAACAACAAAAAGGGAAATATGGAATTAGAGGGAGCAGAGGTGATAAAACCACCAAGGCACCCAAGTTAAAGGCACGAATTATAACATTCAGTGCATGTTCTTAGCTCTAATAAATGGTAAATGTAATTCATTATATTTTAAAGAAATGTAGATTTGATGTTAATACAAACATTGTATAAAGATGCAAAAAACAAAACTAAAAAACAATCAGTCTATTAATTACCTGTAACTTGTTATCTCTCACATTTGATGAGATATTTTATCTTATCTTGTTAAAACGTACCTGAACAAATGACTCTGCAATGCACAGAGAAGATGGGATTTTTTTGGTTGATAAACTGCAAAGAATTAATAGGAACAAGATTTGCAGAATCCGAGAAAAATCTGCTGTTTCATGTTGCTTTGAAGTATAAAGTGCTATTGATAAGGCTTTCAATATACTTCCTGACTGTGTGTACGTGTGTGTCGTTATATAATACACAAATGTTTGTGAGGGATTATACAGTATATGTGAACGCAATGATAGGAAATGAAGGAGAGCAGGTGTCAGCAATCTCTCCATGCTCCCCCTCTTATCCCCTATTCACCCAGGCCGTTTCTATGGCAACGAATGAATGGATTGCCACATGGATGATTGGTGCCAATCCACCAGTCATTGGCCTCATAATGGACACCCACTCAGGAAAATAATACTAAATTAACACAGAGCGATGCCTATGTAATACATCACGGAGGAATTGAAACTCTTGTTTTAGGTTTCAACATTTTATAAACTTAAATTTGTTAATCCCCCAAAATTTTATAACTCAAGACACATTTTAGACAGTAGTTAATAGTTTACAATCTGTTGTTTTTAATGTGAAGATACACTGTTCTGAAAGTGAAAATCTTAATTATTGATAGCAATGCTATAGCCACTTTTTTTATTTTTATTTTTATTTTTATTTTTTACCATATATAGGCTTACATTGGATGCAAATGAAAGAGTCTGCTTCTGAATATCTTTAAGCACCAGAGATAGGTGAACAGCTGTGTCAGATATATATATATATATATATATATATATATATATATATATATATATATATATATAATAACATTATAGTTGCCTCAGCAATGGAGATGCACAGCATGGTCTATTTGGGCTGAGTGTCCCCAACATCTCGGTATCTTGGAGATACCTGTATCATCAGATCTCAACACACTGCGGTGCATAAGTCACTTTCATTTACTTCTAGCGCTGTTAATAAAAAGCAATTCTGACTATACAGAAGATTTCGGGATCTAAGTACTATAATGCATCACCAAACAGTGATTCTAGCCAAACCAGTGTGCATTTTAATATAAAAGTTTTGTTTAAAAATGGCTCAGATTTTGACAGTGTGACGACTTTAAACTACTAAAATATTAAAGGATGTGTTTTGCATAAAACATAACAGAATAACTAAAATGGCCTTCTGTTAAAGTAACAATATAGCCTGTTGTGCTGTCACTAAAGACAGGATCTTTTGCCCTACACTGATATGCATGTGATGACAGATATCTCCGATTGCCTGCTTTGTATTTAGGACAGGGAATTGTAGTGGTCCACACAGCTTTTTGCGGTACAAAATGACTGTTCTTAGTGTGACAGCTGGAATCTGTCAACTTGTGAGACAATTAGACAGTGTAGTCTCAAGACAGATCCGTGACTGATGACTGTGTAAGGATGTCTATTAAAACAGAACATGCAATCATCACCATCTATCAGGAGCTAAACCACCCTAAAATCTAAAGAAAATGATCAAGAAAGAAAGGACAGCATTGACCAAAGACAATATATGAAGAGATATATACCTGTTGCATATTAGGAATTTGCATCAGAGGTCATTTGCCATGTTTATACATCTAAACAGCTATTGATCCTGGCAATAGAGCTAGGATCTGTCTTTTGTAACGACTGCAGAGTTGTGTTTGAGTGCAGACCAGGGTTCTGTCAGTGAGTTGTAACAAGAAAAAAATTTGCTGTGAAAAAAGGAAGATAACAAATAGTTTTAACAGGGAGAATTTCATGATTACAAAAGAAAATATGTCAGCTGTGAACCAGTAACCAGAATACTGTTTATGGAAAACCAATGTTGCTCTTGAGATTTTAAAAAGTAATGTTTATGACTATTAATATATACTTAAATTGATATCAGACTTAAAATATTTTTTAAAACATGCATCTAATATTACAAGTTGTGGAAAATTGGGGTTTACCTTTGTATTATCTGCAAATGTAATGATAACATTTGTATGTAAACATATGAAAGTTTAATTTGAAAGTGACAATGATAAATCTGGACTATCGTGGAGGTAAACACAGACAACACGAGAGCTCTCGATTTACACTCCTCGTTTATTTCGGCGGGGGGGCCGAAACGCGAAACCCACGTTGACAAAAATGCCACCACTGCTGCTGTAGTGGACGCCAGAGGCACTGCCTCGGGACAGCGGGTTGTGCTGTCCACTACAGTCAAAAGGTGCGTGAAACCTCGTGACTGTGGCAGAGGACCAACCAGGTCCACGTGCACATGATCAAAACGCCTCCCTGGGACGTGGAAGGAATCGAGGGGTGCCTGCGTGTGCCTATGGATCTTAGCACGTTGGCATGGGATGCACGCCGCTGCCCAGTCTTTCACCGATTTACGAAGGCCCGGCCAAACGAACTTAGAGCTGACCAGCTTGACCGAGGCCTGGATGAGAGAGGGAGTGTACAGAGTCGAAAACGCGACGACGCCACGAAAGGGGAACTACAGGACGCGGACGGACGGTGGAAACATCGCAAAGCAGTCTGGGCCCGCCGTTCCACACGGGTCTGTCCTCCAGTACAAGGCCCGTTTGCGCAGACCGAAGGGCAAGGACGTCCAGGTCAGCACGCTGGTCAGCGGCCATAGCGTCAAAGTCTATGCCAACATAAATGGGAGAAACAAGCGCGTGGGACAGACAGTCAGCCACGCAGTTGGACTTACCAGCCACGTGCTGAATGTTTGTTGTAAACTCGGAAATGGCTGCCAACTGTCGCTGCTGGCACGCGCTCCACGGGTCAGAGACCTTGGACATGGCAAATGTCAAAGGTTTATGATCGACATATGCGGTAAAGCTACGACCCTCGAGAAAAAGACGAAAATGCCGCGTCGCGTGGTGCAGGGCCAGCAACTCCCTGTCAAAACACTATATTTGCGCTCACTGTCCCTAAGCATGTGACTGAAAAAGGCGAGCGGTTGCCAGACACCGGAGACCCGCTGTTCTAACACTGCGCCCACCGCCACGTCCGACGTGTCAACGCAATCTCCACAGACGGAAACGGGTGGGCCAGTAGGGCGGCGTTAGCCAGCATGGCCTTGGCCCCAGAAAATGCCTGGATGCGTTCAGGGAGCCAATCAACTGGGTCCTTAGCTGTTTTACCCTTCAGGGCAGCATAGAGTGGCTGCAGCAGGTGCGCAGCTCTGGGGAGAAAGCGGTTGTAGAAATTGATCATCCCCAAAAACTCCTGCAGCGCTTTAACCGATGTGGGACGCGGAAAAGCCAAAACGGCCCGGACCTCGTCTGGCAACGGAACCACACCATCAGCGGAAATGCGGTGGCCCAAGAAATCCAGAGCTGGCAACCCGAACTGGCACTTGAAAGGGTTGACGATCAGGCCGTGTGCTGCCAAGCGCTGAAAAACCTGACGCAGATGGGACGCGTGCTGACTCTCAGAACAGCTGGCCACCAATATATTGTCAAGGTACATGAAGACGAAAGGCAGCCAGCGCAAGACAGAGTCCATCAACTGCTGAAAAGTCTGGGCGGCGCCTTTCAGGCCGTACAGCGTGCACAAAAACAGGTCGAAAGGGGTAATAACGGCAGTTTTGGGAACGTCTTCGGCACACACGGGAACCTGGTAATACCCCTGCACCAAGTCAATTTTAGAAAAAATCGAGGTCCCGGCGAGGTGGGAGGAAAAATCCTGGATGTGGGGAATGGGGTAACGGTCGTTCTCCGTGACATTATTCAAACGGCGAAAATCCCCACACGGCCGCCACCGACTGTCTGATTTGGGCACCATGTGTAGCGGAGAGGCCCAAGCACTATTCGAGTGCTGTACAACGCCGAGGCGCTCCATAGCGGCAAACTCTTCCTGAGCGACGGAGAGTTTCGCGGGGTCGAGGCGGCCCGAGTGCGCGAACACCGGGGAACGTCCGTCGGGATATAATGTTCAACCCCGTGCTTCGTTGCCGTGTTCGAGAAAGTAGGAACAGTCAGTGAAGGGAAATGCTGAAAAACATTCCCTGAAGTCACTAAATTAGCCCAATTCAGGGGCTCGATGGCCCGAGTGAAACAGGGTATCGAAGAAAAGGACAGGGCATCGATTAAGCGTCTGTTAGTGACATCGACCAGCAGTCCGTGGGCACTAAGAAAATTGGCGCCCAAAATAGGCACAGAGCTAGCGGCAACAACAAAGTTCCACTGGAAATCGCGACGTTTTGGCTCTCCCCAAACGTCGCGATGGGAGAGCCATTAGCTGCAATAAGCTGCCTGCTGCTAAACTGTCGGCACCGGTCGGGGGAAGGAGGCTCTTCTGGGAGCTGGAGTCGACCAGGAAACATCTCCCGGAGCGCGAGTCTTCTATGAAGAGCAGTTTTTCTTCGTCACCAGCGGTCGCGGGCGCTACTGCACGCTGGTGGGGCCCGTGTTCCGGGGCCGGAAAAGCGCAAGGCAGCAGACAGCGGCGCGCTCCGGTGCCAAAACGCTGATGGTAGAAACAGAGGTCCTGTCCGCTGTGCCGCAATCTTTGCCATCAGCGAAGGATGGGATACTTTGGGGCAGGTCGGCGGGGAAGTGGAAGGTGCCGCCGGCGAGGCTAGAACTAGGTCGTGATCGTGGAAAGTGTGGGTAGCCAAGAGAATACGATCCGCTTCCTCAGCCAGGGAGCGATAATCCTTCGCGCCCAGAAGCGGAGAGTTGGCGAGACCGGGTCTCACGGCCGCCGGCAGCTGTCGGAGGAAGATGTGGGCGAAGAGGAATCCCCCGTCGTCCGGTCCGAGGAAGGATAGCATGTGTTCCATCAGTTCGAGAGCCGTACCGCTACCTAGGCCTGAGAGGGAAAGGAGCTTTTTGGCTCGCTCTGCGTCGGAGAGGGCTTAGCGCCGAAGAAGCAGCTCCTTAAGGGCGGCGTATTTCCCTTGGGCGGGTGAGTCCCGGAGGAGAGTCAACGCACGACGGGTGGCTAGCGGGTTGAGAGAGGCCACCACATGGTGATATTTCGTGTCGTCAGCCGAGATGCGGTGAAGGGCGAACTGAGCCTCCACGTGCATGAACCACAACGGGGGATCGTGAAGCCAAAATCCGGCAGCTCCAGCACCGCAGCAAACGCAGTTGCAGCAGGAGGCAGAGGGCTGGTGGCCGCTGATGCATCCAGAGCAGAGCCGGTGCCACCATCGGCCTGCAGCATGTTCAAGTCAGGGGTCACCAATGTGGAGGTAAACACAGACGACACGAGAGCTCTCGATTAACACTCCTCGTTTATTACTCATCACCACACAACTGAATACTTTTCCCTCCAAAACACAGCAATAACACTTCCTGAGAACTGGGTGTGAGTGGAGCCCTCCAGTGGTCCACCACACTATCATTATATTTACCAACAAATGTATACATATACAGGGAGTGCAGAATTATTAGGCAAGTTGTATTTTTGAGGAATAATGTTATTATTGAACAACAACCATGTTCTCAATGAACCCACAAAACTCATTAATATTAAAGCTGAATGTTTTTGGAAGTAGTTTTTAGTTTGTTTTTAGTTTTAGCTATTTTAGGGGGATATCTGTGTGTGCAGGTGACTATTACTGTGCATAATTATTAGGCAACTTAACAAAAAACAAATATATACCCATTTCAATGATTTATTTTTACCTATGAAACAAATATAACATCTCCACATTCACAAATATACATTTCTGACATTCAAAAACAAAACAAAAACAAATCAGCGACCAATATAGCCACCTTTCTTTGCAAGGACACTCAAAAGCCTGCCATCCATGGATTCTGTCAGTGTTTTGATCTGTTCACCATCAACATTGCGTGCAGCAGCAACCACAGCCTCCCAGACACTGTTCAGAGAGGTGTACTGTTTTCCCTCCTTGTAAATCTCACATTTGATGATGGACCACAGGTTCTCAATGGGGTTCAGATCAGTTGAACAAGGAGGCCATGTCATTAGTTTTTCTTCTTTTATACCCTTTCTTGCCAGCCACGCTGTGGAGTACTTGGACGCGTGTGATGGAGCATTGTCCTGCATGAAAATCATGTTTTTCTTGAAGGATGCAGACTTCTTCCTGTACCACTGCTTGAAGAAGGTGTCTTCCAGAAACTGGCAGTAGGACTGGGAGTTGAGCTTGACGCCATCCTCAACCCGAAAAGGCCCCACAAGCTCATCTTTGATGATACCAGCCCAAACCAGTACTCCACCTCCACCTTGCTGGCGTCTGAGTCGGACTGGAGCTCTCTGCCCTTTACCAATCCAGCCACGGGCCCATCCATCTGGCCCATCAAGACTCACTCTCATTTCATCAGTCCATAAAACCTTAGAAAAATCAGTCTTGAGATATTTCTTGGCCCAGTCTTGACGTTTCAGCTTGTGTGTCTTGTTCAGTTGTGGTCGTCTTTCAGCCTTTCTTACCTTGGCCATGTCTCTGAGTATTGCACACCTTGTGCTTTTGGGCACTCCAGTGATGTTGCAGCTCTGAAATATGGCCAAACTGGTGGCAAGTGGCATCTTGGCAGCTGCACGCTTGACTTTTCTCAGTTCATGGGCAGTTATTTTGCGCCTTGGTTTTTCCACACGCTTCTTGCGACCCTGTTGACTATTTTGAATGAAACGCTTGATTGTTCGATGATCACGCTTCAGAAGCTTTGCAATTTTGAGATTGCTGCATCCCTCTGCAAGATATCTCACTATTTTTGACTTTTCTGAGCCTGTCAAGTCCTTCTTTTGACCCATTTTGCCAAAGGAAAGGACGTTGCCTAATAATTATGCACACCTGATATACGGTGTTGATGTCATTAGACCACACCCCTTCTCATTACAGAGATGCACATCACCTAATATGCTTAATTGGTAGTAGGCTTTCGAGCCTATACAGCTTGGAGTAAGACAACATGCATGCAGAGGATGGTGTGGACAAAATACTCATTTGCCTAATAATTCTGCACTCCCTGCATTTATGTTTATAAGTATATATTCACTGCATTAACATTATATCTAAGGGGACAAGGGTGACACACGTATTTGGTATCACACATTTCCAAGTTCCCTTATGGCTATACTAACAAATGTGAAATATTTATTGTAAGAGTTTGTTTCCATTTACATTCCGTAGTAAAGGGAAAAAATAATTGAATCTATTTTTTTTTTCAATTAATAAAATGAAATAACTACGTTAGAAAAGTGAATGATGAAACTGAGGCTATCACTGGGATGTTAGGTAGGTTTTAATCTTATCTGATGCCTTATGGCTATTGTATGTGGTGATAGAAATCACACACAGATAAAAGATAATTGGCATGACACTGTTTCTTTGAACTTCATCTTTCTGCCCTATTTTATAATTCAGTGTTTAAGATATCGATACATTAAACAATTTTATGCCCTGCCAAACTGGGGCAGTCACTACACATTCTTATGCAGCATGCTATTGATTTTACAGAGAAATTTAAATTACAAACTAATACATTTTTTAAAAAGTCAAAGAATCTTCATGATGGATGAGCTTTCATTAGCTTAGCACTAATGTTTAATGAATACTATGATCAGTTTCACTAACTGTTAGGCTTCAAATTACCAAAAGTAAGAGCTTAAAACAAATAAAGACACAATAATACCCATATCATCTAGAATTGGGGAAAAAACAAGGCTCTTCTAGGATGACAGTTTGCATTAAGACTCATCGTAGCCTACAGCAAACAGATGTTGCTGTATGCCTCTTTCTTACCATCAGTTCCAAGAGACAATCACAAGACCTCCCTCAGTACCTGTGTAATCTGCTTTCTTTTTTCCATAGTATCTTTTGACTGTCTTCAAGAAAAGGCAGGCATTTCTTCATATCAAAGCTTCTAACTAGAGATGTAGTTTGAGGAGCAGATGTGTTATGACATCGCTCTCAGGATGGTTGTCTGTTTGGCTAGCTTGTGATGTAGAGTGACAGTGACAAGTGAAAAGGTTCCAACGGGTGTTTTTGTGGATGAGCCACCCGTTGAAGCAGAACACAAAGGGGGACCGATCTAACCTTGCCTGAAGAATCTACAGGCTTTTGAATGGGTGCAGTTACATAAAGTGTAATATATTGTGACATATTATAACACAACTCCTTGAATTAACAGAAAGTTGAACCAAAGAAAGTTAAGAAAAATAACAACCATGATTTGAAGAAGTCCAAAAAGTCGAAATAACAGGAAGAACCAGAAGATAAACCTGGGAAGCCTGAGGGAGGAAACAACAGGAGACAACTTCACCAGGACAAAAGATGAAACTATACACACACACACACAGGGATAGGGGATTAGGCACATGAGAGGACTAAGACAGATGCATGTAAACAACACAGGTGATGACCATTAGACAGCCAACCAAGATGCAAAATCCAAAACAAAACATACTATCAAAATAAAACAGGAAATGAACAAACTACTCATAATAAGGCAAGAAGACCTTGAAAAATGCATCAGCTAATTCAGCTGATTGCACTATGAAGTGAGTTCACCATTCCTGGCGTATCCCTAGTATCAGCAAATAAGCTAAGCTGTTGCATGAAGGTGATTATCAACTGTATAAGGTGGCACAGGGTTTTCCAGTCAAGCTACAAGCACGTTAATGTGAAAGGGGTGGTGGTTGCAGCATCTGACCAATCACAAACATGGATAAATCTACTGCCAGCAGAGAAAGTGATCTTACACAAAAATATAAAACAATAATTAAAAACATACAAAGAGGTCAGACAACACAGCTGCTGCAACAGGAGATAGGAGATCACAAAAATAAAATTCATTGTTATTTATTAGAATAACAGAGGGATTAAAAAGAAATTCAACCAGCACAAAAATATGAAAAACAAGAAACATGGTAACATTGAAACTCAAACAGAGAAGTAGAAACTAATGCTTAAAATTAATAAAACGATAATGAAATCAAAGAAGAATTTAAAATGAAAAATTATTAGTATTAGAAATTAATACTGAAAGATAAACAAGAAACCAACAACTCTAGAGTCCAAGAGTCACTTAGAAGAATTTTTAAAAATGAATGGCCAGACTCAAAGCAAAGACTCAAAGTCAAAGACTGAGATATATTTATTCAGACTTTGTATTTAAAGGTCAAACTTTTTAAATGATTGCACTGATGGAACTCGTGGTCTCCTTTATTATGTGTCCGCTGCCTTTTAAAAGCCCCAGTCCTTCAAACTACAGGGTGGGCCATTTATATGGATACACCGTAATAACATGGGAATGGTTGGTGATATTAAAGTCCTGTCTGTGGCACATTAGTATATGTCAGGGGGCAAACTCCTCAAGATGGGTGGTGACCATGGTGGCCATTTAGAAGTCGGCCATCTTGGATACAACTTTTGTTTTTTCAATAGGAAGAGGGCCATGTGACACATCAAACTTATTGGTAATGTCACAAGAAAAACAATGGTGTGCTTGGTTTCAACGTAACTTTATTCTTTCATGAGTTATTTACAAGTTTCTGACCACTTATAAAATGTGTTCAATATGCTGCCCATTGTGTTGGATTGTCAATGCAACCCTCTTCTCCCACTCTTCACACACTGATAGCAACACTGCAGGAGAAATGCCAGCACAGGCATCCAGTATCCGTAGTTTCAGGTGCTGCACATCTCGTATCTTCACACCATAGACAATTGCCTTCAGATGACCCCAAAGATAAAAGTTTAAGGGGGTCAGATCGGGAGACTTTGGGGGCCATTCAACTGGCCCACGACGACCAATCCACTTTCCAGGAAACTGTTCATCTAGGAATGCTCGGACCTGGCACCCATAATGTGGTGGTGCACCATCTTGCTGGAAAAACTCAGGGAACGTGCCAGCTTCAGTGCATAAAGAGGGAAACACATCATCATGTAGCAATTTCAAATATCCAGTGGCCTTGAGGTTTCCATTGATGAAGAATGGACCCACTATCGTTTTACCCCATATACCACACCAAACCATCACTTTTGTTGGTCCAACAGTCTTGGAGGGATCCATCCAATGTGGGTTAGTGTCAGACCAATAGCGGTGGTTTCGTTTGTTAACTTCACCATTCACATAAAAGTTTGCCTCATCACTGAACAAAATCTTCTGCGTGAACTGAGGGTCCTGTTCCAATTTTTGTTTTGCCCATTCTGCAAATTCTGTGCGCCGATCTGGGTCATCCTCGTTGAGATGCTGCAGTAGCTGGAGTTTGTAAGGGTGCCATTTGTGAGTAGCTAATATCTGCCGAAGGGATGTTCGACTAATGCCACTCTCCAGTGACATGCGGCGAGTGCTACGCTGTGGGCTCTTGCTGAATGAAGCTAGGACAGCCACTGATGTTTCTTCATTAGTGACAGTTTTCTTGCGTCCACATTTTGGCAAATCCAACACTGAACCAGTTTCACAAAACTTAGCAAGCAGTTTGCTGACTGTAGCATGGGAGATGGGTGGTCTCGTAGGGTGTCATTGAAATCTGCTGCAATGACCCGGTTACTGCGTTCACCAGATATCAACACAATTATATTCTGCTCCTAACGTGTTAACCTCTTCAACATGTCAATGGCTGTGAACAAAGAGAAACTTGTAAATAACTCATGAAAGAATAAAGTTACGTTGAAACCAAGCACACCATTGTTTTTCTTGTGACATTACCAATAAGTTTGATGTGTCACATGGCCCTCTTCCTATTGAAAAAAACAAAAGTTGTATCCAAGATGGCCGACTTCTAAATGGCCACCATGGTTACCACCCATCTTGAGGAGTTTGCCCCCTCACATATACTAATGTGCCACAAACAGGACTTTAATATCACCAACCATTCCCATGTTATTACGGTGTATCCATATAAATGGCCGACCCTGTATATTAACCCGGCTTGTGACTCAAGGTCACCATCCAAAACAGCAGTCTTGAGCCTAAACATCACTGAGATGATAACTGTTAGACATTGTGCAGTAAAGACAATTACAAGGCTGTCCTTGGCTGGCTCATTTTCCACTCCATCTGCAACTTTTCTACAAACAAATTAGTAGAATTATAAATGCATCTAGTCACATACATATGAGGTAAAACTCCAAATACTGATGAAATGAATGAAGAGAATGCAGCTGCAGCACACAATTGAAGCTGGCCCACTGGGGCTGGCCATCTAATTCCCCCAGCTTTCATACCCAGTGCTGATTGCTGAGTGGAATCAGTTGCGATCTAGCTCCACAGGAGAAAAGCTGTGGCACCTGCAGGGGAGAGCAGCAGCATAAGCTCATTCCACACAGATGAGAGGGCAGTTAATACCTAGAGAAAATGCTGATGGGCTAATACCTGTTGCATGAAAATGAGATTTTATTTTACATGTTTGAACATAAATACAACACCTTTCTTACTGCCCAAGTGAGAAAATAGATATGATTGAGGATAACAGTCACCATCTGTCATTTTCTTCTTTAGTGGAGGTTTTTTGCTCAGCGGTGTGTTCTCGAAAGTATTTCTCCCCCCTACAATTTTTCTGATTTATCTAACAGTGAAAATGTGAATCTTTGGGGAAACCACTGACTGTATCCAAAGAGAGGTATCTTATAGGTTTTATAGACAGATGGATAATTTAAGATAGTCAGAAGAAATTGAAATAAAGGGAGGTTATTTACAGACTAGAATTTAAAAGAAAAAAAGAATGACAGGTAAATGTAGTAGCTTAAAATGAATCAGAGATAAAAGAAGCAGTATAGAGAAATAGGTTTGCAGTAAAACTGAATAGTGTAGAAATAGAAAAAAGGACAACTTACAAAGCAGATTTTAAATCGATGCAGGAAGAACGATAAACAAAGGAAAACAGAGAACACAAGGAAGGGCTGGAAGGGGGCAAGCCATTTTAAAATCATCAACAGCTAGGCACTGCTGCTGGCTTAACTATTGTATGTCTACATCACTGAAAGTTTATCGTGAACAGTGCTGACAGTTCTGGCTGCCAGGCTCCGACTGACGTACTTTACTCACAGTACAGGGTGGGGGCAGAGGGAATAAAGAATGAGACAGGGAAACGAGAAAGGGAGAAGAGACTAAAGAAGGTAAAATAATGGAACAAAAAATAATAGAGGAGGTGGGAAAAAATGAAGGGAGAGTAAAGATGAAAGCAAAAGGGCGAGCAAAGGTACAGGATAGTGAACGTAAAATAAATGAAAGAATGACAGCATAGAGACCTCAAATGAATACAGATGTTTACATGAAGCTGAATCAGTGGTTTCTGGACTATCACAATGCTTGTAGTAATGATCAGAGGACGACGGCTGGTCCAGATGATGCTGTAGACTGGGATGGAAAAGTTTTTCTTGTCATACATTAAACCAGGTGTTGAATTTACCCATCAGAGATGTCACCTGAGGATAAATACAGTCTGTTAGGACTATCTAATCAACTCTATATTAGCTTAATTATCTGCAGCCTGATTTCCATTTCTCTGCAATGCCCTAAAAGTATCTCATTGCATGCGACTGGAATGAGATGCTTCCCTTCGCAAGCATGATTGTCCCCAAATCTGCAACAGACTAATTAACTTTTGGAGGAGTGTGAGTAAATGTACATCGGCTATACAAGTTACAATGTGAAAGTTGTGCAGCAGAGTGTAAGTTTGCAAAGCTAAAGGTACAGTTCCAACAGACTTCAATATGCTATGTTATGTTCCCTGTTAAAAGAGCCTTTAACCAAGTTTACAATCCCAAACACGAACAGGTTAATGTTAATTTATTAGCCTTTTTAAAATGAGCTTTCACTTTTTAGGGACATCATTCGTTGCTGAATTGTCTGCCACTGCCACCTGCTGTATCATGCCAACAGGCTCTACAGTCCATCACAGAACATGCACATCACAACATCTATTTACTGTTTATCAAGCAATATTCACGTTACATTCTTTAGCATCAAATTCTGTTTTCTCATTGACTGTCCACTGAAAACACGAGAGGGTTTTTTTTTAGCATGTAATTGTGTGAATGGTATGAAAAAAGCTTTGTGCAGATGAGAGCACCTGCAAGAAAGTGTCCCCATTTTCCTGACACTCAACCATATAAATAGCCAAGATGGCACAGATGCTGTGTGGGACAAAGCTTGCTTCAAGCCCACTACTCTTGCCATTCTTACCTCTACCAAGAAGGGCATGTTTTTGTGGCTGTTTGTTTGGGTCTTTGTCTGTCAGCGGGGAAATCAAATGAAAGTGACAAAGGGAGAAAATTTTGGAATATAAATGGGCTTCTTTTAGAGAAGCTATACTTCTCTAAAAGAACAATAGGCAAACAGAAAAAAGTCAATATTTCAAACTTAAAAACCACAAAATTCAGAATCAGAATGCATTTTATTAGCCAAATAATTAAATGGTGTTTATCTTTCCACTTTTTTAAAGCTTTTTTACTTACAGTACATTTGTTTTCCAAATTGCTTTGATAAATGAAATTAAACATTCATTAATACGCATCACTAAAAAGCAAACCTGGAGCAGGGTCACTGTTAGCCTCCATGAAGCTATTCCTTTGCTTGGCTGCATCTGGTTTAGCACCCATCGTGCTACAATCATTTCATACTGTCTTCAGTTTGAAGTTCAGTTTTTTCAATACTTTGTTTATGTTGACTGAAACTAAATTGTTGCTCAAAATTGTTAATAATTTCTTGTCTCTTTAACCATAAATGGATTTTATTCTAATTAGAAAATGTAAATCAATGAAAATCAATTTTCATGCATCAGTAAGTTGCATGATGTGCATTGTGACTGCAAATGAATATTGATGAAGAGACATAGTTTGCTAATGGATATTGAAAAAAATCTTACTCTCCACCATGGGTGAGCAGTCGGGTTCAGAATTCTGCCCCCACACAAACACCTTTTTTTAAGCACTGTTCATACTAGACATACAGGCCTGAAAGGTCCCACATATCCTGCCTTTTGCTGTAATGTGGGATAATATTTTTCAACGTCAAGCTTAGAGGTGCAAATTCCAAATTTTAATATTTTGTATTTACTAAAATTGAGAAAAAACCTAATATGTTACCGTATGCCTACTGTTACAATAAAGCTGGTTTTCCCTGAACATACAGTAGCACAGCGATGTCGTCAGCAATATCCATTTTTTTGTCAAATAAAAGTAAAAGTAAATTAAACTTAAAATAACCTCGAAGGGTAAGTCAGTCAGTCCAGAACTGCGCTAATAATTTTACAGCATCCTTAAATTGTCACACAACAGTATATCTGTGTGCCATGCTGTTTAACTGACGTTATATCAGTCTCTGTAAACATGTATTCTATAAAAACAACAGGAGCACAAGCAAGACAGGGACAAATGAATGAATGCGCAAGAAACATTCATCAACTCACAACAGCACAAAAGAATAAAAAAAGGCGACTTGCTGACAGTGCAAACAAAAATTAAACATAATGACTATTCTTTCAGCAAGCTAATGAAAAGATACGCTCACACCACATCCACAAGGTCTTTAGCTTCTCACCATATTGCACTCTCAGCAGAGGAGAGGCACTTCATACATACAGGAAAAACAGATAAAATCGCTTCAGGCACTGAGTTAGGACCAAATTAGCCTCCTCTCCAACTATGTTATTTCCGTGCAGCCACTCATGTAATAGTAAACCAAGTAATCCACTCGTTATCGCAAAGCACATCATTATATGTTAATAGCCTATCCCTGTTGACACACCATTAGGCATAGGAAATTTGGTTAATGTGCTATACTGCTGTTTGTAGATTCATAGAAGTCTTTACCGTCTCTGGGGATGCACGCAAAATCCAGTGAGAACTACAGAAGTGAGGTATACATCTAACTCTTTTTTTTTCTTAGTTTTGTTTGTATCATTTATGCTAAAACTATATCGTGGATGCAATGTTAAAATAAGTGGTAACATTCATTATTCCGATTTGATGATGATGGATGAGTTCTGATATGACAATACTCCACTAATGGAGCACAACTGCACTATGTAATTCACCTTCTCTCTCGCACACACAAACAAACACACAAAGTGAATGAGAAAAACAAAACAAAACACAGAATTCTGGAAAAAGGAAAGGAAAGTGGATGATGAAGTCAATGGAGAGAGAGAAGGAGAAGGAAATGAGAGAAGACAAGTGGGAGAGAGGCAGCAAAAGAAAGGGAAATTTATAAAGTATAAAATTAACCTCAACAGATCTAGAGGAGAAGGTGTTCCTTTAGCTTTGAAGCTCCCATCCATGTCTTCTTCATCCGACCTGGCAGACAGACATTTCAGACACACTTCAGCTCACTCTGCCAACACCGGAGGCACCTTTGGCTCGCTTCTTTCTGAGTTGCATAACTGAAGTT
Organism: Perissodus microlepis; assembly: GCF_051167445.1. Lineage (NCBI taxonomy): Eukaryota > Metazoa > Chordata > Actinopteri > Cichliformes > Cichlidae > Perissodus > Perissodus microlepis. The sequence goes on along the minus strand of NC_140465.1, from coordinate 20,408,959 downwards.
AAACTGATTTTCACATAGGTGGAAAAATAATTCCGAATTGAAAATTGACTCCAGTAAAAAGTTTGATGAGAAAACTGAGATGGTTTTAAACGGCATTTCGATTTAGCGTGCCTTCCTTTGACGTGCACCCTGTCTTTTTGATGCAACCAGTCACCAAAATTAACTTTTTTGCTGGTAGATAAAAAATCAGGTGAATTTCCCAACAGTTGACTGGTCTTTAGCGTGATAAATACAGCAATGCTCTAGTGTAGTTTTCCTGTACTCTCTATAGTAATGGATGATGAATATAAATGTATGCTGCTCCATCTTCAGGCTATTGGATCTCTTTTTACTCTCTCACGCAAACTCTATTTTGCTCTCCTTCTTCTGATAATATTTGGAGTCTGTGCACTGGAAGGATTCTTTTTTAATGTTGCCTCATGTTAAACCCATATAGGGGAGGCTTAATACACGTTTTTCATATGTGAATATATATATGTGGAGTCTCTGATTGATTTTTTTTAATATAATTACCATGAAAGTTCATTCACTACGTCTGTTTTCATTCGAATTCAGAAATCGTTCTTCCAACAAGTATTTCAGCCAAACGTATCAGAGAAATTAAAAATGGTCTATACTGTAGAAGAGCACATTAACATATTATAACATATCAGACAATATTTTTCCCCAAACCCTAAAATTAGACCAGTTTCTTATCAGATTACCAAATGCTTCAGGGACCTCTTCTCCTTGATATTAATTTTATTTCACACTTCATTCAGACAGAGGGACAGAGGGATATAAATAGAGGGCGAGAAAAGAGAGCGAAATAGGATGACAGAGAGAAAGAGAGAGCGAAAGAAAGATATATTGATGGGGAGAAAAGGTAGAGGAAAATAGGAGAGATGGATAATAGAAGAGAGACTGCTGGGGTAGAAGTCAGAAGCACAGGGCAGAAAACAGTTTATTCACTAATATACAGTAGGTCCTTATGAATCTGAGCAAAGCAGAGACACTTTTTATGTTTGAGTTTGCATCATCCATCCAGCCGATCAACACATACCCTTGGTGAACACCTTAAAGAGATTTAGTAAAATTTGGCACAAAATGTAAGAATGACCTTCCTGTGTGATGGTGATCAAAAGTCACCCTGACCTCACGTTCATTTCATTTCCGTGATCGCACTTGCATCTCTTAAATGGCTGGAGGGAATTTCATTACATTTGGAGCAAATATTTAGTTCAGTTCATTTCAATTCAAATTTATTCATATAGTTTCAAATCACAACAGTCACCTCAAGGCAATTTATATTGCAGGGTAAAACCCCCTGTGATATAAGATGGAAAACCCCAACAATTAGGTGATAGTGGGAAGAAAAGACTCCTTTTTAACAACCTTTTGCAGAAACAGGCTCATGAAGGTGCAGCCATCTGCCCAGACTGGTTGGGCAATGAGGGGAAAGAGCAATATAAAAATAGAGGAAAGCATAGGAAGACAGGGCAAAACACAAACTATGGGAGGACAAGTGTTGTATAAGCCCATGGGGAGTGGGAGAAAAATGTTCAGTTCATCATTGGAAGCGCTTCAGCAGCCTGAACCAAGTGTGGTATGACTAAGAGATGCTTCAAGGTCACCTGATCGAGCCCTAACTGTAAACTTATCAAAATGGAAAGTTGTAAGTCTAATCTTAAAATTACAGAAGGTGCCTGCCACATGAATCCTAACTGCAACTTAAGATTAATAATGATTTACTCCTTTGCAATTTGCCCATTAACCATCAAGGTTACTAGAATCTAAGCACATTATTGGCAATAACTTGGGAAATCAAAATATGTCTCACACATGTATTATAGGAAAACATGACAACATTTATTATCCAAAAGGACAAAAGTCAAATGTGGGAATTATGGTTACCAACCCATCTTGACTGGGTTGAGTAAGGCCTATAGTCATTAGGTTAGTCATTATTAAGAATTCTGATTTTGGAGGTTTCCTGTGGGTATTAACACTTACATACAAATCAAAAATGGACATTCAAAATAAACATTAAGCACCATTTTATGTGAGAACATGGTCAAAACACTGAGTGGTACTTTATCACATTTTATGGTTTATTATGTTTTTCCTGTAACATTTTGTCTATCCTCCCTGTGATGTTCACTCTCTCTCTGTGGTATGAACTTAATACTCAACGTCTCATTAAAATCTATCTATAGCAACAGATAAGAGTAAGAATAACAATTGGCCATCAGAGTTCCAACAGAAGCCTTAACAATCTAATTTTATGGCTTCTGGTACAGCAGGGACTAGAGGTCACAACCATGATAGGGAGTCTCATTTTAGTATAGCCAGCAGTGTTTTTGGACAGACATCTTTATGACATATCTCTCGCTCCATCTTTCTCATCATCTGTCTAGCTCTCTAGTTCTCTTCTTCTTCTTCTTCTTCTTCTTCTTCTTCTTCTTCTTCTTCTTCTTCTTCTTCTTCTTCTTTTTCTTCTTCTTCTCTTTAACCATCATCATCACCTGGCCAAATACAGAGTCAATCCTTTTTATGATAGCTGTGTCCTCTACAAAGGCCCCAGAGCTTAAATGATTCTAAGAGGCAAGAAATGACAAACCCAACACGTTTTCTTTGTGTGTGCGTGTATATGTGTGTGTGTGTGTTGCTACCAGCATCGGTGTGACTTAATTAAAGTTTATTAAACAGAACAACAAAAAGTGTTTAGGGCAGTGGACATGTGCTGGTGAATGTCCTGTTCAGTACTTAGCATATTCAAACAATTAAGATGCGATTGGAGTGCAGACTTTTAGATGTAATTAGATGTGTTTTACAAAAGCTTTGTGCTAAATTCCTTTTTATTATTCGTGACATATGAAGCAGACATAATATCTCAAATAGACAGTTCACTTTCCTATAAATCTCACATCAATAATCTCACCCGTTCTGCCTACTTCCATCTACGTAACATTAACAGATTGCTTCCTTCTCTTTCCACCCAGTCTACGTCCATTCTTGTCCATAGTCTTGTTACCTCCCGTATTGACTACTGCAATTCTCTCTTCTGCATGGTCTCCCCCAAAAATCCCTCCATAAGCTTCAACTGGTTCAGAACTCTGCTGCTCGCATTATCACCAGAACCCCCTCCTACCAGCACATCACTCCTGTTCTTCAGGAACTTCACTGGCTCCCTGTGAAATTCCGGATAATTTTCAAACTTCTTCTGCTCACCTTCAAGGCCATTCATAACCTCGCTCCTCCTTACCTTTCTGACCTGTTAACCACCACCTGTTCTGCCCGTTCACTTCATTCTTCTTCTATCCAGCTTGCTGTACCTTCCTTCCGCCTCACCACCATGGGAAGCAGAGCTTTCAGCTGCTCTGCTCCCAGGCTGTGGAACTCTCTGCCCCCAGAAATAAGAAACATTGGTTCTCTCTCAGTTTAAATCCCAACTCAAAACTCATCTGTTCAAATCTGCATATTCACTGTGAATCCACTGTTTGTTAATTTTATCTTGTGCTTTTATTTTATTGTTCTTATTCTGCCATTGTTTTACTAAGTGTTTTATCCTATTGTAAAGTGTTCTTGGGTGACTTGAAAGGCGCTCATAAATAAAATTTATTATTATTATTATTATTATTATTATTATTATTATTAAAGTGCAGAATTTATGAGTTACAGCTTTTTCACAGCTTTTTCATTAGGTTGATAAATCTAAATAAACAGCTCAGCAGCAACTAAAGACCTGAAAGTCCACAGAAGACAAGGTGCAAACCACTGGTTATACTCAAGCACACAAACAAGAAGGTCAAAAAGCATCTAAAAGATATTGCACAGTTCTGGAAAAAAATATTTGGACAGATGAAACCAAGATTAACTTGTACCAGAGTTATAGTAAGAGAAAAGTGTGAAAAGGGAGAGCAACAGCTCTGGGTCTCAAGCATACCACACACTGCTGCGGTTAAACAAATATAGTGCAGATGCAAATAATGAAACTGCGCATTTGCTGTCTGTTGTTGTTTAATATAACAAGCTGTGTATGTGTTTTTCTATTATAGCTGTCAAGGTGCAGTTAGATAAAACACAAAATAAGCTTGAGAGGTGGCTAAATTAGTCAGTGGCTCATACAATTTCAAAAAGATAAGAATTCACCTCGGGGCTGAGCTTTACACTGCTCTAATCCTGCTGATGCTGGCCTCCATAGATCTAAGCTTCGGGTTATCTGACCACAAGGTTCAAAATAGGAACTTTCTGGTTCTCAGGTGAAGAAACTGGTCAAGTTGCACTACTTCTTTGCATATGCTGTGCCTGAAAAGAAAATCACAACTTCACTGTCATGAAGATGATGTACAAATTAATTTTATGGCGCTGTAATAATAATATTATTATGATAAATGACAGATATAGATAACTGATTGTGCTGGTAGTGTTTTTACATGTGATTTACTGCTTGCTTGGTATGTTTAAACATTTCACTTGGTGGTATAGACTAACATAACCAAGTAGAAACCATTAACATTTGGGAGTGAAGACTTTATGCTTTAAGCTTCTTTGTGTTCCTCATGGGGATTGGAGGGAGGAGCATCACAATAAAAAAGCAATTCAGGAGTAAGGAGTTGACTGAAGAGGATTCACCATATTTAAAATGTTATCGGGAAATGTTACAGTTGTAAAGAAAGGTATGCATGTACGCATATATAAAGTTATTATTTTATCTCAATGCAATTCAGAATAGCAAAGTAAATAAATTCAAACAGTCTCTTAGTGTGCCCGATATTACTGATATTATTCAAATATTATTCAGGATTAAATCACAAGCTTGATGTTTTTCAACCATCTAAGAGGTTTCAGAGCTCTTAAGAAGATAAGAGACAGACGATAAGAGGCCATCGGCTGGATCGTACTTCTATCAGGCTTGTGATATAAATGTTATATGCCTGCCTTAAATTCAGTCCACGTCCTTCATCTGCAAACTTGTCTTTTAAAATGTATATTATTGTGATATGTTGCAGCTGTAAATCTTTTTAGACTCATTAAAGAGCAATGTTTGTGCAGAATGCAGTTCAGCTTTATTAGACTGCATTTTCTGAAAATGGCTTTTGTAACATTCATTTGTTCAGATAGGTAGGAAACAATAAACATAAAAATAATAAAACAAATATGCAGCAGTCAACACAAACATCATAAAAGACCCAACTAAATCTTTATCTGTTTTTTATTAGTATAAATGCATGATCTGTGTAATAATTGTTGTTTAAATATTAACTAATGATGTAATAATAATTATGTGCTATGCTTGATTTCTAATTGTTACCATATGCACCTTGATGGAAAAATAACAAATGATCATAGAATACAAAACTTCTGATTTTAATCCTTTTCCTGTTAAGACATTATTGCATACAGAGAATCGGTGCAGGGAAAGCCTAGGACTCACTCACCTTAGCTTATAATAGAAGTTAGTCAGAATAGTGAATGTGGTGCATGGATTGTGTAGATATGCATGTTGTGTGCACCAAGTAAAACTTTGCATATACATTTGATACACATACAGATGTGACACTGTGAATGTATAAGTGCAATTGTGTTTACAGTACATCAACACAGATGTACCTTTTTTATTTTTGGGAACGTAATAGCTTTCTTTTGTCACCATTGATCACATGTGACACCCACATAGATGCCATTTAAACACTGACAGGTGGTAAAACAAGCAAGACAGAATTGATTGTTTTGATCTGTGACAAAAAAGTGTCATGAGGGAAATGAAGGAGCAGCAGAACTAGACAGTTCTCTACAGTGGTGTAAGAATTATATACATTCTTTACTTAAGACAGTTATTAGTATCAAAGTATGTCACACAGTGAATCATTACTAGAATGATTGTAACATATGAATGTATATACAGTCCTGATCAAATGTTCAAGACCACTTGAACAATGGCAAAAAATCCTATTTTGCATGGTTGGATCTTAACAAGGTTCCAAGTAGATCTTCAACATGCAACAAGAAGAAATCGGAGTGAGACAAAACATTTTTTGAGCATGCAATTGATCAACAGTTTAGGATTACATGCCTTTAAAAGGCCAAATATGTGCAAAAATGTGGATTCAGTGACATTTTCTGTCAGGTAGTCACACTGTCGTGACGTTCTGATGGCAAAGGCAAAAAAAGTTCCCTTTTTGAACGTCGTCGGGTTGTTGAACTACATAAGCAGGGTCTCTCGTACTGAGGAGAGATGCTGTAAGGCAGCCATTTGGAATTTCTTAAATGATCTCCAGGGTTGTTGAAAAAAAAAAGTCAAGTGGAAGACCCCAAAAAATTTCACGAGCACTGCACCAGAGGATCCAATTGGCTGTCCATCCAGACATTGGACCATCCTCAAGCCAAATAAAGGCCGTTACTGGTGCCGACTGCAGCCCCATAACCATCAGATGGCATCTGAGACTGAATGGCTTCAAAAACAAAACAAAATTTTATTCTCGGACGAGAAAAAACGTAACCTTGATGGTTCTGATGGTTTCCAACGTTACTGGCATGAGGTGTTTTTTTGGAGGTGCGGTCCTAAACTTTTGATCAGCTATAAAACAGCCTGTTTCAGTTCAAGTGCTGTTTTCAATAATTGGATTTTTAAAAAAATGTTTTGTCTCATTCCCATTTCTTCATCATATATATTACATTTATTTAATAATTTCCCTGTGAGTGTGATGTTACATTCTTGTTACATCATATTGTTTCATGTGTTATATATATTGCTAGTTATAATATTTCATCCATTATGTGTATGCTACTTAAATGCTGCAGATACATCTACATTTTATTATTTGCATAATGCTTAATAATGGAATCTAAAAAGACAACGTGATACATGGACATCATTAAATGCATCTGCACGGATTATCAAAATGCTGAAATGTCAGCCTATATTTTGAAATTGACAACACCAGCATTAAAAGGCCAGCTTCTTTAAAATTAATACAATAAAGGTTATTGAAAGGCAATTTCACTTAATTTTGGGCACATAATTTAACCACTGACTAAGTAACAAATGCCAATTAAAGTATTATTAATTTTGGTTCATGATTACTGAGAAACTACTCTCGGACATGTGGCCATTTACTCTGTTTCACTCACTTTCATTAGGAAGTCAACATTATCTAATATTTCAATATAACACAGAGCTGGTGCCCCCACCGAACTAGTGAGACAACCAGACAACCACATTATACTTGAAGTCAAATTGGAAACAATGTCAAAGGATGGTCCCTGAATGATGAGTTACCGTCACATTGTACATGTATGTGTAACCTGTGTACTGGGAAATATGCATGTGTGGATTATATGTTTGGTGTGTGAAATGCGCTTATTTCTCATTGTTTTCTCTGTGTGTATGTGTGGATTTTACCAATGACACCTGCACTGCAAAAAAAAAAATTTTCCAAGGTCAGAGACAAATAAACAGAAATTACACAGCTGCCAAAAGCTATTACTGCATAAACCAGTGCTTACCCAATGGGCATACACCACTCATTGAGTCTACTAAGCAGACACAAATGATTTAGTTCACATTCACATGTGCATTTGCACTTATGCCACATAATACTGCTTTTATATAGTATTTTTTAGTGGCTTACAAAGTAAAACATGAAAAACAAAAACAACATATAGCAAGGAGATCCCCCTCACATGAAACAAATTTGTAGATGGACTATGAAAAGCTTTCAGTGGCAAATAAAATTTAATTTACTGTATGTAGATGTCAAGCAGGCGTGAAAAAACAACACTTTGCCCCAAGCTTTAAACCGGTCTCTGATCCTTCCTTTTATTCACACATCACAGAGTTTGACCTTTTACAGCAGCCACTTGCTCATTTCACGGTTGTTCATCCTTGTTAGCTGCACACAGGTAGGATTACAGCTCAGCTTTTGTAAAAGTCATTCATATCAGACTGTAAAATAATGATTGTGACAAAACAGCTGATTAGAGATTATTGCTGGGTGTTTTCCACATTTTAGCTAATAGCATGAAAATCTATCTAAAATAAATAATAGCAAAAAATGGGGTACTGCCAATCCTTGTTAATGGATCACCCCCTTGGATAATAAACACTATTGCATCAAAGATGATAATGCTGAAAATTTTAGGCTACACTCTGTTTGCTGCTTACTGAAGAGGAAAGGGATGGTGGGACCGAGAAAGAAAGATGCTTGGAGCATCTTCAGACATCTTCTCCTTTGACCCATGATAACTCAAAGAAGGTGCCAAGGCAGATCTCATTGACATCCTTACCCATGTAATTTATTTCTCCACGTCTCTCTCTTTCTCAGTCCCCTCATCCTCTTAACTACACAGTACACACTTAACTCCTGACACAAATAATGGTATACGGAATAAATGTTGGCATATGGGTCAAACTCCCCATCCGGTGCAATAGCCTTTCCCTGACTCTGAGTAGAAATTAATAGATCACCCAGAGAAGGAATAAATGCACTACAGTAGAAATCAATGCACAATTTAACTTAAATTCATTTCATTATTTCAGAGCATTTCAAAGTTCACATGTAGGTTTAGTGTATTTCTGTGTATTTGAACATGTAGTAGTGTTTATGGTTTTCTGGCACAGAAATTGACATAGTTCTAATCCTTTAGTGACCTGGTCCAAATATATAGTGATATATTGACTGACTGACTATTTGAATGATTTGATCATCACCCATGAAATTGATGAAATCGACTGTCTAGCAAGTGATGGAAACCTGACACACAATGAGATAAAACAAACAAATACATATAAAGAAATGCTTTCTTTGATTTATTAATAACTTATTATCGGGCGTTCGTGGCTCAAGAGTTTGCAATTCGTCTTGTAATCGGAAGGTTGCCAGTTCGAGGCCGGCTTGGTCGTTGTGTCCTTGGGCAAGACACTTCACCTACCGCCTACTGGTAATGGCGAGAGGGGCCGATGGCGCGATATGGCAGCCTCGCTTCTGTCAGTCTGCCCCAGGGCAGCTGTGGTTACAACTGTAGCTTGCCTCCACCAGTGTGTGAATATGAGAGTGAATGAATAGTGGAATTGTAAAGCACTTTGAGGGTCTCGAAAAGCGCTATATAAATGCAATCCATTATTATTTTCAGTATGTCGTTTGCGTGTTTGTTTTAATACAGAATAAAAGACATAAGTCAGTGTTTATTAGCTTATTTACAGAATACAGTCTTCAGAAATGGTCAGATCCTTTGCTTTGTGTGTGAAACCCACAACAATGGAAACAGATATTGTCATCAGTTGGTATATGGAGCAGTGTATGGCTCTTTAATACAGAGGAAGATGAACAATGTAACCTTTTCTGACCTCAGAGTTTTCTGTCCAGCCTCTCTACCCTCACCCCTCACCAAGTACAGAAACCATATTTACCGTGTCACATTTTTTCATTACGCAGCAGATTACTCTCTTTCGTGATCCTCGCATCTCTATTTCCCTACGTGATCCATCTCTCGCTTTTTGACTTTTTCAGCATGCTCATCCCTCTGCTGGTTACCCACTTTCCATCTAGCACACTCAGGCTCGCTTGCTTTGTGTATGTGAAACCCCAAGAAGTCATGATTCTAACTCTCAGGTGCATGCAGAAAATGTCTCACATGCATGCACACATTTAAAATACAGATGTGCAGAGGCATGTCCTCAGTGTTGTTGAGCTAAAAAGTATTTTATCTGCTTTTCTGGGAGAGAGAAGGTGCAAGAATGAAATATGCCTGTTATTACATGATGCCATATAAGGCATGGTGAGGATATAAAGCGCAACATTGGCTATAATGGCAAAGAGATGCACACATGCATGTATTTCTGAGAAGAGAATATATTGCGCATGTTTAGAAGCACACACACAAAGTCAATCATAACATGTAGTCAGCTGCAGAAGCATTAGCACAAAAACACACATTTTCACTTTCATTTTCATGGGGCACAACCTTCTTCAGTCATGGTATTTTGGAATTTGCTGCCCCCTGCTGAAAGTAAAGGAATGACTCCAGCCTCATGTCACAACAGGATGGACTCAAGAGCGAACAAAAACAGATTAAATTTAGTGTAAAATCTAAGGCGACCGCATGACCTGTGGGTGACCTAAGGTTGCAAAAAGTAACGTGGGTGTTTTATAAACTGTCATATGTCTTAGGCTATTCTTTAATGATGTTTTCTAGGAAAAAAATCTCTTCCTTCCAGGTGGCTGAGCTATCAACCACTGCACGTGGGCTTTAATTACTGACTTATGGTATCTGGTTTTGGGCTCTTTTTGGCCTTTTGCCTGCCCTATTATTGCTTTTTATCCATTATTTGCCTGTCCGTATGCTTCTGCCTCTCTCCATTTTTCCCTGCCTTTGTCATCATCCACATCACAGTCATTTGGATGCTTCTGCGTCTTGCCTCGAGGTGCTTATCAGCAGAGAAAGATATAATTTACATCAAAGCCACAAACAAAATGCAGATAAACACTGAAAACATTAATTCAGAATGTTGTCAGACTTGGTTGAAATGGCACCGTATGATAGACTTATGTGACATTCAGTAGTTTCAATACTGCAAATAAGCATGACATATTTTAGTAAATGTACATAAAAGGATCATTGTTTCCCAACAGACAATGATCAGGTCTTATAAATAATATGACTACTAGGAGAGCAATGAATGAAAGGATAATTGGTTACTTGTGTGTGTGTTTACACAAAATGCTCTTGCCCACTTATTTTCCCATCCTGCTCACTATCAAAAGATCTGGATAAAAATGTAGGTTGCTGTGATCTTTGTGCACGGCTGACTTTTGGCCTCCGTGTGTTGTGTTTCTATCTCGGCTTTGTCCCGAAGCACTGCCCCAGAAAACTGTGTGAGTCAACTAATCTGCTATTCCTTCACCACGAGAATGAAGAATGCTGCTTTACTCTCCTTTCTCCTACTGACTCTACCATGCACTGGCTTATGCTTCCTCATTTCTCATCATCCTATTTCTATAAATATTTCTATAAATATGTATCGCAGTTTTGTTTAATGGGATGCATTTGCTTGTCGCTCATGTCCTTTACCTTTGCATGTTTTTTTTTTTTATAATGTACTCACAGCCACATTGCTCTTAATTATTACTGTTACAGACTAAGTAGCTATGGCCATCAGTGTATGGCTCTTTATACACAATTATATGTTAAATCTGTGGCTATTATTTTTATAATAACAGTGAATGAACTTGTGGATGTTATTGTCCATTGTCAAAGGCAGACACATAGACACACCTGGCAAACTTAGTAAAGTTACAGCTGTGAATTTTAAAGAAAACATATTGATTTACTAACAATTCTGAACTATTGCAAATGCAATAGTAACATATAACTTATAAAAAAAGACAAAATGTCCATCCTGTACATGGTATGGCTCATATTTATGTCTACTGTTATATAGATCTTTAAAAATTATCTTCCTATAAACACATATATACACTTTAAATACACTTAAATAGCTTAATGACTTCTAAATGAATACTAAATATTATTTTGAACGGTGTTAAAAATCCAACTTTACAGGGTAAACCAGCCATAATCCCACAGTTTCTAAAAGCAAATACAGTAGAAAAGAAAAGGCACTTTTTTATTTAAAGTAAATATTTGCCTAAATCATGTAGATGTTATGAATCTAGATCCCCTGAATAGTTTATAGGCTTCATTTTCATCAAGATTGAACCAGCCATCTAGGAGAAATTCAGGAACAAACATTTAGACATATATGTGCTACAGTCATTATGACCTTGCAGTCATTGACCTGACCATGCACTGCTCTCAGTTCGAGAGTCTATTGTGAGACCATCTGTCTAACAGCTAAAGTTTAGCCCCAGTTGTGTCATGCAGCCGGAGAATAATCCCAGCATCTGCAATTGCATTATACAATGAATAACAGAATTGCAAAGCCGTTACACATTCAGATGCAAAGGAAAAAGCAGCATACGCTCATTTACACAGTAAATATTAAAAAGTACTATATTAAACACGCTAAACATATAAGCTTTATACAAGGTATAGTGATGAGGTACTTTTTGTTAACAAGAAGCAGTCATGCTGTGGAGTAGCATGATGGTGCAAGTATTGAATTCACAATTGTTTTCCACAAATGTGTGTGTTTTGATAACACACTGGAATTATGGCTGGTGTGATCTCATCAGTAGTCGGTCTCTGCTGGGTTCATCCGCAGTACTCATCTTTCCTCTCTTCAAACACTGGTCAGAAAACGATTCACTTTGAGCCACGTTTGGAGCTTTTTCTTGTTAAAAGGGAAGGAATTAATGATTATATGATTAGATCTCAGTAAGACGAAGCTATACTGGGGATTTTATGAAATGACACATAGAAGTAATCACAGTACCAAGTGGAACAAAGCTACTGGAGAGTGAGGGGCACGCAGTGATCCTGTCACTTTTTTGGATTTCGGAAAATGTCATCTTATCAGATCCTATCATTTCATTTATAAACTATTCATCACAGACAGAGGCAGTGAAATCCATTTGAATGACTTTAAGAAAATGTCAGAAGGAAGTTCTTTGTTTAGTGAGATGATATTAGATAAAGACCAAACTCTGTGTTTCGCTTTCCATCATAATATTTATTCTTAAAAATGAGTAAGCAGACAGTTTGTGTGTCCTGTGAATACCAAAATGTTTGTAGAACAGTACAGAACAGTAAAACACCTTTCATTATATTTCTCTAACAAAACCTTTTGAACATTTCAAAAGTCAAAACAAAGGACACATTCTTTAATATTACATCAATTCTTTCATCTCAGGAAATAGACCACAATTTTTTTAGAAATAGATGTAAAAATATACAATTAAAGTGATCAGTGTTAAACAGCAGGCTATCTTTTCTGATGCACATAACTATTAATTTGCACAATATCAGTGAGGAGGTGGATATTTTAGAACGCAACCACACCAGAGGGACCAATCACATCTTTAAAAGGACTTCACAGCTTAGACAGGAGGAGCTTCAGTCGCTACACACTTCCCCAATTTCCCTCGTAACGTACTCTGTCTCACACTTCCTCAGCTCATCAAATTCTTATTTCTTCCCCTGCTTTCTTTGCCTCCTCCTGAAAAAACTATAAGAGAATTTTTCATTCCCTCAGATGCTCTCCTCTGATTGCATTTTCATCAGGAAACAAGGACACAGGAAAGAAAAAAAGGGAAGTGAAAGAGTTGGACAAAGTAAGGAAGGGTAGAAAGATTACTTGTAGTGCTGACAGGATGAGCTTGTACTGGACAGAAATTGGTCTGAATAATGAGACCAGCTCATTGACCCTGAACGCATTTGCATCGATGACAGGGGTCAGATTGTGCTTTCACACCTGCAGTGGCTCAGACAGCGAAATTAAAAAGCTGTATATTTCTTAATGAGGTTTGTGTCAGAAGAAGTGTTTCCAAAAAATACAGCGATAGGAAGAGCATTGCCAAAGCATGAAAGTGAGATGACATAAAAAGCATCACAGTTTCAAGAACGTTATGCGATGAAGAGCTAAAGAAGTAAAAAAAAATGGGAAAGAAGTGGACAAGCAGAAAAAGAGTCAGAAGAGGTGAAAGCAACAAAACACAAGAAAACTGACAAGAGGGAAGAATAAAAAGAATCAGAATAGAAGACAGATGAGGTTTGAAATGCTCATCTGATGGGCCTCTACAGGCAGAGCGGGAAATAAAAATGCAGGGTTGGAAGCACATCTATCTGTCACTCTGTGTTAGGCTCAGTATAATTACTGTGAAATGACAGATATCCGTGACTTATAGGACGGCGGCTAGAGGAGAGAGAGAGGGGTGTGTTTTTAGACTCAGCCTGCGAGTCACATAAACACACATCTATTTGTGGCCTGGTGCAGATCTGTAGCTCACGCTAGAAAATGAAACTATAACTAATGGTGATTTTAATGTTTAAACCCAGGCGTATTTTATATTGGCTTATTGTTTTTGAATCTAATCAGGGATATTTAGTTTTACCACAGAAATCTGCAAAACCCCAAATGACTTGATATGTGCTAACATGATAATCAATAACCTAATAATTCCTTCACATTATTCCAATAAGCAGAGTTTTTGCTAGTCTTTTTTTGCAACAACAATAAATTCAAGTAAATAAGAACAGCTCGACGATCAGAAATGGTGTGCAGGCCTCAAAGTCACAGCTGTCACCGATAACATGTGAGATTTCTGTGGCAAAACTCTTGATGTGTAGTTTTACAAGGAAGGGTAACTGATGCCCCCCTACAGCCCCCTACAGCCTTAGTACATAGACACCACTGAAATATTCTTTCTTAAGAAGCAAAACTACTTAATATGGTCCCCAAACTGCTACATCTTAAAAAGTCACATTTGGGTACCTAGTACCTAATAGGGTGGCACAGCACTTTGCCAATAAATGTACAGTGAAAGCCTTGTACAACACAACACACTGGTATCGTTCTAAAGGCACAGACACTAGCGTGATCATTATTGACAAGGTACCGGGACAGGTTGTATCCATATAATGTCATTAAACTGATTTTAAAATATTATTGGTTAAGAAAAAAGCTGCTTTCATCACAATGTTAATTAAGAACATCAAACGTGTTATTTAAAGTTTGTGCAAAACAGACTACATAATGACACGATAGCTTTTCCTTTTTTCTTACATTTTTTTTTTACAAAACAAAAATAACACTCTGAGTCATTTGTTTCATTTCCTGTTTTGAGTAGTGGCTGATAATGCTGTTTTTGTTTGATGGACATTTTATATAGACAACAGGCAGCTTGGATGGTCAGTCAAGCGGTCAGTTAAAAATGTGTTTCCTTCTCTGAGATGGTGGATATTTTCCCATCGGCCTTAAGTTTTGCATCGTTGGCAGCGTAAGGACTCGTGGCAGCAAGTTTCCCTCTCATTTTCAGGTCTGGGCTGGGGGTGGTTAGCTTCTTTATTCTCTGCACAGAGCCAAAGACACAAAGAGGAAAGATGAGAAGGTGACACAGTAACACAGCATCAGCACCACTTGGCCCTAAATGCAATACTGTAAGTTTAAAACTGTGCATGTACTGCATTTAAAATCATTTTATATATTCAAATGAGTGTAATATTTGTAAGCTATTTGTAAGAGATTTGGGGAGATGATCCTTCAGTTTGGTGAGGTTTCACTATTCTAACAGGAAACAACCTAACTGTCTTATGTTTGTCTCTCTTTATTTTGCCTCCATGAGACCTCAAGTAAAGAATCACGACTTGTTGAAGAAGCATAAACTTTCGAACAGGATCATCATACATGCTCTAACCTGTGTATAGCTTTCTTATCTTTGATACACATATTTGTATGATTTCTATAATAATTATATATAGAAATCAGTATTATTATTATTATTATTATTATTATCAGTAAGTATTATATATACTGTATCTTATGACTTTCATATCTCTCTGCTGCAAGATTAGCTCTATATGAGGCTGGTAAATTTGATTTCAGTATGTGTACCATATGCATGTTTTACCTCAGAGAAGGTGCCAGGAGTCTTCCAAATCATCCAGATAATACCCAGAGGGATGCAGACCATTGAGGACATGGCCATGAACCAGCCAATACCATAGCCCCAGTCAGGGTAGACGTAAACATTGTTGTACTTCAGTGGTTTGTATTTAATCAAGAAAAACAAGAAAATTCCCTGTGGCAAAAACAAAATTCAGTTTGCAAATGTTTCAATATGACATAAAGAAACGGCTTTAATAAATAAATTAAAGTTGCAGTACTGAAATCTTTGTGGATTGCTGTGCAAATGTATTATTCAAACTTATGAGTTTAAGAATATGAAAAACTTCAATATTGTGATCAACATTTCCGGGTGACACAGCACGGCAGCTACACAATACGAACTCATTATTTGCACATGTGATAAAAATATATGATGATCCATGTTGATTCAGTATAAAACTCCAGATCCATCCATATGTATCTTCAGAATTTTGTTTTTAATTTTTTTTTAATTTATAAATTTTTTTTTAACATGATACGTTGTTTGTGCTACTACAGCTCTTGAAATTATGCCATTGCACTCACAGCACAGATGCCCGGGGTCAGGATCATCCAGCACCATTTGATGAAGAAGACGGGTTTGTACCCAATCATGTCTTCAATATTAAGGTAGAATCTGTCACTACCTGAAAAAAAAGTATGATTCAGTGACAGTTTCTGTGTGTTTCATAAAAATAATGATGCGGTTAATCTTTAAAGACAGTTTATGACTCTCTTAACAAGGTGGACAAAATCTAGTCTGAAACTTTCTATCAAGAAAGCCGAGATCAGTTTGTTTTTCTTCATTTCTGATTTATTGTGCTTATAATAGATCTGTCTTTGTAAGTTGTTGTCAATTTGTCAGTTTAAATTAGACTTACAGTAACATAATTGTATTGACATCTAAACGCAGGGGGAAAAACATGTATATTGCTTATGTATATTTTATCAAATATACATTTATGCATAATATTTGAGTCAAGTAGACAGAAAACAACCTTATGTTTTATTTAAAAAAGCACAGAAAGCCACTCCTTTAGGGTTACTTTTATTATTATGCATCAGTAAAACGATTGGTGCAAAATTAAGAGAATGCTGCATGTGTTTGAGACCAATCTCCAGCAGAGGGCAGAGAAGAAATATTATTGCAGAGTTTTAAAAACATGATGGTTTTTGCAGTGCTGCAATCTGTGGCAGTTGCCCAGCTGACAAAAGACAAATGACTGTAATCTCAAGCGACAAGAGGGGGAAGTGAAGTGAAAAACTGAAAACACTGCTTTGATATTTCAAGGTGTATAGGTCAAAACTCTTATCTTACCATACACCCAGCCGATGCATATGGACTCAAATATGGCTACGAACAGCAGACACATCCCGCTGGCAGCATACGCATCAAACAGCTGGAAGACGTACATCCCTCCCTGACAAGACAAGACAAGTGTCAGTTTCCTGTCAAAGCCCCTACATGTCAGACTCAGTTGAACAAAATCAAGTATAAAGTTAATGATGAGTGCATGATTATGATTAATGGCAAGACCTCGGTAGCAAACAAAATAAACTTCCAAACATCACACTCTGGTATTTTTATAAGGATTTGTCCCAAAAATTAAATAATTCTACACAACAATAAATATTTTATATTTTAATCTTGCCCTAAAAAATACTCCAGTTTGTAGCAGGAATATTTGGGGAATATTTTAAAAGAGCCACTGACGGACACCAGCTATAATGCTTTTTTCAAGTCTGGTTTGAGTCTGACTGAAGGATGCACTTACAGTATATTTGGTGCATTGTAGTGTAGTGTGTCAGGGATGACTGCATGGAGCCTCCCGTTCACGCTCTGATGGCCAAACTTGCACTGAGTCAATTGTTTGTGAATTTGTGCTAAAAAGCTTTAAAGATGACCACTGGGCTTCATTGGTCACCATAGTTGTGTTCAGGTTAATTTCAGTTGCCAAAATGTGTTTGTTGGTTTCAATTTAGCCGTAACTGCTTAAACATGTTTAACTGCTGTTAAGATCATATTAGTTTCATTGTTTTGTTCTTTTTGTTTTAGGTTGGGTTTTTTTTTTTACATTACAATGTATTGGAGTATTTGTCAGGGGTAAGATATAAGGTAATACACCACCGACCATTATGTAACACGAAAAATAAAACACTAAAACTAAAGAATTAATATTTCCTGCCTGGTCTTATGTTATTTCTTTTAGTAAACAAAATCTTTTATATTTTTTTGCCACTGATACGTTAAGTTTTTGGTCAATAAAAATAAGGACATAAATTTGATAGTTATGTTTTTGAACAATGACACATTTTTTGTAATTATGCCTCTGTAGACTAGCACAGTGGATTTAAATTAAATGATTTAGATGTGATTGAGGTCTAGACTTTCACCTTGAACATTTTATATATATATCAACAATTCTTCACTACATCCATTAATCTTTTTCTTTTCATCCTGCCTTACAGCTCTTCTTAGTTTGTATTTCTCTCACATCTTCACATTTCATCTCAAAAGGTAGTCTTGCATTTTACCTTCCCCTGCACTCAAGACACGTTATCAGCTCTTCCACTAAAAGCGTCATAAATAAAATCTCACATGAATCTTACAGAAGGTTACATCACAGCTTTTCTGTGCTAGTAAAGCTAAGCTAAGAATCGTCTCAAAATATCTTAGTATTGCACCACACTCCCAGAAGAGCGTTTAAACTGCGTTTAATCCTACTCTGAGACATTTTATTCAACATACTGTTTTGTCAGCTTTTGAATAAAGCTTCTTGAGTCCAATTATAGGTGGAAGTTGATTAAAAAGTGATAAAACTTATACATAGTGGTAATAGGAAGGAATAGGCAGTAAAAACAGAGGTCAATCAACTGAAAGCTCTAAGACAAAAGACTGAGAGAGAAAGTGCTATACTTCCATATTTTATCAAGTTTCATCCCCTGTGCCATCTCCATTATGGAACACTATAGAATGGTACTGTACATTCATAGTGGAGATGGATGGAGTTCAGTGCAGACAGAAATGTGAAATGCTTTTAGTGGCTGAAAGAGGCTTTTGAAACAGATCTTTAGGTCTAAAAAGTACAGAAGGGCTGCAATTTAAGAACCTATCACAGGACACAACATTCATTTTTCCATACCTTCATAGTAGACATGAAAACATAACAGCCATAATTATTTAAATACATTTAATTGAAAGGGAAGGTGACGTGTAAATTCTAAATTCTGTTGTGATTCATTATAAAACCTTGCATAACCATTACAAACATTCAACACTGTCTTCACTTCTGTATCATAAAAACTATCTGCATAATTACCATGTATAATTATCAGCATTATTTCAACATTTATTAACACATAGAGCACGAAACTTGCTTAATGCAAAGGAGTCTGACCATTCAAAGCAGTGGTAGGAAACTTTGCATCTATGTGCACATGTTGCACTTGCACATGTTTCCCACGTTCACTGAAATGGCAGAAGAGGTGGAGAAAACCTCTTCCAGGTGCTCTTGAATGGGTCAGAGATCCAAACTCCTTATAGAAAGGCCCCAGCCAGGATTTGAAGCAGTGCTAACCACTCCATCGCCCTGCCACCATATCACTGTATCTGTATCAGATCTCATGTCTATGTCAAGGCACCATCTCTCAAAGCATCCTCTGACCTCTGTATGACCTATTTTCCTAATGTGCACCATATACAATCAGTCCTTGAGCTGTTTTTCTATTACACTCTTTGGTGGTTCCCTCCATGATCCTTCAAACAATAGCAGTAATCCGTCTCTGCACAATCTGCACAAATGTGGTGGGAACACAGATAGCTCTCACGACTGAATTAAGGTCTCCCTTGAGCTCTAACACGGCCGTCCCATGAAAAACACATAGACACAGCATGTACATTTTCCCAGTCTCAAGAGCCCCTCAGCATTTTCTTTGACTTGACTTACACTGGTGGCTCTGAAATTGATCTCAATAGATGCAGGTCAAACGTGACCCGTAACAGCAGTAGATTACTGCTGTCAAATGTCCATATGTATAGGTTTGTAATGGTTATCTAATGGTGTGTAAGGGTTATCAATAAAAGAGATCAGGGCACAATTAAAAACAATTAAAATAACAGGAAAAGGTTTCTATTATCTACAGTGTGTCTGATTGGATTTCATGTAAGGGATGGATGGATGGGTGGATGGATGGATGGATGGGCAGGTGGGGGTAAATATTATACAGGCATTTAACATATGGGACATTTAACTGACAAGCTATAGCTATCTTACCTCCATACACATGATGAGTCCTATGAAAAACGAAACTATAGACATGCCTAGGATCAGTAGTTCTCTGCGATAGCCTCTCCGGAAGGTCTCTGGGTACATGTCCACCACAGCTGTCACCAAGCTCTCCACACATACAAACTTAGATACAAAAAATAAAACTGAAATTTACAGGATAGACACTTTGATGAAAAAAAGACCATAAGGTCATTATATTATCATTATATTATACATCAACATAAACTGTAAAATCTTTGAGCAGGATGTGCCTCTCAGTATATGCATCTGTGGTGAAACCAGAAATGTTTATACCTGGAAGTAACACTGGAACCAAAAAGTTGCACAGAGGGGGAAAAAATCGCCAGATCTCGTTTTTGCTCACAATTAAGATTTGCCAACGTTTCATTGACATATTGTGCAAGTGCTAACATTTTACCTTCGTTTATTCAACTTTGGAAATACATGTTTCCTGCCAGAAACCTTCTGCGACCCAAATGTAACCAAAAACTTTAAAACAAAAAATTTAAACAACAATATAAAACTGAAATCAATAGAGCATGTAATCCATGTCATGCATATATGATTTCTTCACAAATATTAAAAATTTGTAGAGGCACATAGATCTCTAATTGTATGTGGCAAGGATACAAATTGTGACTGTTGAACTGAACGCGTTCCCTCATTTTCTCGATTTTCACTATGTCAGCTTGTACTCATTAGATACAGTGTTTCATGACCACATATTGGCACTCTCACAGGATTAGCAGGGTTGTTCACCCTCTTACTATGTCTAGATTATCATGCTATCACACTAGAGGAAATAAGCTTCATGTGTTGTCTGCCAAGCTGTAGGTCTCGGCAAACCTTCAACTTTGTCACAAGCTTAAGAGTCAGCATTCCCAGGATATATTCACAACAGCAGTACTCACCTGACTGTCCAGGCCAAGGAAGATTAGCATCATAAAGAACAGACAAGCCCAGAGTGGAGACAGAGGCATCATAGTAACAGCTTTGGGATATGCAATGAATGCAAGACCAGGACCTGAATGAAAATATAAGAATACAGATTCTCAATTACAGGACTGCTGGCAGTGTATCTGATAGAACAAGTACAAAATTCTAACAGCAAAACAAAGACTGCTTGGTCTACAAAGAATAAATTAAACTTCACTTTTTAGGATTCTGCAAAATTATATAGTTCTCAAAAATCCTCAAAAATGAGACCTAATGGTAGCATGCATTATGTGAACTGGGCTGATTCTTGTTGTTATTGTTGTTACAAATAAGACACTGCTTTGATTTTAGTCTTGCATCTAGCTGAAGCAGAGCAGCCATTGTAGAAAGGTGATACTGCTTGTAGCGGTTATTTAAAGCTTTGGTCTTTTTCTTATTCTCAGCCAGTATTTTTTGTCAATGGGAAAATATTATAGAGGTCACAGAGATCACTCAGCAAACCACATGTAAGTTTGCAACTGGCCAAGTCTTGTTTGGGTTCAAGGAAGTGACTTAAACTCAGCCGTCAGAAGCCTTCTGCAGAGAACATTTCAGGATGCCAGACAGTCTAGTCAAAATTAAAGTGAATTTAGGACAAGCATCAGACTTTCCTTAAGTGGCCTCAAGAGGTCTCCTGCAGATGGCACTTCACAAGTTCATAGAGACTTCCTTTCCAATCAGATGAGGAGAACCCAACAGTGCCAAACGTTGCCAAAGTTTAAAGACAACAGAACTGAGAATCTAAATGAAATTTTTGAATATGCATAAATAAATGAAATTTAAAATGTGTTTCATATTTTCTCCCAATGGATTATTTGAAGCGCTTTGTGTAAAATGTCACATTATCTATTTTAAATTCAATCTACAACACAAAGTTTGCAGGTGACTAATCTTGGGATTATCTGATCCACTGTGAGGCTAACTGCTTGAACAGTAGAGCTGTCATGCTATTGCTTTATTTAGCACCCACATTTGGTGACTGTCCCAGAGAAATACATTATCTGAAGCATTAAGCTCTGTCCTTACTGTGCTCTAACAAACATTTTAAATTTCTCGCTCTGTCTCTTTCACTAAATCTTTCATACTGACTTGAATAAATCATAATGCGGTGGTCTAAGAGCCTAGGTAAAGAGTGTGCGGTTATATAACTGCGGGTGTTTATTCATTTTAGCACAATATGATGGATGAGAGACAAATGCTCAAGTTTTGTTTTTGTTTTTTTAATCTGCAGTAGCTGCTTTAGATCGAGCACATGATTTCATTACGGTTTTGAAAGTTGGTACTTTTCAGAAACATGTCATTATATTGTGTGTCGTTCTCTCACCAGATTCTGCAACAGCTTCGATGGGAACATTTTGTTCGTAGGCCATAAATCCCAGCACAGAGAAGATGGCAAAACCTGCCACAAAGCTGGTGCCGCTGTTCAGACAACACAGCATGATGCAATCCCTGAGTACCAAGACAGAAAGAGAGTTAGAGATCACACTTATTGGAAGAGTTGTTATTGCAGCTGACACTAGAAGCAGCACAGACAGAACAGAAACATGTTGCGTAATAAAGACATACTAAAATGATACATTATTTACTAATGCATAAATTCTTAACATTCGCCGTTTACCCATGGGGCTTTCTTCTTATATATTAACCATTTTGGAAAATCAAGATGGAGGTACATTTCAGTGCTGTTTGTGTGTGTTTTTTCTGTCAGCATCTCCAATATGAAATCAAGAGACTTGCTAGAAAAGTGTAGAATAGCTAAAGACTGCATGAAACTCCCAATATTTGGGATGACCACCTTTACTCTTCAACACAGATACCTCTGTTAGTCAAGCCTTCTTGTAATTTCTTTAAGTAGTCTTCAGGAAACAGTTCTTCAGGCTTCTTGAAGGACATTTGGTGTTGGCTGCCTTCAGTAATGTTGAGGTCTGGGCTCAGGGGAGGCCAATCCATGACTGGTGATGTAATTCTATCTATGTAGGCTTTTCCTGTGTTGTATTTTCCAGATGGTATTGCATAATTTATTAAAATCTGAGCAAGTTTGCTGCATTCATGCCATCAGTTCTGTGTCAGGTCTCTTCTGGATTATCTCCTATTTCTGACGGGCATGACTGAAAAAGCAGCCAATGTCAAAAGAAAACAACTACCAGACCCTCAGAAAGACTGCAAAGTGATGGCTCAAAACCATTTAAAAATGACAAGAAAGTCTGGCTCCATGGAAGCAAACTATAAAGAAATGAGAGGTGGGATTTATCTGCCACACTGACCTGTTGGCTTCAGCTGTACTAGGAAATATCTCAAAGAAAATTAAGCACTCTGGCATTTCTGAGTGTCTTTGAACAGAGTTTGGTCACAGTTAAGACAAAGTGATGTAACTTAACACGTGTGCAGTTGGAAGTTTGAAGATGGCTGTGTCTGGAAAGTAAACAGTACCAAAGGCCAAAGGGATATTGTCCACGTTATCCCTGTGTCTCACATCCTTCTTAATTTGTAATGTGTTTATAATCCTACTGCATGATAGTGGCTAATTGTTTTCTACTGTTAGTTTTATTTATAGACAGACATCCATCAACTGGAATTTACATTCTTACCTGTAGCAGTTATTGTTGTAGGCATTATAACTTCCCAGCGCAGTAAGACAGCCCAAACAGATGGCATAGGAGAAGAAGATTTGTGTTCCTGCATCCACCCATACCTAAGTACCAAAATATACAGTATGTGTAGAAACAGACAAGATCAAAGAACAAAACAACATAAAGTGTTTCTAAGGTGTTGACAAAAATGATCCGAGTCAATAAACTCTGCTTTTCTAAGG
The DNA here is from genome assembly GCF_051167445.1 of Perissodus microlepis. Classification (NCBI taxonomy): domain Eukaryota; kingdom Metazoa; phylum Chordata; class Actinopteri; order Cichliformes; family Cichlidae; genus Perissodus; species Perissodus microlepis. Next base: position 20,385,357 of record NC_140465.1, on the reverse strand, counting down.
ACGCTCATTTGCCACTAAATATCCACAAACCAAACATCATCATCACCATCATCCTTTGTGACCCTTTCCAGTCTTTGTGATTTGTAAAAATTAATTTAAAAAACAAATTAAATTGAATTGTGTATGCTTTCCCATTTAAATGAGATCACCATGATATACCTAGGGGTCATTTATCTTCTCTAATGAAACTTTGCATCTCTTTTGTTGCCCTTCATCCACCTTTTTTTAATCCTTTGTAATGAAATTATGGCTCAGCTCAAATGGAGTCTTTCCCTTCAGACAGACAGGGAAGCAGCATGAATTATGAATTAAAATCCTAAAAGTAGCTCTAAACTTTTTTCAGAGGCTCATTATTTAAATTAAGTTCACTACTTTATACAGTTTGGAGGGATTTGAGGTAGGGAGGGTAATAGAAGCTTAAATTAAGCAATGAATATTATTTAATCTCTCTAATTGAAACAGATCTTGACAGAATTTAAAACCTAAAAAAGACAAAGTGGCAAAAAAAAACCCCACCAGACCACTCATTTGGCATTAGAGCCAGATAACTACCGGTAAGTACCAGTTGTATGGTGGTGAGGTGGTTAGTCAGTCACTTTGGTTCAAGTAGGCAACATGTCACCAACTATCTAACACAAAACAATCGGGACAATTTTGCAGACGTCCCAAAAGAGTGAACTCAATTAACCTTTGTGATCTGCTTAGATTTCCTCCAGCACCTGAAGCAATAACCAGCCTAAAAAAATCTCATAGAGGACAATGGATTCAGTAGCTTGTGCATGTTGTGGATTTTAATGAAATGCCTAGATGATTAATTTCCAAATAATGTGCTGTGGCACAATGCTGTGCAATGGGGCAATCATGTGTCTTTTTGTCTGTATCTGTACATGTTGTGCGAGAAATTGGCTAATGACACATGGACAAAAGGGTCCTTGGAAGAAACATAACTTAATACCTCAAACAATTATTGGATCTGAACCAGAGGATGCAAGGCCATTTGTTCAGCTGAGGTATGTCCTAGTGAAGAGGTCAGACTCTTAAAAAAACAAGCTGTCATGCTACATCTGGATGCAACAAATGGGCTGTCAACAATGGTTGCCAAAATGTTTAAAAGAGTACTTTGGGACTTGTCTGAAGACACAGAGCCTATTCTGTATATATATATATGAATTCAAATGAACTTTGAAATTTTGGCTTGCCCTTTAATGTGCCTCGGGCAAAAGTTCTTATTTATCAAATATCAGCATGATAGGATGAAAATAGGGTGAAAACATCATTGACAATTTAGTTTTTTTGTGCACAGGCTGAAATGATCACTTAGTTCAAAGTTGACAGCTACTCTTACTTGATTCTGGATGAACCCACTCTTAATTAAACGTCCATGTTGTCCAACTCTGTTGTTTTTATAAGCACTAATACAAAGGCTCATTTATGTTACCTGGCAAGCTTAGTAGAAACTGAGAGCTTGATCATTTACCATCATCACCTCAGAAAGTCTAGGAAATTTGCATACAGTACCCAAAGTATGTTTCTTGCAAAGTAGCCAGTATTTCTCTTAACTACAGTTTTAGTTTCCCAAACTTACTGTAATGATAAAGGTAAAACAATAATCTCACGTTTTCTGTCACCGACGTTTTTTGTCATTTAGGTAGGAGGGAGTTTTGGTCTTCAATCAAGTAAAAATCTGAGTAAATTCCAATGTGGAGAGCTTACTCTATTATTGACTTTGTATTCTGTGAAGAAAGAAAGTTTCCCTACTCTCAGTTATTTTAATAAGTTTAAGTCTTTCCATCTTTGGGCTGAAAGGCAACTTTCTTGGGGCAATTTTAATGCAAAACAATAAAGTTTGACAATGTTAGTATATATCTGATGGGAAATACATCCAAAATAGTATTTGGTCATTGACTAAAGGGGATATTTACATATGTACAATTCATCAGTGAGAAAGCTTTAGTATGTGCATTATGAAACTAGTTTGTAGTGGAACACAGGACCCCAGAAACCCAAGGATAGCATGGGGTGCTAGCGAATTCAAACTTAATGCAGCATGGCTCTTTGAAAACTCTCTCACATCACCATTCAGCCACTAATCTCATTTCCCCACTGAGAAACAATTAACAAACGCAAGGTCTTCGCTCCCTCCTGGGAGTAACCACGGTAACTTCTGTGACCTCACAAACACAGGACTGTTCCTGTGGAAGAACAGGCCTTTCTCTCCTAATGTTCATTAATGTTCCCTTTAGTTCAACCTCGGCTGATGGCCGCACAGTGCAGGGAAACCTTGAAAGCCCAGGCTCAGAGAGAATCACTTGTTGATGTTGTGCCTAATTTGGCCGGCTCGTGTTTGGTTATGTTGAGACTGTGGCTCCAGGAAACTTGTCTACTGTGTGAAAGCTGGATGACATTGGCTGTTAGATAGTGCTCTTGTACTGCTTATGAATGATCTATAGATTTGAACTGAGGCATTAAGACATGAAATTAGATTTTATGTGCTCCTCTACATCTGAGCCAGGCATTATTAAATGGAATTTCGTTCCAGAGTATTATCACAATCTATCACAACTGCATAAAGAATACAGACCTATAACAATTAGTTATTAGTAGTTATTAGTTATCACTTATTTCAGTCCTTTATTTTACCGACATGCATATTGCTGCTGTTGTGCAATAACCTTTTTACCTTTAAATATGAACTAATTCGAACTATTAAATGAAAAATGTTTCTCCAAAGCTGATATATAGTAAAAAACAAAAAAACAAAAACAAAAACAAAACAAAAACCTGTGGACTTTGGAGTGCAAACAAAGTATACCCTGATAACTTCCACAGGAATTAAGAGTATGTGTAGCAGCCAGATGCTCCTAGTCAATTCCACTTGATTAACTGATCATCAGGAAGTGTAACCACCATTATAAAAGCAAAAATGTGGCCAGTCCTGTTAACACAAAGCCACAATTTTCCCAGGAGTGGACACCCTGAGATCAAACCGTGCAGTGCTCAGAGAAACTGTAAAATCTAAATCTGAGAGTCTGCAGAATTAATGTGGTAATTGTGTAAGGTCATGACAGTGCAATTACAAAAAAAAAATTAAAATAGGTATGACTTATTTGGAAGGTTCGCCAGGAGAAAGCGTTTTCTCTTTAAAAAGATCATGGCAACACAGCTTAGGTCATTAGGTCGACTATGAATTCATGTATTCCTCCCTATACCAAAGTATTCTACAGTCAAATATGTGGTCAACTGTTCAACAGCAACAGGAAAATGATCCTAAGCATTCCAGCAAAATCTACCTTAGAGCAGCTTTGAAAGTAAAGAATCAAGGTAGCTCAGCCAAAGCCCAGACTTCAGCTTGACTGCAATGCTGCGGTTGGACCTTAAGCGAGAACCTGTACATAAACAAATGGCCACAAACCGAATTGAAGCAACACTTTTGCAAGCTACTGAATCATTGGGTGTAGTTCGTTTTTCACAAGACTGCTTAGAATTTTGTGAAAACTTTCATTTTCACAACTATATGCCTGACTAGTGAATAGCAGTCTTTGTGTATTCTTTACCTGTTTCTAACAACCATTCATCTCTTGGATAGCTCAGGATCCAAGAATGTGCAATGTGAAAATTATCTGTCATATTTTGGCTAAAGGTTTTTTACTTTTACATCATCATTTTGTTTTTGCTACTGAAGGTCATCATTGAGTCAACAAGTTTGGTTACTGTTCACTAGCTACACCTAGTAGATCCTGTCATAAATCTCTACTTGTAACCTCACCCTAAATCCTGTGAGAGGAGCTAGGAAAAAACAGGGCAACAGATGTACTGCCCCAAAAGTGCAAAAAGGAGGGGTGATGCACAGTGCAGAGTGAGGGTGATTGGGGGAGACAATCACTAAAAGAAAGGAAAGAAGAGAAATGTGGAAGGCACAACAAAGTTCAGGGGTGTAAAAAGAGAGGGCAACACCCAGCCACACACACTTCACAAAGCTGGTTGAACAGAACAGAGCCCTCATTGTTCCCGAGGAAGCCAGTTTAACATTGGTGTCAGAAGTAATGTCCTCTGGCAAAAACCAAAAGCTTTCTTTATTACTCTTCTTGCTCTCCCTGTGCTGTTGTATGTGTCTTTATTTATCTGTCCTCATCCCCTTAATCTGTCACAATTTATCTGTTTCACTGTTTCCTTTCTCTTATTTTAATCAGTTTACAAATGTAACTATCTTACTGTACCTTACTGTACAGCAGTTGGAGAGTATATCAAATAAATAAAAGAATCAAATCAGATAGTTTGCTTTTAGTACTATATAGTGAGCTTAATTGATCATGGGATACATCGGTACCCTCAAGATAATAATTATATGGAAAAACAACTTGTTAATTAATAAAAAATAGTGTTTATACACTACATTACATCATCCAGTCCATCATTATGGCATTATACTGTATGTTCTTAACACCTTTTCTCGCCAACATGTTGTGTGAAACAGGCTGGTTTGTTGGTGTATAGTTACAGATTGAGGGAAACTTTAGTTTAATTACCAAGAAACAAATTTTCTTTGTTATCACATTCAAGACATCACACCCGGTGTCGCTATAAAGAGTGTAAAAAAGGTGTTTTGTCAGGACGGGAGTCTGACAAGAAGGAAAACATCATATTGACACATTTTGTTTCCTGAAATGCTGTAATGTGTTTCCAAATTGGGAAGTTGGAATAGTTCTGTTTACCTATAAGCATGAAGACATTATGTTTACATATCACAATCACACTGAAGCCGTGTACTTACTATCTATCTATCTATCTATCTATCTATCTATCTATCTATCTATCTATCTATCTATCTATCTATCTATCTATCTATCTATCTATCTATCTATCTATCTATCTATCTATCTATCTATCTAAGAAACTCTATCTCAATTTGTGTTGTCATGACCACCATCCAGTGACATTTTCTAGCCCTCTGTTGCGAAGCGACTTGAACCGTCTGCCTTTTCCAGACAAGGTCAAGGAGTCTCCATTTATGTGTGCTTGTTTGTGTGTTTGTGTCTGTATCTCTGTGAATTCATTGTATGTTAAAGCAACTCCCTCTATTAGCACCAAATACTGATCTTTTGACCATAGCCAAGTCTTTCGATCAGGTTTTCTGACCTGACCTTCAGTTAACCCGTCACCAGAGGAAGTGTCAGTTCAAATTATGCCACTGTCACTAAACCACTAGATTTAAATGCATATTTTTGCAATATTTAATCTAAACAGTTTTTGCTGCAGTTGTTTTGTGCAGAGTAAACAGAGTTTTTGAGGTAATATTGAGAACAACTAGTAATAGGTGTAAAACAAACTGCAAACACTCCTTATGTTTGGATATAAAAACACTTCCTATCCTTAGTCTGCATAGCCCTTTTTGCCGTCATTAATTTAGTGTCCTCAGGCTGTTATAACTAACCTGACTAAAACGACTCAGTGCAATCAGACTGATTCCATTGATCTGAATGTCATACTGCCTTGCCAAGGACACAAGTATAGAATAAACTTGGGACAGTGATAAAATGATGTCACTCTGTCACTGGATTGGATCCAGAAAAGCAAGCAAAGATTACAAAAGAACCAGTATAAAACTTAAGCAGTAACACGTCTAGATGGCACAGTTGTTAAAAACAACAACAGCTTCTGCTTTCCATATTTAGATTTTTGCAGAGTCGCTAGTGAAAGACAGCCTACCTGAGGGTCAGAGAGTCGTGAAATGTCTGGGTAGAGGTAGAACTTGATACCATCGAATGCTCCGGGCAGCGTCACTCCCCTGATCAGCAGGATCAACAGCATGAAATAAGGAAAGGTAGCTGTCACATACACAACCTGTGGGTATAAACATAGGCATATGCAAGCATATGAGTACAGTGTTACTGTCCAAACATAATGAATTTGATTATTACATAACATGAAATGATGTCTACAAATGACAGTTAAAACAAAAAGTCTGCAAATGACTTTTGCAGCCTTAATAATAATTAATGCTGGGCTGTGACAAACATGGCTACTACTCAACGACTCATTGTTTTAGAAGTGCATCAGAAACTGAGATTGGGAGACAGTATTCTATGCAACAATAACACATCACTGCTCAGACCTAAAGGTGAGAGGACATGACAGCAATCTAAACAACAATACCTAGACAGGAAAAATTGTGGCAAAGTAAGTGAGGAAAATAATCTTTGGGATAAAAGAGCAATTTATTTTTTCTTGGTGCACACAAACATAAAGCAACAATGTGCTGCAATGTGAGCGCTACAACCAATTTTTAGCGCTCACAAATTTGACTTTAAAAAGCCGTAAAATCTCATAAGGCTCAATGAACATATATGGAGTGAAGCCACAGAGCTGGTTCAGACACTGCGTCATACACACTAACACGTCCCACTTTCCTCAAGTTATATGCCAAACACCCTCTCTAGATTTGGCACCATATTTAACCTGCAAATTTCCCCTGTCTCCCTCTAAAAGGATTCATGGTTGTATATCAAGGTGAAGACAACAGAATATAGGACAATGTGTCCTAAACAGAAAGGACTTGAGTGGAAAATATTAGGCCGCTGTTTAATTACATAATAGCGCACTCAGTGTGAGGTCAGTGAGAATCTGTGGCCACAAGTACACGTTTAACAGAACAACCAGTGAGCCATCATGCTAATATGTTTCTATAATATAGTATTTTGTATAAAATGCACGTTTTGTTTTCTTTCTTTCCAACACCACTTCATATTTAAAGAAGAAAGAGATGGGCGAAATCTGACCATGCAATGCAAACTCTGTTTGCCAGCAACCAAGCTGCTCTCAGTGTCAAAAGACTCCAACCTATAGAAACATCTGGAAGTAATTTCTTTTTAAAAAACTAACTTTAGCCTACTGCAACCACCTTGTTTCAGTTGTGGTAGCTACCTGGGTTATGTGCCGCTTCAGTATCTTCGATGTACTATTGCTGTGTGATTTATTACTATTACTAAAGGCTACTCACCACCGAGCTAACATTGTTAGCTGGCGTTAGCTGAGGTTAGTTCATAGACTGCAGACTGTTAGACTTGATGGATAGCATTAACAACCTGCTAGCGGCAAATAATCATGTGCAGTTCTGAAAGCAGTCTATGAACTAACCTCAGCTAACAATGTTAGCTCAGTGGCGAGTAGTCTTCAGTAATAGTAATAAATCACACAGCAATAGTACATTCATGTAGTTGGGAAAAGCATGGCAATATATTAAGTAATTCAAAGTATTCAGAATTCGTTACTCACATTGAGTAACTTAACAGAATGCATTACAAACTACATTTTGGGGCATGTATTCTGTAATCTGTAGTGGAATACATTTTAAAAGTAACATTCCCAACACTGTAAGTAGTATGCACGTCAGCACCTGAAGAGTGCTAACTTTCAGGTCAGTTCTTTTTATTATATAAAATAATTATCTAATGCAGTAAATCAATATTATTGAATTATGCGGGGCAACACAAGTTCATCGTAACTGCGACAAAGTGTCTACACATTTGAAACCTGTCATACAAATTTGCCATTTAGATAGTGATTAATTGGGCAACCTTTACAAAACAAAACAAAAAAATCCTTGTGACACATAAATTGAAGGTTTTTGGGAACATTAAAGCTTCACAGCTTATCTAAGGTGGTTTTTTTGAGGGGAGGGGTTCTAGCCTGGGGTTCTAGCCTGGAGAAATAGTTTGCTGCTTTATAAGAAAGCCCTCCGCAAAGCCAGAACATCTTACTATTCATCACTGATTGAAGAAAATAAGAACAACCCCAGGTTTCTCTTCAGCACTGTAGCCAGGCTGACAAAGAGTCAGAGCTCTGTTGAGCCAACCATCCCTTTAACGTTAACTAGTAATGACTTCATGAACTTCTTCACAAATAAAATTTTTATCATTAGAGAAAAAATTACCAGTAATCATCCCACAGATGTAATATTATCTACAGCTACTCTTAGTACCATTGATGTTAAGTTAGACTCTTTTTCTCCAATTGATCTTTCTGAGTTAACTTCAATAATTACTTCCTCCAAACCATCAACGTGTCTTTTAGACCCCATTCCTACAAAACTGCTCAAAGAAGTCCTGCCATTGATTAATTCTTCGATCTTAAATATGATCAACCTATCTCTAATGGTCGGCTATGTACCACAGGCCTTCAAGCTGGCTGTGGTTAAACCTTTACTCAAAAAGCCATCTCTAGACCCAGCAGTCTTAGCTAATTATAGGCCAATCTCCAACCTTCCTTTCATATCAAAAATCCTTGAAAGAGTAGTTGTCAAACAGCTAACAGATCATCTGCAGAGGAATGGTTTATTTGAAGAGTTTCAGTCAGGTTTCAGAGCTCATCACAGCACAGAAACAGCTTTAGTGAAGGTTACAAATGATCTTCTTATGGCCTCTGACAGTGGACTCATCTCTGTGCTTGTCCTGCTAGACCTCAGTGCAGCGTTCGATACTGTTGACCATAATATCCTATTAGAGCGATTAGAACATGCTGTAGGTATTACAGGTACTGCACTGCAGTGGTTTGTATCATATCTATCTAATAGACTCCAATTTGTGCATGTAAATGGAGAGTCCTCTTCACACACTGAGGTTAATTATGGAGTTCCACAGGGTTCAGTGCTAGGACCAATTCTGTTTACATTATACATGCTTCCCTTAGGCAGCATCATTAGAAGACATAGCATACATTTTCACTGCTATGCAGATGACACCCAGCTCTATCTGTCCATGAAGCCAGATAACACACACCAATTAGTTAAACTGCAGGAATGTCTTAAAGACATAAAGACCTGGATGGCCGCTAACTTTCTGCTTCTTAATTCAGATAAAACTGAGGTTATTGTACTCGGCCCTGAAAATCTTAGAAATATGGTATCTAACCAGATTCATACTCTGGATGGCATTACCTTGGCCTCCAGTAACGCTGTGAGGAACCTTGGAGTCATTTTTGACCAGGACATGTCCTTCAATGCACATATTAAACAAATATGTAAGACTGCTTTCTTCCATTTGCGCAACATCTCTAAAATTAGAAATATCCTGTCTCAGAGTGACGCTGAAAAACTAGTTCATGCATTTATTACTTCCAGGCTGGACTACTGTAATTCATTGTTATCAGGATGTCCAAAAAACTCACTGAAAAGCCTTCAGCTAATCCAAAATGCTGCAGCAAGAGTACTGACAGGGACTAGAAGGAGAGAGCATATTTCTCCTGTTTTGGCTTCCCTTCATTGGCTTCCTGTTAAGTCCAGAATTGAATTCAAAATCCTGCTCCTCACATACAAGGTCTTAAATAATCAGGCCCCATCTTATCTTAATGACCTTGTAGTACCATATCACCCTATTAGAGCACTTCGCTCTCGCTCTGCAGGCCTACTTGTTGTTCCTAGAGTATTTAAAAGTAGAATGGGAGGCAGAGCCTTCAGTTTTCAGGCCCCTCTTCTGTGGAACCAGCTTCCAGTTTGGATTCGGGAGACAGAAACTATCTCTACTTTTAAGATTAGGCTTAAAACTTTCCTTTTTGCTAAAGCATATAGTTAGGGCTGGACCAGGTGACCCTGAATCCTCCCTTAGTTATGCTGCAATAGACGTAGGCTGCCGGGGGATTCCCAAGATGCATTGAGTTTTTCCTTTCCAGTCACCTTTCTCACTCACTATGTATTAATAGACCTCTCTGCATTGAATCATATCTGTTATTAACCTCTGTCTCTCTTCCACAGCATGTCTTTTATCCTGTCTTCCTTCTCTCACCCCAACCGGTCGCAGCAGATGGCCACCCCTCCCTGAGCCTGGTTCTGCCGGAGGTTTCTTCCTGTTAAAAGGGAGTTTTTCCTTCCCACTGTCGCCAAAGTGCTTGCTCATAGGGGGTCATATGATTGTTGGGTTTTTCTCTGTATCTATGAAGCGCCTTGAGGCGACTTTTGTTGTGATTTGGCGCTATATAAATAAAATTGAATTGAATTGAATTGAATACAAGAAACTGCAGTTTCATTTAGTGCAAGAATACATTCATCTGGTAGCATCTTGCATACAGTAGCTAGCTAGCTTCTGCTAATGCTCAAACCTAAACTCTTATATTATTGAACTATTCGGGTGTTGCAGAACTGTGCTAGACATCTCAAGACTCTTAGAAACTCACTGAACAAAGACTTTGGCCTCTTGGAAGGCAGAGGCGGGCAACATACATCCCCTGGCTTTTTGGCACTCAGTCAAAGTCCAATTGAGGAGAGAACAGGACAGAAGAGAGGCAGGCCAGGAGAGTGAAAAGAAAAGAAGGCTCCTCTGGCCCCATCTCTTAAACAGGAGAAGCCCACAGGAGTGATGCTGGCAGTGTGGGAAAATGTGCTTCTCTTGGACGCACGCGCAGAAGTGCATGAGTACGTGCACCAACGGACACACGCAACTTTATTCACAGCCCATAAGTGGGTGCGCACATACTACAGAGGCAAAATGTAGAATTCACAGATACCGGCCTAAAAACCAACTTGTGTGTGTGGTTCTGGTACAGCAAACTTCTTAATCAAACTTCAAAGAAGTTCATTTCATTTCTGTGTGGCCGAATGCAACTGTGACTCAGTCACTGTGAAACTGAAACCAGAATCAAAGCTTAAATACATGAAATCCTAACCAAATGTCTGTTCGAACAGCAGCAGCATCCATGAAGCTTAATGAGGCTGACCACTTTAAGCTCTGCTAATCCTAGCGTGGCCCACAAGGAAAGTGTGGGAAAATGTGCCTCCTTTCCAGCGGATCACTCCTTTAATTTGTAAAATAAAACGATTACACATCCTGAACCTTCTCTCCCTCTTTCTCTCCATCTCTCTGGAGATGAAAAGGACAATATTCAATCTCTCCATGAACTTTTGATGCTCCGCATGCTCCTTCCCACTCACCACGGGTAAACATTTAAGCCACCACAAATTTACTGGTCAAACTTGCCCCTGCCTTGCCGTAAATCTAACAGGAGGGCTTAAATGTGAGAATGGCCGGCAAACAGGGCCAACAAAAGCAAACAGCTTAGCAGAGTCGGAACTGAATGGTCTGTGGAAAAGAAAGCGCCCCTCTCTTGCGACGAGTGAGCTGTGGTTAATTTTGCATAGCAGAAGGGAGAGAGAGGCAGCGGAGGCGGAGGCTGAGGATATACTCTGCATGCTCCTCATGAATGCTCTCCTTTCCTCCAGTGAATGCAGGAATCAATCTTGGACGGGCTGCTAAAGCCCAGCCATGAAGAAGCATTCTCCCCTCTTACTTCACAGCCAAACAAAAGACACTTCATGGAGATATAGGCATCGTCCCCCTAGTTGTTTTTTCCCCAGTCATGTAGAATGTGAACCCATTAATTTTTCCTCACACACCTCTCCTCTTTTCTCTTGACTCTCTTTTTCCCTCTCTATTTCTCACTTTATCTCTCTACTCATTCTGGCTCACTGAATCTATGAGAAGGTTTTCAAGGGCTGCTGCGCACCCATAGCCAAGTCCTTACTGTCCTCCCCATGGCTGCCAGAGAAAACTCAAGGCAAGTGTGATTGGAGGAAAGGTAGAAGTAGGTGGTGTAGACACCTCTTTGTCTCGCATTTAATGGAGGGAATTCATTTGGCTTCCTGTGGGAGAGCTTTCTCTTAGGACCAGAAGGGAAGTGTTTTATCTTGTGGCTGCTTCAGTGGGGCTGTTTAAAATTAAAACTGCCCCAACTTACAAACACTAGAGGTAGTATAAAAGCAGAGTAGCATCCAAACACATTACTACACACAGTATTACTATAAAGCCTTCACATTTACAGTTTCAAATAGTGAGACACACTATCAAATACAGACATTCACACACCAACACATTAAGGCACACATAGAACACTAAACATGTATCACTTGTTCTCACCTTGCCAGTTGACTTGGGTCCCTTCCAGATGCAGAAGTAGCAGATGAACCAGGCCAGAGCCAGACACATGGCCAGCTCCCAGCGCATCCCTCCCATGTGCTCGATACCATCTGATATCTTGAGTACTCTGCGTCTGATTTGACCAAGAAAACACAGTTACAGACTTGGAATTTGACTGAGTTCAAATTCTTGGGTGATACGAGCAGGAATCTAAAAACTTTGCAGGGAAGACGGAGCAGCACCGGAGAAAAAAACAACGCCTCTGCAACCTCCCCGAGACCGATTCTGCCTTTAAAACTAAGCGAGCAAAAACAGCAGTGATTGCTGCTGTTGCTATGCCAAATTTCAGCTAATGCATCTCCAAACTCAACTACATGTAGCAAGCCTACACTTTACCTTCACTGTCATGCTCAGTTTCAGATTGCTTGGGTAAATTTTGAATAGTTGCAACAATGCAGTGGATTTTTCTCTACTTAATCTACATTTCTGCTAAGAAAAAAAAATTTAATAAATATTTACAGTGGACTCTTGAAAATGTTAGGACAACACGGGAAATACTGCTTTACAAACTGCTGTCCTCTCTTTTTGAATATCACAGGCCTTGTATGTACAGATGCCCCTCTGATGGATCTGCTGGAAAACTAACATAACAAACCAGTATAAAAGCTGTGAGCATTGGGGGAAATACATCATACATCAGCAAAGTGGGTGGCACTGTGCTGGCCTAACACTGTATGTACCAGCAACCCTGAAGAAGAAGTTTTCATGAAGAAATTTTAAAGCAAGGCTAGAATTATATTGACTTAACTGTCAGTATAATTCTAGCCTTGCTGCTAGTCTGCCCTCAACTGGGTACTCAGTTTGACACCACAGGTACACTACAGCTACTGTAACTGGTAAATGCTATACAAGCATCACCATTTTCTCGTAGATCAGTGTTAGCAGTACATATTGCATGGCCTTTATAATGTTTATGTTAAAACTTATTGCGATATGCTAAACGGTGTGGGTGCAAGATGCAGAGCATGTTATCAGCAGTAATGACATCAGTGGTGGGGAATCAACAGTGTGTTTCCTGTTTGTTAAAACACAGCCAGGCAACAGCATTGATAAAGGATGAGAAGCGGGAGCCGAAGCCACAGAACTACATGGTGCTGCCAAATCTTTGCCACCGAGTTCAACCCTGGGGCTCTGACCAGCCATTGATCATGGTGACATGTTCTTGGTGGCCGGCCACAGGCTAGGTCCAACACAGCCCCACTGTCCCTCCCTGGTCACCCGAAAGGGCAAGATGTGGACACTAATGTGTGTAAATAAAGTTGTGTGGGGTCTCAGATTTGTTGAAATTGTTTAAATCGGTCAAGGGTGAGTCATGCTGACGTGCTTTTGTTAGTGTGACACTCAGTATTTTTGAAGGCTAGTAGTTTTGAAAGGTTCGGTACGGTTCAAACCAAAGCTAAGCACTCCAGGTATCCTTAAATAATACTGTACCGCTATGCATTTTTTTCTATTCAAAATTATTAGGAAGTACTAAAAACGTGTCAGTTTAGGAGTCCTTTCAAACTCTTCTTCTGTAATCTCAGCTTTGCATTTTAAACTATAGGGACCAATAATAGCTTTTTTTTATCAGAACATTTTTTTACAGAAAATAAAATACAGTTTTTAGAGGCCTGAGGTTTGTTTATTCTGTACATACAGTACAAAGCAGTCCATCTGGGCATATGCTGAACAAAGCCTGGTCAGATTCTATTTTTGCCAACAACATGGTGGTTGGCTATTTGGCCATGTCTTACTCCTGGGTTCGGTTTATGTTCCTGGCTCAGATCCGACATTTTCTATGACAGTTAAGTTGGTCGTCTCTCTCAATTTGAACCTAACCACAATCTAAATCTAACAGTTTTGATCAAAATATGCTGTTTTAAAAATATTCTTAAGTAGGTTGCCCATTTGATTTGACCCAGCAGTGTAAACACAGCTACTGGCAGTGAGACAGGAAGTGTGGTCAGCATTACACACTGACAAGGCCTGATCTGTTGCCACACACATGGCTCTAGCTGGGAGACAGCTGGCCGTGCCTGCTGACACACAAATATGAAAAGGGCTGACTAATTTTCAGGCGTAAGGTTAGTGGGGGCAGCAAAAGAGTCTGGAGCTGTCAGTGGCTCGGCGTTTGAAGCATATGGCAACATTAAGAATGGAGGGGAAGAGCGTTGCGTTGAAGATTGCCTGAACTGACAAAGGATGGTGTTAGAAGGCAAATGGTGATTCAGTTAAAATAATGAGGTTTTGCACTTGCAAGCAGATGTGAAAATATAGAAATAGAAGTGTACTCACTCCCAGAACTCAATGACTGGAGAAGATGCATTAGGGTTTGTGATGTTGGTGGCATTTTCTCCATAATAGTCAACACAGTATTCTGTAAATACACAATAGGTTATCATGTTGAAACCACCATGCAGGTGTATGTGTAGAGTTGGCTTTGCACATCAAACCTAGAAGGTAATTTCTGTTTTCTTTCCTCCGCACAGGTTCGCAGGCGTATTTGTTTTTCTAAGAATTTGCTCCACTGTTATTTCCTCCTACCTGTATTCCAGTAGTGCCCACAGCCAGCCCACGGCAGCTCAGTGGTGAAGCAGTTGAAGAGGTAGAAAATGGCCCAGGCGAGGATCACTACGTAGTATATGTTTAGATGAGCTTCAATCACCTGTGTTGCATAGCCAATGCCTGAAAAAGAAACGTGAGGCTGATAAAAGAAGGAAATTGGAAAAAAAATGCAGGTAATAGCAAGATTTATAAATGACTGCAACCTTCACTGCTCCAGTGGTTATAAGGCACTCATAAAACAGGCAACATTTATCAGCCAAACTAATGTGTCTTCCATCGGCTTTCTCATCAGTTGTTAAAGTCAAGCGCATACTAGAAGAAACATATCAAGTGTGTGTTTTCTCACCCTCAAACAGTGGGCAGACTTTCCTCCAGCAGGTGATGCCTCCCTCACTGGTAAACTGACCCAAAGCGGTCTCCAAGAAAAACACGGGGATACCACAGCAGATGAAGAAGATGACATATGGAACAAAGAATGCACCTTGTAGACAAATAAAAACACACACAGTACATCAATATATGCGATCTATACAAGAGAGTAAAACGTCTGGAAGAAAAGCAGATCAAAATTCCTGCATCAAATGCATCTATGAAAAAAAAAGAGTAAAGGGCAAAACAACCAAATTCATATGAAAGCACTCATTACCGAGTCACACTCACACTGCAGGATGACATTTTTAGATCATGAGGCAAAGCCATACTGTGCAGTCTAATGGTGCCTAATGAGGTAACCTGCCTGTTATTGACAATATTCTGCATAATAGATGATATAATAAATTACTCAAACTACTTGCCTGTTTAATTTTCATAAAGTGAAAGTTCTAACTTTTCCTATGATGCAACAAAATAAATAGAATTCAAAAAATAACTTGTAGGTCTTTTATGCAGGAATTGGTTATGTAACTTGAAAAAATTAAAACATAGTCTCAATCTTTTTTTCTTTTAGTCTGCCTTCGTGTAAGGCAGTTGCTTTTATCTCTATTTTTCAATTTATAAAATTTTATATTATATTTTTAAAGAGCAACTCTATTTCCATCCCACTACCCCTAAATAAAGGAAACTTTCTTGCCTCCTCCATTCTTGTAGCAGAGGTAAGGAAACCTCCAGACGTTGCCCAACCCAATGATTTCTCCAGCCACAGACAGGACGAATTCAATCTTGTTGTTCCACTGGCCCCTCTCATTGTATCCCCCACTGTCTAGGCTGGAGCTTGACCCTTCCGGGTCTCTGCCATCCTCTGGTTTTCCGTTTATAACAGGCCCGCTCTTCTCAGCTGTCATGACGCTCCAGCAGCCTGCTGAGACAGAAAAAAACACAAGCAGAAAGAAATGAAAAAAACAAACAAACAAACAAACAAAAACGACAAGAAAAGAAAGGTGACAACATAACCGGGACTTTAAACGAATTCAGCTCTCTTTTTTCCTCCATCTTTAAAGGAACATCTGAATGAGTGTCCAGTTTGTGCAAAACCACGCCCATCTCCCAGCGCAGACTTAAATAATACGCGAAGGTTCAAACCAAGTGAAAGCTGTCCAGTTAATGATTGCGGCTCACAGGCACTTTGACCACCTGCAAATCTAGAATAAACCAATAAATAAACATAAAAAAATGCTGAGTGTTAAAGCTATCGTCCTCTTCAGCAAATAAAAACTAACGCATATAAACGTCACCATGACTCAAAATGAAGTTACTGGATAGTTAGCAGCACAGTAAGTTAAAAAAAAAAAAGTCGAGCAAGAAGACAACAAACGTGGTAGTTAAAACATTCTGGCTCAAGTATGAAACTTTCTGAAAATAAAGTCGGAGTGGCTCTACTTACCAGTCTCCTATGGAACAATGTCTAACCTCCTTTTTGGCTCCCGCGATGATGCGCACTAACAATTGCCTTTACAGAGCGCGGGATGGTTAAGCCTGATCAGGGGGGTGAAAAGAGGCGAGAGGGGGCAAAAGAGGAAAAAGAAAAACAAATCTGGGTCCGCGTTGAGTGATGTGATTTTGTTAAGTCTCGCGTCTATATAAAGGAAGATCGCAGACGTGGCAGAGCAACGGCTGATCTTGCACCAGGCGATGGGTAACCTGCGACTGCGCTCCCACTCTCCGAGCGGTCTACTCTCAAGCGCCTCTACTTGGATAAAAGCCATTTGGTAACCAGTCTAGCTCTCACATCAGCGTTACCACGGCACAGGGAGCAGGGTGGCCATAAGGGGAGACTGGACAAGCACGAGAAAAAAGTTGGGGAGATGTAAGTTTAGGGATGCGGTTTATAGTTGAAAAATAACCGCACTTCTAATACTGTTTGTCGTGTGACTACTTTAACAAACAGAGAACACACGCATGTAAATCCATAAATGGGATCAGGGACGATCTGGGGCACGAACTGTGTGGATAATTGGTGGTCTACCTTCATGAATAAGTGAAAAAAAGCTTCCCTCAAAGATTAACAAGTGTTCGCATTCTGCCAAATATCAGCAGATTTTTAATATTCTGGGTTGTGAGCCACTGCACGACAGAAAGTTTCTGTTTAAACTTGGTTTTAAGGGAACGGTTAATAACAGTTAGTTAATAATACCCTATAATAATTAAGCAATAAGACAAACATACATTGCCAATCACTTTCAGAGAGCATCTACTCACCTTTAAATAATTAAATATAGTTAAAGTTGTTTTTTTTAAATTAAAGAACGTTTGATTGTCACCCTGTCCTGGTCATATATTTTAGATTGTCACTTAATACATAATTATTATTGCCCTCTATCACAAATTTTTGATAAAATTGTGCGTGTGTGTGTGTGTGTGTGTGTGTGTGTGTAACAACAGGTTAAACAGTTCTTTTACTTAAGGTTTTTGTTGGTTGAACAGTTGTGGGAAGTCAAGTCCTAATCTTCAGTGAGGCAGTGACCCTGTCTGATGTATGAATTGATGTCAACAGTCTGGTCTTCTATGTCAATGCAGTTGAAGCTTTGCTTTTAGCATACCAACTCACACATCTTTGTCTCTCCTAGAAGTCACTCTGCACCTGATAACACAACACGGGTGGATTTCTTTAGTGAGAAACACTGGATTGTTGTCAGCAGCTAATGATGAATGACCAGCCTGTCATAAAGTCTCTAATAACCCATGCTGCTTGCAAAACGATTATCGCCTTATGTGCTTAAAAAGGGAGTTTATAGGGTTTGTTCATACACAAGTCGATTGCCTGGTTTCCAGGCGTGATGATCGGTGCACTAGGAACTCCCCTGACTCTAAAAGCCTGACCTAGTCTCTAAGAATCCCTTCATGCAAGGGTCAGTCGTCATTAGAAGCTTAAAGGAAGTGCCCTGCATAAAAAGTATGGCCACCCAAAGAGGCTGGCAAACAGTCACTGTGCTTTTCAGGCAGAGTCAACTTCTTTATTTATGTTGCCCTGCACAACATTATCAGAAGGTGAATTCTTAATAAGGAAACTGCCTCAGCCTGCTTGTTTTCCTCTGTGTTTGTTCCATATATTCCTACTAAGAAGAATTCTGGAAAGTATTTAGTGTAGCTGCAGTGCAAGAAGTGGTGATAAAAGTTTTTCAAATAAATTCCAATGCTTTCTAATACACTGGCAAATTTTTAAAAATTGGAAAAAAAAAATAGTTTTGATTCAATACTGTTAACAAGCTGTCAGGAGGTCCTTCCACTTAACCATTGTCCTTGTGGCCTACTGACACCGAAACAACAAAGATGCTGCGAAATAATTGGCTGCCTGAGTCCTGAAGGACCACAAAGTGGTTGTTTCATTGGCTGTTTGAGTTGCATCTCTTTGCTGTCCAGTTAGAACAGTGAGGGGGAAAAAAGCACTTGTTGCCAGGATACCTAAGATCAGTGTTTGTTCAAGGCACTGGAAGTGAAAATAGTTGAAGAAAACAGACAAGTTAAAGTATGTTAGAGGCAGAGATAGGAGGCATATAAAGAATGAGCAGCAAAAAACAGAAGGAAGAACTAGACAGAAAGGAAAAAAGCACAATGGAAAATGAAAGACAGCGAGGGGAGAGTTGATAAAGCTGTCACTCCGAATGTATCTCACCCGTTTCCCATATGATGTTATGTAACTGCCCCCCCCCCCCCCCCCCCCCTTACTTGTGAATGATATCCCATTTTTTCTGAATTTCTGAGAAGATGCTGTATTGTTTTTCCCTGAAAAACTTATTCTGTCATTCATTTAATTATGAAATCTTAGTAACACTGGGTATTGGAGAGGTTAGCACGATTGCCTCACATCAAGATCAGATTCGGTGGACCTTTCTGTGTGGAGTTTATATGTTCTCCATTCTCTCCAGGTAATGAGCCTTTCTCTCACAGTTCAAATATATGCATGTAAGCTGACTGCAGGCGTGAATATGAGCATAAAAAGTCAACACTCTCTCTGTTTTAGGCAAGCCATAGACCAAGGCCAACTGATGTTGGTGAGGCACTAGACAAAGAGTGATTCAAACCATCCCTAAGCTGAGTAACAAAATAAAGGGTCCAGCAGACCCTGGGACAGGGTTACTGGGTTCCTATCCTGGAGCCAATCCTAGGGTCAAGGGTGAGTGTCTGGTGGCCAGGCTTTAGCCCTAAGAAGCTACATTAGGGGCCGTAGGAGTTTAGTGCTTTGTGAATTAGATGGTATTAAGAGGTGGCGGTCTGTTCTCAAACTCCTGCCCCTGCAACCCAAACCTGGCTAAGTGGTAGAAAATGGATGGATGGATACGTGAATGGATGGCTGGATGGCATAATACAGTGCTTAGGACTCTGCTGGGATTGTTTGAAAAATGTGTACAAATTAAAGTGCCTTGATTGAAAGAATGTGGCAGTTTAACAATGAAGCATGTGAACAAGTCAAGCAATGATGAATCAAAAGTTAAAAAAAGCAGCTGATGTCAGTTGTTGGGTGTGTTTTTTTAGGTATTTTACTGTCTGTGTATCATCATCTTTTTTTTGGACATATTCCACAACCTTTCCCAGACTTTGTATTTTAGGATTTAAAACAAAATCCTCACCCAATGTTATTTATGTTTTAAATATTGTTTTCAGTTAACTCGTCATGTTTGTAGATTTAAAAAAAAGCATAATGTGTGACATTTGCAAATGTTTCTTTGCTGCAAACTTGTTGCTTGGGTAACAGATTGTTGTGTGCGTGTGTGTGTGTGAGCCAGGGCACTGATAAGGGCACTGCTTGTTCATGACACCTTGGTCTCATGGCGTATTATTATTATTATTATTATTATTATTTTCCTAGGTAATTTGTCATTAATATAATGATGTGAGCTGTGAGAAAAAGAAAAAAGTATTTCCCACCCCACCCTGATCCTATTGGGCTCCCCCAGCTGGACTATGCCTCCCAACACACTACAGATTGTGCACAGCAGCAGTTCATAGAGACTGCTGTCCCATCTTTCAAACTCCCCAGATGATCATCCAGTAGAGCATTCACAGAACACACCAGAATGAGCAGATCCATAGCGGCTCCAACACACATCCCACTAACTACAGTATCACTGCCAGACACCACAGGACATCCCAAGAGGTCCTGTATCCATGCCCCCGAAACTTTTCTGGCAGCACAAGGGGGGACCTACACAATAAGTCAGATGGTTTAATGTTATGCCTGACGAATAGTCTTTCTGATTAAACATTATTCTGTAGGAGAAATTTGAATGGAATTCTTTTGAAAGTTTTCATTTGGCATATTTAAGATACAACTGAGCTTACTCAAAGAATGAAGCTATAACTTCAGCCACATCAACCGTTCAGTGTCGTGCAATGCTAAAATTGTGCCAAGGGTATAAGCCTTCATCTCATTGGAAGCACAACCCCACATCTTCATATCAACAGCAATTTGTTTGAGCAATTCACCAAGATGCCCCAAGAACATTTAAACACGGGTCACTTCACTGAGAAAGCTTTAGACTGCATTCATGCACAATTTTCACCAGCACAAAAAGAAACCGTGAGGTAAGGTGAAAAGAAAAGAAGCCAGGGGAAATGCAAGACAAAGAGCCCAGTGCAACAGATCCCAAACTAATGTTCAACAAACTGGCTGCAGCCAATCCACAGCAATTATTCAGCCCACATTTCTTTCATCCCTTTGCAACACTTAGCCCGCCGTCCAACAAAAGATATTATTTACCCTCATCAGTAGTGCGACATTATTAGACTAGCACTATCAGTGACAGTGTAAAACAATAAGAATGTGATTATTTATCTCAAGTCATAAACATACACGTGGGCACAGACACACACACACACACACACACACACACACACACACACACACACACACACACACACACACACACACACACACCAGTGCACACGCTGACCCCACCTTACAGCTTTCTTAGGAGAGTCCAATAGCTTTCTATGCTTGGCATGAAAGGAGCGTTGAGTAGCTACCAACCAGGCCACCCAGTAGTGAGTGAGACCTGCCAGCAAAATCCCCAGGCAAATGCCAGTAGAGCTGAGAAAAGCTGATATTGGTATGATGAATATTAATTCATAGTGACTGCTGCATAATACTAAAGCAACAACACGTACAAATGCAATACAAGTCTGAGGCTTCAAATCTTTCTGGTGCTGGCTAGCTAGCATATGCACAAAAATGAGAACATTGTTTTAAAGCAGCATAAAAGTGACAAAAAACAATACTCGAAAAAAGTCTTACTTTACTGAATACACTCAATAAAGACTAAAGTCACTGACAAATGCAAAGGCCTGATCAATAAATGTGATAATAATTAATAATAATACATTTCTGCAGAGACAAGTCTTCATTTGCTCATAAGGTGTGACCAAATCAAATGGTCAACTTCACCTGTATGTTCAGCTGCGATGAAAATATCGGCCTTACGCTATAGCAGCTCTCTCTCTGGCCACCATTTGCTTCTCAGAGGATGGTTTTCATTTACATTTTGTCATTTTATTTTCTTTGTCTTTTTAAACGTACTGAGACAAGTCTGTAGTGGAGTAAAAATCAGATAAGCATAGCATGACAGATGTTAACTTTGATTAAGAATAGGTGTAATTAACTGGACATGAATAACTTGACCTTATTATATAATATTATACTTCAGTATATTTCTAACTAACTAGGCAGCTCATTCTCTTTCTCTTGACAGTACCTACTTTACAGATATAACACAGTTTGGAGTCAAATTTAAAGACATTAAAGTTTGAACTTATTTGACCTTGAAGAAGAGGTCAGAGGTCCAAAGTAATGTTAATTTATAATCCCGATATATCATTCCCTATAAGCCTACAGTATATGTTGTCAATACAAATAATGGGTAAGAAACATAGTTTTAAATAGCTCTGTACAGCATTATTATTACTTTGACTTTGAGGACAATCTGTTTACCTTGAGGGAAAGGTGGAGTGCATTCTAAGAATAAAGATAAAAGACAGCAGTACTATTTCAGCACTGAGGACAGCGCCATGGATTGGAGTCAATACAGGGCAATGACTTAAAACCAACTATATCTTAGCCCTTTAGCAGAGAGGTGGCTGATTTAGGTTACTTTATAAAGCAGATTACTGGACAGCCACCAGTGGAACTAGGCCACTAGTGTTTATTGATGATGTTAATATTGCTGGTAGAGGTAGCTGGCTGAACAGTGAGGTATGTACAGAGCTATACTCTCCATACTCTCTACACTCAAAGGCCTCTTTAAATCCCCGTGGACATGGATAAGATCTTAAATGTTTGGCGTGGATGACTTTGGTCAACATAAGATAACCCAAATCCTCAGGTGAGCACTCTTAAATGGGTGAAGGTTGTTATAGCAGCAGACTGATTTATATATTTTGGTACTGTTTGGACACTAATGCAAAAAATATACAAAAGATAATGTGAGATTTTAAGTTAAAGGCCTACAGATACTGTAAAGGCCCATAACTGGCTATTTATTTAAACCTTTATATTTGTGTATGTTTATTTAAAAGAGACCGCGCATATAAATTAATATGAGCGCTTAAATTCATCATGAAAATATGCCAGATTTAGCTACACAGGGTAAATCTAATCTTTTAATAAAACAGCATCAAAAGCAGGAAACAAACAAGAAGACAGTCATTCCACATCTGCAGGAATCCAGCTACCCACTGCTGGGGTGCTGAAAATATTCCATGTTTGAGCAAAATACACTACATTGCAAATTAAAATGCTAATCAAGCATGAAAATACCAATTATATTGCCAGCAAACGTGAGTGAACTCCCAGTATGCCATCTATGCCCGTGAAGCAACAGCCACAGTGCTAGAACCAGAGAGGACAGGATTAAAAGCCCTAAATTATACACAAACATAAAAAAAGAGTTAAAACAGTAGCATAAACAAAGTCAAAACAGTCAATTAAGTAATCCAGAAATAAACAGCTTTCAGTGTTGTGGCTGTAAGTAAACAGAGCACTTCCCATATCAGTTAACATCTTCATTTTCTGCCTTAAAAGAAGATTATGTCATACTAATAATCTAGTAGATAAAATGTTATCTTGATACACAAACAAAAATGATATAACAAAGACTTGAAGCAGAACACAGATCACAGTTCCACAGGAATATGGTAGGGAGCGCTTCCCACTAACACCTACCAGAAACCATCAAACCAACTATTTTACACTTTGTGCCTGACATGTGGATTGACCTCCTGCCTGAGCCTGTGTTTCCAGTGCTTGCTAAGCGTACATGCACTGCAAAACAGGAGTCCAAGCTGAAGGTAGCAGAGTGACCAAAATAGATAACAAATGTGTATACCAGGGTCAAATTTAGAAAGCCAAGGCTAAAATGGTTTGGACATGTGCATAGGAGGGGTACACTGGCTATAGGATGTTGATTATTGAGCTGCCAAGCAAGAGGAAAAGAGGAAGATGAGGTTCATGGATTCAGTGAAGGAAGACATGCAAAGGGAGGATCCTACAGATAGGGAGAGATGGAGGCAGATGATCCACTATGATGATCAGCTGAAAGAAGAAGAAGATGCTCCCTTTGGCATTGGCACTGTTATTAATACTACTACTAGAAGGCTGTTGCTACTGATCTTAGTGATAGCAGGAGTGTAAAAGTATAAAAGAATATCAATCAAGTAATTGTACAAATATTTTAGTCTGGACCAAGCTGTTGGTATAAACATCCTTCATTCAGCATTTACCTGACAGGCATTGTTTCTCGCCATGCATTGTGATAGTGAGCTGAAGACTGAACGAGTGTGACACTGTTAAAATGTTGTCTTAATAATACCCTAAAAAGTAGAACGGAATGAATAACTGTGTCTGTAAAGTGATTTGGCACTGAAGACTTGTGTTGTTCACCCTTTTTTTTACCAGACTCGCTCCTCGGCGCTACATCAAAATTTCTTTCAGCAAGCAGCATGGCTCCAAAGAAGTGTTAATTAGTTAGATGGTGCAACAACTGAGATCATTTGTCATGTAATCTTGCACACAGCTGGGCAAAATGACAGAAAACCTTCTTGTTTATGACTTTATTTTGGGGGTTAGTGCAAATAACAAAGATTTATTTCCCAAATGTCTGCAGGAAATTCTCCTTCCATCACAAAAAAATGCACTGGTTTTCTGAAAGGGGGTTGTAGTTATAAACAGTCGTGATTCCACTCTATCATCCAAATGTTGAATATAGACTAAAATGTCAGTATTGATAACTGTCATTTTGATTCACACAATGACCGTCTTGATGAGCAGCTACCCAGGTAATAATTTCATTCAAGCCCTTCACCTTGGAGATTTCTCATGGGTTCCTGGAAATATTAAACCTGATGTGCAATTATACATTCAGCTATTCTTAGCTCTGTCTGTCTACTATGCTCACCTGCCAGACAACCTTTTGATGAATGAGCTATTACCACATCCTGGAGTGTGGTGGACCATAGGTAATGAAGACAAACTGGAGATATTACCCAAATAATGGCAGCTGGTGGTCTCTTCCTCTCTGTTCTCTCTTTCACTTTCATCAGTCCTCCCCCTCTTCAGTCCATCCGTACATAAAGACGAAATGTTGATCAGTCTAGGAAATATGACACCTCTGCATCTTCCTCTGAATTTATCATTTCACTTATCGCTGCGTGACATCTTGGTATCGGCACAGTGAACAGGGGAATGGAGCAATTATGCCTGCGAGGTTTTGAGGTAGAATGGTAATCACGGACCTGTCCATCTGCTGTCACTGGAGAATTGAGTGTGATTGTGTGTCTGAGAGACAAATATCTGGGCTAGGATGTTTTTTGTGTATGTTCTTGGGTTATGCATCTAATTTGACAGAAGAAATGTGACCGCCAGAGCTTTACCTTTTTTTTTTCTTTCATTTTTTGGGTCCACTGACATTTAACTCATCAAGTTTTGATTTGAATCAACAGTTTTCCTTCTTATTCACTAATTAATTCATGCTCATCTGGTCAGTGTGATTGATTGTGACCAAACCAAACAATGGAGTACTTGATGAACATTAAAATGATGAACATGATGAGAGGAAACAAATCCATCCATCCATCCATCCTATTCTGCTTATACAGTTCAGGGTGGTGGTGGTGGAACTGCGTTCCATGGGTTGAGAGTAAACGCATGAAAAGCCACCACTCTTTGCAGGGCCACCACTGACAGCCAGTCGTACTTTCAAACCTATGGTACCTATGGTCAATTTAGATACCACCAGTTATGCAAACATGCATGTCTTTGGACTGTGGGAAGAAATGGGAGTGCCTGGAGAGAACCCACACAGGCACACGGAGAACATGCAAACTTACACAGAAAGGCCCCAAACTGTTTTTGGATTAAAAAAACAGGTAGACATTTTCTCCTAAAATTATCAGTATCTCAGATTTTTATCCTTCACAAGAAACCACAGATGAATGCTGCTTTTGTTATAACAGGCTGAAAGTCAGAAATATCAGAAACAGAAACAGCAGAGACGGCAGACCTAACATTATGCCACAGATGACCTCTGCTGGTCAGAATTTTGCGATGCATGTTCCCACCTCCAGCCCTCCACTCATCCTCCTTCAGTTCTCTGTGATGTTCATTCAGTCTCCTCGACTGACCCCTAGCTTTGCTGCATGTGAAATAATCAGCAACAAGAAAATGATCTCATACTTCACAAGTACAATGCAGTCTAACACGTGAACCACAAATCAACGCACACTTTCATTATTGCTGTATTTTGTTTTGCAAGTTTCAGCTCTGCCGAAAGGCATGTCATATCTTTTTTTGGCTAGTTTGCATAGTAGCCATGGCCCTGAGGTGTCTTTGGGATATAATGAGTCACCACATAGTCACCTTTGTTTTGAATCAACCAACAACATAGCTGTTTGTGCAGTGAATGCAACGTGTGTGTTTTCCCATGTCATTCCCACAGTCCCATCCCCCCAACAGGAACCATAGTCTCCCCTTATCCCATTAAGACAATTGCCAAGACTGGCATTCAAACGTGTGCACGTGCGTGTTTGTGCGTGCGTGCGTGTGTGTCCGAAAGCACACACACCCATACACACACATATACGGACGAATGCACACAAATATACTGACCCATACACACACACTGGGCAGAGAAAGAGTAATTTCAAAATCAATCCTTTTGAAGAAAAAGAGTGAAAAAAGAATGAGAGCCTCAAAACCTCAACCAGTGTTGGCTGATTGTAAAGGACTGTCAGTTACCGCAGTCTTCTATTGGGCCAAAGGGAAGCAGCAGGATTCAACTTGGGGCCCAGTAAAGGGCTATTCTTCCTGGAAATCAGCCCTCGCACATGGACTTGAATGCGGCCTGAGGCTAATCTCCTGAGCTGTGGGAGTCCAATCTATATTCACAGGCTGTGCGACCCCAGCAGGCACGGCCATGCATGCTGATGCCACTACACACAGCACTAAGCTAGTGCTAAAGCTAAGTCAGGGTTAATGCTAATGTGTCCATCACACATCTTGTATAATATGCTCTGCAAATATGGATAAGGATATATTTTAAGATGTATAGAATTAACGTTTCCAGTAATAAAGAATAAACAAGTGAATATTTTCTTGGGTATGTTGAAACCTTTTTGTGTTCCCCATAATAAGGTACCGAACTACATTATTCTTTCCAGCAAACATATTAGAACATTATTAGGACATGAAAGGGATGTAAAATAAATTAGCAACGTGCCATTTCTCACTTAAAATCTTCTATTCATCAAGCCATGTAAATAGCTTTGTGTTTTGTTTTTGTTGTATTTTTAATGTGAAATACACTTTTGTGTACTTTACCTCCTCCTCCAGAATAAATGTATAGCATCAAACTCCCAAAAAAAATTCCAGTGCAAATCACGAAAATGGTGTGAACAGTTTTCATGCACTTGGAGTAGATAGCTGTTCACAGCCAGGCCAAGTGTCATCTCAAATTGCTGAGAGCATCATGTGTGGTCTGGTCCATGTATGGTGACCTGAATTTGGGCAAGAGACAGAGCTGGTTTGGATTCAGGATCCAGACTTGAGCCAGCATACTTGGGCCAAATCAGGGGTGTAATTAATATATTGTACCTGTGCCTGATTATTTATCTGGCAAAACCAGGTTTGGGCCATTACCAGGCCAAACTATTGTGGCTAAAAGGATTGGATTGGGAAGCACGCATTGCAATCAAAACCTGTCAGACTGAATGAATCCCAACAGTTGTCACACCGGTATTTAAAATGAGCTCAGAGGGCAGTTATACTGTAGTAAGTATGGATGTCCCATTCTAGTAATAGTTTCCTAAAACACACACTAAACAAGCTGTTAAACAAACACACGTGTCAAGGTTATACTCATTACTGTTGGTGAGTGGCACATGAGGGACGACGGTCATCGTCATCTATTAACCTGAGGACACCTTCACTATCATTAGATGCTGACCCTGTTTTCATTGCCTCATTAATAATGTTCTCAGCAATGAATCTACTCCTCCTCAGCGTGTCCTTAACCAGCCAGCAGTCGATTAATAATCTGCATCTTATTCTGCCCTGATGGCTCAGTGAAATAACAGCCCGCATGTCAATGATTGAAACTGCACCCTTTAATTTATCAGCCTCTTATTTGAAACGCTGTGTGTGTTAATGGAGAGAAATTTTCATTCCTGTTGTGGCTTTTCATTATGACATGTATGATGCAAATTGATAGCTGATTAGACGGGATTTATTTTTTTCTATCAACAGTGGTTAAAGTGAGATTTTGCAGGTGTGGGGAGCCTAAAAACATAAGAAAAAGAAATACTTAGAAATAAGCCACATAACATCTTGTTTTGTGAGGTTGTGATCAGCTGACCTGTGCTGGTACTATATTTATTGCTCATTGTGGATGTAGCCAACTGAACTTAACAAGACACATTCAAATGTTTAACAAGCTGTATGTGTAATTTTCCAAACCCTATATGCTAAAAGGGTAGAAGTTGATGTAACCTATCATTGACCATGAACACCATATTTGCTCTATGTCAGCCCAACTTACCAGTTTAGCCTACACTAAACCGTATCACACTGCTCAGTGTGGTACACAAATCTAGTTTACTTCAATTTCTTTTGTGAGATGGTTCATAGAAACACATCAGGCACACATAATGTATAGATCTAATAACTGATTTAAAGAATCAGAAGAATTTTAAATTATAACAGTAAAATTTAAAAATGTCCTTTTTAACAGCTGAGCAGTGCTTACCTTTGAGAATAATCTCACATTTCCTCTTCTGTCTCTCATCTTTTTATCTCTTAATGTCACAAACTAATGTCTCTCTCTCTCTCTCAGTAACATTACATTACATTGCATTAGCTCCCAAACACATTTGTGGCTAACTGCTCAGCAACGGTTTGTGTTTTTGGTGATATTTGTTGAGCTGTTTGAAAAGTTGCATTCGAAATTGTTACTTCAAGTTACTGTTCATGCTTGCTCCTCTTCTGTGTTACTGTAGATACTGAAGTACAGCGACCATGAGTTGACATCTACATCATGAATACACCAAAGGGATAAGAAGAAAAACAACAGCCATGG
This sequence comes from Perissodus microlepis, assembly GCF_051167445.1. Taxonomy (NCBI): domain Eukaryota; kingdom Metazoa; phylum Chordata; class Actinopteri; order Cichliformes; family Cichlidae; genus Perissodus; species Perissodus microlepis. The sequence continues at coordinate 20,356,859 of NC_140465.1, read as the reverse complement.
CATGTCTTTATTTTCTTATCAGTGAGCACTGGAAGCAACGTCAGGCTGCAGTACATGAAAAATGTATTGACAGTAATATGCATTAACCTGCCTATCAAATGTCATTGCTTATTATCTAATGGTACTGGGAGTAATTGTGTCAAAAGTCATCATCTGCCAAACAGTGATTGTTGGCATTTGCCAAAATAATTCATTTTTCTGTGTTTAAACTGTCTAAAAGGACTTATTATAAGTCATCTAGAAAGAACATGTCACAAATGTAAAGTCTGCAATCATTATGTTGGCTAAGTGAATTTCATATATCATTTATTTTATTCAGAAAAAAACATCTCTTTTTCAAGAGACGTGGGCAAAAGGGGAGTAGAAATTGGAACAAAGGGCAAGATTCATTGTAATGTAGACCACAGAGGAGCTACAACAATGCAGAGTCATAAGGATGTAAAACAGGTCATTTTTAAAATTTTTGGTATAACCCCTTCATAACCCCTTCATGTTGACTACAGCGTATCCCCCAAATATTAACAAGAATATTGCACATAAAAAACCCACAAACAGACATTAGCAATCACTTTTTGGCAGATGATCACCTTTTCTTCTGCCCTCTGAAGCATTTTAGCCCCCTTTAGCTTGGTGTTTTGATTCCCCTGTCTGTAACTGTACTGTTTTGGTCTTATTTGCTAAAAGGAAAAAAACTAAAAAACTATATATCCTACAAACACAGCTAAAGCTAGGCCAAACAGGGCTAACAATACAGTATGTCGCTGGTGAACACAGTGAAACATTTAGCAGTTAAAGAGAAAGGTTGAAATGAGAGTATTAAATTTTCCCTAAAACTCCAAGTACTGATGATGCCTAATTTATACCAGAAGTTACAAATGTGTAACTGCTGTAGCTGACACAACAACACATTCATTTATGTGAGGCTGTAGGTGTGAGAACTTGCAGAATAAGATGTGACAATGTGTATGCGTGAGATTTTCAATCACATTACCTGTTTCCCTCTCAGCATGGACATCTTCTCATAGGCTATTATAAAACCTGAATTTCTTTTGCAGCCAGAGGAGTCTCCTCCTCAGTATTATCAAAATATTATCAAAAATTCAAATGACACTCATTACTGGCTTCATTTTTCACAACTGCATGCAATGTCATTCATTTATAAAGTTGTTGCTTGAAATGTGATTTTTTTTCCCGATTACAATCAAGCTGTTCAAGTTTGTTTTCAGAGCGGCCAAACATCCTGATAACAGCCTATGACAGAAAGTAAAGGACAAGAAAATAAGGGTAGTTGTTTTGCATCTAAATGAATACACCAAAGTGAATCTAATACATCCAACTGAATGATGTGATGACAACCTCAGGAAAACATACTCTGCTGCAGAATGACCAGCCTGTATCATCACAACCTCTGTCTCATAATACAGACATACAGATGTTCTCGCGATCTTCCCATGGATGAACAAGGACATATGCCATCTTTAGTGAAATACTGCCCTCCAGTGGAATCAAACTTTCAGATAAACATCAACCAGGACCTTTCTATTACGCAACAAAAAAATAAAAATAAATAATGTCTGAGTTTGATTATATTGATGCTGGCAGGTGTAGTACATTTTTTAATAAAGTAAAGAGAAAACTCATGAGAACTTGAAATGAAGGCAAGCTCCCAACACTACCATGATCTGAATGACTGATAACTTACACAAACTTAGTGGAAAAGACACCATCAAGCCTTCCATCTCAACGCTGGAGACCAGTCCAGTGAGAACCTTTTGGACATCACCAGATTTCAGGTATGGGCAGATGTTCTTCCACATTTTTAAATGTATTTCACTTAAACACAACTCCTTTAACGAGCACAACCTAAAATTTCAATACTTGGACTTTAGTAAGTACTTGAACATAGACTTGTGTAATTTGTCCAAACCAAAATAAATACTTTCCCTTCCCTCATTACCACATGAGCAAGGCCTCTTGAGCTCTACAAACAGATAAAAGTGTTGCTGTAATGAGCAGCTTTAGGTGTACCTGGGTGAATATCAATGTAGGCTCCCTCCAAAACTGTACTAAGATTGAGGAGAAAATCACACTGCTACTCAGACTCATTTGGTCATCACTTTCATTTTTTTCCCCAATACTGTATTAGTCCTCCAAAAGTGGTTAAAGTGTACGTGTCTCTATAAAAACCTCTCAGAAGCATATACTGTTTCTCCTCTGTCATGTTCATGTTCTGATATTGTCTCTCTCGCTGCTTTAGATCCATCTTGTTGTGTTTGCAATACAGTACACGTGTTAGCTTTCCACTCTTGGTGAGTTAATCTGAAAACAAACTAGATAAACTCACACAACACACAACATCAAAGACAAATGACACTGGTGAAAGCTCATTTTTGAGAAGAGGTGACTTTAAAGTATCTGGACCCAGTGTATTTATTTTCCCTTCCACTACACAGCTGGGTCCAGTCAGGTGTAGTCTGTGGTGTTCCGGCTATGATGTAGTGTATGATATATATGTACACATATATATTTAAAACCCTATGTGCTCTTTTTACCCTCTAAAATTTGGTGTGGAGTTTAAAGGTACCCTATGGAGTTTCAGATCAATAGTCACGCTTTCAACATCTGTCCGTTTTCAATTTTTTAAATCATACACATTCACCATACACACTGTTCCTGTTTTGTTTCTTCTCACAGACCTCTCATAAAAATTGATGTAGCTGCTATGTAGCTGCTGTGACATTACCCACTGGTGTTTAACCCTTTATCGAAAGCCTCAAGTGTAATATGTTGGTTATTGGCCACTTGTTTTTGTTTTTTGTAAGAACTACTAGAATTTTAAAAGTTCTGAAAAATTCTTGTGTAGACTGTAAAAGTAACTGTGCACATGCAAACACTCTCAAAAGGCATCAACACTACAAAAATAGTGAAGAGTTCCAGTTGATGTGACTGATAGTAGCTGGCTTCTAGTCATGGTTAAAAAAAGATGGATTCGAAAGGTGAAGCCAAAGTAGAAGTGCCTGAAACCTGCATTGTTTCAGGCACTAGGAGGCAATAGCTGACAATGCAAAATAATGTCTATCATCCTGAGAACGAATGAAAAAGGCATCTTTCATTGTAACTGTTTTTGTGATTTCCTGCATGTTTGGAGGCTACCCAAACACATGAGATATCATTGGAAAGGCCAGGATGTCCTCTACTGAGTACAATAGGACTTTTTAGGGTAGCTCAAGTAAGTAAGAAGATACAGACCAAAAACAAATGTCCATTACAGAGGACATACACGAATAGGATAGGTCTCAGGAGGCTATGGAAAAGGCTGACTGCCAGGACCTCAGCAGGGATGAGAACTTGTGACTTACAAGTGAGTGATCCCTGAGCGTGTACTTTCACCGTTAGATCCACCCCTTGTAGTCACATCTGGTTCCAAAAGGATGACGAGGATGAAAATATTCATTTTACCAATCAGTGGGTGATTTTACTGTAGCTAAGTCAATCTTCTAGGCTGCCTATGCCACTAGCCCAGTTTCAACTGCTCATTATGGCTTTGTTTCACACGGAACCTTAAGGACACACATAACTATGATATATACATTCAAATATTAAATATTAGTTTAAAAGAAAACTCTATAAGGCACCTTTAACTCGTGGTACTAGTTTGAAATGTTGTGTTAAAATTAGCTTACTTTAAAAATGCATCAAATTTTGAAGGCAACAGTAGAGAGCTTCCTTTGGTTGAACCTGTTACAGTGCAAAAGTGTATTAGAGCAGAAAATAAATAAAAAGAAAGGAAGAGCGAGAGAGAGGGAAAGAAGAACTGACTCACAACGAAAGTCCTGGCCCAACTTGAAATGAGGAGGTAGCAATTATGTGGTCGTCGCCTAGGTCGCTCTGGTGTTTCCTCAGTATAAGCGGTCATAAAAATAAAAGGATTTTAGGTGAAGAACATCAGGAAGTTCTTTCTCAGTGATGCTGACAATCCTAAAATTTGTGAAATCCTTTGAAGTAAATCAGTAAAGTTGAAGAAAGAAAAAATAACAGAAAACAGTGAAACAATCAAAGTCATCACTGACATTACAAGGCGACGTACACCAAATCAGAACAGGACATGTTAGATGGGGCCAGGACACACCATGCTGGGTCATGCTGCTCTGGGAGATTTATTTAGTGATTTTTCCTTTTTTTTTTGTTCTTTTTTCTTTTGTTTATTATGTTGTTCACTTGCGCTGTCAGGAGTGTAGTAAATGGGACAGTCAAGCAGCAAGAGTCACAGTTCATCATCATCATTATCATCATCATCACTATCACCACCATTATTATCATTCTCCTAATGGTATCATAATAATAATTTCATCATCATCATCATTATTGAACTTTTTTCTCAAGCTAGAAAATAATTTACATCACATTGTTTTTACTGACTTTTGAGACCACAAACATTCCAAACATCTAGGAATAAGGGTGGGTAACAATCAGAAAAGCATGACTTTTTGCATAGTATTAAATGAACAAAGACATTGAGTTCTTTATTTACAATTATTGTATAGATAAAAAAAATATCATAAAAACGAGATGAACACTTAAATCACTTACCCATAAATGGCTAAGTATGCCAAAAAAGTTATTTGTTGGCATTTCTCTTTTTCTTTGTTCCACAAACTGCATGCTGCTAAATACAGTACATCGAGGCAGGTGAGAGTATATTGCAAAAAGTATCATTGTTATCATCATCATCATCGTCATCATTATCAGTGTCATCGTCAAAGTTATTATTGGTTCCTACAGCACGTGTTATGATTGGGATGTAATCACGATGTTTTCTGACAGGAGCAGTGATCGATCACATACAGCCAAACGGCTGCATCGGCAGTATGACTCATTGTGGTGCATGATGGTAGATGTAGTCAGGAGGAGCTCCTGTGTCCACACCAGTGGAGTTCCTGTCCTCGATGGACTCATCGCTGTATTTACAAAGATTATTTTTTAAACTCAGTTTCTTTGCATCCCCTTAAAGCTGAATGTCCTCCCGGATTTAAAAGTGGTTTGAGAATATTGGCTCAAGTCTTTTTTTTTAATATTATTATTATTGAAAATGCTATTGTTTTGTATTTGTTTTGTTTATTGTTTTACAGTTTTTACAGAGAAACAAATAAATTGTCAAGTTAAAACAATGGAAAGAAAACAAAAGAAATCAACAGCTTTCGAGCAAAATATTAGAACCCAAACTGGGTTTTTTTCTTTCTCCAACTTAAATAAGACAGATTTTTTTATTCAGATGGTCCATGTTACGTTTTCAACACGCCTGAGCTGACTGGTAAAGCTTGTGCACCCTCTCCAGATGGACAGATTGGCTGAGAAATGACAGAGGAGGAGGATATAAAAAAGAAGAGAGATAGAACTTGTTGGATAAATGATCGTATATACTTTACTAGCTTATAGAATTTTTGTTTTTAGAAAAATCTGGAGGTTTTTTTTCTTTTCAAGTTGCATAATGAGCCTATCACGTCATGCTTGCCAGTGATTTCGATTAGTAATAGAAATACAATAGTACAGGCTAGTTAAGTGGCCTTGTCCTTCGGAGTGCAATAAGACTGGGTAAATGTGCCTTCTGTATGTAACATCTCTCTGGTAATGTCTGATTGGTCAAAGCACAATAAATAGTTTACAACTAGTGAGTACAGTTGAGATGCTAGAGTACTGTATATTCTGTGACGGCAGGAAGACAAGCTTGGTTAAAACACACAAAAGCACATCTAGAATTACACCACAGAAGTTTTCATTCATAACCAGATAGTGCAGAAAATCTTTTTTTTCTCATATATATATATATATATATAGAAAAAGAGTCAAAGCAACATTCCATTTTTGTTCTCATTTCTTCTTTTTTTTTTGTCAGTTTTTCTGTTTTCTTAGATGTTAAAAATGTCTGCAGCTTTGTGTGGCTGCATGTGTCTCTGCTAGAGGAAAAGAAACTCCTTTAAACAAAAATAAACCAATAGGTTAAATAAAAAATAGACACAACGCAAAAAATATTCAATGTTTTCAACCAAAACGTTTTGATTTCCGTGCGGTACAGAGAAGCCAAATATAACTGCAAATTTCTAATATGACTCAGCTGCAGCCTTTTGATGGTCATAGATTTGTTTTTGTTTTTTTAAAAACGTCAAGTCCTTTGAAGAAGCAGGTTTATCTAGAAGAGTTCGCTATAAAGGTCCTGATATCAGCCTTTGACTCGAGCCCTGACCCCAGGCCAGTGCTGAAGCACAGAGAAAAATAAGACATAATCTTAACAAAAGAGAAGAAGCAGTGGATAAAAAGAATAAAATATCCCCTCTGTCACAAAAAGGAGGCCTCTGTTTAGAAAAAAACCAAAGGCAAGCCACTCCAACTTGATCCCAACAATCATATAGAGTAATACTAAGATTCCACAATTACTATGTATCCCATTATATTTTGGTTTCTTTTTGTTGTTAAACCTCTAAAAATATCTACATTATTTGACAAGACAGCAGGCAAATTCCAGCACAGGGTTTTTCAGTAATAACACACCGAAACAGCTCTGGTCCATCTGAGCTTCGACTTCGCCTTCCTCCTTCTAGAAACCAGGAAGTTTATCTCTACGAGGTTGTAAACAAATTACATTCTCTTTAAGACATAAATAAGTCAAAGGTATTGGAGCCATTGAAGCAGGAACAAGGCAACATGCCAACAAACAAAGATAAACTCTCTCTAAATATATTTATATGTATTTAAATTTATAGAATATATCCCATAAATGCTATCATCATTATTATTATTTTGCGTTCCTCTTTACGGACAGGTGCAAAACTGTTGTGCAAGTTGAGCCCTACCACCTCGATACACATTTCCGTTTATGGATGAAATAAATTTGTACAGTTGGGTACATGTTCATGCCACACAGAAGAGGGGACTTTGCAGGCCAGAAACTCAGAGATGCTGTCTTTAAACTCGCAGTCCACAGTGAGGCCTAGCCCATCAGAACCAAAGAACTCCAATAAAATTAAAAGCCTTTTAAATAAAACCTGGGTAATGTACATTCATGCAGGAGCAACAATAATAAGAACAATAATAATCAGAATCAGAATTAGAATAATAACAATATTTTTCAATTTAATTTAAACTATTATCAGTATTAACAATGTTTTTTGTTGAGGAGAGGAAGAGTGAGCAGAGTTTAAAGTCTGTCCTCTTGTGTGATTTTTACTCCTCAGCAGTCTCCCTCCTCATCGTCCTCCTCCCAGTGCCGCTAAAGACACCGTTCGTACATATGTGCAGTCAGACCCACGCTTATACAGTACATGCTAACCAGTACAAGTGTATTGTCGTACACGCCACCATGACTGCCGCTGTACTCATACAACCACAAAAGCAGGATGGCTGTGTAGGTTTTGTGGCTTTGTTGCGCTTTTTTGATTGTATGCTAGTTTGTTTTTTCTTTTCACCTTGACATATTACTTAGATTTTCTCTGCTTTGAAAGGAGCAGAGCGCTTCAAGGGCTCTAGGCTAAGGGAAAATGGTGGACATTTTCCCCCCAGGACTGTGTTGCCGGTAGGTAGCGGTTTGGGGGAGCTCGAAGTTGAGAATTGGGTGAAAATTTCGGGGTGAAGACTTGTATGGTTACAGTTAAAGGTCTGGAGGAATTGGAGGAGGTGTCCCGACAATGTGAGGAAACAACATTAGACGTTAGAGCTGAGTTTAGGATCAGGGTTAGAGGCTTGTCTCCAAGCTGTGCAGAGGACTGGCAGGGCTGGAGGACGCAGCTGATTTACTGGTATCGATAGTGAGATTAATGCCACTGTCAATAGCGTTGTTGTTCTTGTTAGGGGACGAGGGCTGGCTTGAGTACTTCATCCTTCTACGAGCAGAATCATCGTCCGTGTCATCAATAAGGGGGATGTTGGGCGTGGAGTCTTCTATCCTAAACTCAGGGTGTGTCATGAAGTTGTGGATGGATGTTCTGGAGTCTGGTTTTTCCAGGCCTTCATACAGGGAGCTACGGAATGCATTCACAACTCGGATCTGACATGGAAAGGGACAAAACAAAACAAAAAAACAAGAAGAAAAATGGTAAGAGGTGATGCCGGAGACAATATCAAAGGGTTGGAGGTACCCTCGAGATGAAAGAAAAGGCAGGGGGGGGTGGGAGGGTTTGAAGAGAAAAGGGGCATAGAAGGAGGGATCCTCTCATTTGAGGATAAAGAGTTAAAGAAGGAGCAGAAGGTGGAGGAACAGCAAGGGAGAAGGCGACTGCAGCCTGTGTTCTGCTTTCACAAGATGACTACAGTCACAAGTCATTCAATTTTGGCGTGCACTAAGGAAAACTGTGAGGAACACAATCATAAAAAAACACAACAAAATCATACATTTCAAGAAAAACAAATACCAAAGCAACACGAATGCTCGTTGTAAGTATACGCTTTAGTCCAATGTGCTGTATACCTAGAAACAAGCCACGTTAATAAATGGAATGCTTACAGAAAATTTAAAGGAGAATATCACATGCAAGTTTGTAGAAATCTGGTGGACGAGGTCAGTAAGAAGGAAGGAGGTTAGATCTGAGAGATCCAATCAAGTGGTTTAAAAACTTCTGAAGGTACCAGAACACTGTCTGGGACAATATCCACACAGACTCTGAGTGGGACACACAAACACACGAGTATAGCACACGGTGGGTATGGCATGGTCTTAAACAGGGCAATGGACAGTCAAGCCTGCATGAGGTTGGCTCAACACAAGCATCGCAGTGTAAAAACTCACAACAAAACAATAAAACCAAAAGCAAAACAGTGGCATTGAGACAACGAGCAAACACAGCAGGTTAAAATGTGACAAACACAGAAAATGAACAGGAGCTAAACACAAACTACATGCAACATGACAACAGGACAGTGAGGGAGTGGTGAACACCGGCACACAGAGTATAGACACTAAACACATGGAAGTGAATAATGAAAATAAGAGTTTTACTGTCAGACGTCTGACGGTCAAAGCATGTTCCTGAGTCCATGCACGTCGAAGTAAACACTCAAGTATAAGGTCCAAACAACTATGTGACAATTTATTGAGACTAAAAAGTAGCACAGTAGTCACAGACTATGGCAAATTGCTGTTTTCATAAACCCTGTGTGCATCTTCAATTTATTTTGTAAAAACATCCTACTAACGTTTTACAAGAAACTAAATCATGACAAAAATGTGAGGTATTTGGAAAAAACTGCATCAGTATTGTTGCTGGGTTTTAATTGATAATTGGCTTTACATTTACATTATTAACTCAATTCTTGTTTAAAGTAGCTGAAACTAAAGAAATGAAAATAAATTGCTGTTGAATGTAGCAACAACATATCAATGCTTTTATGTATTTTGTGTTTCCAGTTAATAAAACGTTTAATTAAACATAAGAAACCTGTTTTCTCATTCTTCACAGGAGCAGTGAATACACTAAATGGACAAAAATACTGGGACAGGAAACCCATGCCTGTGAAGCTCCCGCTGCACAGTTTTTATGCTGATGTTAATGCGAGAGGAGTTTTGGAGCCGAGACTTGATAACCTTTACACATTATGCGCCTTCACTTGTCACCAGGCATGGCAATCTGCTGCCTGGAGTCCCAGGCCAGCAGGGGACCCCAAGGTCTGATCAACCTCAAACTACAGCAATGGTAATATGCAAGGTTTGCAATGCCAGTAGTTGAGACCTGACTTCCCTAAGGGGTCCTGCCCACCTTTACTCACTCCCATCGCAAGTGGCACACATGAGTCTGTTTAAACAAGCCAAATGTTAGGAAACCTTTTAGGAGTGAAAATAGACAGAAGAAGAAGAGGGAAAAAAGCAGGACAGTGGGGAATGAAGCAAACAATAATGGCTAATAAATATATTGCTCACTAGCTACAGTAAATGCTACTAGTCTAGCCTTAAATGTAGGGGAGAGACAGTCAAAATCACGAAGCTTCCACTAACATGAAGTTATTTCTTCTCTTTACTTAGATGTTTAACATTAGCTAACTTAGCTAGCAGAGCAGCATAGATAGGACACTGGCAATGGGCCTGTTTGCATAGCTAGCATGTTAAAGCAACACAGAAGCTAGCTACAGTATTAACAGTTTTTAACTTAGTCTTGGGCATTGTTGCCAAAATAAACATGGTCTCTGCCATAAGTAATGTTTTACTGTCATTTTATCGGACTATTGTTTGTGGCGGTGGTGTCAAATTATTTAAAACAAAGTGGCAGTAAATGCTGTTGGCGGGTCCTTCTGTGAATTTTTGTCTGGGGCCCCAAAAGATGCTAGAACAACCTTGTTCTGTAACTTTATGGTGAAAACAATCGAATTCAGTAATTACGAAATGTGGCCCAATACTTTTGTCCATGTAGTGTATTTGAAATTTAAACTCTGCCACAAACCTTAAGACTACAATATTCCTTCTAATTTTAAGATATTAGATTTATAAAGTTTTGAGAATAGTGCATATTATATGGCAAACATTCTGGTAGGTGTAAGGAGAGAAATGAAAATTAATAATAAACAGAAGCCTGTCTGGATGATTGCATGTGACAGGATGTCTGACAAGTAACACTGATGGGGTGTCAAAAAAGGGTGGGGGCTGATTTTACTTTGCTGCAGAGGATCTATGTCTGTAACTATGGTAACATGACAGTCAACTACACCAACAGTATGAAGCAACAAGACGGGATGAATTATTGGTACACTACTGCCTTATAGTGAGTACCCTGGCCCCGATTCCAGTTCGCACAACCTTCACATGGGATTTAATTTGATTTTCATAAAGCAGGTTGTTGTCAGTGAGGATGTGTGTGTCCATGTGTGAAAAAGAGAGTGAGAGAGACAGAAAGATGAAAGTGGGCAAATCATTAAATAACACAGACGCTTTTGAATAAAATACACACTCGCCTCAAAGTTTGCAATGTGGCAGTCAAATGTGAAAATATTTTAAGCCAAATATACCGCCGCTACCTGAATATTTTCTTGTCACTGCTGGTGATTCAGCTCAAAGGACATGTAGGAGGTAAAATTTGTTTTTATGCCAAGCCAATGTGATTTGCCACAACAGCGTCACACTCCCAGGTAAAAAAAACAAAAAACAAAAACAAAGTTAACACTGCAACTTATACTTGAATGTTCACCCAGTGACTTGGTGATTTGATTGGAATTAGTTCACATTAATGTCTATAAAGACATAAAAATGTGAGGTTTGGATGAGGGGATGATGGATGGAAGATGAGCAGAGGGAGACAAACTCACAACCTGAAATGTCACGCCGTGGGTATCACCCTTAGTCCTGCGCTCCTAGCACTCTGAGGAAACAAACACACATTCACCAATGAGAAGACAGTACACCCAACCATGGGACGAGATATCAAGATGAATTTGAAATCCAGCGTGAACAAGAAAAAGACAGAAGAAATAGAGAAAATGAAAACGCAAATAGCAAGAACAAAAGACAAAAAAAAAAATCTTCAGAAATGCCAACCTCAAGATGGAGACTGTTGTTGTAAATTAAAAACAAATAAATCAATAAACTACAAAAAATAACTTTCTGCTCATGACAGGATGGCACCCCTGAAGCAAAGAGAGTGGAGAAGCAGACTGACAGAGTTCTGACTCACGGCCAGTAGTGGGAGGAGCAGTAGCAGCAGTAGTGCTTGTAGGAGAGGAAAGGGCATTGGACAAGGACACGTGACTAGGACTAGAAACATTGGTTACATCCTGGGTCTGGCTGGTGGTGGATGATTGGCGTCTCAGAGCCCCTGCCCCCTGAAAGGAGGTGCCACTCTTGAAGGTGTTGACTACTTCAATCTGTAGGAGAGCGGGACAGGAGAGGACAAATGGCTGCTCAGAGTGACACAGACCAAATGGTAACACAGGTTGATTGGTAGGGTGACTGGTGGTAGAGGGAGTATCTCAGTCATGACATGATGGAGGGCAGCTAAAGGTCAGGGTGTGGTGTCCCCACAGCAAAAACACTGAATCTGATCTAAAGAGCTGGTTCACCCAAATTACATGTGAGCTATAATGGTGGCCATGCAAATACTTTGGGTTCCCTTCAGATTTGTTGCGTGATGCTGATACAGAGCAACATTAAAAACATTTTATTAAAATTCAGTAGCTAATATTTATCTCTGGAAAAAAAACACAAATCATTTTTGTGTAAAATTTAAGAGAAGTAAGCGTGAGCAGTCTACAGTAGAACTTTCTACAAAGCAAACATTTCATGTTCGTTCTGATAGTGTTTCTTTTTTAACCCAAAGTAACACTGATGTTGTGTGCATTATTGTTCTACGTTATTAGCACCACAGAACAAACTTGTATTCAGTACCTAAAAATATGATATTACAAAACCTTGGCAAATCAGAACTTTCTGCATGGCCAGATAGCATAAGAGGAAGATTGCCAAAAGCTTTGTTTTCCTTTAATTTGGGTGATCCCACCCTTTGACTTACTATCTGATGTAAACAAATTAAATTCACAGATGCAGCCATTCACATCATCCAGTGCATGTTGTTTTGTGACATCTTCACTGAAGAAGAAAGTTAAGATTTAGTTCAAATTGGGTTTCGTTTTTCCTTCTTTTGTTTAAATTCCTGACCAATGCATATACAGTTGTGATTAGAAGTTTATATGTACTCATCATGGGTGTCAATGTCATGGTAAATTGGGGCTTTAAATTATTTATTTGACCTGTTCTTTTTGCAGGGTAGAATGATTATGCAGAATTTACCACTTCAACCAGAAAGGAAAGAAACCTTCCCATCTTGTGTAAATCTACAGTTCTCCTTCTTGGATCCTCAGTGAATTCCTTGGTCTTTCATATTGTTCTGAATGTGAGTGTGACTGATCAGTCATGATCACTATTGAGAAGTTATTAAGCCTTAAAGTCAATTTAAAAGGCATTGTAGAACCTTAAGCAGACTTTATTAAAGTGTACATATATATTTGAGCTTAGATATGGATCAGAGAAAATACAAAATTCAAACTTTTGCACCCAGTTATTGTTTCTTAAAGTCATTAGAGACATTCGCTGTACAATCATTCAACCCTGGAAAAAGAACAGTTCAAAGCAATCATTAAAAGCTCCAACGTACCATGACATTCATGCCCATGATGACTGTATGTAAACTTCTGACCACAGCTCTATGTAGAATGACTCATTTTAATTTGATCATAACCAGCTTATTAATAAGGATTCTATACTTTAACACTAAACACTGTCATTTGCGTACAGCACAGATACTGTTCTGGCTGTAGTTTTTTAACTTGCTCTTGCGGATGTTAGGCAGCATCTGTCCACAGTACTACACCCAGGCCCATCAATAACACATCAGTGAGACGAAACCAGATCCAGCACACAAGCCGGACTGTCTGCAATATCACAGTGATACCGGTCTGCAGAGCTCACAAATGTGAAAACAGTTCAGTGGCTATATACTTGTATTTAACTCTTGGAGCTTCCACAGGTCCACGGCGGTGATCTAGGCAGTCCAGCGAGGGGAAGTGGCATCTTTATGCTCCTGAGTAATTCATCTTGAGATAAAAGGACTTTAAAACTGTGACTGACTAACATGACCAACATATAAAATACAGTCTATCACTTCCTCATGGGCAATGCCTGAGGTGGAGAGACCTACACGAAACAGATCTTCTGAGAAACACAGACAAACAGTAAAAGAGAGGCTTTTTAGTAAATATTAGGGGTGACATATTTACCTTTTAGTGTTTTTATTATATAACTGGACAAAATTATTATATTATTATTATGAAACTCAGCATATTATTGTGTAAAATTAAAGGGAATCTTAAACAGATTTTTAAACAAGTAACCATAAAGTCCACATGCTGTATCCATATATTAACTGGGATTGAACTGTCTCTGTTACTTGCCCTCACCTGAGTCTGAATGCGGTTGAGTCCTCTGAACCAGAGGATCTGTCCTCTCCTCAGCTCCCTCTCTGCGTGGTCGATCTCCTCATTTTCTTCATTAACATCCTCCTCTGGCAGCTCATCTTTCTGAGTTAACTGCCCTGCCCGCCGCAGGAAGCGCAGTCTGCTATTGGGTATGGTGGCTATCACCTAACCCGCAGAGAAGTAAAAGCACTAAGTGATGTACTTACTGTAGAGATGCACAGACAGGAAAATTGACCAAAAGACTTAGAAAGGGAAAACTTTGCCTATTACCTGTCCCCACACAAGCTCCCCCAGCCCGAGGAAAACACACCACATCCACTTTTCCAAGTCTAGAGGTTGACAGCTGAATGGCTTCCCTCCAAACTGCACAATCACGATCTATGCAAAGTATAAAGTACGCAGAAAACTGAAAATTACCATTACTTATCAGAAAAAAATATACAACAATTAATAATTAAAATTAAAAATAACTGAGAAAAACAAGTAATTTCAGGAATTAATGCATCCACTTACCTGCACAGCAAACGTGCCAAAAACAATCGAGCAGAAGATGGGGTTCCTGAAGATACCGTCAAAAACATTCCTCTCTCCGTGGATTTTGCGGGCATTTATCTCATTAAACAGCTGCATCATGACAAAGGTGTTAAAGATGATGGTGTAGTGCTCAGAGGGTGGAGAGTGGAGAGGAGCATTGCGGCCACTGTCGATGTCAAAGATCTGCTCACCTGGAAGGAAAAGAAAGAGAATCAAGGAGTCAGATTTATGCCATAGTCTTTAAATCTGTAATATCCTACATCGGTAAATAACCGTGCATACCAACAAAGAGCAGTGTGAAGATGATAATGAGCTGATAGACTCCATGTCCTAAGATGTTCTTTGTCATGGTGCTGGAGATGAGAGGCTTATTGCGACCGTATGGCTTCCTCTTAAGCAGAGACTCCGTGGGAGGCTCTGTCGCCAGAGCCAGGGATGCAAAAGTATCCATGATAAGGTTCACCCACAACATCTGCACTGCTTTCAAAGGAGAGTCCTAAAGAAAGGTGACAGTAACATGTATCAATAACAGAATAGAATAATAGAACTACAATATAACCAGGCATGAAACACAAGTGTATTTCTTGAAGTTGTAAGCACTTATGATCTTTCAAATTACAACAGTGAACCAACTTGGATGAAATTCCATTTCATCACCATCAACTGTGTTAAAAATGACCATGATAGCGGGCTGGTATTACGTTGCAATCTTTTTCATCCTTCTGACCTGTGTGATGCAGGCACCAGTGAAAGCCACAATGACAGCTACAACATTGACAGTAAGCTGGAACTGAAGAAACTTGGAGATGCTGTCGTAGACATTTCGGCCCCACATAACTGCTTTCACGATGCTGCTGAAGTTGTCGTCGGTGAGAATGATATCTGATGCTTCCTTGGCCACATCTGTACCAGCAATACCCTGGAAGAATGATGACAAGCTGCAGTGAGAAAGAAACTGGAGTTTTCTATTTCACAGCTGCTGTCCTTCTAACTTCATCACACTGCAGTATTCCTCAGCCTACCACGTTAAAAATAACGTTGAAGCATATAATCAACTCTGCAGTCAGCTGGACAAAGCTGGACCCTGTAGATGAGTCACTATTGTGTTTAATAATAATACCAGCTACCTAAGGAGTCAGTGTGCATGTAATCAGGTAAAGCGAAGACTGTAGGAAGGACTCTCTTTCTGTATTATGTTATATTTTGAAGGAGAAGCACGAGCAGCACCTTCTAGGCAGTGGCTGGATTTGGACAAGGATGCCCTTATTAGTGAAAGTGTGGAGTGAATACTTATGCGGACATCTTTTTAAACATGTCTCATTAAATGAATTAATGTGCGTGATTAGGTTGAAATCTGAGCCCAAACCAATCTCCTTCAATCAGATTTCCTGCTTAAGCACAGAAGCTGAAATAATTTTTTACAGTATCTTACAGGACCACAGTGTAGAAAGAGAGCTGCAACTCATGTTACATAAGACCTATTAAAATATATATATATGGTTTTTGCTATAACGTTTTTAACAATCTTCTGCAGAATAACTGCGTTAATAAAGAAATCCACTAGGGGGAGCTCCTTATCCACACAGCCAGAGTGAGAGCGCCTGAGAAGAATTCTTAAACACTGCAGAGGTGAAAAAGACATCTGCAGATGTTGACTGAGATCAGTCTCACAAGAATGCAAGATAAGGCACGAACAAACAGCCAAACAAAACAGGAAAGAAGGGCTGCTTACCATGGCAAATCCAACGTCAGCTTTCTTTAGAGCAGGCCCATCATTGGTCCCATCTCCAGTCACAGCCACCACCTGCCTCTGGTCTGCCATAGTGCTGTCAATAATGCCTGCAATAAAGAGATAAACAAAGCAGCATAGGAGGAAGTGCATATACACATAAAGCACAAAGACTCAAGAAACAAGGAAAGGCAACAGTAATGATCTCTGTCTGAGTCAGAGCAAAAAGTGTGCAACCAATTCACCTTTGACGAGTGTGTGTTTGTCGGTTGGGGATGATCTAGCCAGTACTCGGAGTTTAGGCCAAACCTTATCGATACGCTCCTGTTCCACCTGCACACACACACATAGACACACACAAACACAAATTGAAAGAGAGGAACAAGAGCAACACTTCTGCTTATTTTTCCTTAACCTCTGCAACTCTCTTCCATGAGTGGCTCACTTTTTACCTCCTCTCACACTGACAGTATTTGCTGTACCTCTCCTTTCTCATTGCGGATCCTCCTGTTGAACTCTTTGCCATCGATGCACAGGAAGTCCTCTCCTGGGTGGATGATACCACACTTGATGGCTATGGCTCGGGCTGTGTTTATATTGTCTCCTGTCACCATACGCACTGTGATGCCTGCACGCTGGCACTTCTGAATGGCATCAGGGACCTAAAATAGGGAGACACATGCACAATAATTCAGTACAACAGAAATATGTAAAAAGGAAAGCATATTTCACCTATTATTTAAAGCTGCACTAACCAAATTTAACCAATTAATACTAAGACTGAGCATAATGCAGCCAGCTTTTACTGTGCGGAGGTCTGGCAAACCTTTTATTTCAAGGAAGCCTTCTGATATACCCAGTAGTAGAAGGAGCTGCATTTCTGACCACTGGATGAATTAAATTAAGATTTTCACTTTTTCTCTGGTTTTCTCTGGTTTTGTTCTCCACCAACTCCTGAGGGAATTTTAAATCCCACTTGCCATCTGGTGGCACATGCACAGTTTTCAGAGCTTCAGTATTTGAGTAGTGTTTATAAAAGAAAAAACAATCTTGCAGTTATTCACAAAACACAAACACATGCAAGCAAGTAAATCAAAGCCCCATTATTATTAAGTTCTCCAGATAGTATTGCAATAAATTAATTATGACTACTCATGTATGGATATGGATCTGTAGTTGAAGCATCTAGCAAAAGAGTAGTAATTCAGAAACACATATTTCTCCTTGCAAAGGTCAGTGTGGGCGAGCTCTGCTCTCCAAACCCACACATAAACAATTGTGCTCACGTACCATAATAACAACTTGCATCAGTTTACACATACATGCAGGCAAGTAATTCTTTCTGCCTTCACACATAAAAAACATAAAACATGGATCCATCATTGAAATGTGCGCTTGCATCATGCATTAAACTGCCGAATCGAACTGCTTATGCATGCAAGCATAGAGAAGTTTGTTTTTACAAAGTATGGCTATATAGTGAGTGCAGAATTATTAGGCAAGTTGTATTTTTGAGGAATAATTTTATTATTGAACAACAACCATGTTCTCAATGAACCCAAAAAAACTCATTAATATCAAAGCTGAATGTTTTTGGAAGTAGTTTTTAGTTTGTTTTTAGTTTTAGCTATTTTAGGGGGATATCTGTGTGTGCAGGTGACTATTACTGTGCATAATTATTAGGCAACTTAACAAAAAACAAATATATACCCATTTCAATTATTTATTTTTACCAGTGAAACCAATATAACATCTCCACATTCACAAATATACATTTCTGACATTCAAAAACAAAACAAAAACAAATCAGCGAGCAATATAGCCACCTTTCTTTGCAAGGACACTCAAAAGCCTGCCATCCATGGATTCTGTCAGTGTTTTGATCTGTTCACCATCAACATTGCGTGCAGCAGCAACCACAGCCTCCCAGACACTGTTCAGAGAGGTGTACTGTTTTCCCTCCCTGTAAATCTCACATTTGATGATGGACCACAGGTTCTCAATGGGGTTCAGATCAGGTGAACAAGGTGGCCATGTCATTAGTTTTTCTTCTTTTATACCCTTTCTTGCCAGCCACGCTGTGGAGTACTTGGACGCGTGTGATGGAGCATTGTCCTGCATGAAAATCATGTTTTTCTTGAAGGATGCAGACTTCTTCCTGTACCACTGCTTGAAGAAGGTGTCTTCCAGAAACTGGCAGTAGGACTGGGAGTTGAGCTTGACGCCATCCTCAACCCGAAAAGGCCCCACAAGCTCATCTTTGATGATACCAGCCCAAACCAGTACTCCACCTCCACCTTGCTGGCGTCTGAGTCGGACTGGAGCTCTCTGCCCTTTACCAATCCAGCCACGGGCCCATCCATCTGGCCCATCAAGACTCACTCTCATTTCATCAGTCCATAAAACCTTAGAAAAATCAGTCTTGAGATATTTCTTGGCCCAGTCTTGACGTTTCAGCTTGTGTGTCTTGTTCAGTGGTGGTCGTCTTTCAGCCTTTCTTACCTTGGCCATGTCTCTGAGTATTGCACACCTTGTGCTTTTGGGCACTCCAGTGATGTTGCAGCTCTGAAATATGGCCAAACTGGTGGCAAGTGGCATCTTGGCAGCTGCACACTTGACTTTTCTCAGTTCATGGGCAGTTATTTTGCGCCTTGGTTTTTCCACACGCTTCTTTGTTGACTATTTTGAATGAAACGCTTGATTGTTCGATGATCACGCTTCAGAAGCTTTGCAATTTTGAGACTGCTGCATCCCTCTGCAAGATATCTCACTATTTTTGACTTTTCTGAGCCTGTCAAGTCCTTCTTTTGACCCATTTTGCCAAAGGAAAGGAAGTTGCCTAATAATTATGCACACCTGATATAGGGTGTTGATGTCATTAGACCACACCCCTTCTCATTACAGAGATGCACATCACCTAATATGCTTAATTGGTAGTAGGCTTTCGAGCCTATACAGCTTGGAGTAAGACAACATGCATGAAGAGGATGATGTGGACAAAATACTCATTTGCCTAATAATTCTGCACTCCCTGTACAGCGGAGGAGTGCAGGTCTTTAATAAGCTGGAGGTTGGAGGTTAAAATAAAAACATATGATTTTTTCGCCTACTTAGAACAACATAACTTTTGCTCAGCAGCTGCTACATGCAAAAATAATTAACCCAAATATGAAAACCTACAACAGTCAAACAAGGGAATTTATTTCATTTAATTCAATATTTGAAGAAGAACAATATTTGCTTCAGTCACAACAAAACCATCTTTAACCTATATCAGCCTGTCATTTCATCAATTACACAAAATAAAATAGCCAACTAATACGTATACCAGTTAATACTCTGAAGAGGTCAACGAAGTTAAATATTCTTCAAATGTAAACAAAAAAAAAAGAAAAACGTAATATGTAGTAATATGATTTTTATAAGTTAAACAAGCTCATGCTCTATATTATCCAGATATTGACTCATTGTTATCAAGATATCAGGTTCCTGTTTGGCTCGTCTGTCATCCCTATTATTTATTTAAACCTTTCATTTCTCTTGGACTCGTACTGCTCAAGATGACTGGTCACTTGAAACTAGGAGGTGAAGAAAAGACTGGAGGTTTATTAAAAATACAATCTGGTCCATCAGAGGAAGAAAGTAGGAGTCTAGTAGGTGAGACTGGGAAACAAGCACCTCGTGCCTCTTATATGGATCTGGTTACGCTCTCATTTTCTACCATTTCTCTCTACCATTCCTACCCATCATCCTCCTGCCTTCTGTCATCCTTCTGACAGAAATCTGATTTTGAACATTTTTCAGTCTCTCATTCCCTCCACTATTCTCTCTCGTCTCTCTGGGGGCATTCTCAGAGAGCATCCACTTATTAAACGGACATTGCATTACAGAGGAAGAAATTAGAGACTAATAAACAAACCAAAACCATGTTTACCAGTCTGTTTGACCGTTTTAAAATAATGGAATGTCATCTAATTTCCAGTATTAACCAGTTTTAGCAAAGAGCCTGGAAAGTTTTTACTGGATTGCAGCAGTTTTCTGTGCACTGCTTCTCAACTGGGTTATTGAAAATGACAGATACCGAGTGACCTCTAGGGTTGAGTAGAGAGAGTAATCTGCAAACTTTGAGGCTATGCATCACTGCGAAGGGCTATGTTAACAAGGTATATATGGGTGGCATAGTGGTGGTGTGGTTAGGAAGAAGGTTCCTGCTTCAAACTGAGACCCTCCTGTGCAGAGCTTACTTACTTTCCTTGTGCGTCCATGGGTTTCCATTAAGTACTCTGGCTTTCACCCACAGTTCAAAGACATGCACATCAGGTTAACACGTGAGTCTAAATTGGCCATGGATGTAAAACAGTTTACATCCATGGCCTCTACAATAATAAGTCTATAATAACTCCAGGTTTTGTATTCGTGTCTTTTCCCTAACTCCTCCTAGACACATTGATCAATCTGGATGAAACTATAACAAACTGTCTAAGGTGGCAGGGTTATCAATTTCTATTATTCAATAGCTTTAGGAAATTGTGTTTAGGGAATACTAATAATTTTCAGGAATTATTTTATAACACTCAAATTCTTACAAATTATATGTGTGTAGTAGCTGATCTCAAAACGAACAACATAATTGTAACTATGTTATGTGTACATTTGTTTGATGTTTATGACACTATATTGACAGCTTATATATTGATTGATAAGAGCAGGGTTTTGCTGGTATATGCTCAGAATATGACTTCTAGTTAAAGCACTTTGAGTGGACAGTAACAACATAAAAACACTATGTAAATGTGGCCACACTACATATTCATTTTACTGTACAGTATGTTCAGCATTAAATATTTGATTTTTTTTGTATTTATTCATCTTAACACTATAATTTTCCCCAAATTGCAAAAACCCTTCCATAATATTGCAATACAAGAGGGGATTCTCAGTTAATATATCTCAGCTTTGGAGAGAAAGATAGAGAGATAGAAAGAGAGTTGCAGAAAATGCAAAAGGAAAAGGAGTCATCAAAAAGAGGAACATCACCACAGACAGAGGTGGAGAGGAGAAAACATGTTGGGTTGGGGCTGAATGAGCAATGCTGTTGTAGAAAGAGCAGGGGGATGGAAACAAGATGAAAGGAAGCAGTTGAATAATCCAGTAGTCAGTTAATTTTCCTGCTTCCTTCTCCCTGCACTGGAGCTGTCAAGCGAGATCAGCTTTCCTACTGTACACAGATACCTCTTTCTTCCAATTATAATACACTCTATTCCTTCATGTGAAATTTATCATTTAAAAACTGTACCCCTGAAGAAATTGCTTTATGATGAGTCACTTATTGCATTGAACATTTCTTTTTGTTTCAACGGATGATTTTACAGAAGTGATCAGAAGAAATAAGCTGGTCTCATATAAGAATTGATTTGGTGTTTAAAATTCAAATTAATACTTTGATCCTCATCTATACAATAAACCTTTATGTAAAGAGACACTGCTTCAAAGTAACAGCGAGGACACACCACTGGTTATGACACAGCTGCTGAAAGCTGGTATTATAAACCATTTGTTCGACATCCCCCTCCTCTCAGTCCATTACTAAAATATCTCTCCTACCTCTGGCCTGACGGGATCCTCTATTCCGACAACACAGATGGCTGTGAGGTCATTCAGGATGTTGTTCTCATCATCCCAGTTGGGCTCAGGATTGCTGGAAAAGTCACGATACGCCACACAGATGGTCCTCAAGCCATCACACGCCATGGGCTCAATCACTTTCTTCACCATCTCATCCTTGTCTCGTGGACGGAAAACCCTTGGCTCACCCACCTCGTTTTGGATATGGCTGCATCTGCAAACAAGGGCGTGGCGTAGGTCGTGAGGGTCATTTTAAATTATATACTGTAACATTGGTATTGTCTGTGTTTTTAGTGCTTGGAAATGAGCCAGCATTTAAAAAAGAACAAAATATATAGTCAAATCTCTCAGCCTGGCATTACTGCTTTGCTTAAATGAATACTGGTGAATCAAAAAAGGATGCACTGAGAACTGCAATGCTGTGCAAGAGAAAAGACATAGAGACTAATATGCCTTTTGTGGCAGGATACCACAATATTAAAAAAAAGAAAGTGCATTGGGGTACACACTGTAGAGAGCTCAAATGGAGGACAAACAATTTCCTAGCTAACACATTTCCTAAATAACTAAAGTACTGTAGCCAAAAGATAATTACATTTGATCAAGACTAAACTGATTTGCTAAACAAGTTAAATATATCAACAGACAAACTGAAAACAAACAGGTGTACTGGCATACAGCCAAATACAAATGCTGTACATCATTTACGGAAAAGCAAATGAACCATAATTAATGCAAACGTCCTTTTAGGACCTGTCAGCTTGACAAAAATGTGAATTTAACCTTTCATACATTGTATTATTGAATCTCTGTTTATATTAACTGTAACGCCTATAATGTAGAAACATAAAAAATACTATTGAATTCAAGTCATTTTATGACTTTAATGTTAATGTTAGTAATGCCTGCAATAGAATTTCACATTTCTCCTTCTGCATCTCAGGTTTTTCTCAAAACCACTCACTGTAATGTTACTGTAACGCCCTGCAAAATGACATTATTGTAAGACATACTGCTAGAAACTTGCACTGAATGCAGTGTAAATCTGCAGAGCACCTTATTAAATTATATAACTGCAACTTCCGGGTTATTTTAAACCATAAAACCAGACTCACTTTTTGAGTACAATCTCAGAGGCTCCCTTGCTGTACATCCGGAAGCTACCGTCAGGCAGCTTTATGACAGTGCTCATCGACTTCCTGACAGAGTTGAAGGTATAGACTTTGTAAAGCTTCTCCTCTGGGATCTGGTTTCTTATTGGCTGGTAATCCCGCTTCAGGTCCAAAACTAGTCCCAGCAGGCCACATTCTGTCTTGTTGCCCACCTGCTTCGGCAGACCGCCTTCCTTATCTGGGGGCTGTAAAATGAGGGACAGGAAAAAAAAGATTTAAATGTGTTCAGTTATATTTTTAGTCTAATATTAAGTAGGCATGCTAAAAAAGAAGTCCTAAGGTTTTACGCATCAGGAAATAATAAAAATAAACTGGTCTTCAGCAAGTTTTACAATTAGATAAATGCAACCGCAGATGAACAACAAAACATGACATGTTACACCTTTCACTACTTAACAAAAACTAAGCCAAAATAAAGAATCAGTGATGTGAATAACTAAATACACACTTACTGCTTCCATAGGAACTAAGAGGAAGTCAACAAGCAGCAGCCACCAGGTGCTGCTGATCAAATGCTCTTAATTAACTGCACTTCATTAAAAAGTTGTCTGGAGCATTGAGGTGCGTGTTAAACACATCTGCAATGATCTTTAAGAAGCACAGATTTATGCTTCTTTAGAAGGAAGAATCTGGATTAAACATTAATCTGGAAAAGACTACAAGCCTATTTCCAAACAATTTTTACTCCATTATTTTACAATGAGAAAGATTTGGGGTGGGGGATCAGATCCAAGATGAGACCATGCAATGCTGCAAAAAAAAAACAAACCCAAAGAGCTACATCTTAGACTAAATGCTGAAGTTCATAACAGTACAATTAAAAAAAGACTGAAGTGAATTATGGCTTGTTTTGGAAGATCTTCCAGGTTTGGAAGGTCTTTTTTTTTTTTCAAAAAGAACATAGACGCAGTTGCATCTGAACAAATCACACAACTTCTGTAACAATGTACTTTGGACAGATGAGCCCAAAATGAAGATATGTGGCCATAATGCACAGTGCCACTTTTGGAGAAATCTAAACACAGCATATCACCATAAATATATGATACAAACTGTCAAGCATGGTGGTGGCGGGCTGATGATTTGGTGTTTTGCAGCCACCAGACCTGCACACTTTGTAGCCCCTGAATGGATCATGAAAGGTTTCTAGTCAATTATAAGGCCATCTTCCAGACAGCTAAAGCCTGACTGAAAATGAGTCATAAAAGAGGACAATGACGGCAGAATGACGGCAGTGATACCTTAAGAGAGCTGTGCACAAACAAATGTCTGCAAACGTCAATACAAGTTGAAGGTACTGAGTCATGGGATGTACTCAGTTTTTCACAGAACTCCATGACGTCAGAGAATTTACCCTCTTTTTTTCCATGACTGTACATATGGCTTTACTTTTTTTTTTTTTTTAATCTATCTGTAATTGTTATTCACTTAACTGCAACTTAAGATAATTTTACAACATTGTTACACATATTGTTTCTACCTAATCCAACACTTCGACTTTTAAATGTTCTTAGTTTGTGTTTCCTCATAGGGTAAATGAAAATAATCCTGCCACAGAGATTAAGTTTCCAGTGTAATATATTTCATACACTCATGTGATCTATTCACTGAATGAGATTCTCTCTCCTTCAGCTCAGTGCGACCAGTGTAATGCTTGAAATAGCTGCTGGTGATAATTAACCAGCTAGCAGGTGAAAGGGTCACTTTGTGTGGGAGGGCAGAAGATGAGATAGATGGAATCAGGTTTAGATCGTCTTATTTCAGGCACACAGCTCAACCCTGTGAAATCTGTAATTGTATACTTGGAACCATGTATTGCTCTGGTTCAGTGAACATGTCAGTGGATAGACATAGCACGTAATATCATTTTCTACCTAACATATGCAAGTATGGTTGGAAATGTGTTGTGATAGGCTCATGAGTACTCTGTGTTTTAGGTGTGCATCCAGTGTTTTGAGTTTATTAGCAGCCATGAGGAGTAATTTCTATTGCCAGTTGTGTGTGTGTACATTTGTGTGTGATACAGTATCTGTGCAGGTGGCTACAGTACATGTGTGCCACCATGTACACACTCACGCTACGAGCAAGAGTGCGAATGTTTGTGCATGCGGTCAGCTTGTCAAAGGCCCAGCGTTGCCATGGTAACATTGGGCAAAAGAACAAGAAGAACACGAAGAGACTTGGGAAAAGAGAGGGTGCACTCTCGACCACTTGGGGATTCTTACTCCTTGGCTCCATTCCTCTTTCATGATTTTCCCTCATTTCATGTCACACATATCCTCAAATCCTTCTGCGTTTCCTTCTTCATCTTTTCCCAGCCCCCATTCATTAACATTTCCAGAGCTTTATTCTATTTAGGAAGAAATAACGCATGTACAGAAACTACCTGTCACTATGACAGGATAAATCTCACTATAGTCAATATCTTAGTAAGTAAAGGGCCAAAAAAAGCATGAAAAAACAAAGGAAGAGCATTCCAGTCCAAAGTCACAGAACCTCAGGGACCTGCCAGGGACATATGAGTGCAGACGCCCTCTGGTGTAACCTGGTGCCTGTCCATGAAAAGCTCTCCATGTCAGTAAAAGAATCTTAAACTGCACTCTGAAATAAACCGGAAGCCAGTGTAGCTGCGTCAAAATTTGAGTCACACGTGAGGATTTTATCAGAAGTCTGTCAGCAACATACTGAACAACCGTTCTAGGGAGGTTTTGCTAAGACTTGTGTATAGTGCACCGCAGTAATCCAATCGCAATGAAACAAAAGCATGAATCTTACAGAGACTCATATGTTCAGACACATCTCAGGAGCGATCCCTGCTGTTATTATTCATAACACGCCTCTTCAAATCTGCACATCCTCTCAACCCTATTTACATTTGACTAAAATATAAAAACATAAAACTAAATTAAAAAGCTGTTCAACTTCACTCTTAAAATAAATAGTGTGCTCAGATAATGTTAGAAAATAATGAAAAATGACTATTTACTGTATCACTGATTTTCTAGAAATAAGTCAGACAAATAGATTATCATAGTAGTTGCAACTCATTTTTTAAATTTTACTTTATTTCGCTGTTTCAATTGACTAAGAAAAAAAGTAAAGGTAAATAATAATTTTGTGGTAATAAATTATATTGGCTGTATACATGTTGAAAAACACAGTTAATCATATCTGGGAATACAATCCCGATCCCTATTAGCTGGCACTGAGCTGACAGCTAGTCTCCCCGGGATTTTTGCTACATAGTACCTACAGTATGTTTGACACCTACACTCACTGCTAAAGAACAGCTTGTCGGGTACACTGTCTTCTTACACGCATACACACACAGCAGCATGTAGCAACCGCTTTGAAAATAATGCTTCTACCTTGGTTGCTTGATCAGCAGACACCTTCAGCTTGAGCTATTTGCTCCAAAATAGACTGACTGCAGGCTGTTCTACGTTAAACAAGCCTGCGACCGGGATTAGATTTCAAAGGACAGCTTCGCATTTTGACGATTTGTATTTGCCTTTACTGCTGTTTTCTTCACTTGGTCCTTGTCACAGTGTGTTCATAAAGATTCTGTGTTGGCACTATAGTTAATAACATTGATGATGCACTCCATTTAAAGCTGTCCACATGCTAACGAGGCTTTGATAGAATTCTGATTAACTGCTTTGATATCCTTTTTAAGGTTAATGATACACAAAAGGCCTAAGAAGAGAAAAGTATGTGGAGTGAAAATACTTGGAGGGCTCTTTCCTCGTTTCACCAGTTATTCCTTATGTGAAACAGCACGGTGGTGCTGCGAAATAGCACCGGTGACTCCCAGCAAGGTCCTGAGTTTCAATCCACCAACTGGGGTCTGACTCAGGATACTCTGTTTTCTCCCACAATCCAAAGATATGCATGTTAGATTAACTGGTGATTTGAAATTGGTGTAAATGTGACCTGGGCAGGCTCCAGCCCAACCACAATCCTGAATTGGATATGTGGATGGATTTTCCTTATCTAAACAGAAGTCTAAATAAAGAGGTTGATTTGCAGGTTTTGAAATAATTTAAGGTAAATTTGTGATTTTAGGCTAAACAACTGACTAGAATTTAACTTTATCACATCAAATGCTATACAGTGCTTTAAAAAATTTTAAAGTGTTATGCCACAGCTATCAGAATTTGTACTAAAATGATTACCAAAATCAATTTTTATGTTTCTGTAACGGTTAACCCACCAGCATGTGCAAGCCTTTTAATCAACACACAAAAACACATTATTATTGTTTGATTAAGATGCCAAATTACAGTCATTTACTTGCATATAAAAATTTGCTTTAATGGTTGAATTAATTTCTGACTTCTTGTGCCAGCTCAAATTTGGGTATAAAAATGTGAATTCAGTCATTTTCAGTTTTTGACAGATTTTTAAAACATTTGTGTTGTCTCGTTTTTATGGCAGGGGTCCTAATAAATTTGTTAAGCACTGTATCTGCTATCAATATTTGCTCTAGAGGCTCATATTTTGAGCTCAATATTTCTGACCTTCTTGACTATCGAATATTGGATATTGATTAATTCAGGCTGAGGCATTTTTTTTACTTATCCTTGCAGCTGCTGAGAGCCAGTGGACCCAGCTGAAAAAGTCATCTAAAATCTCATTAATCATTAAAACCCAATCAGAAGACTGGCCAATCCTCACCTAGCAATTTGACATATCTGGTTTTTATCTAGCTGTATGTCTCACAGACACAGACAAGAGCATAAATACTTTATACAGAGTTTATGGTAAATAACAGAATTAATGCCTTTTTCTAATGACCAATGATTACATCAGGAAGACACTGCCTGTCATTGGCAAATGAGGAGATGGAACAAATGGCCTCATCTGCCCTGTCTGCTAAGTGTTTGGGAGAATAGGCTCCCAGCCAGAAGACCAAATCAAGTTAAACCTCTAAAATGAAAATGACTGAACAAAATGACCAAAATGAAAAACGCACAGTGTATAAAAAATAAATGGTAATTTTTAGATCAACTAAATCATACAGAAAACAGTCATTACTCCATTTAAATGTTGTGTAATGGCTGCCTTCATAGTCCATCCATCCACCCATCCATCCATCAATCCAAATACAGTATATTAGAGCAGTAAATACTTAACCATGTTTGTTAATTTAAATGACAGATATTTTAACTTCAGCTTAGCTACTGGCACAACTCCTGCTCCAGCAGAAGAGTATTGCGGAGAATAAAAGGAATTTACAGCTACCTCAATAACAAAACAAGACAGCAGGAAAAGCAGTGAGTAAACAGATAATAAACAGAAGACAGCCACAAACACCTCTGCCTTGTTTTCTCAGAGATTCCGCAGAGGTTTAGCTTGACGTCGGTTTCTACGAACAAGGACGCTTTCTGGCATGGGATGCCCAGTGTTGGCATGACGAGACAACTGTTGGCACACCCTGGCCTGGACATGGCTAACGACCAGCTGCCCTCTCTCTAGTCCTTGGGTGTTCCTGCAGGCAAGGACATATGCCAGAGGGAGTGCTGGCAACTTTACTTCCTTTTCCACCTGGGGCTCTCCTTAATCCATCCCTCCTGCTTCTTCCAACTCCCTTATCATGCTCTCTCTGCAATCTTTTCCTACTTTAGTTACACCGCCTTTATTACACCGACCCCCCATTTTTTATTCACACTCTAGTCCTATCCTGCTTTGTTGTTTTGGATGACTTTCTGTCCTCATCTTCAGCTGTCCCAGTCTCTTACAAGATGCTCCACCTCCTCAGCCCACACCTTCTTTTTTCTCTTTTCTTTTTTTCCTTTTCTCTTTGCATGTAGGAGTAGATGATATCCTTGCTCGCTTGCATGACTCTAACAGCCAACTGGGCTAAGGCCTGGAGGAGTGCTGGGGGGGCAGTAACACGGTCTTCCAGGGCATGATGAGGACACTTGTCACGCGAGTGTCTTTTCTCTTGTGTTTCCCTTTCTTTTTCCATCCTGATTTGCATGTATCCTTACTTTGCATTTCACTGCCTCTTCTCTACATATTGAATCCCCCTCTCTCCATATTCGTTTCTCCATTTCATTATATTCTTTACTTGCCTCTCTACTGCAGATTTCTGACTACTGCAAAAGCACAAGGCAGTCATAATACACAGAATCAACATCTAGTAAATATACTTTACTACTGACCCTACACCCACCACCAATACTAATAAAACTGATACTACTACAACTAATAATAATAATAATGAACAGTGTGCCTTCTTCCACAGTCTCTTTTGTCCTCTCTTCCTCCCCTTACCCAGAACCAGTTGTCGCAGATGGCTGCCCCTCCCTAAACCTGGTTCTTAACAGTTTCTTCCTGTTAAAAGGGAGTTTTCCTTCCCACTGTCGCCAAGTACTTGCTCATTGGAGAACATCTGATTGTTTGGGTTTTCTCTGCATTATTGTAGGGTCTTTACCTTACAATATGAAGTGCCTTGAGGTGATGGCTGTTGCGATTTGGTGCTATATAAATAAAATTGAATTGAATATTAACAGGTAATTGTGCCCTGAAATTTGCCTTGACATAGTTTGATTTCTGTTGATGCACATGCAATCATGTGTTTCAATCATGTGTTTCTCAGACTGATAACATCCAAATATGGACTCTTGTATTACCCCGGGCATTGGCTTTGATGAGTGATTGGCAGTTTATTAATTAGATTGTTTCAGTCGAATCACTGGCAAAATTCTTTGTCAACATGCTGTGACAAATACAAAAAATTATTCATGATTCACACGGGATATCTGGCCGTCTTTTTGGCAAGTAAACCGTGATATGTTGTTGTTGTTACTGCTATATATTATACAACAATTACTATACAAATTGATGCAACTTGATAAAAATAATCTCAAATATCATTGGTTTTCCTGCAATTTGCCTTACTTTTGACTCTTCTAAGTATTTAATTGATGCTGCTCCCCTAAAAACTAAAATTAAATATATTATGTAAAGTGACATAGAAATACAGTGCTATGCCAGTGAAACATCAAAACACTGTCATTCTAATATGATGACAAATCCCGTCACTGTCATCTCAGCAGCACTGTCAAGTAAATGAAGAGAAGAGAAGAGAAGAGAAGAGAAGAGAAGAGAAGAGAAGAGAAGAGAAGAGAAGAGAAGAGAAGAGAAGAGAAGAGAAGAGAAGAGAAGAGAAGAGAAGAGAAGAGAAGAGAAGTCTGTTGGCCATAGTTGTGCTGTGTATCTGTCTTCTCAGTTTCCCAAAATATTCCAAACATAAGAGGCTGGGTGCTTCAAGCTAAAGACATCCAAAATACTCTCCCTTCCTTTTGCGCAAACAAGCATGCAAGCATGCAATGTCCAGATGACACAAGTACTGTCAGCAACAGCTAATTAAATCAAGATATCACCACTTACTAGAGAACAAGAAGAAGAAAGTTCATTTTAATTACAAACTGTTTGTTGTAGAGCGACAAGTAGACATAAACTGAATATAGTTTTTCTAAAATCTACAAATCAGCAGACACATTCTGTTGAATAAATTTATAGGAACATTGCCAACAATTTTACGTGACATTTGTTCTCCAACATATACTTCAGAGTTCTATTTCTGTCCTCTTTTTGTTTGTACGGGAGCATTATCTACCTTTCTTGTCCCTGACCGGAATAATGACCTGAGCAGGTGGTTGAAGCTACATGAAACTGAGCTCCCGGGACACTCACACAACCATGCTAAACACACACCACTGTGCTGCGCGAACAAACACCTGTGATCTCAATACCTCCTACAATGTCACTATCCCTGAAATGACAGATGTGTGTGTCATATATATGTATGCCCCTTCACAAGTGTCTACACACAGCCTTCCTGTACATTACAGACTATGTTAATATTTCAAACACTTAATGAAAAACTAAAAGAACAAAAGGTAAAGGACAAAAAGAAAATTCCAGTCCTTTGCAGGTATTGCCACTGGGGATGATGCATGTTCTTGGAAATGACGTTTGTGTATTGATGTCATTGCCCGCAAGAGACATCCAAGGCAACCAAGATGTATTTACAGTATGCATTAAAGAATACTTTGAAAACATGAATGCAAGCCAGATCAATGAGCATGTGCGACTGTCCATGTGCAGGGTTTCATTGTGTAAGTGCGTACGAACTTCCTCCCTTGAGTAAGAGGCTTTTCCACTTTATACAGCAGTCTGTATGTGCTGACAGACGAAGCAGAGCTATACCAGTGGCTGTATTATGACGCCAGAGAGGCAATAGGGGGACTGATATGAGTATCAAAGCCTGCCTCTTTGCCTTTGTGTGGTGGCCATCAAAGACTTCCATAGCTATCCTGGCTTCCCACAGGATTGGCCTCTTATATAAGAACACACCAGCCAGCATACTGCAGGGCTGGAGTGGTGCTGAGGGAGTGGGGGCGGCTGGGGGAGGCAAAGAAGGATGGACTAAATATTCCTCAGAAAAGCTTCCTGCTGTATCTTGCTTTGTGAATTCACTTCATTCCTTAATTACATTGTACTTTACACCATACTTTATCTTTCCTTTTATTCATTCTCAAATAACACAACATATGTTATTTTTATACTATTTATATGTTATATTCTGTACTATAATTGTACATTTATATACCGTGCATTTATCTAAGTCTACATAAAGATATAGACGTATAAATGTAGTCTTAGCTACAGTAAGTTGTAGGCAGACAGACGATCCTGTATTTACACAAGCTGGCAAGTTATGAACTTAAAGGTATGTAAGTTAGTATCATTAAGTTTGATTTGTCTTTCAATGCGTGAGGTCACGTCTTGCGAATGAAAAGATCTGGAAAGAAGTAAATGTACTGCTTAATCCCCAGCGTATAAGCTGTGCTCTGCCAGTGCTTAATTCCATTGAGCTAAGCAGCTATAGAAGTACAATAGCCTGATCTAATGCTGCAAAGCATTTCTCCAGATTTTTCTAAGGGATAACATCTTGTAACTGTGGTACATCTTAGTAGAAATATGCTGTGGGAAAAGGAAACTAAGTCAACCTCACTCTCATTGTTTACTACTGTATGTGACAAGAAATATTCACCCGCATTTGAAGACTTGCTGTTTTTCCCCCTCTTAGTTACTGTGACAGGATTGAGGTCCCAGTCTGCTCTTAAGTTTGTTTGTTTTTTTGTCTGATCTGCCTGCTTTGGCCTTGCTTACCATGCCCATTTACTGTACTGTAATTTGCATGAACCACTAGTGCATCTTCCACAATGTATGAGAAAATATGCAATCCTCTCATGTGAGGGCTTTTAATTAATCATGTTTTTTTTTTTCAGAGTGGTAATCACAATTATAGCAAATATTGACGTGTTTGGACTAATTTACCTCATCAGTTTGTGCTGAAAGAAAACAAACCTTAATCTGTTCAGAACACACAGTATTAAACTGGAACCACAAGAATGTCCTGTTCCTATGTAATTGAAAGCTTTTCTAAAACTAAAGCTGCATTACATTTGACAGTGATTATAAAACACACACACACACACACACACACACAAAACAAACAGTTAACAATGTCAAAAACTTTACAGTGCTTAAAATTGGAAATGAGCTGATTTTGATTCAGTCTAACTCAGTCTCAAGCCTGCTTAGATTACGCTTAAGTGGTCTTAATTACAACACAGGTTTAGGTCCTGGTCAAATGCAGTATCATTATTTGGTATTTGAGAAGTGGAGTTAATGTGGAAATGTAATACTTACTGAGCAAATCAAAGGACCATTTATATACTGAGTGCAGACTGAAATGCAGCCATTTGCCATTTGCACACGAGTGACATCTCATTCTTACTCCGTAGGGTTTAATATAATGTTGGCCCACCCTTTGCTACTATAACAACTTCAACTCTTCTGGGAAGGATTTCCACAAGGTTTCAGAGTGCATTTATGGGAATTTTTGATCATTCTTCCAGAAGAGCATTTGTGAGGTCAGACAGTGATGTTGGATAAGAAGGCCTGGCTCGCAGTCTCAAATCCCAAAGGTGCTTTATGGGGTTGAGGTCAAGACTTTGCGCTGGCCAAACTTGCTCCTCTATGTCTTTATGGACCTTGCTTTGTGCACTGGTGTTGAAACAGGAAGGGACCTTCCTCAAACTGTTCCCAATAATAAGTTGGAGGATGAAATTGTCCAAAATATCTTGGTATGCTGAAACTTTAAGATGATCTCTGGAACTAAGGGGTCGACCCCATCTCCTGAAAAACATCCCCACACCATAATCCCCTCTCCACCAAACTTTATACTTGGAACAATGCCGTCAGACAAGTACTGCTCTTCTGGCAACTGCCAAACCCAGACACATCTGTAGTATTACCAGACAGAGAAACTTGATTTGTCACTCCAGAGAACCAATCCCCACTGCTCCAGTTGCTTTACGTCACTGCATCCGACACTTTGCATTGGGCTTGATGATGTGAGGCTTGGATGCAGCTTCTCGCCATGGAAACACATTCCATAAAGCTCTCTACGTAATGTTCTTGAGCTAATCTGAAGGCTACATGAGGTTTGAAGGTTTGTAGTGACTGACTCTGCAGAAAGTTGGTGACCATCCACTGATCCATTTTACATGGCCTACCACTTCATGGTTGGGTCACTGTCATTCCCAATCTCCTCCACTTTGTTATAATACCACTAACAGCTGACTATTTAGTAGCGAGGAAATTTAATGCCTAGACTTGTTGCTCAGGTGGCATCCCATCACAGTAACATGCTGGAATTCACTGATATACTGAGAGCGACCCATTCCTTCACTTTGTAGAAGCAGTCTGCATGGCCAGGTGATTGGTTTTATACACCTGTGACCATGGAAGTGATTGTATCACCTGAATTCAACAACTTGGATGGATGAGTGAATACTTTTGGCAATATAGTTCAATACTGTAAACTAGTATTAAAGGGACACAAGCAGATCTCTGTACTACTTGGCATTATGATAAGAAGGGTAATTGTATGGCAAAAATTACTGAATTCAATCTACTGTCTATCAGTAAATTTTACAAATAAAAAAAATGAAAAGTTGAAATGATAGTAGACACAGGTGACCAACCAAAATCATTCTGGTAGCATGTTTTGCACTCAAAGCTATCTTTGCAAAAGATCTACGCAGTTTTTTAGAGCTATCTAAATAAATTGTAAGAGAGATAACCATTTATTATCAATGCTCTAAGAGACAGAAAAATGCACATGTAGAAACTATACTCTAAAATAAGTTTTTAAAAACATTTTCCCCCCTCTAAGGTTTATACCTAAAGTTTCACAGCATTAAAGGCTCATTATTGAGTAAATCCTTAGTACAGCCAGGCAGCATCTGTGCTTAATCACTTGAACAAATGCTATAACTCCCATTAGTACACCTACCTTCATCTTTAATTTAATAATGAAACTCCATTGTGTGTTTACGTGTTCAAAAACACGACTGCCACATATGTTTACCGGTTCAGTTTTTGATCGGTTCTTTGGGTAGCAGGGGAAGGACAAACACTAGCTTTAATGTTGCAAAATTCTCTCATAGATTTCCATTCAGGACCCATGTCCCTGCACTTACAATGTCTCCAAAAGTGAAAGCACGGTATTTGTGTCTTGAAAGGTAGGAAGTGAAATCTGTTGGATTCTTCGTTCATAGATGTCCTAATTGCTCAGCTCACTGCTAATGCAAGTTCCATAAGGGCATTTGTCAGTTGGTCAACCATCAATGAATAGACTCTACAGGAGTTTACAAGGATGGTGACAAATAGATAGGCACAAACAGTGTGTGTGTGTGTGTGTGTGTGTGTGTGTGTGTGTGTGTGTGTGTGTGTGTGTGTGTGTGTGTGTGTGCAGGTGAGTCTACATGCCAGGAAATGGATTACTCAGGCATGTTGTTCCAACAGGCTGAAGACATGCTAATCTTGGCAATCATTGCTTTTAGATTGTTTAACCAAGCGCTTTATCATGCAAATAATGTTTCAGACCTGTGTCCTGGACAAGATTTCCATGCAGACTAGTCACATTTTCTGTGATTAGAATACGAAACAGCATGAGTGTGTTTCTCCATATATCTATGTATTTCTTATTGAATGCAGGTCTAATTGGCTTAGAGAAAATGTCTCCTTGCTGCATTCACTATAGACAGGAGAACATCTCCAGCACTTAGACAGATTGGATTCAATTACAGTCTGCTATGCTCTGAATATCAGATAAGACAAAATTACACAACCGTTCTCAAGGTGACAAGTTGAGTGAATGCCTAATGAATCTAAAGCAGCAGCCAAGGACACTGCCTGCCTGCTTAGCCAAAAAGAAAGCACTGCAGAGCTGTCTCGCTGTTTCAGGGCTGCTCCCATCATATGGTGTCACTGTTTACACAGAGTAAGCTGAAATCTAAGAAGCTAACCCAGGATAATATAGGCTTATCTTCTCTGTGTGTAGTACAGTACAATAGCCCAAATATTGGTTCACGGAGAGCATCAAGCATGAATTAGTATATAAAAGTGACAGATAAGGTATTCAAATATTCACTTAACTTTATACTTATACATTAACTGTGTTCTCTAAGACTTACCAGTATCTTTGTGGTATAGGCGCTGTTAATTGAGATGGAATTGACAAGTAAATCCAATGACTTGGGTGGCAGGACTCCAGGATCTGGTATCTCTTTGTAATGTACATCACCAACGTATAACTGCACAGCTGTCATGCGGTTGGTGGTTAGCGTGCCTGTCTTGTCAGAACAGATGGCTGTAGCGTTGCCCATTGTTTCACATGCATCCAAGTGACGCACCAGGTTGTTGTCTTTCATCATTTTCTGTAGAAAACAATGTGGTCCATTTTAAAGTATTTTTTTTTTCAATAAAGTGCCTATCCCGAGCCTCACACTGCTTAACTTTCAGTGGCAAAAATGGCCACCGTACATGTCGGTACATATAACATTTTAATTTGATTCATGTCATTCAAAAAAAATTTAATTCTTTGCACAGTCAGACTTAATTGAATTATTTACATATTTGCCGCTGTGAATAAAATAAGCACATTAACACAGCTGGGAGAATTAATTGCCCTGAATCCTCAAGTAAGCATGCAAGTCTCATCTCTGTGAAAGGTGCACACATTTGCATATGCAAAGACAAAGAAAAACAACAATATCTAACTACATAACAAATCTATTAATGACAAATGTGAGACCATGGAGTCTTACAATGCTTAAAAGTTACCTTACCTTAACAGAATAAGCCAAGGAGATGGTGACAGCCAGCGGCAGTCCCTCTGGGACAGCCACCACCAAAACAGTTACACCAATGATGAAGAACTTGACAAAGTACTGGATGTAGATAGGAGTGCACTCAGGCATCCAAGGGCGCTTCTGCATCACAAAGTTGTCAATGGCAAAGTACAGGACCAGGATGATGACTGTAATGGCTGACATGAGCAAACCTGGTGAAAAGTACGGCGAGTATTAGCTGAGGAAAGGAATGGCAAAGTGAGGCATGTAATCAAACAAAACTATAGAGGGGAACAGTTTGATACAGGAGTCTAAGCAGAGAATCGCTTTGCTACACTTTACTGATGACTGTGGACAAATCCGGTTACTCAGTTTGCTTACTCGATCCATCAGTGCGGCATGTGGTGAGCAGCTCAAGTCCTTCCTAGTGCCAAGCGCTTTATCATGACTCCACAGAGAATGGCCACACACGGGACTTAACTCAGTGTGTTGTTGCTGTGAGTAGCCTAAAATCTGAGTTGACTAAATTCATTGATAAAATAATTTATCAAAGGAATAATATATGTTATATTAATGTGTATCAGTGTCAGGAAAACTCTGACTGATCAGTGAGGTCTAGCTAGGTGAGCAAGCTACCCTCCCTTTTCCAGTGCTCAATTTTCACTCAGTAATCACTGTTAAGCTAAACTCTGTGTGGCAAACACATAGTGAAACACAGGTTTGACAGCCAAAGCACCTTATTGCCAGATCTGACAAGCTGTTATTGCCAGGAACTAAAAGGGTGGTTCCAAAATCTATGACATTTTTATTACTTTAAACTGCCTGCTGCTGAAAAAAACTGAAATGATAAATATGCTGGTTAAGATGAATTACCTGAATGCAGGAACTGCAAGTTGATAAATGTTCAAAAAACAAAAAAGCTAGGGTAGGAAAAAGCTGTAACTTAAACCTAACTGAATAATGGAGATGGATTTCATTCATGCACCTATGGGAGGGGAACGTAATTATGTTGTAGAAGTTGTAATTTTTCCAACTTTAATAAACTTTTTTTTTATTCTGGGACACTAACTCAGCTGAGTCACAGTTTAAAAAAAAATGTCTATATTGCAATTACAGCATTTCATGCTGCTTACACTCAGAAATATTTATGCTGAAAATGCTGACTTTAAGTAATTTGATTGCATGAAAAATCTCCATGCAATTTAGTTACATGAGTAAAATGTAAAACAATAATTTTAATTTGGTCAAATCTGGTCAAATTAAATTAACTTGACTGGTAAACACTGATGTTATACCAAACATATTTTCCTTAATGAAAATGGAATTTTCCATTATGACAGTTATATGAATAAATAAACCTTTAACTTTATATATTTCAGTTGCATTTTACTCAAACTTATTGCTTCATATTTATGAGGGTTGAGAACATTTTTTAAGTGTTGTGGAGCCCTTCAGCCCTTCAGCCCTCCAGCCTAGCCTTGGCTACTGGTTCTTTAATTCCCCCATTCCTAAAAGAACATTTACTTATGATTGGTCAATACTGGGAATCATACTGAGGGGTGGTATGCCCTGTTTGTCAGCATAAACATTTAATGAAATACAGTTGGATGACTCCATTTGGTACACCGTTTGTCCTCATTGCCTGCTTGAGCTGACATAATATTTTCATGACTGATATATCTAATATATCTTTATCAAAATGAGCCCCTTTTAATAGGCATGTGCTGAAAAGCTTACTGAAGTGGAAAATGTATGCTGTCAGAAACATTGATGGTATCATAGCTGGTAAAACTGTATTCCTGAGAACTGTATATCTCCATGCATAGTTGACTGTTTGTATGTTGGAGTACATTAAAAGCTTATAATACTGATTATATGGTGCTTGTCATGCAAGAACATATACATAAATTGATCAAGAAAACCACAGTTTTGGGGCAGCTTGTCGCAAACATAATTAAGAGCATTGGATCATTTTCTATGTACTGAAGGCTGTGCATTTGGCTCACATATTTATATATGTTTACATGCTTATCTCATTATTATAAACTTTGGGCATGTTTTAATGGCCATAACTATCTAATTATGAAAGTTAAATGTAAATAAAAACAACTATTTGCAGTCTTTATTCTTTCTCAGCTTGTTAAAGGAGGACAGCTAATAGCTACATTTTGGGTGTGGCTTTTTAAGACACACAGATGCTGAAGTTCCAGTATTTTCCCCAATATGCCACATGATCTTACAAGCACTGCTTGTATGCTAATCCATCCTTGGTATTTCATTGTTCTGACACAGTGTCCTCATTCCATCACTCAGGCCAACAGTTTGATGTAACAGCACACTGTAGAAACAGGGACTTCTTGAAGCTGTAAAACCTTCAACTCTTTACAAGGAGAAATAAGAACTAGAGCACACTGGAAGCTCTGTTTACTTAACTTCCTAAACAGCTTTTAAGGACAGAAGCACCATTTGTACACTCAAGCTTTCGAGGCCTGTATGTTATCAACATAATTAATACTTCCCAACAATCTGCCCACTTGTGGATTATCTTTGCACTGCAGGCAGTAACAGATTTGAATCTCTACTCAAAATGGCTGGCCTTATATAGTGAGCTGATTGTGTAAAGGGAAATCTCACTTATTTTGATGAAGCTGGAACTAAAACATTTATGCAGTCACTTGTTACCCAAGCAGGCCTGTCGTGGTATACGAATGTCTGGGAGAAAAATCAAACAGTTATTTAAAAACAGGTATTATTTGGTGCACTAAAGGTTAAAGATTTCTGAGAAAAAGCGGCAGATTAAGAAAAGCAAATACGATATTCACACTGGTCCTGTTTTCTCGATGTGTTACCTTCATTTGAAAGGACTCACATGCTGCAAATGTGCCTCACATCAGCTCCTCAGTGGCCTAAACCCTACCCTAAATTATATTAGAAACAACATTTTATGATATTGTGTGTAACATTGCAAAACTGGGCGACCTGCATGACAAAATCTCTGTTTCTACTAGTACAATGATTCAGCAGTTTCTCAAGGGCAGTGGGGAAAAACAAAACAAAACACTGAACACACTCTTCCAGAGCTCTGTAATTCAGATACCTTAGGTTTCTTCTAAACTCCTTTGATTGCTTCAAACAAATAAAAAGCAGTCTTATCTGTGCAACTTTGATGGACAGGATGATGGTTTAGTGCCTCTTTTTTCCCGGATCTATCTGCGTGACTGAGTGATAGACTTGTCTGTGTGCAATTTGTTGTACCTGCTTTGCCAATCTGGACAGCCAGTTTGGTCAGCTTCCCTTGCAGCACAGACTTCTCTTTCTTCGGAGCTGACACTTTCTTCCTCTCTTTCTCGTCAGCCTCTCCGCCTTCAGCACTCTTTAGAGGCTGCATCTCCATGGCAGCTGCTCCATCCTGCTTCTTCACTGTAAACACAACAATAAAAAAACAACAAAAAACAGACAGCACCAGTGTTAGATAAGGAGATTAGACCAATAAAATGAGGAGGAAGAGGGACTTCACTTAACACCCAGGTGTGCTACTCGCACCAGTACCATTCGGCACTGGCAAACAGTTTAGACTTAAAACCAAGAAAAAATAACTACATCCAATGACATTTTGCTTGGCTCTGACCATCTTACTGTATGATGTGTAAGAAAACTAAAACATGTTGCACTTTTATAGCATGTACCATAGTATAAGAGACACACTTATTCTTCCCATCGTTCATCAAAAAAACATATTTACCATAAATTATCCATACATTAACTATCTTAAAATCTAGACCTTCAGAGTATTTAATAGTCTGCATTTCAGGATCATTTATACCACGTGAAAATTACACTTCCTGTACTGTATATAAAAATACAAAATAATAGTGAGGAAGAGCACAATTTAAAGTTAACAAAAAAGTAAAAGATAAACTAAATAAACATGAGAAGTAAATATCTTCTTTTTAGCGTAAAACTCACTGAAGGTTTAATTCAAAGTGTAGTGTGATAAATAAAAAGTCTTTGCCTTCACACCATGCAAACAAAATGACTTAAATCTAAAATCGTAATTTTTGATCGCTTCATTAAATGATAGAAAAACTTATTTTCGGATATTACAGTCATTGTTTCTCAGGATGAATTGTAATTGCTGATATTTGGGTTGTTGTTTCAGGTAACGTGAACAATTCAAAATCAGTGTAAAAGGCTGTTATCTACAAAATAGGCATAAAACTGCTCAAGTCTTTAACTGTTTTCTTTTTTTCCCTCACTGAGAACAATTTGTAGACAAGCTCCTAGTGATATGATGAACTTGATTGCCAGAAATATATCTTGGGCCTAATCAGTTGAGTAACATTCAAACTCATGATAGTTGGCAGTAGTGTTGAAACCCAGTGAAAAAAGGGTCTTTTCTAGCAAAAGAATCACTTAACGTATCTGAAATTTTGAAAAGTGTGTTTTTAATAATCATGTAAGACGGTATAATCAGTAGGACTATACTTTTAACTGAAATAATGCATATGGAGTAGACTGGAACACAAAGATAACACAGTGAAAGTAAAATGAATTCAACTCAAAGGGGCTGTTAAAGACTGTTGTCTAAGACATCTTTTGGCCCATGTATAATATATATATGCAATTTCTACTCCCACTTAAAGTGTATTTGATATTTTATGTACGTTATGAGAAAAAAAAACCCTCTTAGGCAGTAAAACCAGTCCACAATTACCTTACTCCATCTCTTGTGCTCTCCCCTTGAAAAGACACATTAAGTGAACCTCTCTGTTAATGTAAGCCATTACCAAGAATCATTTCAGCCCAGTTTCCCAATCACAATGAGGCATTTTTTTGATGGTCATGAAAAACCTTTTAATGTTGAGCATTTGTCATACTCTCCGGTTGCGCATTTTGTTTCTTTCACCCCCTCGACACAAGACAGAGTATATCGCCCGTATCCAGGTGGATTCAGGAGAAGAGCATTACTTAAAACACACTCTTGACTAAAGTTCATCTTCTGAAAGAGACTGTTTGTTCTTTAAATAGCGTTCTAGCAATAATTATCATCGTAATCATACCACACCCCACAGTTTTACTATAGGAAAGTATTAATTCTTTGAAGATATGGGTTTTCTTCAGCTTGTGTCTGTTATTCTATACAACCATGCTTTTATTATATTTGCCATGACATCAAGGCTTGCAGATACCCATATTGTCAAGAAGCATAAAATAGAATATAATATACACATCGCCTTCACTAATAAATGCTTACATTACATTAAGGGGTGTAGAGTACGGTCATGTTAACAATCCATTACAATTTGGCTTACATCCACCAAAGTCTTCAAGGCCAACTTAATAATTTATTGTTCGAAAATTGACTAAAACATTATAACTTTGAAACTATGACTCTTACATGTGTGGTGTGTATATCAACATGTAGAAAGCACCATATCAAGATTTAATAAATCATGTCACATTTCACCTCTGACCTTTACTTCAAGGTCAATAGATTGATCTGAAGGTCAAAGTGACAATAATCCTATGAAGAGCTAATAAAAACCATCTTTCTTACTGCCATTGTTTTCATTGACAACATATAAGGAATGATATATGAGGATTCTAAAATCACAATACTTCAGGACCCCCGACCTCATCTTCAAGGTCAGAAAAGGTCAATCTTTCATAAAATGTCTTTGATCTTT
Source organism: Perissodus microlepis (assembly GCF_051167445.1). Lineage (NCBI taxonomy): Eukaryota > Metazoa > Chordata > Actinopteri > Cichliformes > Cichlidae > Perissodus > Perissodus microlepis. Next base: position 20,314,951 of record NC_140465.1, on the reverse strand, counting down.
AAAAATATGCTTAAAATTTTACTGCCTTAAATTATACTGTTATATTGGGATTCTAAATATCATATTAAGATTAAGAATTGCCCAAAATACATTATTTTTACTGCACTACAAACTTCTTGAAGTAAGTTTAAAAAGAACAAAGAAAGCAAATGGAATATATGTAAAATAAAAGACTGCTTTCTTAAACATGAATACTGCCTCGTGTGAGCTGGCTTGGCATTGGTTTGTACTCTCTGAATGCTTCTTGTTTACTCATGAAACAGTCTTCTTTGAGTTATTTTCTACATAATTCCTATATTTATGGAAAGATTAACAAAGTTTAACAATATAATAATTAATCATTTCTATTGTATGTTGTCACACCTTTATTGACATCATCAAATAAGCATGTGACAAGCAGCAACTAATCAATCAGCAGAGCTAAGGTTAACATACCTCTAATGAAACCTTTGTATGAAAAATCTGAGAGCAGTAGCAGCTTGTTTTTTGTTTAATATTTTCGAGAAATTAATTGCCTAGTGGTTTGTGACTGTCAGCCACATTATACTATTTGAAGAAATCCCTATGGTGTTTGTGTTATGTGCTTTCTTTCCAGAGTCTAACCTGATATAATATAAATCAGCATTACCCACACCCCTACAGAGACCAAACAATAAATAAAAATGAAAGAGGATCCCTTTAATCTGACACCAATTTAAATCAAATTCTGTAAGGAAAACTTTATTATAGAGAGGACACTTGTCGGTGTCCCTGGATAAAAGGCGACTTGGCTAAGGCTGACAGGGGATAGTTGAGGGACAGGTTGCTATTTTCTCAGAAAGACCAAGATGAGCCAACAAAACAACAAGAAGAACAGAACAACAGACCAGGGACGACACAGCAGTGACAGACAGTGGGAAAGAGCAGGATGTCTAACATAATTTGACTGTGGGTAAAACCTGGGTCAAATAAAAGGTCTAATTCCTTCCAACACATACAGTGTCTGGGATTGGCTTCAGCCTGCAATAGACTTCAGTCACAAAAATGAGCAGAATCCAGTCTGAATTAGCACTGCACAATGCTTAGAGAGACCATGATTAAGAACAATGTGGGCTGATAAAAATAAAGTAACCTGCATTTGACCCAGAGCTTACGCTACACACCATAAAAGGGAAGAGATGAGAAGAGGAAAAGGAAGGAGGAGGAGGGGGACGAGGAGGAGAGAGTGAAAGATATGGTTTGGTTACCTTTAATCTGGTTGCTCTCCATATTGCCATCTTGCATTTTACCTATGATGGAGACATACAAGACAACAACAACAAAAATAACCAAGGCAGACAGGTCAACAAATTATCACCACAGAGACAGCACAAACAATGAGAACCAAAATTCACAAACAGGGAGACAGGAAAATGACTTTTAATACATCTCTGTGACAGTCACATAGAAAGGCTTGTGATAAGCAAATGATGCAACTAGTAGCTACAACAGCTGACAAGGAGTTAGAAAGACTAAAATGTACTAAACGGGTTATTCTAACAGATCACTGACATACTGCTGTGTAGACTACTGCAAAATGGGAGAAACCATTGTTTTGATACACTTTATTTCATTGCATAAGAAATTAATTAGGTAATTAAAATCAATTAAGGGCCTTTCTAAAATAAAAAAAAATAAAAAATTCTTCAAAGTATATTAAGTGTGATGTAAAATTCACATTTAAAATTGCACTTTTTAAAAAATCTCTTCATTTTCTTTGTATTGTTTTGAATGACATACTCACACTGTGAGCACAGGCAATTCCACGCAACATTAGCAACAACATGAATCAAATTGTCGGGTTATCAAATGAGATATAAGACAAACAGCAGATAAGGCATTACACCAAACACTGACAGTGAGAGAGGGTACACCAAAAGCACACGTACAGTACACAGAAACAAGAGACAGCATGCATAAGAGGAAAGTTCAGGCATGCAAGATCACACGATCACACACTTAAAGGGAAGCAGACTGGAAATGTGAACAATACAGAGGGAGAAAGAGAGAGCCTGAAGGGAAAGCCTCCCACATGGTGAAGTTACATAAGAACAACTGGAAGAAAACTGAAATAAGTTTGGAGACAATGAATTTATTATGCTGTTGGATTCTTCTCAAAAGGAGTTAACTTAATTTAAATGTGCAGTTTAATCACACAGTGCTGTTTAAGTTATACAGTCAACTTGGGGGTAGTCTAATTGAGCTGTGAAAGACCTTGTTAGAAGTAAAAATATATATTATTTTGCAGCCGGTGAAAGATAAGACTAAGCATCTAGTAAAGCGTCTTGCATTTTCAAGCAAAATAGATACACAGTGTGCCAAAAAAAGAAGAAACATTTTATTTTGTACTGCAGTTCTGATCCCATTATTTTTGGAGTCGGTGGAAGGCAGGCCAGAAAGTTGACCAAATCTGTCTTTCAGGGATTTGTACATAAATGTCACAAATTGTTCAGGTAGAGCTGTAAGAACATCAGACCAGAGCTGGTTCATTTCACCTTCACTTCCACTTTAGCCAGTTTCCCCGGAGTCACAATAAAGTTGAAGATGACAAATCGCTTTGTTCCAGCCCAGGATAGCACAAGGTCACCATTACAGCACAAATCTTACCACTCCTGCCTTGGGTACAAACACACTGGGGCTACTCTCCAAGGGGAAACAGATAAGAGAGAACCCAGTGCCACAATGAAGTTAATCTTTTTGCATTGTGTCCAGCTAACACAGAAGGATTTTCACTAAGCGACCTCAGGGGACATCAGACTAAAGGGGATTGGACCTACTGTAAGATTTTTCCATCAGTCATCAACCTGTGTTTTTTTTTTTTTTTTCAAATCTCAACAATTAAATCAAATTTGAACTATGAAGGAAAATAAGAGTACAATATAAAGAAAGGGTTTCAAATGTGGAAACTATCCAAATGCACCATTTTATTGCCAAGAGGTCAGTTAGACTATAAAATAGGGAAAAGACTAGTGTGTCTATGTCTGAAAATAAAAAAGTGCCTTGTAAATCCTGGCCTAATCGTTCAAAAACTCATATGTAGCAACAACACTGCAGGGGTTATATGTTATATGCCTTTTTCTTACCAGATTCTGAGCAAGAAACAGAATGAAGTCACTTTTAATGTTATTCGTGTTATCCCTGACAATATAAAAAGGCTCAAAAGATCTTCCTTGCTTTTCAACATTATAGAGACCCATGGACCTGGGGACTTTTATTTATTTTAGTCTTGATTTAAAGATTCATGCAGAGGAAAAACGTTAGAAATGTGTCCATGATGGCTATATTCGTTAAAACTCTTACAAGACAAACAACAGCATATAGAGAAGAACAAGAAACACAGTTTCTACAGATAATAATGGCATGCACTGATAGCATGGATACGAAAAAGGTACAAAACAACAGAGAGAAAAGCAAAAGATGAGCACCCACGGTAGGAGGAGGCAGTTTGAGAATGAAGAAGGTAGGAGGGGTCAAAAGTCACAAGAGAGAGATCAGAGATCAGAGGTTTTATCGACCTACCATTAATTAGGCTGGCACTGCCAGGGGCATTAATGCCTGCAGCCCCATCCGTGGCTATAGTTGCGATGGGGTGGATAGGGGGATGGGAGCAGTCTAGCCAGTAACAATAAGGGCCAAACATGAATAAACAAAAACACACACACACGCACGCCCACACACAAACACACCCACACACACGTGCACACCCAAGACAGTGAACAGAAATAACATGGTTATAGCACATTTAAGAGATTCATCATATGTAGACTGTGTGAAGACCGTGTGATTAGTGTGGAGAAAAAAATGCATTTGCAAATGTTTTTATTATTATTATGTATTTAGCTGATGTTAGATTTGATAGAAGATTTTTATCAAATGTTAATAATAAGACAAGTATAACAGTGGACGGACATGAAACATGAAATCTGAACATAACATTGGGGGAAACAATAAAATAAAACATGAAACCACAGCTACACTAGAAGTAAGTCAGTTGTCAGACAAATTTAGACACCTGTTTGTTTCTGTGCAATGCATTTTACCCATCAAATTTCATGTATTGTCAATTGTGCCCCAAACCGTTAGCGATATTAACTTTTATCAAAACCATGTTATTCGTGTAATATCGTTTAGCAAAACAAAAATCCTAATTTGAGCCAAAAATTTTAAACAAATGAGCTAAAATTAAAACTAAAGTCAAACTCCCCAGTCCAAACTAAACAAAAAATAAGAGGGATCCACCTCATTAGCCAGTGAAACACACATGTGCCAGCCAGTTAAGTGAAGAGACTAGTGATCTTTAACAGGAAACATAGTAATATATCAGTTTTTTTTTTATTTTCCATAGTTGTTATAGTTGCTATTTTTAAATGATAAACATGGGAAATTTTTATTATGTTTTAGTGTCCTTTTGGTTTCAGCAAAATTAAAACAAAGCGTGGTGCATAAATGTTTGTCAGTTTCATTATAACTTAATTTTTCAGTCATCTCATTTAAAAACACAGGACTTCTGTGATTCTGGTCTCAAATTTTCACAGCAGATCCATCTCATCCAACATCTGGCAGATATGATTCTTTAAAAAGTCTTAATCCTAACTTTGTCAGAGCTGTACTATTTAGACCAAATGTGAATCAATTATTAAATGCAAAAGGATATTCAAATGTGTGGCAACATTTTGGTATGATTTTGATCATGAAATTGTCAAATTATCATTGTTGATCAGTAATTATTATTCATTTTGAATCATCATAGAAGATTTTTTTTCCCCTGGTTTAGCCAATCAAATTAGATATATAAAAACCAAAAAAGTAAATGAATGAATATTATAGCAGCGATGCACCTAAAACCGTATTGTTGTTGAAGAACTGTAGTTATTATAAACATCACACTAAAAAGACACACAGCATTAGATTTAAGCTGGAGGGATGATCTAACAAATCTTTACCTTTTTATAATATCACTACATGTTTCCATGCAAGCTATTTTTAATTTAATGAAAATACGGAAGTGGTAGCAAAGACACTACTAAAAGGATAAACTGTGCACATATACATATTAAGATGTAAAAAAGTACATCTTATACAAGCTTGTACTAACTAGTTTACACCCTACTGCTGGTACATGTGTTGTGCACCCACAAGGCTATTGCTCTCATATCATTGTTCTGTAATACAGCAATGAGATGAGTCTGAAAGCCCGTTCTTATTCATGGCATTCAACACGTCTATGAAGCAGGGCTTATGTTGGATGCTAGCTAGTTAGTCTGATGAGTGCAGAGCCTGTTATATGAGGAGAGGATTATGCATTGTGAAATGTGTTATCTATCAACACTTAAAAAGATGCAGTGTTGTGATTATGATGCTTCTCTTTTTAAGTGAGGAGTTTAACAGAAGCAAGGTTGCTTTGTTAGAGAAAAGGGTAGTCTAGCAACAGTGGTTTACTGGTAAGCATTAGGGGTTAAAGATCAAAAGGTTCAAGTACTGTACCACTCCCAGGGGTCAGAGAAAGGTGATACTCTACCTGTATTCTGGTGTCCGTCTTCCACTGCCCCTCCTTCGAGGCAAATTTGGAACGATAAGAGAGTAAGGACAATGATGCACCTGAACCCACAGAACCTGCATACTGCAGCTGATTACTGAGCCACCAATACTGATATCATACAGTATCTATACACATTCACTTAGTGTTGAATACTGTATTACAAACACCTACAAAAGGTGGACATTTGTCCATTTGTGAGTTCATTCTTTAGAACCCCTCTGTTTACAAAGACAGTTAAAACACTGATATTGTGCAATGAGGTATACAGACTTTGAGATCATAAGGTAATGAAATGAGAAAAGCTTGTTTTCAGGGGTATGTTGCTGGGCAACACTGACACAAAAGCAAATTACTCAGTACTCCTGAGTATGGAGCAGGTTATATATAAGAAGATTATATAAGGATCAAATTATCTTACCTTTCTTCTCCTTTTTCTCCTCTTCCTCCACGCCAGCCCCCAGCAGTGTAAAGATGATTCCAGTCTGAGAGTTGACACCGACAGCCGTCACCACCATGCGGCCCGAGCCCTCCATCACATGGGTCCCTAAAGAAAGCGCAGCAGTTTCTATATTACAGATATGCATACTTTCAGTAACTTAAAAAAAGATAAACACTTTTGTTACTTTTTAGAGCTTTTCTAGCAAAAGTTGACTGTTAATTTCTATAACAGCTCATTCCTAATACAAAGACTTATGCGACTAACTTGCTCAATCAATAACATTAAAGCGCTTTACAAACAGGTTAGTTGATCTTGTTATGTCCCAATCTTAATAAAATCATATCTATCAATGAATATGCAGAACCTGTAGACTAGGAGAAAGGTTATAGCAGCAGACGCTGTCTGGCTTCCATTTATATACAGAGTAATACTGGCTAATCTTGTTACAGTGGGCTTAGCTGTATCCATGTGAAGAGTGCATAGAGAGCAAAAGAGGAATACGTTGATTGATACTGCAATCTTGAGACCCACTGGGAACTGTCCAGATTGGGTATTTGGTATTTTTTTTATTCTTTCAGAGTTAGACTGTTAACAGTGACCAGTGCACTCAGTAGGGTAAAATGGGAGTCTTGACGCACTGGATAGCAAGTAAGGTGAAGGCATGCTTTAAAGGTTACATTTGGTTATGGTGAGGGTAACATTATGTCCTGCTTCTATTTAACATTCTAATCTAATGTTCATAACTAGCCAGTATGGAGTGTGACATGTTGCATAGCGGGTGTGTCATGCTTCCTGACTGAAGATTGATCCTTCTCATTATATCCAGTGGGCTCAAATCTAGTTAAGGGTAAGAGGAAAGCATCATGTGTGGTAAAGTTTGTCAGGACCACAAGGCTGCAGCTTGTCTCTTCTTTTGGCCTGATACATTTTTTATTTATTTATTTTGTGTTGGGTCAGTTGGAGGGATTCAGGAGGAGGAAAACACTGATGTGATTGATGATTAGCGTTACAGCAGGATGGCAAATTGGTTGTTGTGATTAAAGGAGGCTGTGTCACACAGCACTCTCCTGTTGCATTACCTATACTGTTACTTTAGAATGGCTTATATATCAGTGTAGCTGATGTCAGGCCTTTGATTCACGTAATAAGACATGATGGGCATGTCGCTGTTAAGGAACTGTCCACATGCTTTTCTGAATCTCCATGCTGTGCAGCCACCTATGGTCTTCTGTCACTTCTGCTCATTTATGCATGACAGTGACATCACACATATTAACAAGCAACAAGAATCAAACCAGAACACAAAGCTGGCTTTCATCGATCACAAGTAAAGTGAGAAGCCAGGAAAAAGTGCATATTGATTCCAAATTTACATCAGTGGCTTCACTGACCTAAAAATGGGGGATTACTATATGTGTCAAAGGGATTAAAAGTCTCAAACATCTTAAAGACAGAGTTCTTCAAAAATCATGAGTAATAATTTAAACTCTCTTTCATTTCATATAAAATGTGCTAGAGTGGCAAGTTTAACACACTAATAATGTGCCAGACTTGTATTTGCACACAGAACATCATTAACCTTGGGGAAAATAAGTTGGTGTAGGTGAATACGAGGGTAATTAAAGAAGGCAGCAAAAAGTCACACAGCTAATTATCTGCAGCAAAACATACTAATATGATCCGATTATCCCACATTTCTCTTATCAGGAATATTCTTAAATTCTAATAATCCTGTAGTCCAAGAACCCCGCTTGTGTTTCTGCTGCACCAAAAAGCAAAATAGGTAAAGAGAAACATTTGATTAAAAACAATGTTTTTCAAGCTGTCACTGGCAGAAAAATCCCCCAGACTTGTCTATTTGTTGTTTTGTTTTTCCAAACAACATGCAGGGAAAAATGGCTGTTACAAACACTATATAACATTCATAAACTACACTAAACTGAATCCATACCAGACAGCAGCATTGGGTCCTTATCTGCAGACTTCTTGACGTGGTCAGACTCTCCGGTCAGTGATGACTCATCAATCTTCAGGTCATTACCCTGGATCAACACTCCATCAGCAGGAAGCAGATCACCTGCAACAATGAAAGAGGCTTTGTTGCTTTCTAAGTACTAAAAAAAAACAGGCTCACTCAGGATAACCACATTTATTCTGCACCATTGTGAGGCATTACTGACAGTTGTCACTCACATTATGGAATTTGAAGATGTGCATGTGTTGCTCAGCATGCATGGGGTCAGTCTGCAGCTAATTAATTGCGTGAATGTAGCTTAACTATGTTTAATTGCTTAAGGTGGACTTCACAACTTTAATCCCCTTTTGGAAATGAGGCTGTAGTCTATTTTCAGCTTATGAACCTAGAAAATTACTTTACACAGAGCCAACTGTGGTAGCCAGTAAGCACGTCCAACGAAGCCAAACTAATCAAAATATTCTAGGAAGTTTGATTAGTTTTGGTCCATAATCAATTATTGTAATCTTGACAGTTTTGTTGCACCTACCATATTTGATCTGTGCGATATCCCCCACCACTATGTCAGCCACAGGCAGCTGGATGACCTGGCTACCACGGACCACCTGGAATTTCTGCTCCTGCTCAATGCGGCTCTGCAGCCCACGAAACTGCTTCTCCTTTGACCAGTCATTGAAGGCCGTCACCAGCACCACACACACTACAGACAACAGGATAGCGGCACCCTCAATCCAGCCAGCATCTGCCTCACCCTCATCTTCCACTCCACCTGCTGCTGCGCCACAGGCTGCAATTTCAGAACAGTGACAGAAAAGAGAAGCATAGTCAAATAAAGTATATTAGATACATTAGATATTTACACACACACACACACAGAGACACACACACATATGTGTGTGTGTGTAAATATAGATAGATAGATAGATAGATAGATAGATAGATAGATAGATAGATAGATAGATAGATAGATAGATAGATAGATAGATAGATAGATAGATATGCATGCACATGTAAGCACACTGCATTTTCGTACATGGATAAATGCTGACGTACTCTGTTCACACAAATGAAATCAACAATTTCATACATAGGTATTTACATTTACTACTAATGAACACTTCAGAAAAATATACAAAGAGATGTAATCAAAGCTCAAACTGGAAACAGAGAAGCTGCACATAAACACAGCTGTGACTGTGTGTGTAATGTCTTTGCAATTGCAGTGCATATAAATTATGCTGAGCCTCAATGTCAGCAAGTTCTGGGAACACAACTTAACTTCCCTTCACATTAAAAAGGAGTAAGGGTATACAGTCTTAGTAATTAACTTATTAAAAAATTAACTTATTAACAGCCCTTATGAAATTTGAGTATTTGATCTGTGAAAATACTGCAATCTAAAAATTTATTTTCCCATATTATTCAGTGTTGGAGCTTCCTAAAAAAAAAGCATAACGCTCTTTGATGCCTGTCTGCACACACTGCAGTCCTGAAAACTATAGCCAATTATTCCTCATACGACTGATGACAGCATTTCACAGGCTTAGCCCGTGAACATTCAAATGTAGGCTCTAAATCTGTCTTCTCTCTTAGGGGGAAGCTTGTACTCTCATTCAAAACGCTCTCTTGATTTCAGGTTGATGCTAGAGTGTGGGCAGTGACAAGGTCAGATGACGTACATATTTTAGATTTATTTAATAATCTATTCCTTATGAACTGGCTTATGGAAATTATTTGTATGTGCAATATGAGCAATGACTGTGAAATTACATGAACTCTCTTTGAAAAAACCTTAAGTGTATTTACTTCTTCTTTCTCTTGATATATTTGTTCTACTTCAAACGCGGCTCTGCATTCTACTGGCTGTGCCCTGACATATTGGGGTATATATGGGAATGAAACAAGGCCTATTCCCAGCCCTCCTTGTGCAGCTTCATGTAATTCTCTCGGAGCTATTGAGCTGCACACTCCTGGCTAGCGGACTTCAAAAGCCCACAGCGGAGCGATTTGCTTTGCACTGTAAAACACTTGCAGCTCACAAGGGAATGAGCAGAAACCCCATGTTACAGACATTACATATGCAGGATGTGCTTTAACCAAAAACCAGACTCCAAGAAGCAATTTGGACCAACTAGTATGCAACATAGTGACTCCAATCAATATGATGTTCATTAAGTAGATACACTACATTAATTAACAGATTATAGCCTCCTTGATTTGTACTCCATCCGTACGCACAAAAACGTACAAAACCATACACTATGTACTCGCTACGATCAACACATTTAGACAAACATGGTATTTAGTTTTATGTCGTTTAGCAGGGACAAATGCCCCCTCACAAAAAATCCTGTGATTTTTATGTTTTCTTTTTGTGAGAGACAGCTTGATACTTACGAATGCAACAGTGTGCATATTTTGACATGGGTGTGTTAGGCAAACAAAAAAGTACCCAATAAAGCTTTTAAGAACAAAATGAATAAAAACACTGATCTGATCTAAAGCAATTCAATAGTACTTTGTTATTTTTAAAGAACATTGTTAAATCATCAAATAGTCCTGCAGTAGTTTCCCTTCCCTTTTCTTTTTTTGTAACTGTGGTCATACTGAGTTTGGTCTATCCTGCTTGGCAAGACACTGATGGTGACACGGTCAGTGAGTAGCTGTCCATGGTACTGAAATGACGTTTCTTCACACACTAATGCAGCAAAGCACTAAAGCATCTGAAAAAGACGAAGAGCAAAATATTGCATCTACTGCAGCTGACCTTGTCAAGGACATGATTAAATAAATGTGCACAAACCTGTGACAGACTAGTGACCTGCATGGGGTGTACTCTCCTTCTTGCCTTATTACTATTAGAATGAACTCCAGTTGAGTAAGTAGTTAAGAAAATGGATGAATGGGTGGATTTCTATATGCTCCAAAGGGAACTTTCACATTTTGCTTAATCATGCTGATTTCTATATGGGTCTTTCAAAGTTTTCCTATGTTGCATCTTATGTGCTTAGACATAATAATGAGCCTTCTGATTCAACTGCAGTGAATCTTTTTCATATGGAAATGAGCATTAAGTCATCCCACCAGCTTCTATTTCTGGACTCTTGAGCTTTTTTGATCTATTTATAAAAACAGTAAACGAGCAGGGAGAGATGTGTGGGTTGATGGTGTGTGATCAGATTGGGGGGGTCGTATTAGTTCCCCAACACACAAACACACACACGCCATAAATATGTTTTCTTGTCGTCAGACTTTCTTTGTCTTGGTATATGTATATGGACAAATGTATAGGTGAAGAAATGCAATATTTGCTTATCACATATATTTAATTTGTTTTCTTTTGTTTTAAAATGCAGTTTACTGCATTAATTTAATTTATACGTAGTATTTCTGCCATTTTATTTGGTCAAATTTGAAAAAAAAGAAAGAAATTATTGCATCAATCCAAATCATTTCTGTGGACTATTCTTTCATTATTATCATCCTTATCATCCTATCATCCTTGTTTTTGTTCTCACATTTTGTGAGAGATCTGAATCTCTAAGTATCCTTCCATTTCTATGACCTTATGTCCATCTTTGCCTTTGTCTGTAACACACAAACACATATTCATTTGGGATTTCTCTGAATTAGGTGAGACAAAATGCTTTGAATTCATATCTATCTCAATCGCCCTGATACTGGCTTCTATTCATAACAGTTTAGGTCCCTGATTTACATCCATACATATTCATATCATCTGTGAAAAGAGACTTGCACACTGGCACCTATTCTGCTGCCGGTTAAAGAGAAGCTTGATAATGTATCTACAGATAGTGCAGTTATTAGCATTACGATACCCTCGGCATTTCTTTGCTTTATTTGATACAGGGAGTTCTTTGATAAAGCTAAGCAGCTAAAACGACACAAAGAACAGAAACAAGTGTCTTGACATCATAACTGATGATCAGATTCCAATTAGGCAAATTTATAGTGTAATTATTTGACTGAGTTAGTAAATCATGTATTGTTTGCTACGCTCAAACAACTAAACATGGATTAACTGTGAAATTACTAAATAAACACATCCAACTAATGCAATGGTAACCACTTCTTCATTTTCTAATGTTTCCAGCCTGATGAGACTTTTTAAACCCCCTAAAATTATGACTTGTCCCTTTGGCAGGGTAACTGAATTCCATTACTGTGATAAGGCAAGGCGCAATGACTGATGTAGCTGACTCAGCACCTCGTTATGGTCTCTGTCTTCATTTCCTGTTTCACGGCTCACAAGGCTGATGTATGGGCCCTGGGAGCTCAAGGTTATTTCTCTACTCAACACTTCATTAACCTTCCCAGTACCTTTCTTACACACATTTGACACAGTCATAATCTGCACAAACGAGCACACACACGCACAACCAAAAATTAGCCCTATGCTTGATGAGTCACTTGACCTCTTGAGGCAAGGCCACAAACAAAGTATGACCAGCCTCGCCAATTAAAAAGTGTGTGTGCAAACATGTAGGTGTAAGCACGTTAGCCCGGGCGAGTCAGGTCAGAGGAAGTGATGCCAGTGCGCCAGCACAATTATAGCCCCACTTCCATTCCCCGCAACAGAGAAGATACCACAGATAATGGCGCAGAGCAAAAATGTACAGACTTTAAAGTCACAGGAGCTGTTTCACTCACACTCTCCGCCAGTCTCCCCGGGAGGGTGGTAAAAAGAGAGACCCAGGGAGATCAGGGCAGCGATCTCCAAGATGATGAGGGTAACGTCCTGCAGGGCCTCCCATACCAGTTGCAGGAAGGTTTTTGGCTTTTTTGGAGGTATCAGGTTTTTACCAAATATTTCTTTCCTCTTGTCCAGGTCAGTTTGGGCACCTGCAAGACCTGAAAATGGAAGACAGAAATAGATAGGGAGACAGAAGCAGATAAAGAGTTAATGTTGCGTGGATGCTTTATCCATCCATCCATGCATCCATCAATTTTATTTTGCTTATCCAATTTAGGGTTGTGGGGAGGTTGGAGCCTATCCGAGCTGCCATAGAGTGAGAGGCAGAGTATCCTGGATAGGCTGCCAATCTGTCGCCCTGCTAACACGGAGAGATAGACAACGATTCACATTCACACCTATGGGCAATTTAGAATCACCAGTTAGCCTAACCCCACTAACTGCATGACTCTGGACTGTTGGAGGAAGTAGGAGTACCTGGAGAGAATCCACACAGATATGGGAAAATGTGCAATCTTTTTTTAATAGCATAACATAGCACCACAAACAAAATATCTCTAATTACCAGTTTGAGTCATGGTGGACTACAGCTCTGCATTCCTTATATAATTCTGCTCGGGAGATAAGGACCTTATGCTTTGACCTCATCCACCTCCTCGTATGCCATGAACTACTGCACATAAATATCTTTTGCTCTTTTATGTGAAGAAATTCATACTGGCTGCTTGAGGCACAGTTTACTTTTAGATTACAGCCCAGAAAACGATTCTCGTACACGAGCCCAAATTACAACAGTTTCAATGCTTTGACAAGAGCCACAGTTGAACATTATAACGCTAATAATAAGGACATTATATAATCACAGAAGGTTAAGATCTATGCAAAAAGGTTTTGGTCTGTACAGTTTTATTGATTTGAGGGGATCAAATTCAGGGGATGATATGAAAAAAAAAGCATTGTGGTGGATTTTGTATCTCTTACCAGCATTCTTCGCTTACATAATGGCCTTCAAATTTGTGTATAACATGTTAAACTTAATATATATATAAATGTTCATCTATAAAATCTGATTTATTACAGACATTACATCAAGCTGCATTAATCTACCCGGCCGCTGTTCGGTGTTTGCTGAGCGTGCACATAAGCCCAGTGTGTTTTCACGGTTGCTCTCTCTGTCTCTTTCCCCCACAAATGCAGACATTACCACAGCATTATGTCATGCATAGTGCGTCACTGGGTTTCCCAGGAGTGGCCCTGGATTGCACCTGATAACATTGCTGCTGCATGACAATGTTTCACATGTAAATGCGCACCGATTCCCTGCGATAAATTACTAACATTTGTGGAAAATAAGTGGTCATCCACTAAAGGAGAAACGAGAAATGATGACAGAGCTGTTTAAAAAAAGAAAGGAGCAAAAATATACAAAACGGAGACGGTGTAGGAGAGAGGCAGGAGATGGGAACAAAAGGAGGGAAGGCAGGAAAGAGAACAATTCCCAGCTCTTACGATGGAGAATGCCCCGGTTACAAATAGATCAGTCTATAAATAACCTCATTATCTATTCCCTTTTAATTGTCTCTTGAGAAAACCTAGCATGTACATCCATTGATCTCCACAGCATCCTGCCTCACATCTTACACAAGCATGTGTATGTGCTTGTGTGCGCACATGTGTGTGAGTATAAGCTCGTGACTCTTGAGCGACTGCTTGAGCTTTGTGTGTGTGCATGTGTGCGTGTGTGTTTAATAAGCTTGGCCAAGCATGCCTGCAGTTGCTTGCAATATCAAACAGTAAGAGTAGAGCTCATATAACAGGGCTTTAGCCAGTTCCAGTTGGTTAGACACACACACACACACACACACACACACACACACACACACACACACAAAAATAAACGCTGCTTATAAATACATATTTACATGAACCCTTTCTATCTTTTAAAAAAGTCAATTTCTGCTGATACTGCAGTGATATATGTTTTTTAAAATAAATATGACAAAACAATGGATGCATATACTAATCCTAGCATTCACTTAGATGATATCTGACCTGTTATGTATTAGGCAAAATTCTTTGTGGCGTTACTTTGGTTTAAAATGACCTTTAACCTTGTTAAAACTTTAAACTACATTCTCCTTAAATGCCCTTGAAATGCAAGCTACACTGTAATCAATCTCCCCAGTCATTAAATACTCAGTGTTTCCTGGAAAAGCCTCTGCTTAGTTATCTTTCATTCCCGGATCACTGATTACAATACTGCTTACAGAAAAACATCTATTTGGCCTTTTATGAAATATTGCTTGCCATGTAAATGCTGTCAGTCTACCCAACTAACTGCTCGGGCAGTGGAGGCAGTTTAAACTGTGGTGACACACAAATGAGTCACAACTTTCTCAGAAAGGATCAAGGCTGATTGCAAAGGAGTCTTTGTGTGACCATTCATTACCAAGTAATGAAACTCAAACACAACAAGCTATAATGTCAACAGCATGCAAAGAACATGAGCGAATGGCAAAAACCCCCCAAGGTATTTAAATCAAATGTCAAACAGTTCTCTGCTTTTATTAAAGTCATTGATGGTTTCATTTCATTGTCATTTTTCCGCTGCCTTCATAACTTCAGTAGCCCTTCTGTCTCCATCACCCCAACACTACTCCACCTCACTGTACCAAACACGGAGGTTTGTCTACAAAGCACTAAAGTGTGTTACCTCTAAGACTGTAAAGCCCTTCTTCCTCCGCTATTTTCCAATTCCACTGCTATTTAAAGAGTCATTAGCCCGTAGCTGTGCCAAACGTAAGCAGTTCCCGTTTAACAGCTGATATCTTTATATAACCTCTATGTGCTGTGTTTGATCATGTGTCTGTTTTTTCTTCATTTACTTGTTAAACAAACATGTTTTCATTTTTACAATGTTTTTTATTTGTTATTCCTCTTCTGTTTCCTTCTGTAATACTGTCTGAACTATTTTGTGTGTAAAGTGCTACACAAATAAATTCAGATTCAGATTAAGATTCAGAAGACTTTATTTATCCCTGAGGGGCAATTGAGAGACTGACCTTGCCGACCGCACATACAATACAAAAACATCACATTGGGGAGACAGGTCAGACTAGGTAGCTGGCCGGTCAGCCGCATGAGCAGCGACCCGGAACCGGACTTTATTGTAGACATAAAGTCACTTTATGTCTACAATACTGATGGAATAGTGGGATAAGATAACTACACAGTATTGTTTAAATATCCTTTGGGAAAGAAAAGGGAAATGTCATTAATATACCAACAACAAATCCTTTTTTTTGTTGTTTTTTTCCCACTTCGATAAACGTTTAGATTATTTTATTACTCGTGGAAAAGACTGCATCACAGGCTATCAGTAATGACTTTTCTTGGTATTCTGGTTCAGGGCTAAGATAAGCTGTCCAAACTTCTGTAACCTAAGAGAGATTTTGGCTACAAAAACATTTTCAGCTCATTGTGATCAGAAAACTTTTTAAGCAGTTTTTTAGTTCCCAGTGAGGATTATTAGCAATGCATCAATTCTACCTTTCCCCGACGACTCTTCTCGTATACTAAATTCCTGGCAATATATTTATCAGTCAAAAGCAGCAAGACCTGAGATCAAAATCCACAATGGCAAATGGCATCGGCCTAACATCCGAATTCCAAATGACAAGGGACAGGAAAAGGAACTGTAAAAAAACAAAACAAAAAAAACCCCTGCATGAAACGAAATTAGATTTTTTTTTTTTGCACTCAGAGGGAACATGATGGCATATTTTAACAGTTGCCCTTTTTTTGTCAGCAACTAAAAATAGATCTCCATGGAAACACTATGCATCCCACTCGTTGAGTGGAAATACCCGCAACTCTCAACCTCAGAGAAAGTGTGAATAAGTAAGTGGGTGTCAGTTTTTGTGCGCTTCGTATGCGTGTTTTGTGTTAAAGCGAACGCATGCCTGCGTATTTGTGTGTGCGCAGACCGAAATAACGAGATGACCTCTAAATGTCCTTGAAAAGTAGGCTCGTCAGCGTTGTGCGGGAAACAAAGGGTGTTTTTTTAAAAATACACATAGTGAGCTGAAGGTCGTTTTTTGAGGTGTTTCAGCAGGTCCCTTCACACACTCCCCCCCCCCTTACACTTGTCTGCCTCAACTTTTTTTCCCCTCTTTCACTGTGCGCTAAAGTGTCCAAAACAAGTTGCCATGGCAACACAATTCAATGATGATGATGATGATGATGATGATGCTGATCCCCCCGCCACCCCCCAAAAAAGCAAATCAATAGCTTCAACATTTATTTTCAGCTTTCACCATTTTGAAAGGGAAGTGGGGGGGGGGGGGGGGGGGGGGGGGGGCGCTGTTGAGGTGTGACTCACAGAGCACAAGAGCAAGAGAACAAGAAGAACAGAGAGATGGGGACTAGGCTGGATGTGGAGTAACTCTATGAATAATAACCCATCAGTGGATAAAATGTGGATAATTATCATGCTCTTATTAGAAGAGGGATTGATGGAGAAATGTGTCACAGTGTCCTTGAGAATGACCTCCATAATAATGACATCATTTTATGCCATAAAGGAGAAGAGGTTTGTTACCGTGTGTGCAAAGGCAGAATAAAGGCAACATGGATAAAATGGGCAGGTATAAAATACTCTAAGAAAACACTATGACATGTAAAAAATCCGGTATAAATGATGCATTGTGGCTGCAGAGAGGATGTGAGACAGACAAAGGTAGGAATGTAAAATTCAGAGAATACTAGATAAGGACACATTACTACAAGAAAAGGAAGAAAAACATATGTAACAAGCAAAAAAAAGAAACACCTTTCTGTCCTCCAAAAATCTTTTAGAATGACTTTTTACTTGTCCTTGCTTTTACGCTATATCTTTAATTCTTTACATTTATTCACGCA
This sequence comes from Perissodus microlepis, assembly GCF_051167445.1. Lineage (NCBI taxonomy): Eukaryota > Metazoa > Chordata > Actinopteri > Cichliformes > Cichlidae > Perissodus > Perissodus microlepis. Next base: position 20,297,346 of record NC_140465.1, on the reverse strand, counting down.
TCTGTATTAAAATACTCTTGTATGCTTAATATATTTCATATACTTGGCCAATAAAGTTGACTGTGAATCAGTTAGTCTGTGTGTAAACACTGATGCAAATGGTTCATGGCTTAGTGATATTGTTTAATATATAGTATATTTAATCAAAGTTCAGTTTCCAAGGCGATGCATTTTCTCACAGCACACATGCTGCCAAGCTGTTTTCTTTTTTGATGAAAATAAAGTTCAGAGAGTCCTGCAAAAAATAAATAAATAAATAAATGAATAAAATAAATGTGAGGAGATAGAAGTAAGCAAAAGCCTGAATTAGATCTGCTGACCCATGTCTCACATGCTGCTCCCCAACTGTGTCTGCTTCCAGCAAAGAGGACACTCTGCCATTCACCACAAACAGTGCTTAAAGCGTGTCTGATACTTTTACTGTATGCATGCATGCCCATACATGTTTAAGCTGATGGGGTTTTTTAAATACTGTTTTCATTCTCTGCAGATGCTGATCCCCGGTATCCACATATAGTAAGAGAATATGTGCAATCACGTCTTTTAAACATGGTATGACTGAATATTTGGGGTTGCCAACAGTGTCTTTGATGGACATGAGTGTACTCTAGTTTAAAGAGTTGTTTTGTCTTAGATTTATAGACTATTTAATCGGTGCTTGGGTGCACAGATTCTCTAGGGACTCCACAGTGTGTCAAGATTCAGAGTGAAGAGGCCATGGCAGGAGGCTTGTTCTCCACGCACCACATATGCAATCTTACAGTTTGGCTCAGAGACCAGATTATAATCAGACATATTTTCAGAAGCCAGAGATGCAAGGAAACATAATGCTCTGTGTGTAAGCATGAATGAAAATTCTTTCATTTCATGAGGATTCAAGGTCACACAAACACTAATATGTGAGTACATGCACATGCACAAGCATACATTTATCTTTCCTTCTCCTATGGTCAGCCCCAGCTAAAAGCTAATAGGCTGGAAACTGAAACTATGCAAAACCATGGTTTTTGCATAAGTGCACAATAGTGCTGTCCAGAAGTTCAGAGCCACCTCTTATTTCTTTATATTTTGCTCTCAAAAAGCCAGATTTTCTTGGAATTTGCTTAAAGTGGTCTTGAGCAATAGTTACTCAGGCTTTCTGCAGGGCTTTTACCAATTTCTTTGCAAACTAACCTTTTTCTCATTATTTTTCAGGTCGGTCCATACAGCTGGCTATTTTCAGACTAATCTTTTTTGTTTGTTGGGCCACTTAACACTGACCTGTAACTCACTCAAGCATTAAAAAAGGCACTTAACTGAAGGGGTGAAGCAGTATTGTGTCCACATATAACAGATAAACATAAAAAGTACAACCTTTAAATCATATCTTATTATATTATATCTGCTTTTGTTTAATTTTCAATAACAACAAAGAAAATACTGGTTGACAGGCATAAAATAGTATTTTTGCTCCAACAAGGTGATTCCCAATAAGCTGACATATGAAAAACATCTGTCCCTTCAGTTTATCCATCTTACTGTTTACTCTTCAGAAAGTTGGCTGTCAAGGAGCCATTGATAAGGAAAGGAGAAAAAAGATGAGGTATGCCAAATTGCACAAGAACCGGACTGAAAATCTGTGGCAACAGGTCTTCTTTGTTCCAGATTACTAATCCAAATTTGAAACTTCAAGATCAAATTATAATCAGAATGGAGGAGGTCAGGAGAGAGGTCCAGTAAGTGTCTGCAGCCATCTGTAAAACACAATGTAGGCTTTGTTGAGATCAGTGGTCTTGGGGATCTTGTCAAACGAGAACAAGGAAAAGTCTTCAACATTTTGATCCACTGTTCATTTTTCAGCGTGAAAATTATCCCGAACAATGGACTAAAAGCGTACCTCAATAGAAAAACACACAATGAAGTGCTATTGGTCATGGACTGGCCTCCTCAGAGCCCAGACCTAGACATTATTGAAGTAGTCTGAAATCACCTTGACCGATCATCTTCAAAACACAAGCCTGTCAACAACCAAAGAAGAGCTTTCAAGCCAGAAGTACTATTCCTGAAGACTACTTAAAGAAAGGACAAGCCTGACTAAGAGAGTTCAGGCTGTGGTGAAGACTAAAGGTGGCCATACCAAATACTGACTTTCAGGGAAGTTAGAAACCTACAAACTCTTTTTTGCCTTATATATTGTATTTCCATTTATGTTTGCACAGTTCTATACATATATGATAGATATAGAGTTAGTAGCTTGTTAGCTTAGCTTAGCATGACTAACGCTAAAAATAGAGGGCAAAAGCTAAACTGGCTCAGTCCAAATGCAACTAAATCCACCTAACAGTGCCTCTAAAAGTCAGTAATTAAGATATGAAAAAATACAACATTTCAACATTTTATTAGTCGGGTTATTACTGGGCCTGGTTGCCATGCAACTAATGGACAACTCAGCTAAGTTACTGTGGGTTTTTTTTCTCCAAATGTCAAATCATTAGTCTTAGACATCTACACGTCCACGTCTTACACAGCCGAGGTGATTTTTTTTTTTATTTAGCTACTACAAGCTCACATACAAGCTCACTAGAAATGCAATTTTCACTTGGTCTTAAAAGTTTTCATTACAAAGACAAATAAAATGCTAAATCTTTACTTAGTCCCCGGTGTTACATAAATTGCTAATAACTAAAAGGCTCAAATGGCAGAGCAGTGTGTCCCACCAACCACAATTAAATGTATGTTGCAATGCCGAAAATAAAATATTCACTAATGTGTGACCGTGTGTGCATGTGTGTGTGCGCATGAGAGTCTGTGGGGGCAGCTGTACAAGTGGGTGAGTTTTGCTGTCAGGCACTGTGCTCTATGAGTCTGACTCATGCGAGAAATGGCAGAGTGGAGTGAGACAACGCAGCTCACAGCTCGCGCTCTCTTACAAACACATACATACACAAAAACACGCACACCAGGCACTCTGCAGGATAACTGATAATTACTTATCATTCGTACTTTGCAGCATATATCAGCGTAAATGTTGGAAGGAAAATGTGTAGTGACAATTGAATGAACATGGAACCAAAAATACAGGCTTAAAAACATAAATAAACCATTGAATATTTAATTTAAAGCTTTGAGCCAGTATACACAGCTCCATAATGATACTTTTGTGCAGAGCTTTTTCAAAAGAATGACAAAAAAATCAATCATGAAGTATTTCTCTCTACTGAAGTGACAGATGCTCATATCACAGAATTTGAATGCCCAGAGGTTTAATTTACACCTCTTCGAAAATCTTTTTGGAGGCCTGAAAAGTAGCACATTGAGAGCAAATGTAGGGGTGGGGGGTGGGGAGCAGGCTCCTTGTGACTCATAAGCAGTTCATATGGCTCCTTTCAAAATTCATTACACGGTTATTTATTCTGTGAAAATGATGCACATGGGCGAGGTCCACACCACAAACGGGGGCGTACATTAGGGCTGCACGATTCATCGTATTAAGATCTCCGCGCAATCTCATTCTTAACAATTCTGCTGTGTTCTAATGGACAGAGATGCTGCATTGAACCTAACTTTCAAAATATTTTCAGAATTAAACAGAAAAAAAGTTTGAAATTGTGGAAACTTATCTTAAAATGAATCCACCGAAAGTGAAAAAACAGAAGAAAAATACAAGTGCCTGACTGAATTTATTAGTCAACAGTGTATCTGTTCCACCACCTGAAAGTACTGTAAAGTTAGCTGGCTCCAGTGCCCTGGATGTGGACACAACATTAATGAGACATCTGTTTACAGCCTGTGTGTGTGTGTGTGTGTGTGTGTGTGTGTGTGTGTGTGTGTGTGTGTGTGTGTGTGTGTGTGTGTGTGTGTGTGTGTGTGTGTGTGTGTTTGCATTGTAAGGGAAAATGAGACCTTGCCAGCATGTTTAGACACAACTTAGTGATAAGGGCAAAGTGTAATGAGGTCAGTAACTTCATCCTGTAATTCCAGACCGTTCAACCATTTATTCAGTCAATCAATCCACCATGTAGCTCTCATTCTTCTTCGCTCATCCAGTTAACACAAATTTACTGAGTTTTTGCTTTTTATTTATTTATGTTTTTTTGAAAGTCAGTCATTCATGAAATGTTATTGCTACTGTATTCTTTGTACCTTACAGACGATCAAATAAATAAAAGCTGTAGGTGTCTACTTACAGTAAAAAAAAAACCCAAAAAAAAAACAACCTCTCTGACTTTTTTTCCATCTGTTTCTCACTTTCTCCTTTACACATGCATACATGCATGGAAGAAACACATCTGTTGCCTACTCCACTCTTGTATGACCAGGCTGTGAATGCAGTTATGTATGAGCTGCTGTATTCATAATAGCAGAAATATAAGTGCATTTTGATTATGTAAAACATGCATGAGCTTATAAAATGGTGTAACAGTATATATTGAAAATTGAAAGAGAAAAAAATGCATACAAAGACAGTGATGCTTACTCTTGTTTTCAAAGAATACAAGAGTAAGCAGTAAGACAATTTAAAGACTATTTTAAACTAAACTCAAAGAATTTAGTTTAAAATAGTCTTGATGTCTCTAATTTTGTCACCCGGGCTTTTCCAACATTTCTAACTGCACACATACACAGTGCATGCACGCCCACACAAATCTACAATCCTTCCCCCCTGGGAGTGAAAAGGGAGAGCATCCAGGGCCAAGAGGCTGAAAGGGAGAGTGACAGTGGTCTATCTGCTGTCTCCCATCTGGGTGTCAGTCTCTGGTTTCGCCCAGGGGCTCAGATAAGCTCCGGACACAATAGGGACAGCTATTAAAATTCAAACTACCAGAGAGAGTCATGAAATAGTCATAACAGGTAAGGGAAATCAACACACTCTAATGCCCCCTTTATCATCTGTCTGTTTGAAAGCGCAGGGAAAAAACAGAGTTTGGGTTTCTGATCATTGGGTGCAGGAAATTGGACTAGAAAGCCAAAACAATGCTTTAAAATGCTAAGCTATAATCTATTCATCCATCCATCCTCTAAATATCTTATCTATCTAGGGTCACAGGAGGCTACAGCCAATCCCACCTTACATCCCCCCCCCCCTCCCCCTCCCCCCAGACATATCACTAGTCACTTTCTCACTAGTGACATGTACAGGGGACGGGGGGTACAAAACAAACACAGCGCCAACACAAGGAGAGACAACGCTCCCATATCCAAACCTACAGCTTATACATGTCTATCCATAGGGAGGAAACCAGAGCACTCGAAGGAAGACACAGGGAGAACATCTGAACTGCACACACAGAAATGCCCCAGTGAAATAAATAAAAATAAAAAATGCTGACTCTGCATCACTATTCAATGACCTTTATTAAACGAAGTCATCTGCTTTATATATGTAATTATTTCTTTTTACCATTAAAAAAAGAAAAAAAAAATATATATATATATATATATTTTTTTTTTTTTTCAAAAAATGTTTACATTTGTATTTTCAACTTTGGTATCTATATAAGCTATATAAGCCTAGAAGTTCAAACCTGGGGCCTGTTTACTGCAGTTATACTGCACAAATAGATACACCTGCTGTTGTGCTTCTAACTTACACAGTGATGTAGAGATACTGACTGAACACTGCAGCACTTGAAGTACATATAACACAATGAAGAACATAATAAAAGTCTTTAATGTGCTACGAGTGCTGCTGAATCTTTATCCTCTGAAACCTCTGCACCTTGGCAGTTGTGTCAGAAGCCTCTGCTTTGCTTCTGCAGTGAAATAATTAAATACTGGTAAAATATTTGTCACAGAGAAAAAGGCAAACTAAACTCCTTGAACCAGCTTTTCTGTGTGGAGTTTGCATGTTCTCTCTGTGCCTGCGTGGGTTTTCTCCAGGTGTTCAGGCTTCCTCCCACGGTCCAAACACATGCATAATTTGGTGATTCTAAATTGTAGGTGTAGGTGTGGATGTGAGCGTGAACATTTGTTTCTGTGTAAGCTCTGTAGTGGACTGGCAAACTGTCCAGGGTGTAACCTGCCTTTTACAGCTCAGAGAGTCTCCAGCAACACCTGCAACAACGGCTAGATAAGTGGATTTACTGAAAGGATTTTCAGTAAATTCTTTAAGTTATAAAATCTCCTAAATAGTTTCAAATATCATTAAAGTCTCCAAGAGTTTATAGGGATGCATTGAATAAGGTTTTGTAAAAATTTGAAAATAGGCAAGATTAAGCTTTTGCTTGCTTTATGATCATGGGTATGGCACAGACAGACACATTTTAAAGGTCCAGAAAAGCTTATTTCTATCTCCTTGTTTGTGCTTGTCTTTTCTGATGTGACAGGCTTGTTATACAGTTTTCAACTACTGGTAAACTCAAAGCTCAGAGACAGCTGCTCTGTGCCCTTGAGCAAGGCAGGGCTGGATCTGGTTCAAGACTATCTGTTTATGTGCCCTTGAGAAGGAAATGCTGTCTGTCTGTTTGGCAGCAGTGGTAACACCCTTATTCTGCCCCACAGCGGGAGAAAAGAGAGGAGAGAGGTCAACTCAGGAAAAGAGCTGACATGGAGAGAAACAAGCCGGTTATACAGGACTCTGCATATCCAGCTAAAAGCCCTGCCGTGCCTGTCAACTCCCTATCCAGATACTTCTGACTTCCAGCATTTCAGATTTAAGACATTTCAGCAGACAAGAACTGCATGTAGATATACAACAGCAACCTAGGACAAAGATCTAAATACTTCTACAAAGCCAGACTTAATAGGCGTAATAGCTCTAAGCAAACACAATAAATTATTTTTCAAATAAAGATATGATCCAATATAAGGTTATATCCATAAGAGAGGGCACCTAAGTTTGTTCTAAATTAATTTCCAAGTAAAAGTTTATTAAGCACATGTCTTGTTTTTTTTATTAGCACTGGATTAGCTTACAGTCACTTTTTGGATTCTAAAAAGAAATTTTACATCTTCAGCCATGTTTACTGTGCCAATCTGTACACTATAGTATAAACTCACACAGACAGACATACTGTATACTGTCATGAGTCAGCACCAGGCTCCATGGGAACAGGCCAGTAGAGTCTGGTTTTTGGCAGCTGTCCTCTTAATTCAGTCAGGCATCTCTTGGGACATGCCCAGCATCTGTGTGTGTATCTTTCTGACATTCCCTCTAAAGCTGTGATTTCATCAGAGAGTTGCACGCATATGCAACAAGGGGATATAGATACTTTAAATACATACATATTGCAGCGCATTATAAGACCACAACCATATTTGAATTAAACCCAATGTAGGAACATGAGTGTAATCTTGCCTCTTTGCACATGATTCAGCTACCCTTTATTCAGTGCTCATGAGTCAGACTGTACCCATCTTTTAAGTGGCCCTTCATTTTGACTATACCTTTCACAGTAGTCATCATGTTGACTAAAATCTGTCCAGACACACAAATATAAAAACCTGTCAAAGTCACCAAAACCATTTCTGTTGTAGTTCCTGCAGGAGGTGCGTCACCATGAAAACAAACACAGACTCACCTCGTTGACATGGCTGGTAATATCTTCAAACCAAAATTAGCACATTTGTTATGCAGGAAATCAATAATAAAGTATACAGTTAATGTATACATTGGAGGCCACTCTCTTACATAACAAATCCCTGTAGCTGAGGTTGTACTTCTCTAGGAACAGCGATAAAAGCCTAAGATAATAGTCTAAGCTTCTGAGAAATGATTGCACTTCCCAGCGCAGTGGAAAGATTCACCAGCCATTATTATTGTTCCCTAACATCTGTTAGTCCTTTTTTATTACACCGAATTAAAAAAAAAGTTTGCACTAGTTTTGTAATAAGGCATGCAAATGGTTTATTAGCTCTCACTAGCAATTTTTCTAATCTTTTATCAAAGTTTAATTGGAATCATTTAGGTTGCCAGGGTGAACCTTTATGGGTTTCTCTTTTATATCAAGCCATCCAAGTTTTTTTTATCTCTAGGTTTGATGGCATGTGAGGTAGCTGACTTCTCGTGTTTCAGTACGCTATCAAGCTTTCAGATTCAAGTGTCAGTGCAGCTGAAAGGTTATTTTTTTCCTGATTTCACATTCCTGACAGTCTAGGATCATTTAAAAGCACTTTGTCATCTTTTAATAACTGGATTTATGTATGATATCGTGCTTTATATAGTTTAATTTTACTGTTATCTGGTCACTATTTCACAACAGCTGAGCTAAAGGGGAAAAAACGTGCAAAAATACAAGAAAAAGACATCAGAGAGACTTTTGTTTGTGGGTGCACTGTAGCAAGCCCATGTTGTTTTCTTATGATTACTGCTTATCACTAATTTGCAAAGAATTGATGAATTATTGATGAGCCTTTATTGAAAACAGACTTTTTTTCATGACATCCGAAGTATTACATGAACCACTCATTAGGGCACCAGCGTAAATCTTCTTAATACCGCATATAGAGTGGTACTGCAGTGACTGACTGCTGTGCCAGATTACTGCTTCAGTCTGCCTCAAGGTCACTGCTACTACACTGCAGAACACCTGTGTGAGTAGTGGTGTACATGTCTACGTGTGCGTGTCTGCCCACAGTGTGGTTTTGCTTTCTCACAGAGCAAAATGGCTGTGTATCATTTATAATCTGTCCTCTGAGAGCCATCTCTCTCTCTCTCCCTTCTTCGCTGCCTCCAATTTCATTCCGTCTCTCTTTTTTTTCCCCTACCTCTTCCAGCCCTTTTACAGAGTCACTAGGGGAGGAGGGAGCATGAGGAGGGCAGATACAAGAGGAGCAGAGGAGGAGCAGAGCAGGAGAAATTGTCCTTATTAAAGAGACGGCAGCGCCATGTGAGAGATCCCTTGTGGGACAGAGATTAAATAGACTGCGTCAGAGGGGAACGTGCTCATGGTGCTGCGACTGGAGGACGTGATTAGTATGAACATCGGGGATGGAGAGATGGAGGGAGGGTGGAAAAGAAAGGGGGTGAGGAGGAAAGGTGTGATGAGGGACAAATAGATGAGAAAAATGGAGGTTACGATCAGAAGAGGAGAATGTGCAGAAATGTCAGAATGCACACTGAAATGTGAAGAGAACACAAGCAGGGAGGAAAACAAAGAGAATATGGGAGTGAATGCATTAGAATGAGGACTAAAGACGATGAAATGGGAGAACAGGTGGTGTGTTTCAACTGAACTCTGCAGTCCCAGAAGGGAAAGAGAGAGGAGAGGTGAAGAAAAAGAGGAAGTGAGAAAAGCAGATGACAGATGAGGGGAGAAAACACTCTCCTGGGCTATGTATAGAATTTATAAAGCCCTCATTACAGCAACAGTACAGAACATTGGGACTAAAGTGTGTAGAGTTGCATGATTAGAAGCAGTAACAGCAGTACAGCATAGTACAAAAAGAAACCAGTGGTTCCTGTGTGACTGTTTTCAGGGAATGAGTGGTCTCAGCAGTGGAAACACATTAAGCTGATATTTTGAACAGAAGCAAATCGGACAGTTTGTAATGAAGTCATAAACTGTATATAAAAGATGGAATCTTTCGGTTGGTGAAATCATATTATAAAGCCTCGAGCTAAGCAGTTTGGCTGCTGTCATCTTGGGTTTACAAACTGCACAACGAGAGGATCTGACTGAGCGTATTCTTGTACTGTAGCCAAACATATGCCAAATGTTAAGCCCACCCTTAGGCATACCCTGTGTTTTGACTCGACAGGAGACCATCATTTACAAAAAAGATTAATCATGTTGTATTTAATACGACATGAAACTAGTGATTGAAACCATAAACTAATCAGTTAAGTGTTCACAGGGGTATAAAAAAGGAGTGAGTTGGCTCATTTTCCCCTTTACTTCCAAACAACTGTTCATCTTTTTGCAACCCCTACTGGCCATTAGAAAGAATGCAGATTTCAAGCACGTTCACCTGCATTTGATTTGAAGGCCACCATATGGCGATAGCTGTGGTTGCAAAAATACTTCCAGCCCTGTAGAAATCTACGGAAAAATATAAATGGCTACCTTTTATGGTTACTCTTAACCACTGATTTTAGAACATACTGAATAAAAAAATGATATTTTTATATCTGGATCAACATGGCAAAAGCAAAAAGGCTCATCTCGAAGTATCAAAATAGGACTTCAAAAACCAGAAGGTGACATCATGGTAACTATGTCCATCGCTAAAGTAAAGCAAGGACAGATATGAAGGACAACAACACTAAAGAAAAAAACAGAATGGGAATGAGCATCAAACTCAAAAAATTCTCAGTTTAAATCAACAACAGAAAACAGGGTGGAAATATAATCATGCTGGTGACGCTAAACATGCAGTTTTTATGTCCTTTTGCCATTTATTTATATATTTATTTATATTATTTATATAATGTTTAATAACTTACCATCTAAATAAGTGTACAGAGTTGTTTGAAAATGTGGAATGTGGATTTTCCTCTACAAGGATTTTGATGCTGTGTAAACCTAATTCTAACTTGTGTCTTTGTGTGAGGAGGCAATCCAAATCTGGTTTCAAATTACATTCTGATGAATAAGCTCAGTTTTCACTTTAGAGATGGAACTGTTTACTCAAGAACCAAGTTTTCCCATGAGAAGTGCAGGCAACGTGCATGATGTGCCATCTGGTTATGCGCCGCTGGTATTACTGCCACACAAGGCCATGCAGGAGCAGTCCCCTTCTTGGATCTGTGTTCACTCAGTTACAGTCATGTTTTTTACTCATCAAAGCCTACTATGCTCTGTGGTTTATGAAAGCCAATCTGCTTAAAATGAAATTTAGTCTTTTTTTATATCGATAAAAAGTAAAGTTTATATTATGTGAAAATATTTTACTAGGTTAGAGACAGACAAGTTTAAAAATTTGGAGCTACTTTCATAGCATTATTGTATTGTTGCTAACTTAGTAAAAGAAGTGAGAATGGAAGACAGAGATGATGAAGGTTATAGATTTAGAGCAAGTCTATTTAGGCTACGCTGTACACTGGCCCACTGGGATACCAGCGACCGACCAGTACACTGAAATAGAAATGGGAGCAGAGGAAAGAAAAGAGAAGAGGGGGAGAGGTAAGGTGTGGTGATAGATAGGGATGGGAGACAGAGATAAAGGGCAGCTGGGGGGGGGGGGGTTGATTAGGAGGAAGCTTGGTGGAAGTAGGAAGGACAAATAAAGACAAAGGCAGGTAAAAAGTAAGACAACGTAAGCGAGAAGATATCCATGGCATGGTTGCAAAGTGAGAGCAAATCATTTTACCAGTTCTAAAAAGGTCAGTTCAATATGTTGAGATCTGCAGGTTTTTTTCTTGCAGACAGATAACAGTTTAGCACAGAGGGTGGGGAAAACAGCCAGCCAGCGTGATGCACAATCATCAAATATCCCTCTTGTTTGCCACTTGCAATTTAGCTTCTTTCCATACTTTTTTAAGTGCACAGACCTCTACATTTGACCTAAATTAAAGATCCCATTTGGTTACGCAAATTCTGTTCTAACAATTGAACTGAAAAATGTCACCCTCACACCTGAAAAACTTGACATTGTCTGTATAAAATGAACCAGATTAGCTTTTTTCAAACCCATGCAAGCTTGAAATAGTCCTATTAACTTTTTGTAGAGTGAAGAAGAGGCAAGAAAGTGGTGGATAGTAGACATGAGGTCGTGGTATTAAAATGATCAAGCTGCGAGCATAATCCTGTTAGATACACAATTGCAGTGCAGTTAAGGTTTGTAGCTAATTAGTTAGGACTCAAAAACAGGTGTGAAACGGTCTATGTAGTTCTAGAAGTTGTGTCCAAGCAGAGGTTGAGAGTTGTAGGTAACAGTGATAAATAAATGAGGCACGGCAAAGAAAAGCATTTTAAAGGAAAGGTGTGAGTTTGAAGAAATGAAATTTAATTATTCAGACTCAGAGAGGCTAAAACAGGTTGTGTAAAAAAAGAAAATCTGAATTTTACTATTATTGTTGCATCTTCAAAGTTTCTCATGTATTAATTAGTATTTATTGCTTAATTTAATGTAAATTACCACTGTAGTTTTGCAATGTAGAAAAACTGTCTATAAAATGTGGGCTCTAATCCCATCTATATTTACAACTGCTTCCCTGCAAATGTTTGCCTAAGTATCCTCCTACCCTCGTTCTCAGCATCAAAAACCATCAATGCTTTGAGCACTTCTCTATCATCCAGACCCTCGAGGAACGGCTGAGCTCTCTCTGTTGATTTCTCGTTCCTCCCGAGGAGGATTACTGATGTGTTGCAGCTCTCTACTGTGTCTTATGAAACCAGCAAGTCAACTCGCACGAAAAACACCTTTTCCTTTTGTCTTCCGAAAATCAGGTCATATGCTGGTCGGCCGCATGCCATATCTTCTCAGAAACTAAGCTGTAGCCTGACAGCGCATCCGACCCCTGAATGACTAATGTCATTCACCTGCTGGCTGCCTGAGAGAAACGTTAGCTCTTCACTCCTACACTCACCTTCTTGGTAACTACATCCTGGGTAAAGGTACTGAACCTCTGAAGGCTAAGAACTGGAGAACCCAGAAATTTTAAATTTAAGTGTATTTCAGTGCAGTGTATTTCCCAGAAATATAACTATTGTATGTGCTGATTTTATAGCGATTGTATGAATAATGTACATCTGGTGGTTTGACTGCAGAACTGGGTTACTGCTGAAGAGTTGCTGTAGGTTGAATGACGTGTCCACCAGTTTGGTAGATCTGTTTTGCATGAAAATTATAGCTACAAATTCAAAGCATACTATGACTGTAATATTTTTAACACTCAAATTTTACTAATCGAACTGACTCCAGATCAGCATACACGCTGTTGTGTTGTTGCTCTTGACTGTCTGATTCTTGAGTACTGGGCTGGTTTTTGAGCTTGATTGACTGGTTTCAGCTGGTTTTGTCACACAGACCTGAAGACCTGGGAATTTGCTTCCAAATACAGGATGAATCATCATAGAAACAATGTAACACGGGGGTCTCTTATGATCTAACACAGCCCCATGGGACACATTCATATTACACAACACACATGACGGCAAGCCTTATAAAATAACTTGAAAGAGCTACCAGGATCATCTTTCTAATATAATATAATGTATTTTCTAATATACAATTGCACCACCCACCCACTCAGTTTAAATTTAGTCACTGATCCTGTCAAAGAAAACAATTAATTTATCAAAAGTAATTAAGCCTAACCAGGCACCAGGGAGAAGACAGCCTGCTTGTTAGCAATAGAGCTCAGACCCTAACTGAAAAAATGACTTGTTAAATGGACTGACCAATTAAAAATCTTCAATAAATAAATATGGTATATCCTAAAATAAATGTGATAGTGTGTCTATAGTGTAGTGGTTGACACATATGCCTGACAAATGAAAGATCCCTGGAGACACAAATCCCAAGGGGGTTTGTGTCAGGAAGGGTGTATATTGTAAAAATCTGCCAAATAAAATATTCAGACTTACCTGCTGTGGTGACCCCTACAAGCAGCTAAAAGTAGTAATAAATAAATATGATACGGGTAAACCTCCTTGAGCTGAAGTACTCAGAGTAAATCCACTAAATGATACATACTCTATGGTGAATTAATAATTAATGGTGCACACATTTGATGTGATGTACTATTTTAAGTAATGCAGTCAGTATGTGACTCATATATATTGTTAACTGCACCACATAGATGTATTTTTTTCCACTTCTTTTATCTATTTTATTGTAAAAACTGGGTATATCAAGCAGAAAGCAGTATATTTTGAAGGACTGTGGAGTTCTACATTTGAAGGCGATAATCTAATGCCAGACGTTTTGGGTGATTTAATGTGAGACCTTCATAGGTTTTAAATGAGATGCATTTGTAATTATTCCTTGAGCAGATTAATTTGCTTTTGTCTAATGTTTTAAGGTAATTAAGTATGGGTGTAGACAACAGTATGTTAATGATTACAAGTCCCCTCTTTTTATTACATTAGCTTAAAAATTTTTGTGTGTTATTGCACATCGGCAGGCTGTGATCCTGGGTTAGTATTTAGTTGACTGATAAAATGTAGTATTCAATCATGTAATCATGATCCTCGTGAGAATGGGAAAATGAAATTATAATTTTATGTCTGGTATGATAATTTTATTGCTAGCTCAAATTCAATTTAATTTGAGTATCACTGTAACACTGCAGGCATTGTTTCTGCTCATATTGCGAATATGGTGATGAGCAGTAGTCACCACAATTAGATATTCAGCACAAGGCTAAAGAAGTGGCACTATAATATAAACTGAAGCGTAACCTTTTAATAGTGAGTATTTTACAGCATTACTGGTTCTTCTCTAATTAGGGAATTTTATCCAAATGTGAGGGCATGTTTTCCTGAAAAGCTCACTCGCAATTTTATGGGTGTTACAGCGGTGTTTTGAGCATATTGTGGCTTCCGCACTATAATAATTTCTTCTGGGTAAAGACCCTCCTACTCTTGCTTTTCCACAGTATTAAAGATTTTCAATCCCCCGAGCATCTCTCCATCCCCCCAATCCTCAAGGGGCAACACTGTCCATAGTTTCGTATTTCTTTGCTTTCTACCAAGGTGGACCTACTGACGTTCTGCATGTCTCTACTGTCTCTTGAGAAAACAGTCGTATCCACCAACAGTCTTCTCTCCTATCTGAAGGAAAACAGGTCATTCACCAAGCAGCTCAATGCCAACTGTTCTTGGAAACCAAGCTGTAGCCCGACAGCCCATCGAGCCCCTGAATGACTCGTGCCATTCACCAGCTGGCTGCCTAAAGGAAATGCTAGCTCTTCACCTCCCAGTCAGCCACTACATCACGGGTGTAGGTATACATCAAGGAACCAGGCTTCTGAGAAAACTGAAGGGTAAGAATCAGTGTTCTATCTGATTCTGTGTTCAGTTTTGTTTTATTCCATCTCTTTTAAAATATTTATTCACTATTTATTTAACCGTGCAATAATAATAAAAACATTTTTTTTAAAGTTTCCCTAAATTTATCTAGTTTGCTCTTATAGCCAGTGGGCGTAACCATGAGTTGACCTAGAAATGGTCTGACAGAAATGAGACGATCAGGAAACACAATCTTCTTTGGGTGTCAGCCTATAACGTTACAGGCTACCTCTGATGTCACACTGGTGACACTACACGAATACTGATCAATTATCCCAATGTCTGGGGAGGTAGATGATTTAAGTACTGTGATAAATATTCAATACGCTGGTGTAGCTATTCGAGAGGCCAATTTTTCTGCTTGTGGGGATTATGCAACCCCCATAAAAAAGCAAGTTATGCGTAGAAATAGAATAACTAGACGTGTATATATTTAAATGAATGATTTATGATGACAAAGCTATGTTAGGTATGTATTAAAAAAAACTGCTTTAAGTGATTGGGCTGGCAGAAATACAACCACCATTATGGATTTTTGCATCATGTTCTTAAATGAAAATCTGTAAGAACAAACATGCTACGCACGCTAGGGTAAAACCATAGAGGCACATCTGCATGTAAATTCTTACTGTTTTATTTTTTAATTAAAAATAAGAAGTAGGAAACAGATTAGGATTTGGATATTTTTATGCCATTTCTCTCATGCCCAAGAACCGCAGCACATCCCACATGGCCAAAATCTCTACCGTGTTGCTCCAGCGACCTGCTCCTTCAGGCTATAGCCAATTGGCTGAAAAAGAGAATGACAAGGGAGGGTGGGATGCTTTTGCAGGGGAGGGGGGAGTAAGGGGGGGCTAAATTGTCCACAGAGATTTCTGTGCATACTGAACAGGTCTAACATAGCTGGCTGTGAAGAATTTTCATTTGTCCCCTCAAACGGGACTCCCTCCCATGTGTACTTTGCTGATGTTGTGTTTATGCATTTCTCCAGGTGCTTTACAAGGTTGCTGCATGTCTGTGATTTTATCAGTGATTTTGGTATCAAAGAAGCAGGTTATCCATACAGCAGGTTATGGTAATCCATAAAATTAAAAAATAAAATACAGAACAGATACTGGAAATCTGCAGTCTGCATAGGAGGACATATTCTTCAAGAAATGGTCTTTGGTACAATAAGTACCACTGCATCCATTTTCACATTCACAACCACGCACATGCATAAATAAGCGCGGTAACTCACCTTCTGTGGGTGAGGTTTTCAGTCGTTTGCACAGTCCTTCTACTCCCCCGGAGTCCTCCTGGAGCTTGACCACCGCCTCTGTTCCACGCAGCTCCATCAACGAGCGCAGCTCCATGAGCGAGCAGCCAAAGGCTGCTGCATGGTTGCCCTCATTTCTTTGGTTCTTGGCGTAAAAATCGCTGTTGGACATGTCTCCCATGATGTCAGCTAGTTAAGTCAGTTAGATTAGTGTTTCTTATTGCTTATAGATCAAACAAAAGCTTTCACAAGAGAGCTCAGTCTCTTCCAACAAAAAAAAAATCCAAAATAGGTGTGAATGAGGCAACAGCAACAAAATGAGAAAAAAAAATCTCTTCAAAGAAAAGTAAGCAGATACAGGGATTAAAAAGCGGAAAAAATCCGTGGTGATAAATTGATGAGCAGCTTCTCTGTTTCAGGAAAGACAGATTTCAGCAGACAAAAAACCATCAGAGAAGAAAAAGAAGAAGAGAAGAGAGAGCAGCAGAGGAGGAGAAGAGGAGGGGATGAAAAAACACAAGTGGGGAGCATCCAGGTAAGCACTGGACAGCCCCAGTGGTCAGGTCCTGAGAAGGGCAGTGATGGTAGATGCAAGTCCTGTCGGTCTCAGGCTCACCACGGCTGCAGTCCAGACCCGCTCCATGTGTGGCTTCCCATTGCTGCTATTCTGCTGTTGCCTCCGCTGCCTCTCTGTCTCTACATGGTGGTCTCCCCCATCACTGCTATGGAGAAAGAGAGGAAGAGAGAGAGGGGTGGGGGGTGAATTCAGGAGACGAATTCAAGGAGGACAGAAGGTGAGGGAGGAGCAGGGAGAGGCACAGAAAGAGAGCACAGGGATGAGCGTT
This sequence comes from Perissodus microlepis, assembly GCF_051167445.1. Classification (NCBI taxonomy): domain Eukaryota; kingdom Metazoa; phylum Chordata; class Actinopteri; order Cichliformes; family Cichlidae; genus Perissodus; species Perissodus microlepis. Next base: position 20,280,370 of record NC_140465.1, on the reverse strand, counting down.
GCGTTCTCAGGGCAGGGGTGAATGCAGCGGTAGATGGTGCACGGCTGAAGGACAGCCTCTCCTGGCTGCTGCAGTAACTGTTCCTCTGCTGTCTCTATCTACTGCTGATGCTGCTGCTGGTGCCGCTAACCTCATTCTGAGGACACACTAACTGACAGAAAAAGAGAGAGAGATAGAGCGAGAGAGAGAGAGAGAGGGGGGGGGGAGGATATGAAAACGAGGGAGAGAGGAGAATGCTCCTTTCTGGTGCAGAGCGGAGAGGAGTTGTGCGCGGGCGGGAGGCTGGGGCTGCTCTGACGACAAAGCGGAGAGGCAGAACGTAGCTCTGCGCTGTCATGGGAGGATGGGCTGAGCTGTGAAGCTGCTGCTGCTGCTGCTATCTCACCACTCGTTCTTCCTCATACTACAGTATATGACCTTTTCTATGCAGTCACTCTGCCTCAGTGACACACTCCTCTCCACCTGTTGTCTTATAATGCTTTGCAGCAATGAACTGGATCAATGTCTCCACCTCTTTCGCCTCTCTCTTTGCATTTACATGTAAAAGCAATGACGACTGTAATCACTAAATAAGAGTTAACAGACATCTGGTGATCTTAAGTACCAGGGCTTGGAATAAACATCCACCCAGACTGCTCATGTTGTTCATTTTCTGCTTGTTTGCTTATGTTTTCTTTTATTGTATTACATAAACCAAAAAGCAACAATTTGCATGATATGTTGACAACAGATATATACAGAATACTTTATACCTTATAATTTAAGTGACTTAATCAGTACCATCAGTGACCCAGCATGCCACATGCTGATCGCATCCTGACTAGATTAATCTAGAAACTCCTCAGGATGGGAGTCAGGGCATTTGCTCTCATCTGGGCTGCTAATTATCTGTTAAAGCATCCCTGTTTTATTCAACTAGGGACCTCCTGGCTTGAAGTGGCTAGTAAAATACACATGTAACAAGAGACTCTCTAATTCCAGGATGACTTTGACTCATGCTACGTACAGAAAGTCTCCAAAGACTCTATGTGGTAGCATGTACCCTTTCTAACAATCCTTTAATCCTCATAGGTGACGAGGTAAGAATTCAGCATTACAAATACTTGGGTACGTTTCATAAGTAGACTGGATGGGTGGACGAACACTGGTGCTGTTGACATAAAGGGGAGGAACGGACGATTTTCTCTGAGGAAGCCCAGATCTTTCGCTCTATGCAACAAGATGCTGGGTACCAATCTGTGGCTGCAAAGTACCATCTGTGGTCTGCAGGGGAACAGCATCAGTGCCAGAGATGCCAGCAGGATCAATAAACTCATTTGCAAAGGTAGAACTACCATTGGTCAAAACCTGGAGACGGGGAGTCAGGAGGTTACTGAAGAAACTGCTCTATATCATGCACGACCCATTTCACAACATTCATCACAGACAGAAAAAGGCGGAGCCTGAAACAGACACATTCAGCTTTGCTGCCATAAATGTTTTAAGTTATTTTTACCTTTCATATTAACACTGTCATGGTACTGGGTCGTGTGGCCTAGTGTTTGAGTTTTTATGTTTCTTTTTTATTTATTTGTGTTCCAGTTTAGCTCATCTAGTTAGTTTCTAGATTGCTGTTTAGTCCTTTGTCTCTTAGTTCCTTTTGTCATCCTCCCCTATACTAAGTCTCCATGGTGCGTCTATCTGTCATGTTTCATGTCTGTGTGGTTCTTGTTGTCAAGTTAATGCCATGTCTACATCTCCATGTTTCCTGTTTTATTTTGGAGGAGTCTACTGTGCCTTTGTCATTGTATTTAGTTTCACTTCCCCTGTCCCGTCATTATGTTCAAGTCAGTCAGCTGCTTTCCCCACGTGTTCCCACTTCCCCTAATCACCTCCTGTGTTTTTAAGTCCTCTGTTTGCTGTATCTCATTGTCAGGTCGTCTGTTATTCCCACCACAGTCTTAGCCATAGTGTTTTGTAGGTTTTTCTCATAGTTTTCACTGTGTTTCAAAGTAGCCTTAGTTTACACAGTGTCCATAGTTGTTCTCAGTTCTTTCTTAAGTTTCATTGTTTTCTTGTTCTTTGCTGCCGTCATCCAAATAAAAGATCACTTTTTGTTCAACCACCAACTCCTCTTTCCAGTGTCTGCATCTGGGTCCTGCTCCTCAACACAATCGGCGCACCCCTCCATGACAAACATTGCACATTCCCTCCGTGTAAAACTAACAACAGATACACTGTGTACCTTTTGCTATACTACCTGAACACCCTGTTTTTCTTACATATTTAATTTGCTGCCTTTTTGCATAACTGTTCTCACTGATCTTTTTCTCATTAGTGTTACTGATTTAAATGTATATATTGTGTATATGCCAATTAGATGTTCTGTGTCTTGTTCTGAAGTGCAAATTTTGCTCTTCATTTTATTGTGAGTGTTTATCTGTTGTTTATGGTGGAGTAACATCTATCTATCTATCTATCTATCTATTATTGATGTTTTTATTCAAAGTCAACCACTGCCTCACAGCTGCCCTTTATCACCACCCACCCACTCAGGGGGGGACCTGGAATCAAAGCACCATTTTGTATTTGGTTGAATGCTGCAATGACTATACTGTCTATCCATCATCTGTACTGCACAACATCAATACTGCAAATAATTTCTGTCTGAGAGCCCTCAGAGACACTTGGCTTATTCAGATAATATAATCACACCGAAAAGCACAGTCAGCCCCCCCCAAAAAACTAATAGCATGGCTGGTCAATATCTTGTCAGTCCATCCCACAAATTATGAGGCCACACACAGTATTCTTTTTATTTAAGGCGATAAGAGTTCACCTTTTTACTAAGCAACAAATTTGTACATGTAAAAGGCCAATGGAGCAAATCTGTGCTATAAATTGTCATTAATGAGGTGTATCCATAGTGATTTCAGTGAACAAGAAGCAGCTAAAACACATTCCCAGTGATCGCTGCTGAGACTTTAAGTGCAACCTGTAACTGAAAAATAACAGAGCTACTTTTTTACTTGTATGCTTTATAATGTCATTGAATATGCCCTGTTTGTCCCTATTTATAAGACGGTAGGACATTATGACATTTGTCTGCACATTTGTTCCTGTTTGGAAGCAGCCATGGGAATAAACTACTAGGGATATACCTGCTTAATCTGGCCAGACTAACACAGTGAGCAAGGTGTACATTCAAGTGTGATGATAGGACTAGTCACACAATGACACAACAGTGTGCTTGGAAACAGCAGGACACGACCTTGTCACAGAATGGTGTTGAGAGACCCTGCCAACATGTGAATATGCATCTGTGGGATGGAGGCACTGTGTAACTCCACAGGCTCCAGCGCTGCATGCTAATGAGCTCCAGCTGTTTTTGAAGTTATAGAGTTAGACGGCAATGGCAAAGCCACTCGGACATTACGAGTTAACAAATGTGTTCACCCTTTTAGTAAAGCTGATTACAGAACGTGATTCCAACTCAGAAAAATGTTCTGTTTTTAACAACCGGCATATTAATTACATTTGTGATGAACAGTGTTTGATGGTTTCTTTATTTGGTGAACTTGAAAGACTGGATGTTCCTTTCTGTTTTTTCTCAAACTTTTTATACTGCGCCCCTACCCCTCGCCTGCCCCTCAGGTCCAATCAATGTTGGCGTTACTGTGTGCGTGCCAAGGCAGACATCTGCGCCTGCAAGATCCTCCAAAACTGTCAGATGAAAGTAAACAAATGCTCTCCCAGAATGTGTGTGTGTGTGGTTGAATGAGAACAGAAACGACATCACAGGTAATTCTCTTTTGCACCAGATGGACCACCTGCAAAAGACAGGGACATGGCCACTATCACTTTTATGCTGGTAGACCTGCACTGTAACAAAGATTATCATGCCCTGCAAGTTTATATTTATCAGCAAATCAGTCAGTAAGCCAAAGTAATAATCAGATGAGACAAATGGAAACAAACTAGGCTGTGCATCCTGTAGACTGTGAAACTGCAAATCTGAACTGGCAAAGCACAGACTGTTCCGGGGTTTACCAGCATACCCAATAACAATTAAGAAAAACTGATCATTAGATCAAAAGACCTGACTTGAGTATTGATCATTAGTAGGGATGCAACAATCCCACATTTGTATCAGATATCAGAAGAGTCCTGATCCAAAAGGTTGGATCGGACATTGATGACAACTTGTCGATCTACAGTATGGGCTGATCTTTCAGTTCAGGTCTATGTTGTTATGTATTTAATTTACCAGCATCTGAGGCTTAGCTAACATAGCTGAAAGCAGGAGTAGTTTGGAGACCAACAGCTTTTCTCTTTATGTTTGAACAAGTTTTATTATTTAACTGCGAAGTGTGTTAACTGTGCGTTCAAGTGATGGAAAAGCTCCAATGAGGGAGTGCTTAAGCTTCTCTTTCCAGCTCGCTTTCTGGCTCACTTTCTCTAATGCATGGTCAGAGAGGAAAAAGTAGTGTTGTTTTCACACTTATTGGGAAGATTTCATTTAACTTGCAACTATAAATGACTGCAGTATGCAGAAGGCTAATGACTTCATTTGAGCTGAAGTGAGATGAGTGCAAATAAACTGTTAAAGTAATACATTTTTTCTTGCCTCTTCTTTAATTTTACTGATAAATATCAATGTAGGAAATGTTATTTTTTGGACAGGATTTTTTGCTAGATTTTATTTAGCAAATTTAGCAATGTTTAAGTCAATCCTGATGGAAACGTACACATGAACTAATGTTTCACAGCCTCACAGTGAGAAATTGCTCTCCTGCTTTCAGCTACTAACTTTAGGGGTCGCCAAATTGGATCATCTGCCTCCAACGCCCTGTCCCTAGCTTCCTCTTCTGTAACACTAGCCCTCTGCTTCTCCTTCACTATATCCATGAATCTTCCGTGTGGTCTTCCCCTTTTCACCCTCCCATATTCAACGTCATTTGTCCAATATATCCTCTTTCTCTCCTCTGCACACGCCCAAACTATCTCAGTCTAACTCGAAACAAAAATATTAACATATTTAACTTTGCCACCTCCAGCTCAGCCTTCTGTCTTTTTCTCAGCATCACCCTCTCCAAACCATGCATCATAGCAGGTCTCACTAACATCTTGTAAACCATCTCTTTTGACTCCTGTTGCTACCCTTCTGTCACAAATACAGCTTATTTATTTAACACTGGTATCAGATTGGTACTCAAGGTATCAATATTCTATCATTGATGAAAAAAGTTGAATGGGTGCATCCCTAATCACAGAGATAAAAAGGGATAAAACACTGCTTAATCAATCCATGATAGGATTTAAAGTACATATTGATTGGTCTGAAACTAGTTTAAAGACATTTTTTAGGAATAACTTGCCAAAGAAAACTGGAAAATCAACAAGTTGCTAAAATCTAATCCATACTAGAGCTTGATTCCAGATTGGCTTGCAGGATGAAGCGCAACGTGACTAGTATACTGCAGAATGTCAGTGCAGCTCATTTAACAACATCTGTTTATTACGGACCACGTGAAGCTTTGTATTTCAAGCTTCATGTTGTCACATTGGTGCTGGTGATGGTGGTGTTATACTCTGCTGGTGTGCAGTTGGCTATCTTTAAATTATAGTCACATGCAAGAGTGGGAGATAAGATGAGAGGAAGGGAGAGAGAAAAAAGGAGACCGGAGACAGCCAAGGGAGGAAAGTTGAAAGATGGAGGAAGGCATAGATGAAAGGAAGAGTTTGAATGAGTGATACATAATCATGAAATAAAGAGGGGAAAGCAGAGAAAGTGCAAAGCAGAGGGTAGATAAAGGTGAGGTGTAATGTTAATACCTGAGCCGAGTAACTTCAAAGCAGCTGATGCTCTACTTTTTATGGACTGCAAACATACAGACATTTACACTATCTTTTATGCGCACAATTGATTTCCTCTTTCCTTGGAAGGGAGGTTGTGGTTGCAAAGGGAGCCATTGGTGGTCTTACGAACTGAGATGAAATTCTGATAAAAGGTATGATCATTCTTCAATGTTGTAGGCGTCTTTCTTAACTAAAGTGCTAAAGATTTGTATCTTTTGTTGATTTCTTAGCATCCTGATGACACCAATATGTTCTACTGCTACCACCCCAACCTGTTTTTCTCCATATAGTGCCACCCAATATGACAAATTTCGATGTAGTGTTCTTGCTTTCCTGTCTATTTGCACCTGACTGAAACTCCTCCTGCTGTGCTATCCTTCTGTCTAATTCCCTGCCTGTGTGCCAGTTCATCTACATATTTGTTGGCATGCCCCTCATGAGCTGACAGTGAGTAATGAGTAACATCTGATTAAACACTGAAGGAGAAAGTGCACATTTTGCAAAAATTAACAGCTTTTTATCTAAAGTGCGTAACGCACTTAATGGGACTTTATGAACTTAAACACCATATGGGAACAACATTAAAATGTGGAGCCCAGCAACCAGATGCTAAGAGCATCTGACCATAATACATTATATTGTGTTTGCCTTCTAACTAACTCTTAAGAAATCACAGAGGAACGCATTATCGGTAAGACACAAAAAAGGCCTTTTACATAAAACCAAACAGCTGTTATCTATAAAGCTTGTGACATGTCATAGTCACAGATAGAGATTTCTAAGTACTTATGGAGTACAAATAGCATGCACAGTCCACTAATGTATTGTCATCCCACTATCTTATCACTATTTTTCAACCGTTACGCTTCGCAAGATTTCCATTTAGGACACTTAGCTTGAGATTCACTCAAGGATACAGGTTATAATATTTTGAAATGCAGCGTGATGACATTATTGCAACCATTTGAAGGACGGATTTCAAATCTGCACAATATGTACAGTATAAAAATATATATTTAACTTTAAAATTGATCTTACCTTTAATGCTAACATTTGTGATGTATTGCATTATGTTTAGTCCTCTCTCTCCTTGGTCTCTCTTTTCTGCTCTGTGACTGTAAAGAACAAGTGCTAATGATGAAACTGTGTTCTAATAATTGCTGATTTCTCCTTGATGTAAAGTTCCTGGTCTGACAAGAAGTGGGCAGTTTGCTGCCCTCCAGTGAAGTCATGTGCATTCTCTGTGCCTCTCAAAATGTCCTTGAGCACAGTGAGGCAGAGCTGAGGTATGAGCTGTGCCCACTGCAACATTGCCACCAGCATAGCTGGCATACAGCCCCCCCTGCCTGTGACATAAAATAGTGCAGAAGACTTTAGTAAGAGCTGTTCTGCACCTTTGACAGTTCACAGATGTCACATCGTAATTTCAGTTTTACAAATGCTCACAAGTTTGTGAAATCACATCATGCTTTAAATTTATAAAATGTTAAAAACACTCTTTTTTTTTAGGCGTTCATGCAGGTGGGACAAAAATAACTCTACTGCAATGACAGTTTTGTTGCCACTACAAATTACAGAAAGGAAAAAATGAACAGCATACTACCAAAGTCTCAAAAAAATATAATACAAGCTTCTCAAATGTACCATTTATTGCATGTAGTTTGAGTGGGGTTGAATTACAATGCAAAGACTTATAAACAGTGATGTACAATAAGTTCAATAAACTCCATCACTAAAACAGCATCATATTGTATAACCTGCAAAAGGCTGCCAGTTTCTGCAATTAAAAAAGGCAGTTTGTCTCATAAAATGGGGGTAAGAAAATAATAAGCAGCATAAGCAGTGGCACAATGTTCAGGGAATCCCCAAATACATGGTGCATTAGGTAGCAGCTGCTGTGGAACACATACACACACATACACACACAAACACACACAAACACACAACCAGACAGAGAGAAAGACACATTAACTGACATTGTCTCAGAGGTGAATTGTTATATAACAACCACACAGAGATTCTTCTTTCAGCCACCATCAGTGCTCTCTAATTGGGTTGAAACCAGCTGTCACGCTAACTATGTGCAGACAGAGCCTGATGAAAAATAAATACATTTTTTCTTCACTAACCAATGCAGGAGCTCGATAACGACTGCAGATCCAACCCATGTCAAGCCAAAAAGAAGATAAAGAAAGCAAGAAAGGTATCACAGGAAGAGGAAGAGCAACAAATACCCATGTGAATATGTCCTTGTTCAGTTAGTCCATGAGTACTTGGTAGTATCCTTTTGGCTCTGTGCACCACCGCAGCTGATTTTAAATCAAACAATCAAGATGTGATTGAAATACAGATTTAAAGCTTTATTTTAAAGGAGTCTACTATTTTCAGAGGCACAAAAGTAACACTAGAATTGACTGACAAGCAGTTTCGTGGCCAGGTGAGGCATGATCCCTCAATATTTCATGAGACATTAAGCAGATAAAAAATCAGGAGATGATTCCAAGTATTAAACTTGCATTTCGTATTTTTTAACTGGAGATCTCGAAGCTATAATTAGGCTTAAAATAAACCCTCTCAGACAGTTAAAAATTTTAGGACTGGCCAAATCAACAGTCTGGTTTATTTTTTAAAAAGAAGCAAAGCACTGGCTTGCTCATTAGCTCCAAAAGGCCTGAAAGCCCACAAAAGACAGTTAAAGAGAAAATGACAGAATTATTTCTATGGTTGAGAAAAGCAACTACAAACTCTAACCAAGCCAAGAACACTTGAAGAGCTAAGTGTATCAGTGTCAAAATCTACAATTAAGAGACGCCTTCATCAGTGGAAATACAGAGAGCTGTTACGCTTGAAAACAGGAAGGTCAGAGTCGAACAGATCTGAAAGCAAAAAAATAAAATAAAAACAATCTTAGGAGAGATTAAACCAAGATGAACCGGCATCAAAATGATGGAAAGAGAGACAGATTATGATCTCAACCATATCACATCATCTGTCAAACATGATGGGGCCAATGCTATGGCATGGGCATGTATGGCTGCCAGTAGAAACAGGTCACTGGTCTTTGGTGGTAACGTGATTACTGTTAGAATTACATGGATGACTTCTGAAGTGTACATAGCTATACTCTAGGCTATACTGTGATCTGTAAACAAGCAACTGAATGCAGCTGCACTAAAGACCTCGCAAAGCCTCTTAGGGGAGGAAACAGCATTTGGTGATTTGCTCTAAAATTCAGGCATTCTGCAAAAGGATGACTGCAAAGAATTTTCACCCACGTATTAAAAACAAACAATCCTTACCTTGTAAATGATGCTAGTCCAACCAATTATTTTTTTACAACTGAGAAATGTCTATAAAAATATAAGAAAAAGGGGTTGTATCTTCTAAATTTTCTAAATTGCTAAGTGTGCAGTTCAATCACATCTTGATTTTAAATCCACTGACCATTGCCCAAGTATTTATGGACCTAACTCTGTTTGTGGTTGTGTGCTAGGGGTAGCTGATGAGGGGCTTTTGAAGACAGTCAGTTGGCCAGACAATGCGAATGGCTGCAGGGGTTGCTATGTGTCACTCCAGACTAAGATTAAGAAGCAAATAGGTGAGACCTGATGATAATATGCTATAGCTGTAAAATGACTGGGCTAAAGGACAGAGGACAAGGCAGTGAGTAATGCAAAGATTTGCACCAAATAGTGAAGCTCTCATGAAAGGCATCTTTCAGATCTACAAGAAAAAGAATTATTTTAGAAGACAACTGGTGTCTCAATCATACGTGATGCAAAGAATCCAAAGAGGTAAAGAGGAAAAGGATAGATCTGGAAAGATGAGAGGGATCAAGGACGTCTGCAACAGCTAGAGTGATAAATGGAACACAAAAAAACACATAAAAGGTGATAAGCAGACATTGTTGCTGATCTCACCACCACTACAATAACCAACACATCAATGTCATACCTTCGAACTATTGATCATCGAATTGTTAGAACTCGTAGAACAAGCATATCTTGAACAAGGACGTGTATACTGAGGTCTTTTTCTCCAACCTGCACTCCCATTCAGACTTGCTAATACTCGCTGCCTTTGTTGGTTAACTTGTTTAGTAGTGAGACAGAATAAGGCATATTTTGCTGAAGGACCATGAGTTTGCATCTCTGGTGTGTCGCTGTTGCAATGCCATCTCTTGCTTGCATCCTGACTTCCACCTGCTACTTTTGCTTTTCTTCTTTTGAAGCACACCCTACAATTTTGGCAGGTACAGCGATGTGACATTTTCTCTTGCCATGCCCATGCTTTTATGCTCTTCTTATACTGCCTGGACACTCTCAGTCTCTCCCGTTATTTTTAAGAACAGCATTTTTTTTCCATAACATTGGTTCATTGTTTGAAGACTTGCAACAAATAACTTTTTTGTACTTTCATTACAGAGCCCAAGTGAATACATTTGCAGCCCTGTGCAAAAATTATTTTGCTCTAATTAGCTCTAATTCGCCCTTCATAACTAATAAGGACTACATTTTTCATTACTAGCTTTACTTATTACAGGCAATTCCAGCCAGCTGTGTCCTTTACCTTACTTTATTTATTCAAGTCTCTCTCAACTTTTCAGTTGTTTATGTTACATGAGGCCATGAGATGCTGAAACTGAAAATTAGCAAGGGGTCGATCTCATTAGTCAGTCACATAACCATTAGCCAATACGCACAACCTGGATAATCGTTCCTTCTGACGCGTACGACCTTTCCGTGTGGAGTTTAAATGTTCTCAGCATAATTGTGTGGGTTCGCTCTAGGTTAGGTGTTAGGGTTATGTGAGTGCGAACAGTTAACTGCCTGTCTCAGTATTAGAGCTGCAATAGATAGGTGACCTGCCTAGGTTGTAGCTTGCCTTTCACGTTATGACAGTAGGGATGGATGGATCTACCGATTTAACTGTAACTAAGGGTTTCAGGTGGGAATTTAAATTTTCTTTCTTATTTATTATCGAAACAAAAACGAATCGTATTATTTTGCAAACATTACAATGCAATAGTGACAAAACATCATATATGTAATAGTTACCACTAGGTGTGTGGATTTATTTGGAATGACAGAGGGCGACGTTATCAAAATGGGCATGTAACTGGCACGGGTGGATTGCTGTGTACACTTTGCCAAGGCTTTGGCTCTGTACTGTAGCTCTCCACTGACTCGTCCTAAATCTTTGGAGCTGACCCTGCATATTTCTGGTCTGCAACGCTACTTTTATAATGTAACAGAGCTTAACAAGGAAGAGAGAATATATGGTTTCCCTATACAAGAAGCCAGGGATGCATTACTTAAAACACTGATGTGTTCATTTTAACAGCCAGTGGGACGGTTTGCAGCTCTGCAACATCATAAATACACTTTTATTTATTGTTCTTTCAATATTTTAATAGTTTGTGCAGCTCTAATTAGCTTGCACTTGTCATTAATAAAATGACCTGGATAGAAATTTGGGCACCTACAAAACATTCCACTTCCATGTGTGTTTTTTGAAGATTGTAGCATCACACCAATTTGCACTGCTTAATAAATCTGGCTCTAGGTTTTGTTTCTTAATTAAAGCCAGTTTAAACTGCCTCACCCATATCTGTGGTACATTGTTCAAATATTAAACAGTCTCCCTGAACATCGCCAGAAACATGTATGGCAGGCAATACCTGGCAGACTCAATTAAAACATGAGCACAAAGAACCAAGAAAATGTAATGGGGTCAACCTTTTCACTTTTGACCTTTCTGATGGATAACAACTTTCACACCCTTTTAGCTTCAGGCTCACATCCAGCTATCATAACCTTACCTGCCTGAACCTAGTCCAACCTACAAGAAGTCTCTTTTATTTTATTTCAAACTCAGGTTTACTCCTCGAGGAAAGTATCACATTAAACAAGTGAATGACACATGTGCTTATGGGGATTTTACTAATCCATACATATTATGTCACATGGTCCAGTCCACACGTAATATGGTGAATAGGAAAAGACACTGAGCCTGGCACTTGCTGCAGAGGGTTTCAAACCAAGAAAGAGCCTGCAAAGCATTTGAGTCACCACCATTTTCAAGGATGAATGCTCAAAGCTTAGATTTCATGAGGCAGAGACTGTGAATTCCAACTTGTAAGGTCTGGTTTTGGGATAAATCTCTGACATAATGATATACCTAAGGCTCTGACTATTCATATGAGCATGTGCACGGACAGTGAAATTTTATGTCGGTTCTTCACAAATGCCACTAAAGCCAAGTCTAGCGTGTAAGCAATGGTTTATAGAAAAAGTGGTTTATGTCAAATGTCAAAAGTTCATGCTGTTTCATTGCCAGAAGAGGTTACCTACAATATATGATGATGGAAGTAGAGACGACAGCTCGAGCAATTCTTTCACATCTGTAGATGTCACAGAAAAGGAAATGTGCACAGCCACACATGAGAGTCGCACGAATGGCCCGAAGCCTTCTAGTTTCTGGCAATTTTTAGAGATGACTTTAATATAGAGCCTGAAATTAATTTGTCACTACACCAGCACTACTATATAAGTACTAAATGTTAAGTATCAAAACTCAGTTTAGTCCAAGTGATCTACCAGTTAGTTTCAGAAGTCAAAGATCTCCAGCCAGGAAGAGAGATAAATCCCTTTGGTGTTTAGTCAGGAAGGTAGAGAAACTTGATTCTGCTATTGAAAAATACCTTTGTTGCCATCCCAAAGTCAGAATTTCAAATTACTATCTCAACATTTCAGGCTATCATCAAAATTTCAAATCAGGTATCAAAATTTCAACTTCTTAACTCAGACTTCTGAGAAAATGGCTTGAAATTAAGAAGATATCTTCAAATTTTGAGTTATTAAGCCCTACATTTGACATAATATTCAAGATTTTTTATTTTATTTTTTTTTCAGTGGCAGAAACAAGCTTCCGTAAGAATTAAAAATCTGACAAATCAAACATGTGGAGGTACCCACTGCACTCTAAAAACTAAAACTGAATTTTTGAGGCAACACTTTTACACTTAAAAATATTGAGTAGATTCAAAACCAGTCAAATCTGTTCAATATACTTGATCAATTGAATAACTAAAGCTTAAACATATTAAGTTGAAATGAATAATTGTAGTTGTTACACAAACATGAAAAAATTGAGTAAATAACACTGACATGCTTGGTCAATGTAACTGAAATATAGCTGGTCAGTTAATCCAAAATTTTGTTCCATTTACTTAATATTGTAAACTGAACATAATTAAAATTGTACCTAATATTAAAAATGGTAAATGGCCTGTATTTGTATAGCGCTTTACTTAGTCCCTATGGACTCCAAAGCGCTTTACACTACATTCAGTCATCCTGAATGTGTGTGTGAATCATTCAGTAATTCACACACACATTGGTGATGGCAAGCTACATTGCAGCCACAGCTGCCCTGGGGCGCAGTGACAGAGGCGAGGCTGCCAGACACTGGGCCCTCTGACCACCACCAGTAGGCAACAAGACTATCGGTGCCGGGGCTCAAACCGGCAACCTTCCGATTACAAGACAAACTGCCAACTCTTGAGCCACGACCGCCTCCTAACATTCAAATATGAATGTTATTGTATTTCACTGGTAGTCTAAGTCTAAAAAACCAAACAAACTAATATGTAGTTGTGTTTTTCATAATACATGTATGAAAAATGACCACATGTTAAACATTTTTCCAAGAGAGAAAACACAAAAGCTCAGATTATTTAAAAAACAAAATGAACAAAACAATGAAAAAGGCTCATGGTACTCAATTACTCTACGTTATCGTGTTTTACTTACACTTTTCAGTTGTAGTTGCTGACAATAAATAATATTGATTTGAATAATTAATGATTTTAGTACAAGATACAGATGAGTATAGATACCTATTTCTCAAATATTTTGATTCAATTTTAAACAAAAATATTAAGTACATGCAAAGAAGGTATTCTGTGAACCACATACTGAATTTTTTGTCTGAGATAAATGTAAATGAATACCTTAATTTAACACAAAATATAATTTAATATTTTAGACATTTATTTCAACTTATCAAACTCAGATAATTACTATAAGGATATTCATAGATTTTATCAGGCTCATCTAACTTATATTTATAGTGATATTTACTAAGCCTCTGAATTACTTTTTAGAGTGTGTGGTGACCCTTGTAAATAAGGGAGCAGCCAAAAGTAGCTTTAGAATATTAACATTGCTGTAAACACTGGGTGTCACATTTAACTTTAACAAGTCCAACATGGGAAGCCTGCATAGGATTAAAAGGATCGCAGACTACTAGACCTCGTTCATCATCGTCTAAGTCATACACAAAAAAAACAAAGTGTTGTGTGTGGTGGAAGCACAACATCTAATGCGAGCACTCGTCAGCATCTAATCCAAACACACGCTGTAGCCTGTCACCATTTGGACTTAACGTTGCAAGATTTAAACGTCTAAAAAAAAATCAGTGCGGTGCAACTGATGATCACATACAGGTCAGAAAACAAGCAAATAAAGCTGTTAATCCTCCAGCTGAAAGCTAATTAGCGCCAGCTGTGTCATCCATTTATTCATTTTATACAAGCCTGGTCTGTTTTAAATACTGGTCACAAACAAACTTGTGGCTAGAATTACTTATACCTATCAGATGACATATGCACACTTATGCACATCTTTGTGTGTGTGTGTGTGTGTGTGTGTGTGTGTGTGTGTGTGTGTGTGTGTGTGTGTGTGTGTGTGTGTGTGTGTGTGTGTGTGTGTGTCATGAAAACAAAAAGAAAGTCTTGTGTGACATCAAATCAGTTCACAGGTATTATGTTTTTATGTCTACTTCTAAATATCAGAATATAACTATTCTACTTTTTTCCTGCCTTGTTCCCCACTTGGATTTAAATAAACCATCCCATCTGTCTGCCTGTGCTCTCTTTAAACTTCTCCTTTGTCGGCTCACCTCCTTGTGCCTGCGTGCTTCTCTGCCCACCAGTGGTTCATTATATAATGCTGGAATCTTCCTGGAGACGGACTAGAGTCTGTTAGGATCTTACATTAGGCGGAGTTTGACAAATGCATGTGACAAATTGGTTCTGTAACCAATCTCCCTGATGAGACCATGCACATCTACAAAACAGCTAAAATGTCTCAGTGTGGTGATATGTTTGTGTCACTGTCTGTGTCTGGTGTAGAAATCATCTGTTCAGGCAAAAGAATAAAAGGAATCATACCGATGTTCCAGGTTTCACTGAGATATGGTCCAAAAATAGAGAAAGAGACAACGTTGAATTCAGCTGTCTGCGGGAAGATAAGAAGGAACTGAAATTGTGTAATACTGGCTGCAGTATGCATGCAGTAGAGCACATCTATCTAACTGTTAATAGAACGAAAGAGCGGGCTTACAAAAGCTTTACTGGTAGCCATTTTAGTCCACCAGAACCCATTTATCACCTGAATTAGCACCAGCAGCAGTCTGTTCAGTTTCACATGTTTCAAACTAGAACTGAATAAGCACATTATAATGTGACACATAGTTTTCTTATCTTGATTAAGTATCAAGATTAGATGCAATCTGAAGACTGAAAGGCAGAATTTGATTTGTTTTTGTTTTTCCCCTGTGGAAATTGGATGTACTGATAATTTAGACATATTAGCCATATATACATTCATTCATGTATATTTACCCATAGTTATAGTCTATTAAGCAAAATCATAGACCTCATACTTCTTATATATATGCATAAGCTGTATTCTGTGCATTCTGACACATGGACACAAACATGCCTGCACACACACACATATGTTATATTAACTTCCTACTGCAAGGTCACTGCTAGACGAAAAGAAAAAAGGCTGCTGTGGCCCTCTCCTTGCTCCAGATGAGGCTGTAAAAATCATGAGGGAGTTATTGGGCTATTTAAATTCAACACATGGAAGCGAACTGTGATGTAGGAGAGTAGACAAGAGAAGAGGGGAGAAGGGAAGCACTACAGTTTCCTTTGAAGTTTGCCTGTAAATACAATTTTTTTCAAGTCATTCAAACAAAATGTGATATTTTTTTTATTATTAGTAGTAACTAATTTAACTTTAACAGTAGTTAGCCTATATAACTTTATGGATCGACATTTCTACATTTGACAGCATTACATTTAATTTTATCTAATAATACTAATAATCTAAAACATAATTTAATTTATCATACTTTAAATTCAAGTATTAGGTACTTATACAACCATAACTCTGAGATCCTTTACTAAATTGATAAACATCAACTTAAGCTAGCTTGTTCAGAGCCTGCCGCTACAAAAACGACATGATTCATGGACGATAGAAAATGTTGATGTTAAAATAACATTCTGATTTGCAATATCTTAGAAATGGCTGACTGGTCTAAATAATAGAGTTGCTGATTACAAACTATGGTGTGGATTCGATTAGATTTTTTTATTGATTTTTTTAGACTTTTTTCTCCTTCTTCTTTCTGTCAGGGGCAATGTATGAAAAAACATTCATCTAAGTAGAAAGATGCACTTCACCACATTTAGTTTCCATCTGCAGTTAAATAAATAGAAATACACATAAAAACACATCATCAATAAACAAATTCAACACGTTCTATGCAATAATCCAAATATCCTAATTATAATTACAAATATTCATTACCTTCTCACAGAAATATCAAATACATTGAAAAAGAAAATAGAAAAAGCATCCATTTATCATGCTGCAATGATCAATTCATGATGAATGAAGATGGTCTTTTTAACCAGTAGTAGTAACCAGTAAAGCAATAGCCAAGACCTTATAAAAAGCTTGCTAACACTACATGTATGTGTTAGTGTTAGCAAGTGTGGCATCAATGTTTCATCAAGCATGAGCTGCTGATGATATGATATTTTATTGGGTTTATCACGTCACTATTCCTTTCTCCCCATAATGATTCTTAGCAGCGAAGAAAGCAAAGTAGATGAAAAAATACTATCAGAAGCAATGCAAACAATTTCACTTCAAGAGAATACCACATCCAACAAATGTCACGTGTTACACTGCTGTATTGGCACAAGCTCCTAGATGCAAGATCTGAACGTTTCAGCCTTTGCTGTCCCATTATCAAACAGCAACGCGTGCTTCTAGTCCTCAACACACGGCTATCTATATCTCATTTCAACTTTAATTTATGGAATCAACAATTTATGGAATCAATTCAGATTATACACTTACACAAAGGAAAGCCGAGAAAATAACATCAACTACTAGGTCACAGCTCACCATGTCAAACACGTCCTGAATCACCAGGACACTATAAAAAGTGATTTCAAACAATCAGCAGGCATGACACCAAAAATATGATCACTTACAAGACAGGTATAGACATGGAGGAAAAATTATTAGTCATTGTGTCATACACCTATGTACAAACCCACTTTGTGCTGTCAGATTTTCACACAGTAGGCGAAACTAAAAGTATTTTCACCTGAGAAAAATTTGGAAAGAAAAAACACTGGACTCTCTAATGTGTCACTACACTCAAAGCAAGTGGGTGTCAGTGTCAAGTGGCTGTCTTCAATTGCTTCACACCCAGGCTTTCAACCCATCTTATGAACACTTGTTATCAGAGGTGCATTTTTTTCACACTGTCTCACCAGCCAAAATATTTTTCTTTCAAAAATTTGAAAGATTTCATGACTGGAGGAAACAAAAACCATCAACAACAAAAGTGCTCAAACTTTTATTCCATCACCTGCAGCACTTCTACCTGCGAGGCTGTTTTTAAAGTGATTTATAAATAAAGTTGGCATGGATATGGTACCTGATATGAATTTGTCCTTAACAGAATACCTTTTCTATTTAAGGAGCTCCGGTTAATATATACAATATATAACTTACTTAATATACTTAATGTTTCTAAACTGCACATAAAGCACAATAAATCACTGGTCCATGGAAATTACATGCAATTAATTTTTCTTTGGTTTCATTTTGGTTTTTAAATTACAGATCTTAAACTTCCACTAACTTGTACAATCCACACACAACTGTATATCAATACTCACTAACCCTAGAAAATGATGGTCACCTCATTGGATTGCAATGTTCCTTCTTTCATTCAGTTTCATCTTACCTCTCCACCTTTTATTCTTGTTCCTGCCTTCGTTGCTGCATTTACTCCAGACATGATATTGTTTGGCTGAAGTAGGAGTAAGAATTGAATTTAAACTGGCTCAATGGCAGCCTTGTCCCTTTCAGCCAAATCCTATATTTATACGTCTCAGTCTCCTCTTTTTCTTCTTTCCACTAATCAGGTTTTTAAAATAGCTTTCCTTCACTGACAGAAATGCTTACAAAAGAAAAATAAGCAATGAAGTTGCTATATGTTATCTATCAATTCCTGTCATTTAAGGCAAGAATTAATCACATTACATTACAGATTAGTTCTTTCTTAAGGTAAAATAGGGTTGAGGGTTAGCCTTGCTTACCATTTTTATTTGTCTTTAAGCTGTAAGATCCTAAGACGTGATGATGACACAGCAAAAATAATGAGGTGCATGCACCACTCTCGGCTACAGAAGTTTATAAGAAAGCAGAGCAACATATGGATTGTATCTGTAGGTGATAAGCATTGACTGTAATTAGTTATCCTTCCTAGTGATAAATAAATCATACAATGACAAAATAATTTATATTTACAGACAGGCAAGAAACTAAAT
Source organism: Perissodus microlepis (assembly GCF_051167445.1). Taxonomy (NCBI): domain Eukaryota; kingdom Metazoa; phylum Chordata; class Actinopteri; order Cichliformes; family Cichlidae; genus Perissodus; species Perissodus microlepis. The sequence continues at coordinate 20,261,820 of NC_140465.1, read as the reverse complement.
GACAAAAAGTCTTGCCACATGCAGTCTAAACTCATCCAATGTGCCTTGGAAATGATTATCCAGCTCTCTGAAAATCTTTTGGAAGGATGGTACTCTTTTTTTCAACGAGGGTGGAGAGCACATTCTGTGTGCATTTATGATATGACTGTGAAGGTCATAAATGGGAATCGTATCATAATACTCATACTCATAATTCAGTGAACCTCCATAGATGCAGGGAGGGACAATCATCCAGGAAAGACCACCACTATTATGGGCGATCGTGGCTCAAGAGTTGGGAGTTCGCCTTGTAAGGTAACTCGGAAGGTTGCTGGTTCGAGCCCCGGCTCGGACAGTCTCAGTCGTTGTGTCCTTGGGCAAGACACTTCACCTACCGCCTACTGGTGTTGGCCAGAAGGGCCGATGGCGCGATATGGCAGCCTCGCTTCTGTCAGTCTGCCCCAGGGCAGCTGTGGCTACAACTGTAGCTTGCCTCCAACAGTGTGTGAATGGGTGGATGACTGGGTGTGTAAAGCGCTTTGGGGTCCCTAGGCGGGACTAGTAAAAGTGCTATACATATACAGGCCATTTACCATTACTATTAGTGTATAAATATTTCTTCACAGGTTAAAGGTCATTATGCACAAAAAATGTATTAATTTGTAGGGACTCTTCCATCCTGGGGAACAAGTGGCTATGGAAATTACTATTTGGGCTTTTTTGCGAGTTACAAACTTGGTTAAAGTAATTACATTGAATTCACAAGGTTTACTCTAAACAGATACACAATTTGGCACATTTTTAAATTCTCATGAATATGTTACTTTTTTTCTTCTTTTTGCCTCCAAAGTATTCCATTTTTAATTTTTATGCACACATGTTTGCACTTTTATTATCTATGTCTTATTATCTGAACATAACGAGCAAGCAAAACATGAAGAGGGAAAAAAGCAAGAACACGGCAATAAAATGTGGACACTCTGCTTTTGAGTTGCCCGGCTGTCTTGGTGCAGTGGAGCTGATGGTTAAGGTCACACAGTCATCGCAGCCCCAATAGAGGCACGATCAATTTCCTATGACAGCCTATCTTAGAGTACAGCTGAATGATTGGACGGCAGACTTGCTGACTGACTGTATGAATGAATGCATGAATAACTTGGTGGCTATGCAAATGGCTGACTTTTTTTTACAACTGTCACACTGACTGCATGTGAACCAAAGTGTCTGATTCTGGTTAACCAACCAGACAAAAAGCTATTGACCCCGTCAGTCAGTTGCAGAGATGATCAGTCCAGTCAGTTGATCAGACAAGCAAAAATCCAATCAACTAACCAGCCAATGCAATTACCAATTCACTGACCACTGATTGGAATGTGCCACAGAGCCAGCCAGCAAGACAAGAAAAACTGACAGCCAACAGAGTAAGGAGGAGAAGTGATAATGTTCCCAATTAATTCAGTGGCCATGCCAAATAGTCAGTTGGCTAATGCAGTAATGACAGCAAACACATGATCAGCTACAGCAGTGAAACCTGCTGCCATGCCAGAACCAGTCAGTAAGTATGACAGAGAAGAGAAACTGCAGAGTTTATTCTGCTAACAGATGGCCTGAGAGAGAGAAGAGGTGTGCAATAAAACATCTTTATATACAGAAACTGCAGACAAGGGCATTTGATTTCACCTGAAAGTCAAAGACCAACACACAGCATTGACCGGTAGAACTTGAACAACATATCTGCATATTTAAAAAATGTCACCGCTGCATATATTATGCACGTGTTGATGGATCGTGCAGACAGCTCTAACAGATCTCCTCATCTCTCCTCTCCCTCTCTCACAGACCACCTGCTCCTAGACCATTTTGGATAACAGTACAGGGTTACATTTTTATCTTTGTCCTCTTTGTCACAAACCAGAGACACACATGGAACAATGTGTACAATTCAGTGTCTTCACATGCAGCTGATTTATTTAACAGAATCAAAAGCAAATGATCGAACCAGCAAACACACACAAAAATACCCGAAACAAAAGTGCTGATTAATTTACATTTTCATACATGAGCAACGCATACTTACATGGCAGAAAGGTTAAAAGCACCGTCACCGTGACGTGAAAACCATCCCACCTAAAAACGATACTGCAACGGCACATGCAGCAGGGGACTAGGCACAACAGCGACGTGCGATATGTGTGCGTGCATGTGTGTGTGAGTGAGTGTAGGTGTGCATGTGTGTGTGGAGACTCGCTAAGCTGCACTCTCACTGCTACTGCCTCAGCTGGGGCTGTCTCAATGCACAGCCTGTACCATGTCGGCAGGCAGCAGGGGTGGGCGTATGTATGTGTGCGTGCGTGTGTGTGTTTGTGTGTGTGCGTGAGAGAGAGAGTATGTGTGTGTCTGTGGACAGTGCTGCATAGCAGATCTTCCACTATCTGACTGGATCACTCAAGATAGATAGACAGAAAGACCGATAACTGGATTGATAAGAATAGAGAGGATAAAAGACAGGAAGGAGAGGATATGATGGTGAATCCTGTTCTCTACATCCCTGTGGGTCTCTTACTCCCTCTCATTGACATTTTGCCCCGAGAACAGAACAGCAGGTCCAGTGTAGACATGCATGCAACCTAGTTTTTAGAAATAACAGAAGAAGGAAGAGAGATAGGAAAGAAAAAAAAGAGGAGGGGTGGGCTGGTGGGACGTACAGTGAATAAATAAACGATGTACAAAAGAAAGGGGGGGGGGCAAAGTGAAAAAGGAAAGGCAAAGAATTTAGAAATTAGAAGGTGATTGGACAAAATTTGAAATGCCTTGAAGACAGAAACGCGACAAAAAGCTGTAGATGTAAAGAAGAAGCCAGTATGAGAATAAAAATGGAGAGGAGGGATAACTTTCAAGGGCATGCGTCATTCTTGCATTCTGCAGATCGGGATTCCCATATAAGACCCACAGACCTGGATACAGCTCACCCCAGTGGACATTATAGCTGCAGGACACAAGACCTTTGTGTAAGCCAGGCGCTCCAGAAGAAGGTAACAGCAACAGTTTCATGACACTGTCACTCATGAATCCCAGATCTTATCCTATCACAGCTTGCAGGTAGAGAGGAGGAGGAGGAGGAGGAGGAGGAGGAAGAGAGGGTACAACCTCACACTCTTTAGTATGTCTTCATCACCCCCCCCACACACACACACACACACACACACACTCTGCTTTACCAATGCCTATATTCCTGTCTCTTGCTCAACGTGTACATTACATTGTCTCTCGTGTTGTGTCACAAGTGTAATATGTAGATGTAAGATGTTATACAGAACCAGCAGGATTCCCACCAGGATGAAAACATGTTAAACAGAGGTGAGCTCGGCACATGAAGGCTTGGGCTGGGACAGCAATACAATACACTACCTGTTCTGACATACCGTGCCAAGGGTATACTGTAGAGGTCTCAATTTTGCCTGCATACTGTACACTGCAAAATTGTACCATTTGAAAAGAAGTGCATCCTGTTTTAACTGACAGGTTTACAGTCAGAAAACAAAACATTCAGCACAATGGTTGCAACAAACAGGGAAAAGCAGGATAATGGCTGAAGTCTGCTCTAGACAGTTTTGCATTATCATCAGGTTTTCTTAGTAGTAATAACAAAACTCAACCAATGCAAGTTCTACACAATAGAATACTCAGACACAAGACTTGAGACACAGGCAGGTTAGAGACAAACAGCTCTTAATTCAGCTAGGATTCATTCACTTATGGTTGCACAATATCAAATTATGCACATACAACACCTTAACAAGTGCTTGTAGTCATGCACGATCGCCACTTCTATAGCATTGAACATTCCGCTGTGGAAGTAAGTATGGAAGGAGCACACGCTGCTTGCAGTGCTTGCAGTACTATATATTAAGACAGTCTTTCCACCCTCTGATCACTTAACTAGGGTAATATCTCCCCTGACTTAAAAACTCTGGGTCATGTGGTACTCTAGTCTCCCATCAAGCAACAGAGTGCAGAGTAAAATTTTAAAGTTGAGACCTTTTCTAATGTCTGAGGCAAAAAGATGCAAACCCAAATATTAGTTTGCCTTTACAGTTACATGCAGTTTATGTCCACCTACAGCTAATCAAATGCACTTGGTTAAATAATCATCAGCAAGTGCGAGCATGTCTATAAAAGCAGAAATTCAGGCAGTTTACTGGTGGAAAGGTGATGATTCTGACTTATTCTGTAGCCACAGGACCTGGACACCTTACAGTCACAACTCAGTGACTGTAAGGTGAACAACTCTGTATACCAAAGCATTCTAGAGATAAATGTGAAACCATCTTTCTGACAGCTAAAACCTAACTGAAACTGAATCATGCAACAAGACAGTGATTCCAAATACAGCAGTAATACCTACAACAGAATGACTGACAGAGAAAAATAATTTTTTTGCTTGTTTGTTTGGGAACAATGACACCGAATGTTTGAGTTGGTTTTGAAAATGAGATGCTTTTAATTACATTTTTTCATCCTTAAGAAATGAAACATCCTTCAAAATGACAGAATACGAGAGCGTCCTGTGTGGTGGGGAGTGATTGGGGGAACGGGAAGTAACTGCAGGGAAGTAAGAAGCAAATGTGTCTGAAGTGAAGAGACGTTTCTGGCAGGTAACAAACACAAAGCAGATAATGTGAATAGAATTATCTTTGCAAAAGTGGGGATCATGACTATAATAGAACAGAACAGAACAGAAAACCTAGAATGGATCCATATAGTACTGTAGTGACTGGATAACTTTTCACCACATTTTATAACATTATTTCCTGTATAGTGACTTAGTTTAGTTAAGAAGCTTATGGTGAAGTATGGTGAGAGAGAGAATGAGAGCAGTGATGGGGATCAGAAACAGGCCCTGAATATCAATGCAGCACGTCTACAAGACTTCAGGGCTGCAGTGCACCAAAACCTGGGAGAAAGAGCACAGTAGCGTCACAGCCAATCAGAGCTGCAGGTGACAGTCCTGCACAGCTAATATCCGTCCAACAAACCATCAATAGTTTCTGCCACCTGGAAGAATCGTGGCAAATCATCATTTTCCTTGTCTGATATTTCTGCTTGCCTTTATGAGTGAAGTCTCATGAAGAGATCCTAAAGCACTTGCTAAAAAGTAAGATGCTGTACTTTTAAAATGAAACTATCACTTGTCTCATTAACATGAAAGTCAGCTTTAGCTCCGTCAAATACTGCAGGGTAGTTAAATTAAAGAAAAAATGCTGCAGGCTTGCCTTTGCACCAGAGAAAACCCAGGTGTATTTAGCTTAAGAAAAATTTGTGCCATAGGTTTTAATTAAATCACAACCATGCAAGTAGACTATAAGGCGCATTAGTATAATACTCTCTGTGATTTTCTATAAATGGCACCTTATATTCCATCAGTAAAAGCTCCATTTCCTTCCAGTTTAGGGATTTGTTAACCAGTAAAGTGTCATGTTTACCTCAGGTCAATCAGACATCCCATATAGTGGTTTCTAGCTCCTGCCAATAACCATTAGACTTATTAATTGCGGAAGCCTCAGAGTATCTCCTGAGTGCTGGAGTAAAATTAGACCAGGGCTGTGTCTATCTATGGGCAGGCACACATGCTTGCAGTTAATGAGATGACTCCCAAAGGTTTCTAACCTCTCTCAATGAGAGGTCACCATTATGCATCCCCAACTCTTATCTAATACGTTTCCCACGTGCTGCATGTCTGTATTTCCTTTAAATTTAAACAGTTAGCAAAAGTGAAACTTCAACTGGTCTACAACTGTGCTGTGCAAAAATCTTGAGACACCTTCCATTTCTTAATATTTTTCTGGGGAATGGGAAATAGGTCAAGTTGTTTATTAAAAAAGTGCAAACATACATGAAAATACAGTACATAATATTTAAAACAAAGTCTGGCTGAATGTCAATATTTGGTATGGACACCTTTATTCTTCAACATAGCCTAAACTCTGTTAGACAAGTTTTCTTGTAGTTTCTTTAAAAAGTCTTCAGGAATAGTTCTCCGGGTTTCTTGGAGGACATTCAAAGGCCTTCTGTTCTTTTCTACTGCTTCAGTAATATTAAGGTCTGGGCTCTGTCCATGACTGAGTGCCCCATTGTTTGTTTTTCTATCCAGGTAAGTTGCTACTAATCGGATGCTTGCCAGATGGTATTGCATTGAAGATGAAAATATGACCGTATTTGTTACATGTTCATAATTTCATTAATGTTGAAATGCAGTTCCAAACTATGACAGAGCCTCCACTGTGTTTCACAGGTGACTGTTATCCTGACCTTCACCAAGCATAACTAACAATGATTTCAGCCAAAAATGTCAAACTTGGATTCATCCCTCCATAAGCCCTGTTTCTGCTGATTTTCAGTCTAATTCTCGTGTCATCTAGCATATCTCATTATTGTTGTTGACAGCCATCCTTCCACTGAGTCCATTTTGGATGAGGCTTCAGTGAGCAGTATATGGATCAACTGAAAGGCCACATGCATCTCTCATGTCCTGTGTCAGATTTTTTCTTAAAGACTTGGGTTCCTGTTACTGTCTCCTCTCCTCCTCTTGTCCAGTTTCCTCAAAATTTTTAAGGACACACTGCACACAATACAACAATATGACAAGTTTTTGGCTAAAAGCTCCTTGGGAATTACTTTGTAATTACCACGCAAAAATGCTATTTTATGCCTGTCAAACTTTGTCATCTTTGCATTCTTCAAAGATTCAACTAAAGAAATTGGAAAAAATTATATATTGTTGTGACAGGTAGTAGCATTGTGCAATTCAAAACTGGTCAATTGCTAAGTTGTCTGTTATGTGTAGAGACAACAGTGGTTCATCACTTCAGTCACTGTAGCTGCCTTTTTCTATGTTTGAATGATTCATAGGTCAATCTTAAGTGGGTAAACAAAAACAGATCTTCAGAAAGCCTAGGGATACTGCTCAAAACATAGAGAAACTGTACAGTATTGTATGTTCATAAATATTGCTAGGAGTAACAGACTTTTGAGTCTACATTTTGTTAAGCAAAGCATCCAGCTTTTTAATACTCTTTAATACTATGACTCCCAATTCCTAATCGGCATAGAAGTCAATACAATCCAATTTTCCTGTCTTATTTCTTCTTTTCCAGTTCTTCTTCACTTTTATCTACTATAGGTCCTTTTCCGTGAGTAATTTTGAACTTATTCCAGCTCCCTAAGGACAGCTATAAGCCTTAAGACTAATAGAAACACACATATACAACCCTGATAGTCACACAAAAACTCAAGACACCTACATCCACGTACTCATTCCAACAAACAGAGCCAGCGGACAGGGAGACATTGTCTGACTCTTGGGGTGAACTCGGTTGAATTGTCTTTAGCTAAGCTTCATGCATACAAAACCCAAAGGCAAGGAGAGACAAAGGACAAGAGGATATTACACAATGACAGATCATGCAAGCAGTACATAAAATATCAGCAAACACTCACTGTAGCTCTTCCAATTTAGGCTGTATCCTTGGTGTCAAATACAGGAAGTTGGCCATCAAGATGAATTTAGAAATTGTCTTTCTATGCGTGCTGTCATGTGAGGACACCAAACCAAAAATGTGTCCTGTGCGGGAACACCTCTTTCCATGTTTTTTGCTAATCCTATTCTTTCCCAAGGGTCAACTGAGAAACAAAGATGGGCTCTACTGTATGACTCCGAGGGGTAGACCCACATGGAAATACACATTACCACTTTAATAATACAAGGCAGTATTGGAACAAATGAGAACACCTTTATACTTACAGTAGCATGTCCAGCATAAAAAGGGTGAAAAAATATTCACAGTACATTAATTTCTGGTGTTATCTGGCTAGCACTGCATCAATCAGATTAAATAACCTGTTATTCAATGCTGGCATTCTGTGATATTTCACACTACATTTGCTGAGTCATTTTAGCAAGGACACAGTTTAGACTGTGAGTATTGCATACCGAATTCAATAGAATACAGTGTCCTTTGTTGAATCGCATCACAGTTTAAGATGCAGAAAGTGCTCCGACATTTTGGCTTTGTGGCGATTTGTGACTATGTTGAAAGAATGAGTTAACTGTTCATTTGTAACGCCTAACAAATGTAAACACAGAAGTTTAAGAAGGTTATAGAGAGTGTTGCTAAGCGCGACGATGTGGGTGCAATACTCACTGCTGACATTCGTAACTGCAATTTCTACAAAAAGCAGGGGAAAATGTCCTCTCAGCTCACTGAGGTTGGGATTGCATACACCAGCTGTCTATTTACATGTGTCTTTAAAATTCAAATTAATCTTCTTTTCTTCCTTTGCTAATTAGTAATCCATATAAAAAAGAACAACGTAAAAGGAGAAGATTTTATTTTCTGGACTTGTCACTTTACAAAATGAGCCACTTGTTTAAAGAAGCTATGCCACCATATACAGTTAGGGTATTTGTTAGGAAGAAGTCTATTTTGAGCCCAGTCCTGCTGGCAGAACCCATCACCTGTCTCTGATTTGCTACCCCCTGGAAGCAAAGCTTTAAAAGCAGAAACATTGTTCCAGTGATAACCCAACAAAGCAGTCTGCTCCAGAAGCCTGTTTAGCTGGGCGGCGTACAGATGAGAAAAGCTGGATGTCCAAAGCTATTAATCTAAACAACCTTGCTCTTTTTATTCCTTTACAACTCCTCTTGCTCCTGACACACATACTCTCTCCTAAATAGCCATATATTCAGTCCTTGTTCCTCCATTTCCAAGGGAAATTAATGGGCGGCTGAGGTGAGGTGTGAGGATTAAACTGTGCCAGAAGATTAATCAGTAGTGTACGTCTGTGAGCTAGACAGCTCCAGATAGTTTATTAAAAAAAGACAGGAACATGCATATGGATAGGTACAGCGGGTAGTGAATGAATACAATTCATCCTCAGCCGAGTTTAACATAATGAATCGTGGCTTGAATAATGTAATGAGTGTGATGCTTTTTTACTGTGTAGTATTTTCCCATTTTAATTATATAAGCACATTTTAATATTATATTGCCATTCTCATAAGATCTGCTTGGTTAGTGACAAACACAGTGATTATCAATTAATATCCTCATAGATCATAAATAAATAATTTAACCGTTTAATGCAGGGGTGTCAAACATAAGGTCCAGGAGCCAGAATCTGCCCGGAAAAGTCTCTAATTCGGCCATTGGTTGGCTTTGGAAAATGTGAAGGAGGACATAGATTTCAGACCTTTACTGTATATTTTATTTAAGTTTCACAGCTTTTCATGGTCATTCATACTATACCAAAGTCATTAGTGTACACCAAAAATGCCAGATACAACAACAATGACACATATTAAAACTCATATATGTAAATTGATAAATAAATAATTCCTTTTTTTTAATTTGTCAGAATGCTTTGAAGCTGTGATAAATGGTATAAAAGTGCAAACAGCTGCCACTGAGGAGGTTTGAAAGAGCATGTTGAGTACAGACAGAGGATAACAGGTTCAAAATTGCCTCAACATCAGTGGCCTCATTATCCATGATTAGCCACTAATGCACTCCATCAGCCGCTTTAAAATGATGGGAACTTTTAAAGGGCAATGGTTTTGTTTTTTTCTTTGTTTATTTCATTTAAAACAGCCAGTTAATTTAAACCAAGTAGTTACAATGATAGACAGGAACAGGGAGGACGAACACGAAATACAAAGAAGAAGACGTTCCGATTAGAAGAGTGACAGAGAGGCAGCACTTGCCTAGAATGAGAAAGAAGCCTGAGAGAGATTACCTGACTGCATGGAGAAGAGTGCGACCTATCCAATGCCTGCTGACACTCAGATGCTTTCTAGTCTATTGCCTATTTGTCTACAGTCAGAGCTTGGCCTTTCGTTATCTATCAGCCTAAAGTAAATGAGCAAGGGTGCATTGAAATGTGGATTAAATGTAAAAGTTAAAAACGAATGTTCCAACAGAAAACATTCTTTGAGTATTTCTTCTCTGAGTCCAGAACTGCAAATCCCACCACTCAACTGATTTGACTGATTCACAGCATGAAGCAGTGGTTTCCAGGAAAACAATTGGCCCACTGAGAGCTCCGAGGAAGACTAACAATTCGACATCAGAGCCATGGGGAGGGGGATTAACAGCTTTTCTTTTTTTTTGTTTTGGCACCAATAATCCAAATAGAAGAGAATGATAAACTATTTCTTGGCACCACTCTACCTTTAAAAACCCAGCAAAACCAGTAGGCTGGAATGTCTACTGTTACGGATTCAAATATTGGGGATGGATACAAGAGGAAAAACCACAATAACAACACTGGTCCGGCCGGGTTGAGTCAAACGATGATTTTAATGATCACACGCGTGGGAGATGTACACCGTACGCACCGTACTGTACCAACGTTAATGTAAAATGATATTAGATTCAAACTAAAATGCTGGTGTCCTGGTAGATCGCCTATCAGATTTGAAACAGGGCATCACTGAGCTCCTGGATAGTGTGAGGTGAAACCTGACGGTGTCAGGTGGACTGAAACATATTGCCCCAGAGGTGTTCTGCTGGATTTAAGTCAGGCGAGCGTAGGGATCAATCACTGTTATCAATTCCTTCATCCTCCAGGAACTGCCTGCATAGTCTCACCACATGAGGCCAGGCGTTATTGTGGACCAGGAGGAACCCTGGACCCACCGCACGAGTGTAGAGTCTGACAATGGGTCCAAGGATTCGGACCTTCTATCAATGGCACATATTCACGGGTAATCCTGGAGAAGTTGGACTACCTGTTCAATCTCTCCAGAGTCCATGTAGCTCTTGTTCCTTCACCTCTGAGAGAAATAAAGGTTTTGTTTTGGTGAGGTGTAAGACTCAAGCTGTGCTACATGATTAATCGGTTTAGCATGTCTGTAAGCATTTCCAGGCAATTCCAATCTTCTTGTTACGTCAAACACACAAGTTATTTCTGAGTCCAAATACTCTGTCACTTTTCAAAAGCAAATAAAAACTGATGCACTACTGAAAGTTTAAAAGGTTTTAGGTACGCCAATATATCACTGACTAAAAAGCGGATAGAAAATGTTCACTCTGAGTTAAACAGTCTTCTCAACAACACTAGACAATGTGTATTAGGTCAGAACAATTTTTAAGTTGCTAAAAGTTGACATAAAAAACTAAATATCAGACACTGAGTGCAAATAAGCATGCTGATCACGGTCTGATGGACTGTCGTGAGTAAAAAAAACTATTACACTCATGATCTTTTATCTGCAAGAGAGATGGGTTAACTAATACCTCATGGAGCCACACACACAGATCACAATTACCTGTGATATTAAGTTGCTAAAGCAAAGTCAAGATTCCCTAAAGAGCTGGTCTTTCTTCCAGTTTTTTAATAAAAAGGTTGACAAAGTCAAATTTCTGGTGAAGCCACAACCTCTCCTCTCTGTCTGATATGTACAGTGGACAGACAGCAGAGAAGAGACACTATAGTGGAGACAGTGAACCCAGGTCAAGTGAAAAATAATGGTTTTCGGCACTTGTTACTGAATATGCAGCGAAAAGCTTTGCAGGTACTGTGAGTACTGTCAACCTGACAATGCTACTCTCACCACTGATTTAGTCCACTATTGAACAATAGCACAGTACATTTATTCCAATACTGAAGCAGAATTTTAAAATATATAATAAAATACATAATTTACTTACTTACTTTAATTTACAATATTTTATTCACTTATTTACTTTTATTTTATTAATATAATTAATTTTGTATTACCCTAGGCAATAATTATTTTGCATAATAATAATAATAATAATAATAATAATAATAATAATAATATGTAAGGGGCAGTAAAAGTGAAAATGTTGGCCACCTCTCTGTACCTTAAAAACCTACCTCAAGGCTAGGAAACAAACTTTTGGCAACAATAGACAAAAATAAAACAAACAAACAAAAAGAATAAAATCATTTTTCAGAAGAATGTAAAGTTTTTGTAAGAGGGAATTAGAAATACACACCTTCTGTAGGTTCTCTTCCTAAGGCTTAAAGCTAACCTGTGTCAGGACATTTCAGCAAATTCTGCGTATCAGATCCGTCGAGCAGCATAAGGCATAAAAAAGTTCCATAGGAGGTAAGTTAGGTGGGACAACAAGTTAAGGTTGGGACTATTATCTGTAAAGGTGGAGTTCAAATGCAAGTCTACTTGTTCTTTCTTTAGCTGAACTAGTTTTATGTTTGTAAGGTACATAAAGAAACCTCAATGATGGAAAAACAATCAGTCAGCTCTTTTTTTTCTCACCAAAAATGTCCAAAGTTAACTGAGAAATGTGCCTGGAATATCCCTACAGAAGAAACAGAAGAGGGAAGAAGCTGGATATACAAGACAGCCAGGGATACATTCTTTACTGGAAAGGCAACAATCTACAGTCCCTTCACAGAAATAATTACTTGTAACAGAATAAACAAGACAACAAGGGTGTGAGAAACTCTACAATGTCATTTAGTGTATCATTTCCAGTTACAGCTGGTCATTCACACTAATGAACAACAGAGAGGTGAAAATAAGTGGCAAAAATAAAGGTGAAAGGAGGATGGGAGGATAATCTGCAGCAAGAAGCACGGTTGTTTAACTTGATTCTGCACTGACCTCTGGCACCATTCAACACACACACACACACACACACACACACACCCTGCAAGGTAAGCACTCTACAGGGTCATTAATAGCGCTTCTTACTCCAGCCACTTTTGCAGCTTTAAAGTAGCCTATAGAATATCACTTTAATGCAGCCTATTAGTGCGTAATTATGCTTACATTTACTTCTTTTTTAAAGCATAACATCAGACACACTATATCCATTACTGAATTATTTCCAATAAGCTTTCTTTTTATGGTGATGTCAAATTTCACTGCAGACTATGAGCATAGAGCACAGAAACAAAGTGGGGAAAATAACTTTTTGGTCCCTTGTAAGTTTGCTCAAATGAATAGTGTCTTTTTTATGGTAGTTTTATTTCAGTGGAAAGAGATAGAATATCAACCAAAAAAACCCAAACAAAACAAATGACACAAAAGTTATCAATTAATTTGCATGTCAAATTCATAAAAATTCAGCAGTAGATCAACTAATTAGTTGCCTGACTTCATGCTGTAATCAACCCCAACAGACCTCGCCAGAAAACTGATGAATGATTTCTGAATGTGATTTCTGTAAGTTAACTCTTGCACTTGTCTAAGTTTATAAGTGCATGTAAAATGTTAGACATTTAGAAAAAGGGGTGGAACTCATAACACAAAGAAAACGGAGGAAGTTTGTTGATGTGAGAAGCGTTTCTTCTAACATTTGGTTAACATTCTGAAAGCTTTCATTTTAACCCTGCCACAGAGTGGCAGCTTGTCTATTATGTACCACGCGTCCCATCCTATGACGCCTAGAATAGGTTGAAGTCTGCCCAGTGGAGTTTAAAAAAGATGGATGGATGGATGGATGGATGATTAACCTTTCCTAAATCCAACAGGTATTTTTGTTGTCCCTATCTAACCAAAAAGGGACTACAAACAACTAAAATACAGAAAAGGTTTTCCATGAGGAAAGTTGCTTGATTTATTCACTTCTGTAATAATTGACTGTGTGGTGGCACAGATAGAACAGCAGGACAGCCTAAATGCAGGTCTGTACACATGGTCGGAGAAACATAAAGGAGTTTATGTCCTACTTTCAATATGAAGGGAAATACTGGAAGTGTAAAAACAGAAAAAGGTATGAAGAAGTCAATAAAACAGAACAAGGAGTCTCGTCTCACTTCTTGATACTTTTTCTAGCAGTTTTTACAATAATGGGGAACAATAATGGGAATAATAGGCTAATATGTTACATTAACTAATGGGGAAAAAAAACCCTAAACAAATAGATAATTAAATCTAGATGCTTACAGCCATTTGCAGCTGGGCTTGTAACACATTGTTGTAAACCCTGGTAAGCTAGCTAAAATAAGAACGCAAACTCAGGTCAATCAACCTGCAATGCAGACTCACTGTTTATGCTTCTTTACAAGTTCTGTGTTGCAAATGTGGAAAAACACATAGATGTATTTTTGTTAGTCTCTGGAAGTTGACTGAGTCTGTCCTTTTGTTATGATGACGTGTTGGTATTTCTTTTTAAATGGTTTTTGTTTTCAATAAAACGAAGCTTGTCTTACCCCAAGCACTTGTACGAACAAAGCATGCAGCACAATGCTTCATTACACTGAAAGATAAGTTCACACAAAATCTATCTAACGTTTCTATCAGTTATTGCAACTGTTTTAATTAACATTGTTGGAGTCAGCCTTTAAATACCTCAGCTGTTGACTGTTATGTGCCTGTTTAGGTAACACAGAGTACAGTACAGTTTGCCTGATAGCTCCAATTTTAATGGAGCATAAAAAGGAAAGTCTATATTCTTATGACTTTTATGCTGGATGTAATGGAAATTTATGGCTGTCATATGATGCTATAATATCGTTAGTTATAGTTACCAAGATTGTCTTTTGCATGATAGTTTAATGCCAGACATTACCACCAGTTATGATTTCTTCAGGTCTTCATTTAAATGTCTTTTATGTTATGTAATTTTCCCCAGCTGTATATGGAATTTTGGGACATGTACAGTATGTATCTCTCTCTTTCCATTTTTACTGTTCTTGTGCTTGACACATTCCACTGGTGAAACATTTCCTGCCCTCAAAAGTTCTTGTTGCTATGCAACTGATCTGCCTGGCACTGAGAATAATGCTAGCTCACACAGGCTACACAGAGTACAACCCCCCTCACACCACACACACAGCAGCTCTTAGCCTACATCCTGTGGTTGTTAAAATACTAATAGTATGAAAAATACATCTTTCAACTATATTATTTTATAACAATGAAAGACTTTTACAGTTTTGCACCACACTCTCTCCTGATAAGCGATCTAACATTAAAAAGTACTGACAAATACTGTCCTGATCTCCTATTTTGTCCCCCTCTGTCTGTCTGTTTGCATTCCTGCCTGTCAAATCTGACTTTGCAACGTTACACATGTACTATGAATAATAACAGAAAAAACTAAACAAATACTCATTTGTCTAGTAATTTCTATTATTATTTACTGTTCTATTTACTGATTCCAAAAGCTTCCAGAAAAGACAGTAAAAATGTAATAAAATAAACAGGATAGTATTTACATGATTTACCCTAAAGGACATGATAGCAACTAATACATTTTTACTTATATATTTTACAATGCATAAAGGGGAGAAAATAGCTAAAGAAAATTAAAATTTTAATTGGATGCAAAGCATTTAAAATAAAAAAGAATGCAAATAACTACTTTTTAAAAATTCTGGAGTAATTATTCTTCAGTACTTTTCAAAAGACTATATTAACCATGTTTTTACAAAGAATAATTAAATTAATTAAATTAAATTCACATTTAGTTATATAGTGCCAAATCACAAAAACCCAATTAAGGCACTTAATACTATAACAGTTTTGGGATGAGGAGAAAGAGAAAAGAAGAAGAAACATTTTATTCTCCAAAAGTGAAAAATGTCTTTACAGGATTGATGAGTTTAGACCTCGGGAGGTAATTACATCTGTGGTGCAGATTCAAAACACACTTTTCTGACAACACAGGGTCACTGCTGTGATGTACAAAGTATTGGTTATGTATATTTGTTCTCTAAAGCAGCGGTCTCCAACCTTTTTTGCGCCACGGACCGGTTTATGCCCGACAATATTTTCACGGACTGGCCTTTAAGGTGTCACGGATAAATACAACAAAATAAAACTAGTACCGGTACCGAAAAAAAGAAGATTTATTCATAACACACGTGAAAAGACCCAGGAAAACCGAGTTAACGATAAAAACGATAACAAAATAACGCTGAAAACCGATAAAAACCCTGAAAACCACACATTTCACACCTTAGTCTCAACTCTCGCGGCCCGGTACCAAATGACTCACAGACCGGTACCGGTCCGAGGCCCGGGGGTTGGGGACCACTGCTCTAAAGCATCAAAATGTTAGCTAACTTAAGCTAGCTCGCTAAGGATTATTAGCTAACTTTAGCTTTCTGAGCAAAAAGTCTGGTGTCAGATTGCTAGTTGCCAGCCAAGGAGCTGATGTACTTTATTAGTGTCCTATTCCTATTCTGGTCAAAGTGGGCTTCAGCAGGTCTCCAGAGAAAAAGTCAGAAGGATGTAATCTGTAATTGGCCAAAGGATTTATATCAGTCCAAACATGGCTTGAACAGGATGGCTGCCACTACATTAAGGTGGTAGAATACAAATCTTTTCTCGACTCTTTGTTTGGTACCTGATATCTTGTGTTAATTCTGCACAATAAAGGTAGTGTTTACATAAATTCAAAAACTTTTTTTCTTTTATTTTACTGGTGTATAAACCGGTTACACAGCATATTTCTCCTCTTACTTGCTTTGCAACAAATTGTTTTTTAACTTAGTTTGGAAAATTCTGTTTAACATGATTGAGCCTTTGCCTCCGGTTTGATAACTCAAGTGGCCACTGAAAAACCATAGTATTTTATTAAATAATGTGATTATTCGTTCTGAAGCATTCTTAGACACTAGGTCATCCAACTAATTAGACTGATTTTGAAGGTAAGATTGTAATATGTACCCTGTTGAATTGCAGTTTGCAAAGCTGAAAAGGATTGAATATGTTTGCAAGCAGAATATTCCATTAATACTAATTGCAAGACACTGTTGGGGGCTAAGCCGTTGTAAAGATTTGATCCAAGAAACACTCCTGCTTTCCAGTGATAACGTCAAACTTTCTATCCATCAATTTTCTTAAACCAGTTCAGGGATACAGATGGGGCTGGAGCCTATAACTTCAAAGATCCTGTTGTAAAATCTGTGCGTCACTGTCGGCTTCTTGGTGAAGAAGGAACACATGCTGGAATTTACTTCCAGTGATATGTGCTTTCATGATCATGAAATCCAACTTTTAGAGATCCTTACTGATTTCTGGTCAAATTTCTCGAGAAAATGCTCCAACATTTAAACTTTGGCTGAAGTTGCACTGACAGGCTAATTCCAGTGCCTGGGTTAGCAGATGCAACATGATGACACAGATGCATAACCTACTTGCTTTTGCAAAAATTTCCCTTAATGTGTCCAATTATGCTCAATCAAACACCCAATTTAAAATAATGCAGACCAGGAGAAAGTTTAAGTTAAGGCTAAGCTAGAACAGAAAACTGAGTTCAATTCAGTAACATTTTTCAACTGGTTCTGTGCAAATTTCATTGTCATTGTGTAACTCTGTAAAATTGCACTATTGGTACTTGTCTGTTTAGGTGCAAGGACCAGGGTTTGTGGCCACTATCACTATATATAGGTGTACATATGTAATAATTATGGCATATGAAGCAGAGTTGGAAACAAAGGGGTTAAAGACAGGATGAAAAAGACAGAGACAGAGAAAAACAAATATAACAAGAAATAGAGAATCTAATCCTGAGTGACACCTTCAAGGAACTAATCAGACAGAAGCCCCAATCCTTTTAAAGTAATGGCAAATCACTACATCATTAGCCATTTCTAGTCTACTGGATGTCCTCGGGATGAGACTTGAATGCTTACTCCTGACTTAAGACTACAACTGCACAGCTTTGATATACTGTCTTAATACAAACAATGTTCTTTCAGTGCCATTTGCCAGTTTAGAAAAAGTCCTTGCAATATTCCTTTCCCCTCTACAGTATATTTTTTTATTATATTGTGTTACACTATAAGTAGAACCAATCTTAAATCCTGTCTAGTGAACAAGGATGGAAGCAGTGTTTGTGAGAAACACAAGCCAGTGTTAACAAATGCGGAAAAAAAAATAGCTTTTCATTTCCTGAGAAGAAAGTCGGATTACCTGACCAGGAATCGTGTGATGAGCAGTGAGGCAACGTTAGTTTGGGGATGGTGGGCTTCCAGGGAAAGACAGCTTGGTGTGAATGTTAACTATGGTTTTCTGGTTGAGTTGTGTTAAACCAGTACCACAGACCGGTGCTTTTGAGGATGCGCACACATGCACACACACACAAGCTATGCTTTTTTCACTCCTCACATCTTACTAGCTGAATATACACACTCACACATACACACAAATACACAGTGAAACCAACTTGCTCACTCACTGGCTCGCTACTGCAGAGCTTTAGCCCATCTCTCTCATGGTCACACCAAGGGCATCCACTCCCTTGAAACACTACAGCACAGCTCGTCACAGGAGAGGAGAGGAGAGGAGAGCACCCCCTTAATGAGGATGATCACATTTATAGAGAAAAAAGACAGTAGGGATGATAATGGACACTTTAAAAGAAAACAGGGATAGCATGAGAGTGTTAAATTTAGAGGAAAACGGGAACAGCGCCGACAGAAAGAGAAAAGAAGGAGAGAAAAGGGTGGTTAAAAGCAGTGAGAGAGGGCAGGGCATTGCTGGGTAATGGAGATGAGATGTTAATGTGCCTGCCAGTGATGCACTGCAGCAAACTGAGGAGAAAAGGAGGAAGAGAAGGAGGAAGAAGGAAAAGGAGGTGATAGAGGACGAGAGAAGACATGGGCTGATTAAAGGAAGAGGGAAGTGAGAAGGAATAGAGGAAGTAGAAGGGGAGGAGAAAAAGAAAGACGATGAGATTAGTGTTAGGAAAGGAGGGTGAGAGAGAGGAAAGGGGAGAGGAAGATGTTGAGATTTGAACTTTGATGATGCTGATGATACAGCAAGATGATGCTTGAATAAATTCATACTGATGTCCATGATGATTCTATAATAATGCTAATGGGAGTGAATTTCAAAGTCAGCACTACTGCATATAACCAAAGCAACTTTGATTTTCAACAATTGCTGAGTCACAGACTTATTTATCTTCTAGTCTCACTAAAACTGTTTACAAAGTCTCTTGCCTTTAACTTGTTACATTTACATGTTTTGCATTTGAATTCCATTATTTATTAAAAGCCATCAGAAACGAATGCTGAAAAGTGTGCTTAAAAAAACTAGAACTAGAAATGTATGTAGTGTGACTCCAGTAGCATATTTCCAAACTACATGCTATGTCCCTGCAACCCTGTTAGCAATCCAGCTTCAATCCAGCTTGGATTGATTGGGACATGAAGACATCTTTGATGTAGGAGTTTAACTGTTGCTGTACCTGCAAAGATGCACATCAGCTTTCAAAACATGGAACTAAGAAAAAAACATAAAAGGAAAAAAAAAATGAAGCAGAACACTGCTAAAGAAATCTTGCATTTGCCAATTAACCAGGAAATAAATACACAAAATAAATCTATAAAAACCCATTACGGAAACAGCTTCCCATTAGGGAATACAAAATTTTCCCAAGAAAGAAACCCAGAGTCATCAGCTGTTTCATCTCTTTGATGAAACAGTCTCCATGTGGCTCACCCTCTGTATGTTCAGTGTGTTCTCTGTAACAAAAATCATTACAATGTATCCAGCTGTGCTCTGAAATTAGAAAAGAGCCATGACAAACATCAGCAAAGTTTGTCTGTTGTTTTTAGCGTTGTCAAAAGCTGCTTCAAAAGAAGCTGTATTTAGTCTCCTAGGGACTAGTTTAGCGTTAAACAAATATACACTGTTTTGTTTGTATGTATATAGCGAGCATTGGATATCTTAACATCAATACCAGCACATACAGTTGGTTAAAACCATCCACTGATACCAGCTGCATCAACTGATATCAAGTTGATACTGTACCACCTCATTAGAGAGCCTACAGGATTCGTGTCTATCAACAACCACTAGTTCGGTTTGAAACAACAACACAGAGCAATCTTTGCTTAGTTGACAGCAAGAACCAAAGTCTTGCTCGTTACTGACCTACCACACCAGTGACCATGAAACCAATCTGAAAAGTTATACAAGTTAATAAAAGTAGTTGAATACTAAAAAATGTAATTTTTTATGTGTTTCATCATTAAATCATTTCTTACATCTCCAGTGAAAGCTGCAGAGGCTATTCCTTACTTACTTTTTGCTGCACAGTGTGAATTTTCCTTTTAAAGGTGGAAGAGGTGTCATTCTTTTTTTAAGCTATGAGTGCAGCAAAAGATTTGGCAGTCTTGCATCAGTTCAGTCAATACAGGATCTAATGTTCAAGGAAATTTATAGAATACACAGGATGTGCTGCATGGAACAACCAGTACAAGACTGCCAATCTTCCTCTTTCTCATCACCATTTCTAAAGAAGTTGTTTTCTGGAATACAGTATTGATCTGTAGTCAGCTATGTTGTTCATGAATGTAACCCTGCCTAAAAAGCTCTGATTGGCTCACTGTTTCTATACCTGGTGGAAATGGGTGTTATTGAGGTAATTAAAACACATGTGATGCATGATGGTTCACACTCCTGGAAACGTGCTAGTATTACACTAACTCTTTTATTGTGATTCTAATCATAGACATGTGGGACTCTTGCTGGGATTTAAACAAATGGCAAATGCTTGTCTCCTGTATAGGTTGGATCACATCTCTTTGATGGAAACCACCAACAGCATTTCACCAGCAGAAACAGCATCTGTTTGTCGCACCTTGTTTCTTCATCAGCATGGGTCACTCCTATATCTTTCAGCATACATTCCTCTGCTGTGTCATCCAGATTGAGATCAAACCTACTTCAAACTCTCCCCTGTTGTGTTACTATGATCAGAAACATTTAACTCTTCTCATCATCTTTCACTTTAAATTTATAACATGTTGCAGAGTGACATGTGAGGCGAGTTAAATTCTGTATGTTGTCTTCTGTACTTTGCTGTATGATCCTCTATCTTGTATTTCGCCTTTCTACGGAAAAGAAGGTCTACAGGAGATTGTGCTGTCTCCATTCCTGTTCACCTTGTACAACTCAATCGTTCAGTGCAACTTTAGATCATGTGACCCACAGAAATACTTCAATAATTCTGCACAAGTCACATATATTCGTGATGGACTGGAAGAGTACAGGATACTAGGAGATGATTTTTTTTAGATTGGCCTGAGCAAAGTAATCTGTTTCTGGATGTGATATAACTAAGACCAGAAAGGTGGTTATTGACTTCATATAGAAGAGGGCAGCTACACAACATGTATCTGTCCTAGAACAGGATGTTGATATGGCATCCAGATGCACAATAGGCTGAACCTGAAGACCAATGCTGTATACCAAAGAATTGATGCACATGCTCTATTTGAGCTGAGATCTTTCGATATGTGCAGCAAAATGATGGAGATTTTCTCCCACTCAGTTGTGGTGAGTGCAGTGGGCATTGCTGTGTTCTGCTGGGGGAGCAGCATCACGGCTGGTGGCGCCAACAGACTGAATTGACTGTTTAGGATGGCTGTGTTTTTGATTCGCTGTCACCTGGACACTTTGAGAGTTCTGGTATAGAGGAAGTCACTGAACAAACTATTATCCATCATAATCCTGACCACACTCTGCACCATTTACTGGACAGGCAGCAGAGCACATTTTCTCTGACTGACTGATTCAGCTCCACTGCCACAAAGACAAATATAGGAAATCTTTCATACCACATGCCATCACCCTCTATAATACTATATATCTGTCTGGAAAGGAATCATCTGATAGATATTCTAACAAAATTACTTCCCAAATATGGCATAAATAAAATATTTCTCATTGTCAAGAGCAATACCAGACACCAAATCAAGGAAACTTAACGCATATTAAATGTCAGTCATCAATCACAAAAAGAAATGCATGCCCTTCCACTACAGTTTCCACAATGTGCAAGAAGAAAGTAGGTTATAATACAGCTCTTTCTTACAATAATGCACACTATTTCTAAATATCAATAACAGCACAACAACACAAAAGGTAAAAGGAAATGTTCTTCAAAAGCTGAGTCTCTGCTGTGGTGTTATAGGAATTTAAAGACAGAAGCAAACTGTCCATCACAGGAGGAAAACTCATGTCCTTGTGTTGGACAAGGCCGAGGCACAAGCGACTGCACGAAATCATGATTATGTTAAACCTGCAGTGAATGTGTGTTGCTTTGCTGAAGCATGTTTAGTCTTGGGCATATCAATGAACCATACTATTTTGTAGTCATAGCTGAATTAATAAGAAAGGAAAATTAACAAAGCAAATGTACCCTGAAGCATGTAAACTAATAAATTCCACATTACTGACTTGTTTTACTGTCATCTTAGAATTTATTTTGGTGAATGAGAATTTTCCCAAGACACTTGGCCCAATTTAGTCAAACTCGATATTTAAATGATGTTAGGTCCTGGTTAATTGCAGGGGGCATTTGGGAATTTCCGACCTGGAGTTTCTGAGAGGCCAATTTCTTCTGTACATGTGCACAAAGCATTTTATGTATCACTTGCAATTCCTAAATTCAGTGCAATGGAATGCCTTTTCTACTGTCACCACACATTAAAACTGTGGAGTAAGTGGTTTGCACCTTCAGTGGTTCTTCCTATTATAAGCCCAGCAGTCAAGTCAGAGCATTAAGGTTTTCTTTGCTTTGATTGTTTACTTTTTAATACAGAATCTAGAAGCATTAAGTTAACTAATGTAATATTATTAGCATACTGTTACCATTCTTCATTGCAGACACATAAAATAGTGCAAATAACTATAATGAATCATAAAAAAGTAATTAAAAAAGCCCACAAGAATTAATTATATTCACTTATATCATACTGTAGCCTATTGTATTACAGATTACAGTAGGTTACAACATTCTAACTATAATATGCTCTCACACTGGAAATAAATTGTGTATGCGGACATTAAACTAGGCTAACAAGCCTCCACTGTTCCATGTAAGCATCACACTTAGCATTACAGCAGGTTGTTAGCACGTCTCTCTGACCTTAGCTAAATAAGTCTATAATGAGATAAAACTGAAAAAGCCTGGTAAGACTAGAAAAGGTTATTATATGGATTTCAGAGGAAACTCGCATATTTAACTGACAATTTAGTACTAAGTGTCTGTATTCTCTATTTACATCTCCTTACACTAAATCATTACCACAAAAACTGCCAGGTAGTTTAGTCAAGCAGAGCAGTTTTAATATTTACAAGAAGTTTAATTTAACATGCATGTAGGGAAAACTGGAGCGGTATTTTTTCTCTTGCACAAAGAGGTGGAGTCGTGTGAATTCAGAATTCAGGTGTGTGTTAACACAATGTCACTATCTTCCCAGGAGTAAATATCAAGGCAACTTCACCCTAAGGTCAGAGTGTGCAAGGCCCAGAGGCACTGCAAAAAACCCAAGGGCTCAAATTTTACAGGCCTCAGTTGGCATGTTAAATGCTAAGTTTCATGACAGGCAACATAAAATGAAGTTTATAGACTGGAACATTGGTATAAATATTATTTTGGTCTCTATAGCTAAGTTTTCCTTTCATAACAACTCTGTGTTGCTTTTAAAACCGAACCATTTGGATTTTGTCACTGTGTGCTTCGTAAGTACATATTACTGCTTAAATATTTGTTTTAAATGGGCTAAAGTGCGCAAAACCATTCGTTTTAACAGCTGAAACAGTACGCATAAGACTTGGTACTCATATGAAGAGTCAGTAACCTCCATGATGAAAGCTTGAATGGGTTAGTGCAGTTAATAAGTATTTTAGTTTAGTCTATTATTTTATTTGTATAAAACAAACAGTTCAAAAATGACAAAGTATCTAAAGAGCAGCATAGACAAATAGAAAAATATACTCAAATACTTCTTAAACAATAACAACAACCTGTTTTGTAACTCTACCAAGACAAAAATATTAAGCTTGTAATTAAAGCTAAAGACAAATTAATCATTTTATCATTTCTTCAATAGAAATTTTAAAAACTATTTTTATGTCCAATTGTTGTCTTCTGAACAATTATAAAACAAATTATAGCAGAGAATCATCATCAGATAATGATAACGTAAATATTGGTATTTACATTATCATTACGTTGGATATAATGACCAAACAGCCATATTTTAGTACACTCATATAGCCAATTCTTCCTGTTTAATATCAATACATGTTTTTACTGAGCAACGTGCTGACTTGTGCTGTGGCTTCAACCTGTGCTGGTATGTAAATGTACACACATAGAAATAAGATTAAAGTCATTACTTATTAGCCATTTTCATATGCCAACATATTTCCTAAAAATGATAAAGAAGATCAAATATTTACTTTGCACTAAAAGTAAAGGTAAACTTTGCAGCACAATTTGTTTGGAAAATTCCAGTTTTGTGCTTAATAATATTCCCAAGGCTTTTTTTTCTACCTCTTCTGCTCCTCCCTAACATCATATTCTTTTCATCACCAGGTCTTCATACATTTCTCCTGTTCTTTTTACTTATATGCTATTTTTTCTCGTAGCTGCAATCATCACAAGAAGCAGCTGGCTATTTTTGAAAGCCCGGTCAGTGAATCAAACTAATCCTGCAGCCCCATCAGAAACAAAGACGGCCGGCAGAGTCCTTATACTTTTTGTGTAGCAGCAACTCTGTGTGAGCGCAGGCATTCAGGTAGCTCCTCGCTCAGTCCTGTGCTACTCTACAGTGCACTGAGTGCGTGGGTTCATTGATTGTATCTCTCTCCTGGCACTTTAATGGTCGTGGTACACTCGTCTCTGAACCCAGCATTAGCATGGTCAAGTTATTTCCTCTCAGGGGCTATTTCCACTGACCAAACAGGATTTTTCCGTTGACTCCTTAAAACTTGTGTAAGAATATGGCAAGCTGTGTTTTTCCATTATTTCCTATACACTGTGCAGCCGTACAGGGAGAAAGAAGTCACACATCAACTGTGCTTTGATGTATATATATTAAAAAGCAGTTCAATATCCATCCATCCATGGATTAATGGATATTGGTAACATAACATTTTTTAAATTATGAAAAAATTGTTTTTTATTAAAGTAGTAGAAAGTCTACTTGATTCTAACAAATTTCTCTTTGCATTATAGGTGGTTACATACTACACGTTACATGTTAGCTGGAAAAAAAACTGAGTTAAAAAAAATTCTTCCAGCTTCTAACTATGTTCTGTAAAAGTGTACCTCGGCACATTATATGTATATGTATAAATGATATATAAAAGACTGATGTAGGTTCCAGGTCTTAAAATTGAGGCCAAATGTTTGTCTTGAACATGAGACACTTAGTTTACAGTCTCAGTCACAAAACATTAAGTCCTTCTGAATATTATATATAACATATGGTCAACGTTAGAGTCAAAAAGGAAGATAAAGCAGTTGTTAGACTACGCAGGCCTACCTTGTATTTGAAAACTTGTTACCGTATGGCTGTGCGGTAACACTCAGTTTTACCAACACATCTGTCCCCAACTGTCACGTCCAGTTTGAGAACAACAACTGGTGGTGGAAAAAAACGTGAAGTTCTCGGCCGACTAATAATTACTGTACATCTATGCCCATACGGTAGCATATGTACACCCCACCCACCACCATCCTTCCTTTAAGCTGTAAATGAACAGGTTCTTATATAATGCATTTTTAATGTACCTGAGCGCTCATAGCACTTTATATGTATGCCCCGTTCACTCATTCAAGCAACAACTTTTTTCTGTGCTTAAGTCTTTCCTATATAACATTGACACTTCAATGGATGCATCAGAGAGCAACCTGCAGTTCAGTATCTTGCCCAAGGACATTGGGCACGCACAATGGAGCAGCCAGGGATCGAACCACTAACCTTCCAATTTGTAGATGACCTTAATTACCACCTCAGTTACAGCCACTTTCTTAAAGGAAGAAAGACTTAGATCAAATATGCCGGAAGTGTGATTCTCCAGCTGGGAGTACTCCATTATGCTGCTTCTTTACCTGCAGTAAAGTATGGGAAAAGACTTGCGGAGAATAATTCTAGACGCATCGAGACAGAAGCACACAGCATCTTCACTGCAGCTAATTGGTGTTATGAAAGCTTCTCACAACCTACAGTCTACCCCATCCCTCACACATGTTCGGTGTTTATCATGAACTATAACTCTTTATGGTGGTCACGAAAGGATGGATGGATGAAAGAAAACAACATGCATTTTCTACCTGCTGGTAGAAAATGCAGCAATTATATAAGTGAATATCTTAAATCCCATCAGTAATGGTAATGCTGCCTGTTTACTATAATTTAAAAAGTGTCAGATAAAACCCATAAGCAACAATTATAATTAATTCATGTTTAATGTACTTACTGTTGCTGTATAGGATTCCCCATGGAGTATAGCAAAGGATTAAAATGTGAAACTGGATTATACAAATCTATAAAGAATATAAAGTCCCATGGCATCTTCTTAAAAAGGCCAAAGTAGAGTACAGTAGGTGAGAGGCCTCATATTTCCATTACAGCTCCCTGAGCTTAAACTGATGATTATTTTACAAATTAAGTAAAAGGATAAATATTTAAGTCATTTAAATCTAAAAGAAAAAACTTAATAATGAATTCAGTTCATTTTCATTTATACAATCATGTATATCATATATGTTATCATATAATTTAGTGTACTCTTTGACATGAATGCACTTGTACAACTCTTTATGTTCAAGACTTTCTTCAGAGACTTTCCAGTCCCCTCGTGTTGTCACAGGGTTTTTTTCACTGGTCTTGTTTCTCCAGATGTTCCCACCATCCTGTCTCCGTGTCTCTCTATCTCTCCCTCTCTCCCTTTTTTTGCATCTGCCTACTCTCTAAATTTCCATTTTCAGGGATGAGAAACTAAACTTTCCATGTCTTGCTGCCTGTTTCCTCAGTCAAATGCAAGCATAACTGTTGCCCAAATCCCACCCCCTCCCTTCCCGCTATAACTGATGAGTAAGAGAAATGTTCTCCCTGCAGACAAATATGTACCTAACTGTAGCATTTCCTTACTTAGAAACAGTGCAAAGATGGTGTGTGACCAAAAAAAAAACAACAACCAAAAAACAGGTAGAAATATTACCAAGAGCTAAAAATCACATTAGATACTTTTTTCATACCTCAGGTTTCATTTGATATTTTAGTGATATGGTGACAAGCTGAAAAACTAAAGCTACCAAGGTCAAACTGGACCATCAGCCTGCTCCAAATAGTATTGCTCTATACCCAGATCCACAGATCCACATACAAACAGATCTCTTAAAACAAATAAATCATACACTATGACACTGCAATCTTTCCACAGCTATGCTGCTTATTGAGCCTCTTTCAAAAGCAGACTTAAACACAGGGACATACAGTCAAGTTTACCATTTCCACAACAATGACAGACTGGCCTATGTGGCATAACACTGAAAGACTACAAGAGCTGAAGTACGTTACAACATGTCACTTATAGTGCAACTGCTTCCAACTAATTCCTTCATGCTCTCTCTGTAGTGACATACTGATGCTCTCTCAAATTCAACAAACACATTATTTTAAAAGGATTTACTTACAATGAAACAGCAGAGAGGAAAATGTGTTGGCGGTAATTGGTACAGCTTCCCCCGATATCCCTTTTGGTGCTGATGATAGTTGTAGTAGCAGGGTGGCCTGTCGAAGGCTAAATATAACCTAGAGAGCTTGTAGCGGGAACACAGAGCGGGCCAAACCAGGCTCTTCCACGTCTCATGTACAGTGTATTTGCTATAAGGAAACTCATTCTGGATGGCTGAAAAGCTGCAGAGTACAGGGAAAGGACAAGAACAAGAAGCTTCACACTAGGACTCTGTCCCTAGAACAAATGAAGGGAGGGAGGGAGGCAGAGAGGGGAGAGATGGAGAAAGAGAAAGAGAGGGAGGCAGCGAGGGAGAGAGCTGGTGTCGTGTGTATATAGGACCAGCTAGCATGACCTCTTGTGAAGAGCGTATGTACACTGGCACAAACACAGAGTCAAAACCTTCTATCTTGGACATCAGTTAACATTTGTTAACTTTTCTGAAACTGAGTGTATATCTGGTTGCTGGCAATTTCTGTGGTTTCTTTTGCTCTCAAAAAGATGTATTATGTTAACTGCTAAGACAAAAACAAAAGTTACACTTTCACATAAATGAAAAAGTAATGCAAAGGACCACAGCTATAATCAGTCCTTAACCTTTCCTCAATATATTCCACTTAAAAAGCACCGTAAAATTTTGAAATAAGATGAAAGATCATAGAAAAACACAACTGATGCATGCCATGTTCCTGCAGGTTTCTGAAAGCTGAATAGCATTATTACCTTTTTTTTAATGAAGTCGTAATTTGGGGGGTTGAGCTTAGGCAGAGTTAATGGTTCAAGCAAACAATAATTCTCACAACTGAAGTAAATAATATGAGGGACCTGTCAGTCAAGTTAAACAATTCTTAGGCATACACCTGTCAGGCTTCGTATCCTCGCAATAGTACAGAAAGTCATTGAATCTCCACATCACACACAAGATTAATTTAATAAATGTAATATAATAAAAAAAATTGTAAAATTCTCACAGTTGTATGTTTTTCTAAGAAAAATCCCAATTAAATACCATGAACAGTCGAATGACTATTTGTGCTTAGCATGATTTGAACTCTTAAAAAAATTAACCAGAAAAACAGTCTAAATGCAGGAGTCAACAGACAGAAAACTGTTGACCTTTATTCAATAACAGCACTTCTAAACGGTCAATATCGCATACTAAACACATTTTATAAAATAACCGGGGAGGGTGCACTTTTAGAAACAGCTGGGCATCAACTTTATCACAGCAGGGTATCAACAATCCCTGCCAAGCTGCATTTTCTTGGAAATGTGGATTTAGAAATGCGATGGAAATCACTTCTGTCTGTTAAAATGAGGACCCACTTCTTACACCCCAATTCAGACCAACACAACTTCTTTAAAAAAAACATTACTGCTATTAATTAAGAATTTGTTAATATTCCAAACGAACATTCTGATTTCAACGCGAACATTCATGTGAAAAAGAAAGTTTCCACATAAACTCTTTGGAAAGTCTGAATAAACCACAAGTCCCCTGGAACAATGTCGTTTGGACTGACAAGACCAAAGTGGAGATGTTTGGCCATAATGCACGGCACCATGTTTGGAGAAACCCACGGCATATCAGCACAAACACCTCAAAACAGCTGTTAAGCACGGTGGTGACGAGGTGCTGATTTGGGCTTGTTCTACAGGTACAGGACATGGAGACTTTGCAGTCACTGAATCAACCACGAGCTCATCTGTATACTAAAGTATTCTAGAATCAGATGAGAGCAGACCAGTCAGAACTGAAGGCGTGCTGTAAAAACAGATAGTCCATAATTCCTCTACAGGGGTCAAAGACTAAAGACATACAAAAGTTGGTTACTATTGAATCATAAGTGATGAATGGTGCACTTGGTTTGTCATAGGACTGCATAGATTCCCATAAAAACTTTGTTTTTCACAGGAGTGAAATGAGATCTGCTAGTATTTAAAACAAGCCATAGCCTTCTTCCATCAAAACTAATAACTCACAACTTTAAAGAAAACTTTCTGGATCTGCACCAAAATCTAATGGGTTCCTTTTTCACCCTCACTTTTCCTCCAGGTGTCAGAGACTCCACCAAGTAGTTTTAGCAAAATCGATCTAACGCATGGACCAAATATGAGGTCAGTAAGGCAAGATCAAATTTACATCAGGCATGGTTTTCGATTTTCCTAGGCTGACTTCTGGCATTGTAGCTCTCTTTTGATCCCCCCAGTAGAAGAATTACAGTCAAGTGAAAAAAGATAAATATTTACTTGAAAATAGCAGTTTTACAACACAGACAACAATAGTTTTACCACAGAGTCAAAGTACAATCTTCTTTCAAAGCCATTGCTTTGAAAACTGAGCAAACTGTGAAACTGGTGAAAAGACTGGACAGTAAATTATTTTGTCATTTTGTTCATTTACATAGAAAAACAAACTGTTTTCTTCATAGGCCAGCGCATTTATGTAGGCACTGAAATATTCTTCACTTCAATGAAAAATAATGTGGAATCAAAGTTTCTTGTATCTGTTTCTTTATCCCTCTCTCCCCCTCTCTGAAAATGACTCACTGAACAGAAAGTATTTGGCCTTGTAAACAACAGGGAGCCACAAGGAAATTTCAAGTCTTGTTAGACAAATCTCCCTGAACAACTATGCATGAGCGTTCAAAAGTGTCATATTCTTATACTGTTTTCAAGACTGTTTTCAGCAACCTTGACACAACACACAGTGTGTACACACCCACAAATACACAACTCTACATACACACACAAACACACACAGACTGCTTCAAGTCTTAACAGAAGAGGATGACACATGAGGCAGAGTGGAGGTCTTCCCATGCCCCCCTGCCCTTTCTGTTGGAATTGGACATCTCCCACAGGCTGAGCTGTAAATAGCCAGTACCCCAAAAACTTTCATACACAACACATATGCATGAACACACACGCACGCACACGCACACACACGCACACACAACTATACTTAGATGCCTACTTCAGCCCGCTGCCATGTACTCACACTACCTCCTCCCACAGTGAGAAGGGGCATTCAGCTTGACTCTTTCAACAGAGACTCAACCACGTCTACCCTCTGACTACAGGGAGTTTCAATTTGACAAAATGCTTGAAGTAGAACAGTTTTCAAGTACAACTCAGGAAAGTTGTACACTCACTGTCCTGCATAGGTTTGATAAAGTACAGTACGGCAGCAGACTTCCCTGCATGCAGTGCAGCTTCCGGGCTCTCTGGCAAGCTCAGGGAACATCTGTAACCGTTAATGTCCAAACAGATCACAGTAATAGTTTATGATATGTCAGGAGGGGTCTAATAGCCATACCACAGAACAGAAACAAGGTTTTATTGAACTATTTGTCAGGAGCAAGCCACTTCAAAGATTGCACAGTAAATTACTGTACTATAAAACACTGCAGCACACTCTGGTAAAGTACAGTAAATTAATGTAGCCTAAAATATTACCATTCAGATTGGTGTAATTGTTGACAAAAGCCTCAGACTAGGTAGCGCAGAAAGCTGCGTAAACACAAACGCACTAACTCACACAATTATTGCAATGTCTTGATTTTTTTCTCTTTTTTCAGATCCCTGCAGCCAAAAAGCACCCAGACTGTATTTAGTCTATTAGATTATGAGGACAGAACATCAGTGAAATCGAGGCAGAATTAAAGCAACAGCATGTTGCCCAGAGGAGATCCTCTCAACTGCTTACAGTGACACACATCATTCATCTTTTTATTGGATGTGAAGTTGTCTTTTCTTTTCTGTTATTGTTTTTAGTTCTTCAGAAAGCACAAAGAAAAGTGCAAAGTGATAGTAACAGATCAGATATATCTGATTTTAGCCTGTTCCCTCAGGAATAATAATTATAAGGAGCTTGTGTTAGCAGATAACTTTTCCCTCCCATCACCACCTTTTAGACCGAAGTAGCACCCCAGGCTAAGTGACAAGCTTAGAAGCGGCCGCTGTTTATTTCAAATCCAAAGCCCTAACTTGTTTCGTATGTGTATTTGTAGCTACATTACTATTTGTGAGTAATTAATGAGTAATTGATACAGAGTGGTTAAAACATGAAGGAGGATAGAGGGAGAGCAAAGATACAAGAGAAACATGTTCACAGAGGAGAGTTGTAAGGACAGATGGATTTCCAAATGCCTTTCACCCTGCAGGAATCTCATTGCACAGCTTTAGTGGTGTTTAGAGAGTCTGTGTCACTCAGCAAGCACTGGTTCATCCATGGGGCTTAATGTGCTTTCATGAAAAATTATTAAATACTAGTGGAATACAGGTCTCCTAAAACTGACCTGAATTAATATTATGCAATTTTATGGAAGATGGCAGTGAATAAAGATGTCGTAACAGGGTCACCTGTGTGCTTTGGCTGTGCTTCAGAGCAGGTTGTTCTGTAAAATTATTGACAAAAGCTACAATACAAGGACAACCTAAAGGCCACAATTTAATGACAAATGAATTTGATGCTTAAATGGCCTTATGATCATAAATTACCATGAGCATCACGTTACACCCTGTCCCCACCCATAGATACACGCTGAGATTCCTTCATATGTCCAGTCCCACTAAATAATTTTTATTATGAAACCTCAAAAACTGTAGCATAACACTGACCTAAAAGAACTCTATATATCATATTTTATTACTGACATGTATCTGTCCGTGCCACATAATGTTTCATGTCCCAGTTCATATTGGGCTAGTAGAGACCCTCAACACTGGCTGCTACTTACAGCATGAGCAGCTGCCCTTCATAGATGAACATAAGGTAGAGGTGACCTCTAAACAAGAGCAAATCCTTCAACCTTGCTGTCAACACATTTTCAGATCTACAGAAAACCAGTAATCTACCCATGCTGCTGTGGTAAACCATCTGTTGAGCAGCCATGCCTGACCCCAAAAAGCAGCAGAGAGACGCACTTTCCCTGCCGTTTGCTTAGATGACTCCATCATGACATTCAGCATTACGTTAGTGTTACATACAGCGAGTATACTCCAATCACTGTCTCTGATCTTAAACAGAAAAGTTCAATTTGATATGTCTTCAATGTCCGTTTCCCTCTCTAACTAAATATTTTTACAACTCATCTAATATAGATACCAAAACGTATGATTTGTAATTCCCCTATAGAGGAACACGTACATGGATTTTTCTGATTGGCAGGACAATCTTACCTTTCAATTGTTAAAAAAGAAATCTGAGTTTTCTAACCTGAAAAGACTGTAGAGTTCAGGTATGATGTAGAACAACCAAGAAATGTTAGGCCAAACTCATTCAGAAAAAAAACTCACAGCACAATCACAATGTATACTTCTCATGATGCAACACTGTGAGAACAGTTTTGGGGTAAAGAAAAGCATAACTCATAGCAGAGACATGAAACTAAACAATAATCCTCTACTGTCCAACATTCTGTTGCCCCATGCTGCCACCCTGACCCTTTGCTAACTCTGTGGTACCATAAAAATAGTACACTATTTCCTCTTTTTCTCCCAGGAGACATGGTTTATAATCAGTGTTGGGAAGGTTACTTTTAAAATGTATTCCATTACAGATTACAGAATACATGCCCAAAAATGTATTCTGTAACGTATTCCGTTACGTTACTCGATGAAAGTAACGTATTCTGAATACTTTGGATTACTTAATATATGCTGTTTACAACTACGTGAATGTACTATTGCTGTGATTTATTACTGTTACTGAAGGTCCGCGGCTCCGAACCGTAGCAAAGGGACCTCTGGCTAATATGGTGGGTTTCTTGTCAGGCTCGTAGCTGAAAACTAGCTTTACTTTGTTGTCTGGGTCAACTTTGCAGCGAGAGACAGAGAGAGGCGTTGAAAGGCTGCTGCAACGAAACTTATTGTTTCAGAGGAAAACACGAACACAGTGTACAGTCGAGTCTTAATAGTTTACTTACAACTGGGCTCGTCAGGCTCTCTTCTTGGCTGCAGTCGTTATTATTATATTTACATGCTTCCAGCTCCCGTTTCTGCTCGGTGACAGCTCGTACTTTTCCCTTTTCTCCCTCCCTCGCTCACAGACACATGGCAGGCCATTCTCCCAGCAGCACGGACTACACTGCCCATGATTAGGGATGGGTATCGAAAACCGGTTCTTGTTGAGAACCGGTTCCCACTGATTCAATTCCTTGGAATTGTTTGCCATTTTTGCAAACGATTCCCTTGTCGATTCCAGTCGCCCCGAATGACGTCACCACGTTGCGGAGCGTCATTTACCTGGCAGGAAACATGGCGGCTCAAACGCTCAAAAGTTTGGTTATACTTTACGAGAACAGATGACAACAGGGCAACTTGCAATAGTTGCAAAGTAGATATTTCATTTAAGGGAGGAAACACTACGAATATGCAAAAGTATTTGCTCACAAAACACGCGAGGACCTTAAATGAATGTCGTGTTTTTAATTCCGCTCCGGACTCGTGAATCTCAACCCAGCAGCAGCGGTAACGTTTGCACGTCCTCTCCCGTTAATGCGGCAGGTAAATAATCAACTAACAGTGCATATTATGTTAGCGCGATCTGCCTTATTACAAAACCTGCCATTACTGTGCATTTAGGTGACCATGATGAGAGAGACAGACAGAGTCTGGTTGGCTCAGATGCTGGCAGTTCTCGCTGCAGTTTACCGGTAGCGTCTCCTTTCAGGCCAGGATAGACGAATGTCACCGAGCAGTGACTAAGTTTGTGGTAAAAGGCTTGCACCCATTTGCCACAGCAGATGCCCCGATTTTCAGTAAGTGGATGTGTTTAATTGTAGGCAGGGACATTACTGGATATTCTTGTGTAATTGCTACAGAATAATTTATGTTATACTTTGTTATTGCTACAGAAGAATATTTATTTTATTATTTTACATTTACTATTTTTTTTTCCTGGGGACCCTGTGACACCCCATGGAAGAGCCATAGGCTGTGGATCTGTTAAGATCTCACTGTTGGGTTTGTAAGGCCATGTTACTCCTAAATTTCTATCTTGTTCAAAGAGAAGATATAAAACAAAATTCTAAGCTAATCGACCTTAGTGTTCTCCTTTTTTTAAAAAAAAAGAATCGATAAGAGAATCGATAAAGAATCGAATCGTTAAACAGAATCGAAACTGGAATCGGAATCGTGAAAATCTTATCAATACCCATCCCTACCCATGATGCTACATTCTTTAGAGCTATACCTGTAGCATTCTGCCTATTAGCTTAGCACAACAAAAACAACAACAAAAAGGCGCTCTCTCACCCAGGAAACACACAGAGAGAGCGTCACCCTGTAACCATGGCAACCATAACGCTGCCGCCTGGAACAACAGAACATAGCTGTCAAACAAAACCCAAACAGTCCTGACCCGCCACAATATGAAACAGGAAAGTACCGCCGTGTAATCCATTTATTTCAACAAAGTAACTGTATTCTAAATACCACCTTTTTAAACTGTAACTGTAACGGAATACAGTTACTCATATTTTGTATTTTAAATACGTAATGGCGGTACATGTATTCCGTTACTCCCCAACACTGTTTATAATATGTATGGCTGCTAGAGGTCTTTCTGGTTCGATTGGAAACATATGGTGTTTTTGGGTATTTGCTAAGATTACTAATGCTGTCATGAGGACAGGGCGGTCTTACATTGCATTGAAAATACCCATACTACATAGACTTTGTAATGTTAGCTAATTATCTCATTTAGCATGACAAATTTTTTAGTTACAGTAACAAGTACAATTAAAAAAACACTGAGCAAGTGTGACTTGTTTGGAAGGGTTGTCAGGGGGAAGTATATTATCTGCAACAAAACATAGCAGGGCACCTTAGGTTCTTAGGAGAAGACTTTTGCAATAAGACCAGACCAATGTCGAAATACTTTGCCAAAATGTACAGTGACAACTCTGGCAAAAACAAAACACGGCACACTGTATCAGCACAAAAATCCCATACTAGTTGGGGGGTGACGATTTGGACTGGGGCACCTTGCAGCCATTGAATCGAAATGTAATCCTCTGTATGCCAAAGTATTCTAGACTCAAATGGCATGTGTCTAACGGCCAAGCTTGGACAATGCAACAGGACAATGATCCCAAGCACAGCCGCAACTCCACAATAGAATGGCTGAAAAATGTAGAGAATCAAGGTCAAAAGTCCAGACCCCAACCTGATGGTGAGACCTTTAGAGAGATGTGCATGAATACACGTCTGTAAACATCAGTGAACTGAAGCAATGTTATAAAGAACACTGGTGTAAATTCCTCCACAATGACGTGAGAGGTGGCTAGGTTATCAATACCTACTCTTCTCTTAATTCCTGCTCTCTTTTAATTTTTCTTCTGTGATAATAACATAAAATTACTGCTTTTGGGTGACATCACAGGACTACTTTGGGATTATTGGTATCACCCAATATCGGCCTAGTTAACTGATACTGGTTTATGACAGTTGTCCGTTGTGTGACATTAATTTTGACCAAGCCAAATAAAGACCTTAAAGAATCTTTTTTGTTGCTGTTGTCGCTGTTGTTTTTGGTATAAAGTACTTCTCATTGTTTCACTACAACAAAAATAGATACAAATGATAAAAATAAATGAAATATTTGTATCGGCTATTGTCCAACATAGGCATTAAAGCATTTCCCTCCTTCCTACTGGCCTTCAAAGTTTTCTTGAGCTTAATTATCTTGGCAAGAAAAAACTGCCAAACACAGCAGGCAATAAATAAGAATGAGTTTCCAAAATTTTTTCAGAATATAGCCAGTAGCAAATAAATAAATATATAAATAAATAAAAGTATCCATATATCATATTGTAGCAGCTCAGAGTAATTAGTTTGTGTTTTATATCAGCACCTTATTTATTTATTCTAAAAAATATATTTAATTAAAAAACACTGTTTATTTCATCTGTTTTGAGTTTTTAAATTAGCTGCTGTCACTGAGCATATTCCAATAAGCCGACAATATGAAGTCTGCTACTCTCACCATGCAAGTTATAAAAGTTCTACTTTTTTCTAATGCCCAGAAGACAAGCACATTGATTTCTGGGAGAATGCAACAAAGAACAGCAAGTCAGCAGGAAGGAGGTAACTGCTGTGCCTCGTATGTGGCAGGAATTTTAAGCCTACAAAGTAAGGGTATGAAAAATACTACTATGCAAACAACTTACACACACTATAGAGCGCATGGAATAGAGACACAACAATAGCACAGAACCATTGTCTACGTACAAGTTTGTCACTTACATTATAGTAAAGTGTAATTCTGTGAGTTCCTTTAGTCGCGCTGGAGCATTTGCCGAGCGAAAGGTTTGACCCGAGTGCTCCAAATCCAAACGGCTCACTGTAAGCCCTCTAATGTGCAGTTTACCCTGGAGTTCAGATTTTCTTACTGCAAATGCTGAAAGTCCACTTTTGCCAAGACTCAGAAATCAGGTTAACAACGGCGTAACACTCAGCTTACGTAATAAGGTTAACAGCAGAATTGAGTAATGAATGGATGTGTATAACAGGAGCTGCAATAGCCACTGAACTTAAGCTGTTACGTTTAACAGCAACCAACCCAACAAATGTAATGAGACAGTAAGTGCTTACATCAAAACGGTGAAACAAACACTCCACAGTTGTTCTCTTTGGGGGTTTTAACGAAAAGAATGATCAAAGGAAAATTGCTGTATTCATCCAGGGAAATCTGTGGCTTGTAATTTGTGTGAAAATGCCATTCACAGCACTGACCACAATTCACATTGCCTATCCACTGATTTTAAGATGTATTTTTTTCTTTTTAAAGACAAAAATGAGACATGCGTGCTCTGCCGCTATAAAACAGAGCACTGAAAATGGTTTGGAAACAGATAACTGTGGTGTCAAGTTTTTAATTGGCACATCTGGACAGAGCAAACAATGATCCACTTTATCACTGATTACACCACGGACAAAAAATACATTTAATCAGGCTGCTGAGTGGAATGAAGAGAGGACGAGTAGGGAGGGAAGAGAGAAGAGAGGGAAAATACACATGAAATAATTACAGTCTGATTTTTCATCCATCTGTCTAGAGATTCTGTGAGGACCATTATGCCTGCAGTCGTGTTTCTGATTGTTGCAGTGAGAATTGGTCATGGTAAAATTAATTCTAACACTGGGCTGTGATATGAAAATGACAGACAGAAGGAGCACTGAATGTGCAGCAGTAATTAACAGTCCTAAATGGCTCATTACAATTCGTGATTTCATTAACTAATCAACTATTTTATGAGTGGCTGTTTGTGTGAACACATTTTTTTTCTCCAAACGTACCTAAATGCTATTTGATTGGAGTGTCTATTGCTCTTCAGCTTGCATTGGTTTGCCCAAATTCCCACAAATGGATTACCCATCACTTATAACTGTTGCCAAGGTGCTCGGTGTTTCAGCCTCATGCTTTTCAAGCCTTCAAGAGATTTCACACACACATAGATTTGTGCTCTTGCTGGACTACAAACCCCCAAAACAAAGTAACTATGCATTATTTACTGAAAGTGTCAGAAGAGCAATACCGAGGGAACTTCTGCTTGTGACAAGATCAATAGGG
Source organism: Perissodus microlepis (assembly GCF_051167445.1). Taxonomy (NCBI): domain Eukaryota; kingdom Metazoa; phylum Chordata; class Actinopteri; order Cichliformes; family Cichlidae; genus Perissodus; species Perissodus microlepis. The sequence goes on along the minus strand of NC_140465.1, from coordinate 20,223,775 downwards.
ATTACAGTGTGCGGTTCAAAGTACAATTTTAAAAGACAATTTGGTGACAAATTAGCAGGGAAATAAACAGTGCGTTAGTTTGGGGTTGTGCTCCTTTGCATTAATTCTCCTAATCTATGGCACTCCACTGGAAGGATGAAAGGAAAGACATTCCCTCACCTGTAGTTTCCAGGTGAACTGGTCACTACACTACGCTACAACGTACTACAACAATAACCTTACAGGAGTAATCTATTACTTTTGAAAAAGTAAAGGACAGACCACGTTGATACAATTGAACATGCTTTTCTAAAATGCTCCAATTAGGCTGGAATCTGGCTGATTGTGAAGGTCACAGCAGATGTTTTACATCATTTTCATACTCATCATACAACTGACACCTTGTCTCCACAGATGGGGGGCACTGTCATCCTGGAAGAGACCACTGGTATAAGGATAAAAAGGGTTCTGTTATGCTAAAGATGGTAACAGCTTTGTAATGTTTTGCAGTTAGGTTTTCCTGGCTCAGTCATACTAAAGTAAAAATAGGACAACAATCTCTTTAGCACTAGGAAAAACTGCCAGTTTCATTTTTTTGTATCCTGCAATTGATTGCAAGTAGTTGCGGTAATCACTTTCGATCACAAAGTAATTGCATAGATCCCCTGCTGGGAGGTAACCTGTCTCTCTATTGAAGACTGACTGCATTCACTCTCAGAAAGACTGGAAAAGGTTTGCAAATAACTTCGGTCTAATTTGTAAACGCAGTCAGACTGATCGCTCAACTCATCTGTGACATTATCGCTTCACAATAGGGGACCCGACTCAGCTGGTTGCCAGCTGGTTGTATTCTGGTGGATTTGAAACACAACTGGACTCTGAATGTAAGTAGTTACTGTGAATTTCTGTATACGCTGATGGCAACAAATTTGTAACAGAAGATAGTGATTTTTGCTGATTTATCACAGTCAGCCGCTGCATCATCACAAACAGATTGCATGTAATTGCCAAGCTGATCTCATTCCATCATGAACCGATAACAGCAGACCGACTTACTGCTGTTTTATCGCTGTCCTGAAGATGACAACTGACTGAGAGTGGCCACAGACCTGGTCCCCATCTTCAAATCAACAATTTCAAAAGCAACAAGATCCCAAGTTTATTGCACACAGTGACAATTTTGGTCGTGCTATGGTTTCCAACCACTGCCATCATTAGTGAGACTGTAGCACTAGGGAATCAGTTAACCCAAAGTATACCATGTGACAAAAGCGACAAATAACACAAATAACCTTGAACACAGCAAAAAAATTGAATAAAAAAAAGAAAGAAAGAAAAATACTGTTAACTACAATTAAAGTATAGAGGGCTTATAACCATGATGTGGCTCTGGTTAAATCCTCTTTGGTACGCACCAAAAATCCTTCTACGCAGGTATAACAGAAGAATAATAAGAGGTACAGTAAAAGCAACAATGTAACAAAGCAAAGGTATTTCCAAAACCATTGAAAAGAAATACGTAAATGCATGCAAAATAACAAAACATGCCCTTTGAAAGTATAAATTGAAATATGGCCTCATAACTGATGACAGTTTACATAGTAGGAGCTGCACAAGTTCTGCTGTCAGTCTATAAATAGAACAATGTGAAAAGTGGGAGATTATAAGCATTTTTTCATTAAACATTGTATTGCAGCTTAGGTAGCATGTGCTAGCAAACAATTAGATGTGACTGAAGTGTGTTAATGCAGAGTCTCAAATTGTGCTATTTTGAGTTGTACTGCTTTCTTTATAAGGATAGAAGAACAGAAAATGGGTCGCCCTATACTAGCCTCGATGTTTTCAAATTGTACAATGTGAGGGGGGGAAAGGTACAGCAGAAATGCACGCAAATAAAAGTGGAACTATACTGGACCAAACTAATTGGTTGCATCCATCCCCTCTGTTCCACCGCATACCTGCGGCAGAACGCACGTCTCTGTGGCAAAGAGAGCGTGGGTAGCAACAGTGTGTTATTGCTGCCGACGCATCTCACTACAGATGCCAGGACATCTCCCATTATCACCGATTCCTCATCTGACAGCGGTCTCCTAACAACCACGACATGGACAAACTAAAAAGGGAACGTACAAACTAGAATGTAAAAGCACTATCTCCCACCTCCACCCCCGAGCTGCATATGTGGGTTATGCGTTTTCAAATCGGAAGCGTGTCCTACCTGTTTCTGCCGTTCCAGGAAGGAGGAGAGGAGGAGGAGGAGGAGAAGCAGGCGCATCAGGATGTAGATAGATGCCGCATTTAGATGATCAGGAGATAGCTGGGATCTGGTGCTCCCTCCACAGTCACGATGCACGTCGCCAGTGCATTTATCCACTTTGTGCTTGACGGTTACTTTTGACGCACAGCTGCTTTAGTATGAAAAAGAAAAAAAAGACTCAATCCAATTTACCGGAGCCTGCCTGTTATTTATTTGTATTGGATACTTCTTACCAGTTAACAGCAGAAAATGGACCACAGCTGAAGCAAGGTGCAAGGATACCAAGTCAGGTTCACTACAAATACTATAGTTTATTCATGTAAACGAATCCAAATGTTAGTCATAAAACTCCACACCACCCATTTGGGGGTAGTCATACTTCATTTCTTTTTCTTATGCATCTTCTTTGTTTATTTATTAATTTATATTTTCATCTATGTATTAATTAATTGTTTTCTTGCTATCCTTTAAGGTTTACCTGCATTCGTTAGCTAGTAAAACAAACCTTAAAGCTAACTATTCTCTGTTACAACAAGTCGGACTTTAAAATCAACACTTACCACATTTTAGGACATTTTCATATTCCCCTGAACTCTTCACAGGAGAAACATGTTAAATTTCTCATAAAATACACCCTTTCCCTCTTTTTTTTGTCATAATAAAGATGGCTGCAGGCAGACCACAAAAGAAGAAATGTGTGGCGTGTTCAAGAAAACACAAAGTACCCACCTAACAAAAGTAACAAAATTCATTAACCTGATTTTTTGAAGATTTCACAGTTTGATAATTATGCAGTCAAAGGTTCTGGAAAAAAAACGTTTTCAAGACATGCCATAATTAAATCCAGGGGACACAGCGATAAAAAGTAAATAAAACATCTCTGACTTTGTGTGGAAGCCTGTTTTCCCCATCAGTGCAGAAAATTTCAAGGTACTATCTTAATATTATTATTTCAATACTAATCTGAAACATGTTTATTGATGTCAGCTTCTAGGCTTAATAAATGATCGTGTATGTAAAGTACGGATCCAAACTGACCGATCTAACTGCATCTCTGCTTCTGAATAAAATTCAATATAACACTCTACTATTATTTCTTTTTCTACGTCAGCATACAATGTGCTGTGGTCTTCCCACTATTACACAGCATTTAGTATGTAGCACACTGAGAGTCTATTATTTATTTTACTACAGTCTTGCAAGGAATATACATACATATCTGGTAAAATGCTGCCATCCACTATAACTTATTTTAAATTAAGTGGCTGGTGTATTCCCCTCATTTGGCTTACCAAGCTCTGCATCCAAAGTAACAACTTCTTTTTTTATCCTCTTACCTGCTGTGCTTACTAGGTAGTGTTTGCTGCTGTCATTCTGAAGTTGGCAACATGCAGAGCACTGAAAATTGTTTTACTGGCAGAGATTTAGATTTTTCCATTACACAGCACACTTGTTGCCAGGGTAGATTGTTAGAAACGACCCTTATTGGCTATATATCGTGAAAGAACACCCGTTTTTATTCTGCACAAGCAACTTCTTTTTTCTCTGTCACTGCAGCACACTATAATGAGTTTTGTTGTCTGTCATTAGAATCACACGACAGGGTTCATGTTCAATTCATCTGTGTAGCATAGTGTATTTCTGTAATGCCTATCAGCAGATGGGTCGTCGACCTGCATACTTGCCCAGGCTGAGGTGTGTAGAGGCACAAAGGGAGCAGCAGGAGCAGATGGGAGCGAGATGGATGACAGGATGATGAGACAGAGCTGTGTACTTAATATTTAACCAGTGAACATGCATGCTGTTCCTCTCAGGAGGGGAGAGGAGAAAATGATCACAATGAAATAACACTGATTGTAGGGATGCTGGAATCAAAGGTAGAAAATACTGTGCTCAAAAGAAGCATCATGTACTGAGCTATACTCAAATTATGATGTACTGAAGTATTTTTTAGGTTGCAAGAAACTTTAGTTAAAACACACACACACACACACACACACACACACACACACACACACACACCAAAAAAGACCAGTATAAACCCTTTATTGTAGATTTGCTGCCCCGTCCTGTTGCATCACCCGATTTGAGCCAAGCTGTTGAACATATGGCCTCACCAAATAATGTTTGGGTATTCTACTACTCTAATTGGTAAGGTACTTGGAAACAGTAACTGTATACTTACTTTTTCATGTACTGCATAGAATTGAGAGGAAACAATGAAGATAAATGTGAACCGATGCCACAGTAAGATTAACCTTTATTGTTTTGAATATAAAATGCCATCACTTTATCATACTGATCAGTAAATTTGACTAAATTTGTGTGAAATCATGCTTTGATTTGCGCATGAATTCTTGAGTTATGACCAAAAACATGTTTTGTGGAGCATGTTGAGTTTTGACAACCAAATAAAGATAATTGACTTAAATCTGTGTTATTCCTCTCTGCTATCCTTTTCATGTCATTTTTCCTGTTAGCTGACCTGATAAATACAAAAACCAGATCAAGGTCAATTCATTAACAAATAAATGGTAATAAATGTACAATAACATATGGTATAATAATGAGATATATAGATTTTAAAGAAACCTCAATACATACTAAATGTCCATCCTACAACATAAAACCAACAGAAATGACATCATCACTGTTCCCCACCCCAAGATTCTGAGTAGCTACACTTCACCTTCCACAAGTTATGGGGGAAATTTAGAGAAAACTATTTCCAGACATTAATTATGATATCGATAATTAGGTTTTAATTAGTATATATTCACATGTACTTTGAATATTGTTTTTATTAGCTTAGAATTAGCTACATTATAAGCCAAAGTTTTTTTTATGTTAAAGGAGGAATAGTTGGTTGTTTGTACTCTGTGACCACTAAATCCTACACACTGTTCCTTTAATATGAGAATAACTTTGAATGCTAATATGTAAAATCACTCTGTGGATAACATAACACATCACACAATACTTTATTAATCCCAGAGGAAATTATGTGTTCACAGGTGCTCCACAGTGGATCTCAATGACGTCGATGTATTTATGGGTAACTGTGAATGGAAGCAGTTTACTATACAGTGTTGGTGCTGATGACTTAGCAGGGTGCAGGGTGAAGAAATGTTTATGAGCATTAGCTGCACGGTAGAAGATTAATGGACTATTTATGCATTTAATTTGGATGTAAATTAATAGTAAATTTATGGTATGGCGTTGCAAGGATGTGTAGAAGATGATGTTTTGCAGCAGCGCCCCCAGCTGAGAATTACCTCAACTACCAAAGTAGACTGCTCTTCCTCCTGGCTTTTTTTAATAATCAAAATATGCAAATCAACAACCAAACCAACGGGAAACTGGTTTTTGCAGACACGGATTAATAAAAGTCCCATTTAAACATCCACTGGAAAGCCACATCAGCCTCACACTGTGCCCGGTAAATGCTTTATGAAAACCACTTGTGGAATCATCCAAATCAGTGTCTAATGCATGCTCTGTAGTAATCAGAATTAAAAACAGGCCCAGACATAACAATAAGCAATAGAGCCAAAAGAATAACCTAATGGGAAGATTAATACTTCTGAGATTAAGATAATACTTCAGGATAGTACTTTTGCTTGTACTGTCCCTTGGTCCTTACTAAGTTATAACTTTTTGGCTAAGAAGAGCCAAGAAGTTATAACATACAAAAAGCTGAAATTAAACAGTGTTGCAAACAATGAAAAGCATCCACTGATGCTACCATCTGTGCTTGTCCCTGGCCCCAGCATAGGATCATCTACATGGAGCTACATGCCTTTGAGTACTCAAAAGGGTGAAAACCCCTTTGCATAGGCTCAAATGGAAACAAATGCAGAAACAAAGTATTACACCATATATAAAAGATGGACTTAGTTATTGTGAGATCACAGTTAATCTCTGCAAGAAACTTGCAACACGATGCATGGTATCGATGCAGCTTGCAACGACGTGGCAGGTTGTGGTGTAGGGTTAAGAGGGCTTTCCAGTTACCTTGTTACTTCCGACAGAAGTCCAACTCACACATTAGGTCTTCTTGCTTTGGCCTGTTTTTAGTCAACTGAATGATGAATGTATCTGGATCAGAGGGTTCAGCTGGGAGTTATGCTAGCACTAGTCATCTAATCTTGGTCATGGGCTGCTTTGTTAATTCACTGTGATAGTGAATGTGATGCTATTTCGGACTAGGAGAAAACAGAAACTGAACAGCCAAATCCTTAAGAGTACCTGTGTGTCATACAAGAAGCTACAGTCTAAATTATGCATTAACTTTAATACTTCAGTTTAGAAAGTGAGTCGCCTAAAAAAGTAAAGCACCCACGTGGAGTTAAAATAAAGAGGGAAATTAGCTTCAGAGATTTTATTGTAACTCATTTTCAAAGTAAGTCCACATGCCAAAGTGTACTTTTACCTCAGCTGACAGCATCTGTAATGCATTTTGATGCATTTGTTCCCTGACCTTGCTGCTAAAGAAAGTAACATCAGTCATTCAAAATGTCAGACTGCAGGATCCCACAGAAACATTCTGTCTCTCACTGCCACGAAGAGGTTTAAGTGAACAGAAAGGAGACAAGAAAAAAAAACATGCTGATTCCAAGTCACCTTTGATTTATTCAGTCACCTAAAACAGTACATTATTCATTTGTTGCTCTTTTCATTGCAGAACCTTTTTGTCCCCAGGTACAGCAGCCCAAAAACCCATTTCACCTTTTAAATGCCTTTTCCATTGTCAAAGGATTCTCAATGCAGTGAGCACAATGAGTTTATCTGTTAAATTCAAAATGGTGTATAAGCACAATAGCCCAAATTTGCTTTTCCAATTATGAGACAAAGCAATAATTACTCTGGACTAAGCTGCCTTCAAATAAGCCTCAAAGAGAAGTAGCTTGCATCATTATCATAATAAAGAAAATCATCCACTGGTAAAATTGACAGTTAATCGAATTAAACTGTTTCCTCGAAACCTGGAAAGAGCTGGTTATGTATGAACCATCACTGTGTTACAGAGGTGAACCCACTTTTTAGGAGAGAATGTACACCATCACCCAGAAAAATCCCTTCTTGGTCCACATTAAATATGACCTAACAAGATACTTTTCAGAAACAGCTACTTACAGTTGCTGACAAGGATAATATGAGGAGGGAAAACCTGTGTGGTTGTCAGGGAGGAAACTGGAGCGAGAGAGACCATCGACTCTTATAAAGACCCCCCCCCACCCCACTTAAATATAAAGACATCGCAAAACGTGCTTCTTTTTTTTCCATCTGAGTTTATGTTACACAAAGACTTTGCTGTTCGTGACTCCGCATTTTAACAGTTCTGAATTTGACAGACAACCCCTGATTTGCATTCAGAAAGCATCATAAACATATGAAGCTACTCCATGCTACTCCATCGTACATCAATCGGGCTATTGAGTGGTAGAAACCTTCATTTAGGGAACATGTGGTCTGTCAGAGACAAATGCTCTTCAGGTGGTTTGTGGATTTATGCCTCAGCGGTCGTAGGAAGAACTCTCACAAACAGAGTTTTGGTGTCAAGAGATTTGACTGAAGAATCAGCTGGCAGCTCTGGAAAACAGAAATATTTATGGCTAAAATTACATTTGAGAAGAGCAGTTTTTAAAACTTTTAAAACCCTACAGCTAAGGAAAGTTACTTTGCTTTATCAAAGAAGTTAAAAGAAACTTGGTGTCTTTCAGGAAAATGCTTCGATTTTTTTAAAATGACAATGCACTAACTCATGTTTTATACTTGATTTGGACGTCCTACTGGTTACAATGAAGAATACACAGCTTAGCATCTAACAACATACACAACTAGAATCTTACAGCTTTCCCTACAAGCTGAAAATCTTTTTTAAAAAATCTGCCTATGTGTAGATTTGCAAAATCTATTCCAGTCACAGAAGCCATTTTTCTGCATGTACTACTAGGTACTGAGTAGTATTTTAAGGAAAGTCTGGCAAATACATTTACATGTTTTTACTAACTTTTCATGAGAAAGTGTGAGGGGAATTACCGTATCTCTATCAGGCATTAATTGCCTTAAAATCTGTTTCAGTGATCTTTTTTTTTTTTTTACCCTGAGTAAGGTCCTCATCCAGGTAGAGTTTGAGCCGCCTGCTGCGGAGGCCAAAAACTTTGGCAGTCTCAGAGAGCAAGCCTTCGTGGTTAAGCCGATTCTGGCCTACTGGGTTGACCAGTAGGAGGGTACCCACGTCTCCTGATTGGCACTCTAGAAGAGATAGGGAGGGTGTTAAAGAGAACTGCACCACATGTTACATCATTAACAATGTTTTTTATTAGCAAGGCTAGTTCTGTCCTGAGAGGGCATATATACAAGCTTCAGCTGGGAAAAGATGAGGAAAAACATCCTGGCTGAGTAGAAGGGAAAGGTGAAAGGACTGAGACTGAATGACTCAAAGGATAAAGTTGGATTATACTCAATTTCCTGCAGTAGAAACAAAAGTGCATCATAACTGCACAACCAGCATGCATGACTTGGAAGAAATGGAAGAAAAACCTAAATACAGCTACAGTTACTCCTTGTCAATATCAACTTAAAATAATAGGAATAACTGTAATGTTGACAAGAAATCCATATACATGGTAGTTGATGGTAGCGATGAGGAGACAGATGCCACTCTGTCTCCACCAACAGCTGGTTAACTTACAAAAAAATGAAAAATGATCTTGATGACCATTTGCCTGTGGTGCTGATGACCACAGGCAAGCACTTTACTATTTTTAGTTTTGGTGGTAAGCTAATCTAAGTGGCTGTGCAGGCACAAGTACAGAATAAATGAATAATTATATGAATCAATGTTTGAAGCCCCAGTGGAGAAAATCTGGCCTGGAGCAAAATCAATGTCAAACTTTTCATTTAAAACTAGTTCAATCTCGAATATAAATGCAAATATAAAAGGACAAAAACAAAACAAAACAAAGAAAATCCTCTCAATATTTCTCTCAAATAAAACGTCGGTCAGACGAAGATTAATTAGGATTAATCTTTAGGAGTGAGAAAAGCGTGTTGTGCACATAAATTCAGTTTCTGTGGCTGCTTCTCTCACCAGCTGGCTGAGCGTTGCATAGTAGAAGGTTTACATAAGGACACACGATGGTGTCGGTGGAGGGGGCAGGGCCAGGTGACGCAGTTCCCGCAGTCACTGACAAAGTTTTACCAGTCAGAGTCTTCAGGTCCGTTTTGCTGGTCAGCTCTGTGAGAAACAGACAGTTACATATATACATATGTTTCATGATGTTTTGTGAAATCTATAAAACCAACAAGTCCTCAGTCACACAGAGTTAGAGATCTGGTGGAGACCCCCTGGCAACCACCTGTAGCTAGGGAGCAATGCTTATTCTCTAACCAGTTAGTCAGTGGTTGTTTCATCCTGCCTGCTGCTGGATAAAATGAAGGCAAGGCAGTATTCGCTTTAGGTTTGCATCACAGTTACTGCTTAGTGAGTAGCTGTCGAGTGTTTGCAGACAAGTCGGCAGAAACTACGTCCATGGCAACCACAGCAATCACAACGAGGTCTCAGCACAGAAGACCTCTTTGTGGAATACTCATTTTTCCCTAGCGACTGGTGGTTGTCATGTACCAGTCTCTAGGCCTGCATGACTGGGGCCTAAAAGATAAAATTCGTTTAACATTTATTATCACAGGATAATGTTTGTTTTTACTGTTGTCATGATAAATGAAATCAAAAAACTGACTAAGCTCTGTTGGCATTTCTCGCATGATAAAGTGCTCTAGCTTATGTCAGAAGGCTTTATGAAATGTTTATCTACAGTTTAACAGAAAGAACCATTTTATGACTAAATAATTAATTAATTAATTGTGTGGATGCCCCACACTATTGAGATCCTGTTTCTCTTTATTCTTTATCTTTTCTTCATCTTCAAGTTGCTTACGTACGTTTTTCGGCGCTTAACTACTCCCGCAGTTTTTGTGCTATTTTCACCGTTCAAATCTTAAAAAATTCTGCTCTTTCCAGCTATGACTTTTGGTGCTCATAACTTCTATACTTTTTGAGATATTGAATTTTTTCACTGATTTTCCTTGCCGGGTTGACCTGTGTTTTAGCTCAGTGAGATGAGCATCAGTTCTCAGACTGGGAGGCCCGGGTTCAAATCCCGCTTATGGCAAAATTTCTTTCAGTTAACAGTTAAACTTTTTTAACTCTTTTCAGCACAAATCCCAGCTTTTTCAGCTGTTTTCAACAAAAACTCTTTTCAGCAGAATTCTGCTCATTCACCTCTTTTCAGCAGAATTTTCACCTCTTTTCAGCCCAAATTCTGCTTATTCACCTCTTCTGCAAAATTTTCAGCCTTTTCACCTCTTATTAGCACAAATCTCAGCTTTTTTCAGAAAAAAACCTTTTGAGCAGAAATTCTGCTGATTCATCTCTTTTCAGCGCAACTTTTTGCTTCTTTTCCTTTTTTCAGCAGAAATTCTGCTGATTCACCTGTTTTCTGAAAATTTTTTAGCCTTTTCACCTCTTATCAGCACAATTCTCAGCAGCTTCTGCTCATTTCGGCAAAATTGTCAGTCTCTCCACCTCTTCTTTGTAGGAATGAGTTTGGCTCAGTGAGACAAGTGGCTGCCTTGAGACCAGGAGGGCCAGGTTTGAATCCGGCTCAGGGCAACTTTTTTTTTTCACCACTTTTCAGCAAAAATTTCTCCGTCTTTACCCCTTTCAGTAGAATTTTTTGCTTTTCACCACTTTTCAGCAAAAAATTTCTGCTTCTTCACCTGTTTTCTGCAAAATTTTCAGTTTCTTCACCGCCATACAACTTTTTGCAATTTTTTAACTTTTTCAGCTTTTTTCAGCAGACATCTTACGCGTTAAGGCATCCACACAGCATTTTCGCAGGAAATGCAAATTTTTCTAGTTCTCTTTGATTTCAATTTGCTGGGAAAAAAGTACAATATTATGTTGTTTAATAATAATTTAAATGATCCTTACTCTTAAAAATGAACTGCTCTGCAAAGTGGAGTTTTACAGCGAAAGTTTGCTACACTGTGTGTAACTACCCGTGTTTTCTGTTATTTTTTACTGACATTATAGCTATGAAGAAGATCAGAAAAGAGGAAAAGAAAAAAACAGTCAAAATTCTGTGGAAAAACTATAAAATTAAAAATGGTTAAAGTGCAGCACGAAAACAGCCAAAATAAAGGACCCAGAAATATATAAAAAGAAAAGTGAAATAAATGACAGATAAAATAACCGACTGGTAATAAAGGAAGAATTTTCATTGTTATTAAATATCTGGAGGTAAAAAGAAGATGTACATTTTTAAATAACATGATTAAATGTTCTCATAAAAAAGAAGGGAGTTTAGTTCTCACCAGTTCCGTCACTGAAGAATTTGAGCTGTGTGTTATTGGTTCCAAAGATGCTGCTGCACGCTTTCTTCAGCTTGTCCAAGTCTAGCCTGTTATCCCCTTTGGGATTCTCCAACAGCACTACACCCTCTGCACAAGAAAGCAGTTCACGAGGATTATTAACATAGCCAAACAGTTACTAAAAGTAAATCACAGGTAAGATAATGTTACTGTATTTATACTATAGTTGTATTTAATATTATATGTGCATTTGGTTGCACATATGTATAATCTCAATCATCAGCAGAGAAGATTTATTTTAACTCTATTTAAAATTAGACAGTTACAGTTTTCCTGTTACACCACTTAAACTGGAGAAAAACAGATTCTCTCCCCATGTGCTACCTTGTTCTTTGTTGTTGACCTTCACCTGGAGGTTGACATATGTGCAAGCTGGTCCATTTAGAGGAGCCCGAGGGGCTGAAGATCCCTTTACTATGGTTAACTCCAGGTCTGAACCCTTCAGCTGCAACAGACGTAGAACAAAGAGTGAAAGAGTCAATAGAGAAAAGCACACATAAGTTTCAGTCTCATGACAACTGCAACAAATATACTTAAGAGATATGCACGAAGGTAACCACTAAACACAAAGTTAAAACAAATTTTATTACTGTAAAACCAATTTGAGTGCTCCTTGTGTATATTATGTATATGCTAAATACTTTACAGCACGTTTCATGAATGCTTTAAGGTTGTGTCAGACTACAAGCTGCTACAAAACTCAGTCATATATAACCCTGCTTGGTCTGAACTTATTCTTTTATACCTGGGTCTTTTCATCTATGATGACGCTGGCAGTTTTTGGGACAGGGAAGGGGAGAAGTGGAGCCTTGGTGGTAGCCAGGATGAAGTCAGTGTGAGCCTTGATCACAGAGTCCAAGTACTCCCCCTCTGGCTGGGAGCGGTAGTACACCGTTATCTCATCTGATGGCACCAAATGCCCCTAAGACCAGACATTAAGAGACAGGTGGCATGAGAAGTGAGAGTTTTTCTTTATTGGAGCAGGTGAGTAAACAGGCTAAAAGTCTTGCTTCAGTAGGTCTTCAAACAACAACACAAATCCAATGACTGCAAAGGACACAAAAAATCTTTAGCACAAGTAACTCTCTTCAAAGTTTTTTTTCCTCCTTTATAAATAAATTACATCTGGAGGAAATGATTACCTGAAAGCAAGAAGGAGGCAAACAAAATGAAAAGATGAACAGAAGAGTAGAATAGCTGGATTAAAAAGCAGAGACCATACAGGAAGAAATAAAGGTGAAAGCAAACAAGGGGACATTTTTACTGGATGACAGCCCATTTATTTTGGCATCGTATGCCGCAAACTTCCAATAACCTTGACATAATCAAACACATTGATCTAATCCTATTCTGAGTGTGCAGCTGGGCACACACATGCACGGCCACACACACATGTACCAACAGTGTAGCACACACATTCTTGCAAACACGCCATTTGCAATATTTGGCTCAATGGCAGACAGACAGCCAGGTACAGAGAAGTCCATAAGAGGAAGAAGGTTTAAAGGGTTCTCCAAGTCAAGGTAATTGATCCTACCCTGATGGGGCTAGTACAGTGCACATGAGCCTCTGTATGAGTGTGTGTGGTGGGAAGAGAGGGGGGGGAATAAAGCAACAGATCTCTCCAGTTGGGGAACAGTCCATTAAAAATAAGGAAATGGTGACCCCTGTTTCTCAACTCTGCCTCCCACGCAAACAGTGATAACAGGTGCAACCCACCAAACTACTACCAAACATGTACAAGAATTGCTAAAAATTAATTCCCATCCACAGGGTGGAAAATTCCTGACAGATCTCAGTTTGAAATAACTGGAGGAATTTAACCTGGCAGGGAGCCAATGCACACCACTGCTATAGGGGGACGGAAAAAACTGTTTGTTGCTTGTGAAAACAAGGGGCTGTTGGCTAATCCGTCTTTACTCCCCAGACCACTTCAAAGCTCGAACATTAGAATCTGAAAGGGGCCAGACTGTAATTAAGCTTCCATTAAGCCTGCCTTATGATGGAGAAACCTCTAACTGTGACGCTGCAGTGGAAAGATTTCAAAACTGCCCGGACAATACAATGAGACATAAAGACGAACGGGGGGGAGGACTGGGGTGACGGAAATATAACAAAAAGCAAAGTTTCTGTTTTGACTCTACGCTGCAGTCTTGAAACATCATCAGATTAACTAAAATGGGAGTGGTTTAAAGGACTATGATCATACATGTGAAAGCAGGGGATTGTTTAGTTTGTTTAAATAAAGGAAACATCCTCAAAAAGTTCACATCTGAAGCAAAACCACTCAAACTGCCTTAGTGGCATGTTTTGTTTTGCTGTTGCAACTACGTCAGGTTCTGCTTATTAAACACTGGATTGTAAAATTCAGGAGTGGTGTGTTATGTGTCCCTCTTGTTTCCACAGCTAGTAGTGGTCCAGAAATAAATGCCCCACCTTCTTGCGTAGTTTCTGAATGCGGTTGATGACCTCTCTGGCAACGCCTTCATCCACCATAGACTGATCTGGGGTGACATCCAACAGCACCAGGACCTAAATGATAACAGATCATGAGCAGAAGAGAAGAGGGGAAGATTAAACTCTTAGCAAAATTTATGACAGAACTCTCCTGATGTTTTTCTGTGACTTGAGATGAAGGTGGCGCTCTAATAAACAAGATTAAATTCTGGGTGATCATAACTTAATATTTCAAACAGGTCTATCAAATTTAAAAAATAAAAAAGCCATTTTACATTATTATTACTATTATTTTATTTTAGATTAAAGAAGCTGTTTGGAATAATATTTAAGCTGGAGGTTTAATTAATTTCATTAGTATTTATTCTAATCCAAGCTTTTATGTCTTTAAGATATGTCAGGTACTTTGATCCAGAAAGTGAGAAGACCATTAGTTAATGTAGCTATAACTGTGAAAAATGTACATAGCACTGTCTGCACAGCAAGTTAACTGTGTGCTGTGTTTTCCAATAATACTCTTAAATAGAAAGAAACAATGAGGTGAAATGTGCTCGTCCTGGCATACAAAAACTGCCACAAAAACTGAATACGAGTCATAAAAAGAAAGTATTTCACACAAAATAAAGATCTTCAAGCATTACTAATCTCCTAATATACACATACAGTGGCCATGTTTTTTTCTACAGATGTTCAAATGCTTGTTAATGGAAATATCTAATCAGCCAACACTTTTTGGCAATTCATGAGCAAAAATGTTAATGCCAGGTTGTTTCCAGCTGAGAGGAATGCAAAAGTAACCTAAATAAACCCTTGGTACAACAAAGGTAAGCAGAAGAGCATCTCTGAATGCACAAAATATCAAACTTGGATTACAGGAACAAAATATTGCATTGGTTGCCACGCCACTCCTGTCAGCTTAGAACAGGAAACTGAGGCTGCAATTCAACAAAATTTGGACAATAAATGTCTGGGAAAAACACTGCCTCATCAGATGACTTTGAATCCGCTTCAACTTTTGGATGGCATAAATTACATGAAAACATGGCTCCATCCTCCCTTGTATCAATGATTTAGACTGCTTGTGGTGATGTGGTGATGTGCATGGCATCGTTTAAACTGTTTAAATGCCACGGTTTACCCGAGTATTGTTACTGACCATGTCCATCTCTTTATGACCACAGTACCCATCTTCTGATGGCTCCTTCTAACAGGAGAACTCAAACAGCCTCCACAGTTACCAGATCTCAATCCAACAGAGGCCCTTTGGGATGCAGTGGAACCAAAGATTATCATCATGGATGTGCAGCCAACGAATCTACAGCAACTGTCTGATACTATCGTGCCAATATGAACCAAAAGTTCTGAGGAATGTTTCCAGTCCTTTGCTGAATCTATGCCACAGAGAATTAAGGCAGTTCTGAAGGCAAAAGGCCGTTCAACCCAGTACTAGGAAGATATACATAAAAGCGCCAGTGAGTGTAATTAAATTACTTTAAAACTGAACCATCCAGTCCTTTACCTCATTGTTACAAACTATTACTTTGAAAAGGTTAACATTTAGAGTTGACAAGAGCAGTCTTTAAGCAGTTAGTCTGCTATCCTATTGCCCAAACATTTACAGTGTCAAAATGTAAGACAACATCCAGGCAGCAGTAAAGGATATACTGTCTGCTTCTCATTTTATCATGGATAGAAGGAGAGAAAGATGAGTGAATGTACACATAAAACAATGGAGAAACAGAATATGAGAGAGAACAGAGCGTCAGACAGATGGAACCTGAAGAGTCAGTGTGAGCGAGTGAGCAACAGAGAATTAAAAAGCCAGCTCAGTAAACTGGTATTAAGCTGCAGCCGTGTGGCATGTATGCGGTTGAAAGAGCACTGATTAGAGAGGGCCTCTGGGAAATGCATATATACTGATTCCACTTAGCTGCGAAATAATTTCATACATCACACTCACAGTAAAGAAACATAAATGCATTTACAGCATGTGGCAGCTTGGTGTAGCAACAGCAGCAGAGTAGTTCTTTTTTTTTTTTTTAAGATCTAGTCACTGAGCACCTGAATATAGTCAACATCGACAGGTAGCCAAAGCAAAGAGGTTGCAAGACCTCCTCTTTGCATTTTATTTAAACTTCACATGGTGGCCAAAATTCTTTGGATACAGGGTTGTAATACCAAGAGCACTGGGTTTACCTGTGCATCAGAGTGTGCTTCATATTGTGCAGAGCCTGAGCTCTGATCAAACGTGTACATGAGCCTCAGGTCATCCTCATGGAGCTCATGACCATCCACCACTATGGAGCCTACAAATTAACCAAATAATTCATCATAAATATATACATTTAGCAATATAACGTTCATCAATTCCAAGATAAACAACGTTTTTGAGTATTTTAAGTAAGAAAATGTTGGTTACCACAAATCTTTTCTTTTCTAATCTCAATAAATAGTAATTAGTCCAACAACTTTTCCTAAGGAAAAAAAAGGATGACATGTGGATTGTATAACCATGTTAAACACTATACTTAGTGTATGATTAAAATTATTGATAATAAATTAATGCAACAAAATATCTGCATTTCTATTCTAATGTCTAGTTTTACAAGAATTACTATGCTGGCAAGAGATAATGGATTATTTCTAAGTGTTTTAAAAAAGGTTTGCCATAATGATTACTGATGTGTGTTGTGAATGAATCAAAGCTGGCTGCAGACACTGTTAAAAGTGATTAAACCTATTTATATCTCTGTTTAAATAAATGTGCCCAATGATTTGGTGGAAGAGTTCATATCCTGACAGGACTTCTAAAGAAGATTTGAGTTTTAATCACAATGAATAAAGTGCTCTCTTTACATTTATAACTTGAAAGTTAATTTGTTTTCTTGTTTTCTGGGGTCTGGACTGATGTTTGTTTGTATTTTAATATTACTTAAAACTTAAGTCTTTCTAGCTGCATCCGCACTAGATCTGAGCTTTAAAACAATACAGCAAATGCAATCTGCTCAGGTTCATATCTCCATTTTGCCAGTGGCAGCAATTACCCATATCTCTGTTCTGACTAAAAACCATGACCGTGTTCTCCTGTGCTCTTCACTTTTCCTCACCTGGAGGCTCGGTGAAACAGTCGCTTCATTTCTCTCTAATCTGAGATTTCCACGCTTTAATTTCCTTTGTCCCTCCCTGCTTTGTTGCTGTTTTACATCTTCTATCTTAACCATTATTCTTCCACCTCATGAAAGTAATAGCATCAAAAGGTATAGGTTATGAATATTGGCCACAACCTACAATCACTTTCTAGCCTAACGGTCAATCTCTCGCTTTTAGAGTCATGGAAATTACACAAAAAGTTTAAAAGTGGACTCAACTCAAGTGTGAGCCATTAGCTTTTTTCCATGGTAAGATTCATTCACTCTGACTGTTCAGACAGACAAAATGCTCCACTAGCGGATCAATATAACTCATCTGCAAACCAAAAACAAAGGACTTCTGTTGTTCATAGTTTCCATTTAGTTTAGTAGCAAGCAGTTTCACATCATGGCTTGCGTTCGATTTTAATTGATGAACTGTAACTTTGCAGTACTATAAACATTTTTTTCTTTCTGTGCCCTCTCTCCAACATTTTTCTACCATCTGTCTCTTTCCATGCATCGCTTCTTTCCACCTCACAACTGGCTGGACTTCAAACATGCAAGTTATTGGAAATCTTAAGTTCCCACAGTCCAGCTGACCTCTTCTGCCTCCTTCCTCAAAGACTTTGGGGGCTCTCCTCATCTTTCTATAATTGGAGAGACAAGATACCTTGCATTGCTTTGATCCCTACCCTGTTCCAGACCAGCTAGTGTTTGGATTCAGAGGATAAACTGGTTTCCTCGTCGAGGATTCGTCGTTAACACTAACTGATTGTTCTTCACCACTTTATTATTTGTTTAGCAATATCACTGCCAGCTGATTAATAATTTGATAACACCGCTAGAAAACAAGCAAACATTAAAAAAAAAAGGATATATAAAGATGAAGTCAATACAGAACATAAGGCCGCTAATTTTCAGCAACACTGCTGAAACAATTTTGTGATTATTTACTTTTTAAAATTTTTAGTCACCTTTCTTCTGGAAGGCTTCAAGCTGTTCGCTGGTGAGCTCCTTGATAGAAGCAGTGATGGCTTTGAAGGCCCCCTTTAATCTCTTGCCCAGCACCATGTGGTCTGGCTCGGCTCTCAGGCGGATACCATACTTGTCCTTGTCTGTTGAAAGTGTCAACTGTCGCACATTAAGCTCCTAGGGAATGAAGAATAGTCAAACACCATGTCATTGTCTTTTAGTTGGCTGCAAAATTGTTAATATCCCACACTGGGGAATACAATGTCATCTGCCCAAGACTGATACAGGTACAAAAACAGTGCACAGTAGGTCACTCGTACTATGGATGTGCTTGGAACTCAATATAAAATTCACTGTAATGACATACCAACATCTTATTCTGCTATACTTCAAGCAAAACCTAAGCTAAAGTAAACTGTTACAGGGGAGTTACTGTACTTTTATTACTACTACACATATGATTACGTACATGAACACTCACAATGTACAAGATTTATAGACTCAAGTTTTGCTGTTAATAGAAGTTGACTGATAAATGATTGATTTATGCATCTCCTGACTGCTTGGATAAGCTGGCTCTTCTGGCGCTGTTGTTCCAAACAAACAGACAAACTGTGCAACATGGCTGAAGGGTCCTTCTCCAATCCCTTCTTTACTTTACTTTAAAAATGTTCATTCATTGCCCATTACAAAGGCTGTTCCCATTAGATCAGAAAGGAGAATTAATGTGAACCTGCCAATAAACTCACTGGGCTTCAGTTGTTAACAGAGAAAATGGTTAAGGTTTATTTATTTATGTAGAAAAACAAGCAGATACTTCTATTCAGTTGAAATAATACAAAAGTTAAAAACTTTATATACTAGTGTTGTAAAGGGCAAGTCAAAAATGATCACCATTCACTCAAAGAGTATATCAGCCCTGAAATCAAATAGTCAGCAAGCCAGTCAATCTGTAAATCTCCAATAAGCCATCCCCCCTTTTCAGTCAATATTTCATTTTTCAGTCTGGAGAGAGAGAGAGGGAGGGGGGTGGGGCATCTGTGATCCAGTCATATCAGCAATACTTAATTTAGCCATACTGACACCCGCCCGGCCTTGCCATCCATTGGTCCAGTCAATCACAATGCTGTAGGTTGTGACTGAGATCAAGCTCTAGCACAGCTGACTTGCTGACAGAGAGCACAGATAAGCTTACTGTAGAGGGTCGATGTATAAACCTTAAGGGCACTGGGGGGCTGAAAATATAAGCTTACTTAAAATGGGATTCTATCAATGGGTTGATTTCACAAAGAAATAGCTCATTTAATCTTGAGGGTAAATATGGCTTTGAGGTTCTGTTAGTCTGTGTAGGGGAGCGTGTGTGTGATGACTTAGTGTGCTGGTGCATTACAATGAAGGAAGGCTGTCAGCTCAAAAAAGCAACTCATTTCATATTTGACATAAAGCTCAGAGGAAACTAAGCTGACAGAGTCACCAACAAGACTGTCAACAAAGCAAAGCTGACCCAAGCTAAAATTCAGATGGCCACAACAGCCAGTCTCACTCTGCCTCCAACCTCTCCTCCCTGAATGTTAGGAGAATTCATTCAATTATATTAAATGTTTACCTGTTCCACAAGGACAATAAAAACATGTAAATCGTTTTTTGCATCTTAGTTAATATTTCTCTTGCTCCTGAGTACTCGTCATGTCAGACACACGAACACAGGCCACAAAAAAGGTCAAACCTAAAACATAAAATATCTTTGTTGTGCTTAAAGATGAATCTATACTTAATGTGGTTTTATTGAAATTAAGAAACAATAGAAAAATTCAGCTTCCAAAGATTGTTTACCGAGCTGCACGGCCTCCACTGCTCTCAATTCTGACTGGATAAACCTTGTTTACTGGCAGGAAAGCTAGAGGCTGACAAGGTTAAATGTCCTCCCCACCAGAAATAAAACAGAGTGATAGATAAGAAGTGGCTAGAACTCAGATAAAGCTTGGAGGATCCAGCAGAAGACGCAGCAGAAGCTCTTTTCTGTAAAAGTTGTGTTAATGTTCGTCAACGCAGTCATGTGGGGGGTTGAATCAATTTTCCAATTTCAAGAAACAAAGACGTACAAAAATCCTGCAAAGGTGAGAACATTCTTCTTTATGACAGTACTATAATGTCTTCTTTTGTTGGAAAAATAAAAAGGTAAGGACTTCAAGGATTTAAAGACAATGGGGATTAGTCTGCAAGCCTGTTAAACACCTGAATTAATCCAGCTCACACCTGAATCGATCCTCACTGTCTAGTAAATAAGCACACACTGACATTGGTACACAGAAGACTTATGATATGCTCTTAAAAAAAGAAAGCATGCCTGTGATTGCACTTTGTAGTTGAGAAATGTGGCAACTAAGGTAGATCAAATGTTAAATAACATTTAGAGGCATGTGCTTCGCCCCTCTTTTTTGCACGAAACAGACACTGAAATTTCAATTACAGCTAAAGATCCAAGTAGTGTGTGAACATGTACTCCCTCTGATGTTCATCCCCTCTATCAAATCAACAGCAGTGGCTTTGGAGTGTAAACACGGTTCCAGGGATGTTTCTCTTTAGATTATAAGTTAAATAGTACTGCTCAAAGCACAGTAAAGCAACAGAATTACAGGCTGGGGGAAACCTTTGCAAGAAAGTGACAAGAAAATACCCCCTCCAACAGTGCATGAGTAAAAGCAAATCAATCTCCCCAATTTACCAAAAAACAAAACAAAACAAAAAAATGCAATATGAATACACAATACAATATAAATGTCTGAACGGTTGGGTGTTCTATTTACTTACTTCAAGTATGTATTTCTGCAGTGACTCAATGTCCTTCAGAGCCTCTGGGTCCTGGTGGATGACTACAACCTCTTTCAATGGGTACTGTAACACAAACCAAAAAGCTAAAACAATGCAAACTAGCATTTAGATAATGTAGCTGTAAAGTAAAATACCAATTCATCATAAACCTTGTTACAGTATGAAAAGTAAGTACATTTTGACACAGGGTCAATCTACTGCAATTACAAGAAAATGAGCAACAAAAAGCAAAACTGCAATTCTTAAATCCTGTGTTTGGCTATATATTGGATCATTTTTTTTTAAACAGAACTTTCTATATAGTATTATTATTATTTACATTTGGACAATTACATCTATTGAGTCTTCTATGATTTTTTTTTGTTTTTACCCAAAATAAATAAAGAATACTACTACCAAGCAAAACAAACATAATATGGCAGTAACTCAGGAAATGATCCAGCACCTGAGTCAGACATGGTCCATATTACATCACATCTGATTGAATCTGACTGTGTTTAAATTGTGTCTCTTTTTGTTTTTCTGAATGCATTTCTGTTTTTGGCAGCTCCAATGGTGCTTTTCAAATTAAGTCCAACATTTTATCTGAAAGAGCCTTTTCATAAGCTTTCAATCACATCACAAGAAGGCAATGGATGAATCTACTGATAAACAATGTAAAATGTGCATGAAAGTCCTGGAGAAATGAAGTACGTGACCAGTGAGTAAAGACTCTTCTTGCCACATTTTAAATCATGTTTCCTATAGAGTAGGCACAATGTAGATCCCAGTGGATTACAGAAGTGGATAGGGTCAAAATGGTAATCTACCTTGACAGGCAGGGTCTTCCTGTCTCTGATCACTCTGCCCAGCTCAATCACAGACTGCATCCGAGAGACGGCGCCTTCAATGCGCTTGTCAATCAAATTCTCCCTGTAAAAACAGAAAAAAATATTGAGTGTCATACTTTTCATGTTATCATATGCAGCACCGAGTGAGAGAATCAGTGTTTGGATAACTCAGCCTATTCTGTGACACCGGAGAGAATGAGATTGGGAATGGGAGTACCATCAACTGAAACTAGAAGTGACTGAGCTCTGTTCATTTAAGCCATGTGATGTCAGTCTCCACTCATAACAATAACACATCCTCTTAGGATAAATATACATTATTCTGTAAAACTATGTGTAGGGAATACTTGGGTGGACAGCAGCAATCCTCATCTTTCGTTAATGGTGATTTAAGAAATTAATTGGATTATCTGTTGAGGAAAACACTAGAGAACAGCAGGGTCAGTACCGCATATATAAAAGACAGAGTTCAGAACCATCTATTTAGCTCCACTAATAAGGTACAACAAGACTTCCACCTCTGAATTCAAATTAGAGCTGTTCAGCCACTAATAATCACACATAATAGCAATATTATCCCTAACTATCTGCAGGCACACAGAACTATGCACAATGCTTGTTCATTTACTCGTGGCTTGTGCCTTCTCAGTGTGCACGCCACATTGGAGTAAAACAAGAGGAGTGGGTGGCCAGGGACAACCAATCATTTAATGAGGTGATTGACGAGCGGCTGTTCCCACCAGCTGATTGGTAGCTGACCTTTGGGAGGAAGGTGAAGTACTCTCATTTGACAGCAGGAAGGACAAGCAGCTAATAAAGCATCAGCCCTGAGGGCTGCCTAAGTGACAGGGGAGATTATATGAACCATTACACAAACTATTTTCCTTATGCTAAATCAAATGGATATTTAATCACGTCAGAACTTTTTTATAGTTAAAGATGATGCAATTAAGTTTGGGCAATTAGAAATTCCTCCCAGGCATTACAAAACTGATCAGCCGCCAAGCCACAATTTTTACTGGAGTAATTGAAGTGAAAGGAAATGAAAAGAACACATTTTGTGAGCTATATCCATTCTGCAGGGCCGACAATCAAGAAAGGGTCTGTGCAATTCTGCATGAATATTTCTCAGCCTCTTCTAAAATCTCTACTATAACACTGTCTAAAGACAGAAAAAGATATTACTCTAAAAACCCCAAACAGGATTAGACTCATTTTCTAGAGAAAACAGCAGTGAACAAAAAATTGAAAAAGTAACTCTCGATATCAAAGAGTCTTAGCTGGCTATTCCATTCAAATAGCAATTTTAAGAATGATCAAGAATTGTTTTTCTTCTTTTAAAATGTAATGAGGGGCACATTTTTTAAAAACTAGGGTCACTGTGTTCAATATGTAAACAATCTAAACATTCAAAGATAAATGGATGAAGATGAAGAACAACAGGAATTAAGGGACAGAATGAGAAAAGCCTGGAAATTACAAAGAAAATACTGAAAACTTCTCCAAATCTACTTTGAAGAGTTAAGAGTTCAGTACAATTGTGATAAAGTACAGCCACACACTGTGCCTGACCCTGATTAGACTACATAAGCAGTGGATATCCTCTCAGAAAAGGAGCTAACACAAGTGTGCTCTCTGTTTTTGCTGAGTGCCATGTGCCAAGAAAAGCCAATGAACCCAGTTGACCTTGGTTAGATTAAAATGGCTGAAGAACAGTTACAGATTCTTAGTTTACTTATGCACCTAAATTGCAGAATATACTTGCAGC
Source organism: Perissodus microlepis (assembly GCF_051167445.1). Lineage (NCBI taxonomy): Eukaryota > Metazoa > Chordata > Actinopteri > Cichliformes > Cichlidae > Perissodus > Perissodus microlepis. The sequence goes on along the minus strand of NC_140465.1, from coordinate 20,200,111 downwards.
TGGAGGTGGTTCCCCACATTCTTCAATCCTGTTTTAAAAGTTAAGTCATGCTAACCTGCCAGCCCATAGCACTTCCTCTTTTTATGACACCATGATGAACTGCCACTAGCAATGGTAGACCTTTTCTGCTTTCTGGGAGATTTGCTGTGAGCTGGAGGGCCACTCTGACCAGAGCATGGTTCATGTGCTGCTATGCCAAACTAACCAAGACTGCACAGCAGAACAAGGACTACTGCTGCCAAGATAGAAGAGTTACTTCTGTCTTCTGTATTACTAAACGGTCAGCTGATTATCTATATGAAAATGTACTTGAATTATCTGTAGATGAGAACCTGATTTAGAGTACCATTTAATATTCATTCAAGAAAGGTTGTTCCTCATTTCAAATCGTTAAACAATATCAGAATACATCTTCAACTGTGTTTCCAGCAACTTGGATTTTCCATCAATTACCCTCTATTTAGCTCTGTCTGGATCTCCAACAACTATTGATAACTGGATCTGGAACTGAAGCTACTAAATGAACAACTTTTGGCCCATTCTATGTGATTTCTTTTCATTTTTTTTCGCCTAGTGTTTTTGTTTTTCCCCTGAACAGCAGTGACAAAAACACCGCAGAGCTGAGCGGAGCTCAATAGAGTCCCCTCGGCTGTGAATTCTGTTTTTGTCGTATCCATGTGATCTACTGTTGACAGTAATGATAATAAACACATTAAGTGGCAAAAAAATTCCTCTCAGATTACTGAAAGGATTTTTCCAACCTGACTTGAGGCAGCATGAGATAGTGGATGCTGCTGTTGTCCTTCTCTTCGACAGAAGCAGGGTCAATGAGGTGACGCAGATTTTGGTACATCATCTCGGTAATGAAGGGTGTGAAAGGAGCCTGAAGGGGTAGAAGGCAAGAAAGCAAGTACAGAGGGAGAAAAAGAGAAAGAGGAAAATTTATTGGATGAGTGACACTGTAGTTAATTTACGTTTTTCAGACAAGAAGGTCTAAAAGTCAGAAGCGCAATTTTTATGTAGTTTTTTTCCCCCTTAACTGTCGCTAAAGATCAAACAGAATCGTGCCACTGTGAGTTTACTTCTTATGTGATTCTCTTCTATTCCAACCATGGCTAATTAACTTGTATACCACACAGCTGATCTGTATTGATCTGTGTTAGGATTACTGATTCTTAGCGAGCCTCATGCCTCACATGCAAACATCAATGTGTTATAAATAAAAAACTCCTACTACTCATGAATTATTCATAGTTAAGTGTGCACACAAACACACCTTTACAATAGCAGCTTTATGCTTTTATTTCTTGCATACACAAAAGCACAACCTCACCACAAGAAATTTTCCTCATGCAATCTCTTCTCTCTCCCTCTCTCTCAGTCTCACACACACTAAAACACAGAAAGCGGATGACTCACCATCAGCCTGCACATGGAGAACAGAACACTGAAGAGGGTTTCCAGCGCCCACAAGCAGTCCTCAGTGCCACTCTCGCCCTATAAAGTTCGCATGCACATCAATAAGTTCTTTCCCCTTGGAACAGTAAAAAGATTAAAAAAAAAATGCCCTCGCTGACATTAGTGCATGTGCCCTGAGTTGAAATGAACCAATTATTCACAAGCATGGCTAAAAACGCACTTCTATAAAATGTTCACAGGTGAAGGATGTGTTAACGATGCTTTTAACAGTAGTTTAAATAAATAATTAATACTATTCATTTAGTAATTACAAGACTGTATTCTGCACCAAATAAAGAAAATATTCCGCAAAGTGTAATAATATGTATATCTATTTTTGTATACAGTAATATTTTGAGTCATCATTTAGAGTTTAGTATGTGTGATATATCATTTGCTTTCACCCACATCTTCTTTACATAAAAACAAGAACAGATTTAGAGCTGTGATCTCACCTTCAGGCGGCGTCTATTGGTCCTGACGTACCAGTTGGTGAGCATGTCAACAAACTTGACCAAACGAGGCACAACGGTGTACAGGCGGTAAGCTGTGACCAGAAAAAACTGTCAGTCTAATTACACTGGAAAGAGAAACATCATAAATAGTTGCACGCAAGACTTAAGGATATAAGAGTTAGATATAAATCTATTAATGGTGGTGGGGACTCAACCCCTGCTGGTTTAAGGTTAGGGTTAGGATAGGATAAGTCTCCAGAGAATTATGAGTCATTGTCACGTAAAATGACTGAAACATTTGCATGTGTTAAGAGCGTCTGTCTCACCTTTCATCTCAGCCTTGAAGAACTGTATGAGGGACTGCGTGAATGACTGAATCCATTTGTCCATGATATTGTCGCTCTTCTTTGCTGTGTTTTCATTGTATAGGAAGTGAATATTCTCCTCCTAAGATGTAAATACATACAGCCATATATATAAAATCATTACTCAAGCACAGATGCAAATTAATGCTATTCGGTCCTCTTACAAGAGCATGAGGTGAAGAATTAGAAAACCTGCCAAAAATATGCTTCGTGCATCAATAAGAAAAGTAGAAGCAGCAGTAGTTTGGACCGCCACGCTTACAGCTCAGTCACAGAATAAAAATAAGATGGGAGTCTCCTTGTGACCAAGGAAAACCTGTGGTTACCCACTGATTATGCTGTGTGTGTTTTTTTTTCTTGTTGTTTTTCGTTTTGCTGTCAAAGACAAACTGCAAGTAGTTTAGCCCAGAGGTAGAGCATGCCACACCCTCAACCTCTGGGCAGTTCAAGGTCATCACACCAGTATCTTGGTGGGAGACAACCTATCTCCAAACAATCTTGGTTTGACTCAGATTGACTGAAATCACACTCTGACATGCTAGTGAAGGTTTGTAAATAACTTCTATTTAATTTATAAATGCAGACAGACTGCAAACATTTTGCAAACAATCTGAGCCTGCACTAACAAGCGCAAGATGCCTGCAACATGTCTCTTCGCCATAATATTCCTATAAAAAGAAAGGTTATATCTGAATTAAGCAGTTAATGTGAATTTCTGTGCATACAACTGGCCAATTCCTCAACAACAGATTGCACACAATTGCAACAGCAGACCGATAGCTGACTGACTCCTTTTTATTGCTGTTTTATCGTCGTCCTATTGCTGTCTTGGCGTGCCAAAGTCACTTTGAAGATGCCAACTGACTGCAAGTGGTCGCAAACCTGGCCTCCTTTTTTAAGTCACCACTTTAAAGGCAAAAAGAACCAAAGCTCATAATATGCGCAGTGCGAACTTTTTGGTCATGCCACAATCGCCAACCATTCCACCTCTTGTATGACAGCAGCATTATGGACCAAATTTTTTAAACAGGTATAAATTGCGTATGAGCACAATCCTTAAATATAGCTCATAGATGTGGTTAGTTTTATGGGTGATTTGCAGAAGTTGTGCTGTTTTCTAAACTGTGGCACAGTCAGTTGAATAAAATAGTGGTATATCAGTTTGAACATGCTGATGTGTACCATCTACAGGGAAGGAAAGCAGTTGCTGCTGTAGTTTTGATACCCGTGCCATCTCCATGCACAGTGTTATAACTGCAGTTGGCACTCACTAATCAGAAAGATATTAAGAGGCAACTGCTTCTCTGGACAAGTATTATACAGACTCTTGTTTCTGACTGTAAAGCGCCTAAAACAGCCTGATATTTAAATGGTTCAAGAACTAAGATCTGCTCTTCACAATTTCTAAGGTATTTTAAGCGTTTTGGCATTTTTAAACAGACTTGACAGCAGATAGATTGCAGGGAAATGCAGTGAGAGGATGCAATTGCTCTTAATCGAATATGTTGGCGTTCATGGGCTCTAAAGTTTGAGCACACACAGGTGCTGCACTATTTCATCTTTTTGAATCTGAACTTTTAATCAACTCATCCCATTAACAATAGCTTAATAGCACCTGACTTAAAAATTCACAGAACCCACTGTTGATGTCAGTCTAGCTTGAAGTTGCACCTTCATTCATGGTTTTTTTCTGGCATTATTGAGTTCTGGTTTTAAACTTGGATTTAAACTGTACTCCATGACTCTCCCTAAGGACTGCAAATCTAAAAGTCATCACGAACAAGTGGAGAACTGGCAAATCGCATAATTCTCCTGTCTTTTTTATATTTAAACTTAGTTATTTCTTAAAGGCAGTTGCAGGTAATTACTATTTTCTTAGGAGCACTATGCCACATAAAGCTACTCTCAGTAAGTATCCCATTATTAGGCAAGTCAAGATACTGAGCAAATACAAATGAATAATAATAATGTTTTTTTTATATAAATATGCACAGCAGAATCTAGCTTCCAAGTTTTTCAAATTAGGCTGAAATACCCAGCCATCCATTAAACACTAATATAATATATAATATAACACTATATATAATACAAGTTATTACTGCAGACTTTGGATTAACAACAACAAGTTTTTTTTGTTCCAGCAACAACCAAATAATAATTAATTGGCAGATATTTGTAGCAAACTTATGTATTATGAGAAAGTGCTGTGGTTTGTGAAGCAGGAAAAGCTAGAGGAACACTGCAGGAATTGTAAAGATAATGAGTCTGACTTTTGTTCATTGCAAATGTACCTTCTGTAACCTTTGAACATTCTGCACCAGGAAGCGATAGGCATTATACCACGGCAGGAAGACATCCTTTAGCACATCTCGCACGCCCTCCTCTTTGAAACGCAGGTTCTCTGCTCTCACTACAGGAGAGTTGATGAGGTACAGTCTGCAGAGAGGGACAGTGGAAGTGAAGGAGGTGGTGAGTGCAGATCAAATATTAGCAACTGAGAATAGAGAAAACAGAGAGTATACAGGTACTGAATAAGGATAACCCCAACCAACCCCTGCTGATGGCTTGACTCCTTCACAACCATCTCGAAGGTTTACAGAGAAGGCAAATATCCAGTGACAGTTCTCTGGATGAAAGTGCTTCATTAATGCCACTCGTTACAACCAAAGTATGAAAAGAGTTTCACTTTTGAAAATCTATCTTTCTCAGTTCCATTTTAAATACACAGTGACTTTCATTTACATTCAGTCTTTCTAATGGTTATTACACTACACAGCTGAGGGTCATGACTTTATGACTTACATAGAACATGATGCATGATATTAATTTTCACATCAACAATATATGCATGATGTGACAGTTTTTATTTTAGTGTATTAGTTCATGTACATCTTGGCAAAGATGCCAAAGCTGATTTATGGAAACCAGTGGGCTATCTACAAGCTGAACCAAAGCTATGGTTTAATAAGTTTGATTTATGTTCATTTCTGTCTTACGCCACTTTGGAAGATCAATATTTGTGGATTAGAGTGTGTTCTTAAAACCTAACACAAGCGATTTTCTTTTAAAATTCTGTTAAGCACATTAAACACACACCAGCAGCCAATCAGTGTATGGAGGTATGAGCAAAAGCCTCTAAGCAGCCCTATCAGCTCCCAGCTGCACTGACAAAAGAGTCTGAGTTTTGTCCAAAACTCAGTTAAAAATGAACAAAACTCTCTATAAATGCTAGGAAAACATTACTGGATACTTTCTGAAAAGTACTAAAATAAAGTTATGTGACAGTGTGCATTTTCTCAATATAAATTTACACATGTCCACCCTGAAATGCTTCAAGGACATTTTGTGCCAAAATCTGATTTTACCAGCAGCATCCATCACAGTGCAAATTAATTTCTTGCCTCCATTAAAGCCACAGTTGACAAATAACACATATTAGCGTAATATTCTCTGGCAGGCATCAGCACACTGATGGACATTTTTTTTGGGGGGGTTCTGTAAGCAAGCTGAATGATGATGAAACTTCACGCAACAAGCAATGAGTAATTTTAATAGCAGCAACACTGAGATTCATTTGGAAGAGAAAAAAAAATACAGAATAGGCAGAATCTCCGACTGCTAAAATATGTAGGAGACGTAGCTGTCACTACTCAAAAGTACTAAGAAAAAGTCCTTATAGTTTGTACATCAGTCTGCCTTTTGAAGCTCAATACACCATAATGGTTATACTGTAAGCACTGATTAAAGCCAGAAAAGTGAAAAATGAAGGTCTCAAATAGAATCAGATTGTTGCCTTTTTCCTCTCCATTTTAGCAGCTCTCTCCCCATCAGTGTATATGTGAGCATATGGTGCAGCTGCATAGTGGTTTATTCATTAGGCCATATGGCCATAGTGCTCTTCCTGCTCGGGGCAAAGGAGAATGTATAAAGAGGGGCATTTGTATGCATGTAATGTGCATGAGTGTGTGTGTGTAACGTATGTAGGAGTGGGCCCATTTGTATTTAAGCATAGACAGCAATTCAAACTTTTTAAAACGAAAACACAAGTGAAGTTAGCCCACACCCTGCCACCGGCGCACACAAGCACTCACGCTTCACAAACACACACTTGCTCACAGAGCTGACCTGAGGGCATCAGCTCCATAGCTCTGCACTATCAGTCCAGGATCTGGGTAGTTCTTCTTGCGCTTGCTCATCTTCTGTCCATCGCTGTGGGATTGAGACAAGCAAAGTTATCAATGTACGCATGCATTAAAGTGTATGTTGGAAACCATGCACTTAATATTCAAATTAGTCAAGTCCTTCCAGGTCAGTAGGCCGGCAAACATAGAGCTGCACTTAGACCCCAAGGCTGCAGAGAAGCAGCGGCTCTGAAGCCTAAATGCTGCATACACACATCACACTGATTAAGAGTAAAAGGGGAAAAGAAAAACAAAGATGGGATAAATAGGGGGAAGAAAACTAAAATAAAAATGGTGGTAATGAGGTGAAGTAAATAGTGGATTTAGTGGGGGGAGAGCACAAAACACAATATGTGTTGGGAAATAGAAAATTTCTGCACAGAAAACGTGCAGGAAAAATAGCCCGGAATATTTGCTTTGTCAGCAAATCCTCTTAAACAATGAAAACAAATATGAGCCTGCTACTGAATTTTATTCTGTTCCAAAGACCTCAGTTCCCCTCTGTGTACATGAAATATCCATTGATTACTGGGAAAATGAATAGTGAGGTTTATTTGAGTCAGTCCCAGTTTTGCCATGAATACTCCTCGGTGCACAATTCTTCAGCTCAAAATCGCCCCAAGTGCGCAAACGAGTTTGCCATTAAGTCCCGAAAACTACACATTAGTGATGAGTTTGTGAAAATTAACATTTTAAGAAGAAATGAATAAGCTGCAAATGGTATTTCAAAGTTATCAAATATCAGGAGACCCAAATACTTTAAAAAAAAGTGTTATTCTTTAATTAAAATACATTTTACGAGCTCATTTAAAGGAGATGCACTATGTTTACTTTCATTGATTAGTAACAGCATATTTAGGGCAGATAATGAAGAAAATAAAAACGGGTCACCTTTTGAGTAAGTAAACTGATGTTTTGTTAAGCTTACCTGGCAAGCACCAGTCCATTAACAATGACATTTTTGAAGGGTGGTTTCCCAAACAGGGCTGTGGAGAGCACCAACAGTGTGTAGAACCTACAGTGGAGTACAAAGACAAGTAGGTCAGGGCGACAATAACACAAAATTAATTTGCCCTCTTAGGTTGGACAGAGATTTTAAAATTACACTCTTAATAATATAATTTCATACAGTTAAAAATAAATGTACGTCATATTTCAGCAACACACTCATCCGAACTGTATTTCCATCTGCCAATGATCTTTTCTCATGATTTCCCTAAATTAAATTACTCAGGGAGCTCTCTATGTGTCGACTTCTTATGTGTCACTCATCAGTTCACTCATTCATCTTCAGTTTACCATCCTCTGGTCTGGTCAATGCCTTCAGCAATGAAGTCTGCTGGGAAACTGTCCTCAAACTCCTTCCTGTTTTCGAAGGGGTAGTGAACCTGAGCGTAAGGCATACTCCCACTCTCGAACCAGCAGTCAAACACCTCTGTGATCCTCCGCAGCACGCCCTTACCACGCCGTGAGGGGATTGTCAGATCGTCGATGCTGTGCAGATAAAGCAGAAAGAAAAAAATTAACCAGCAGAAAATAAGAAGAAGCAATTACAGCTGGACTTCTGTTTCATTTTGACTTTGGTTAGCATCACAAGGCACTTCTTAAACAGATGTGCATTACATGGAATAAGGTTTTGAGGCATTTGGGCTGCAGACCAGAACAAGGATTTTATAGGCTTTCACTGTTGAGAATGAGGTTTAAGAGGAGAACAATGGTAATATAAAGCTGGCTCTTACTGGATTAAGCTTTTTTATTACAGCTTTGGGTAAAAAAGGGTATAGTTTTCTTTTCTTTTTTTACTGGTTTACTGATCTGGTCAGATTCAGCCAATAAATAAAATTGGTTATTTTTTGATAAATTAAGCTAACCTGAGACAAACAGATGTACCTGAATATTCTCTTAATTATCAAGTGTCAGATAGCAAGAAAGGCCCCAAAACCCGTTAAACATTTATTTATAAGAGCAAGAACAAAAAAACATTAACCCAGGACGTCCAAAGAAAAGTAGATTAAGCAGTTACATAAAAGTGCTTTTCTATTCTTAAGAAGCCTCTTTTTCAATTTACTGAAGGAAGGATGTGAAAAATAAAAATAAGTTAACATATTCTGAGCAGTACATCAGCTCTTATTTTTGCAGGTTGTCATGCAATGCAGGCAAAAGTATAATCTTCAGTATTTGGTCACGCCACATGAGCATCTTTTCATAGTTTTTGGTTTGTTTTTTTTAAATAAAGAAAATGATTTCTTTAAAGGGTACATGTTAAGGACTGGTTAGATCAGAATTAACTGTTGATGAACTATGTCACATCCATGGTGTAAGTCATCATCTACAGTTGGGTAGATGAGTAGATGAGGCAAAATATTAACCTTGATTTCTATCATGAAGGACCGGGGTGAAACTGACGGGACATTTTGGCATCATCTGGCTCCACTCATTCCAAAAAGGTTAGATGAATATAAAAATAACATGCCAATCATATGCTATGGCCTTTGAAGTGACTGGATCTCAACCAGGTGCACACTAATGGGAAATTTTGGACCAACATGTTAAGCTAACAAATTCAGCAACCACCATCAAAATACCAGATGAGTAAAAACATCTTTTTGAGAAACTGTGTTAATTCATCTATTAGTGTTCAAGAGATTTGGAGAATCAATGCCAGGGTGCACTGAAGCTGTTTTAGTATGCCTCTAGGGCTAGTTTTTAATGATGCACCCACACTGAGTTGTGCCATGGATCCAGGTTTTTGGGTCTTGAAAGATGAAGTGTATTAAAAGTCAGGTTATCTAAAGGTGTGAACCTAAGGTTCTTCTACATTTTAAGTTTTTAGAAACATTGCAGACTTTTCAGACATTAAAAGACAACATCCAACTGACTGCTAAATGGCTAATCAGATATTCTTTAATTAGAGTCTCTAATCTTGAAAGCTGCTAAAATCATTCAGATTACTGTTACAAACGTCATGCCCTGCATAGAAAAACAAACACGGAAGCTTGGTGAAAGCAAGCCCTTTCTCACTCATCAATTAAAGATGGCCAGCCCTGTGGAAGCGATTAAAGGTAATTAGTAGATGAAGGGCGGAAGAGAAAGGTGATCTATGCACAACAACACCCGTCTGGTTCAGGAAGACAGGTCACATTCGGGGAATCTGATGCAGAATTGAAAAATAAACTTGCACAATGACACACACGACCTCACAAAAAGGTATCACCGTGCGTCGATTCCTGTACAGTCTAAGGGTGTGACTCACTATTACAGTAGTAACACTGAGTACGTGTTCAACTGGATAGCTGCTCATTTGTGACTTACTTTTCCCGATGCAAATCAGTCACTTTGATTCCAGTCAGCTCTTCTAGTTCGGCCATGGATCCAATGCAAACCACCTAATGAGTATCCACACACACAGAGCATATCTTCAGTAAGCAAAAAACCCCACATTCATTAAAGTTTTATAAATATTAGAAAGTTAATCAATTATATAACCAATTGATCAACAGGAGAACATCTCACTTACCAACTAAATATAATTTGATGCTTCGCTGTTTTGAGAATGTACCAACTTTCTTTTTTTCTAGAATGAAAAATTATTACTTTTGTTTTTTTGGTCTGACAAAGAATTAATCTAAATAAATTAAAATATTTCACACTGTCTGAAACCACACTTTAGGCCCTATACACCAGCCCACTGAAATAACAAAAAAGTGAATTTATATAAAGCAGCAGATGTAAGCATTAGATTAAGTGGATAGATGCAATTTTCTTGATGATAATACAGAGCAAACAACCCAATCACTCTTTATTTACCGTGCTCCTTCTGTTCAAATTGACTATTATTATTTGGCATACTCCTTTATTTGTTTTCTTACAAATTTTAATTAAAGAAAAAAAAACACTGCAGTTGTATTAAGTACAGCTATTAGCAAGCTTCACATTATATTAGAGAAATACATATTTTTGTTGATTGCAGTATACAATACAGTGCATTTTCTTTAAATCACAGCTGACACAGTTAAACAACTTTAAGTAACAATTTGAGAGCTTTGGTTTTTAAAAATGTAACAAGTGCCTGTTCTCAATCTTCTCTGATAGCAAATTTTACATGTTTGTACTGTTGCACGGAACTTAAAACTAGGCCTACACAGCTCCCGAGTAACTTTACCTTCGAAAGTATGGTAAAGTGTGTTATCTGGTCTCCCCAGAGAGCTAACCTATAGGCTCCGCTCTAGTTTTACTGGAGCACCAGGTAACATGGCCCAGATACACCACCGTCAAATGCAGAAGACAGAATGATTAAAAAAAAAAAAAAACATACCCAAAAAGCCAAGAACACAGAGCGACAGAACAAAAGAAAACGGTGATGATGAGACTGAAGTTGTACTGAAACGTATAACGCTCGCTCACGGCTTCAGATTTGGGTGTGTTATTTGTTGCAGTGGGTGAGTGAGGGAGGCACCAGGGAGTGCGAGTGTTCTGGAAACAGTCAGAGCTATTTCCAGCAAGCAGGTCGCTGGCTGTCCCTCTTTGAGCCGGGGGACTAACACTTCATTTTTCAAATGCTCAAACAACCCAATTCTGACATCTCTATTTGGTTCAGTCTACTTCACATAGTCAGCTGGGTTTGGCAAGGAGCGTCCATAACAAAATGGACACTTACAGTCTGGCTCGCTTCTTCACTGTCTGCTTCTTTTAACTCATTCATTTATTATCCTCCCCTTCTTTCACCTCTCATTTTTCATTTCTATTCTGACCCCTCTTTCTTGCTGTGTTTTTCAGTAGCTTCTTTACCACCACCCTCTCTTCCAAAAACAGAAGCCATTTGTCTTGAAAGAGCTTTGAAGTTACCTCAACTGGCATGAAAAGAAACCAAAGACAATTTAGTTCATGATTATTTGCTGTTTACATTAATGAATCATTCATGTGTTGAGTTTATGGAGGCACTTAATGCGCTTAAGGGTAGCTAACTGCAACACGGAGTCATGCTACACTCTCTGGCTTGACACCATGGTCACCTCGCTCTGCCATGCCAAAAAGTCTCTGCTACACAAGCCTCCACATACACAACAAAGATTTTAATATGCTAAATCATTACAGAGAAACATTTTCACAGAAGCAATTTCTGAGAAGAACTGATTTCTGTAATATTGCAGCCCCAGTCTTTTCTATGATAAATAAAGTGACAGTTTAACTTTTCAATTATTGCCTCTGTTGCTTAACCCAGATTGAACTCTGAGCGCTACCTCTTTAGAAAAGAAGAACTATCTTGGTATTTGGAAAGGACACAAAATGTGTGATAAAGTATAAAGACTTATCATCAGCATTAAGTACTCTACTAAAGAGTAAGAAGTGCATGTATGTGTTTTCCTGACCTCCTCAAAGTCATCGCTGACCCAGATGGGGATTGGTGTGCCCCAGTAACGGTTCCTTGAAATTGCCCAGTCGCGTGCATCTCTCAGCCAGTTGCCGAAACGCTTCTCACGCACAAACTCTGGAACCCTGCAGAGACACATTAAGATACGTTTTATAATTAAAGAGAAATACATAAAACAAACAAGGACCGTCAGGCCTCCATGGCCAACAACGGGGTATTTTTGCTCGAGATGACAGACTGCCATCATATCCTTGTTTAACCAAAACTAAAGTCTCACTTTCCCACTTTGCGATATACGTTAAGACATAGATTTTAAGTGATATGTTTTCACAGAAAACATCCAAATAATGAATAAACATAATATCTTGAATACTTTTAGGATGAAAAAGAAATATACATTTATGGCTCTGAATGATATATACACAACTCCCTCTGTAGACTCTGTAAAAAAACGTCAGAGTATAAAAAGGGAATGTCTAGTGGCTGTAACTGCTACTTGAGTAGGCTCAGAGTATTAAAAAACAAACAAAACAAAACAACTCATTTTTATAAAAAAAAATGTATTGTGACATTTATACTATAACATTTTTACATTTTAAACTAATAGACATCACAAGAAACTTAAGACATACATGTTGTCTTTGTATAACAAGTTTTCTGACAATTATATTAAAATGTGCAAATGAGGCAATGCCTCATTAAACACACTAATTAGCATATTACAAAAAGGAAAAATGCAGTAAAATTAACGCCTAAATTAGTTCTTTTGATTAAATTTTGGGAAGCAATTCTTCACTCTTGCTGTTATCATTCTGTCGACCCCGACACTCGTTACCCTCTCCACCCTGCTTGTGCTCTCTTTTTCACCTCTCTTTTACCTTGTCCGTTGCTTTGAATGGTTGAACCTACGTATTTAAACTCATCCACCTTCACTACCTCTGCTCTTGGTATCATCACCTATCGATTTGTCTCCCTCGCATTCACATATTCTGTCTTGCTTCTACCCTTCACCCCTCTTCTCTCTGGAGTATACCTCCACCTCTTCTGGCTCTCTTCCACCTGCTCCATACTCTCACTACAGATCACAATGTCATCTGCAAACATCATTACCTACTGAGACTTCTGCCTGACCTCATCTGTCAACCTGTCCATCACCACTGCAAACAAGACTGGACTCAGTCCCTTATGCAGTCCCATCCCTACCTTGAACCTATCTGTCACTCCTGCATATCTGACCACTGCCTCGCTGTCCTCATGTCCTTCAGCAACCTAACATACTTTTCTGCCACTTCAGACTTCCTCTAGCCGAAAATATCAAACTCAAACACTGCTTGTAAAAAACAATTATTGCCCGTAGGATTATAAGGGTCACCTTAATACTTTTAAAATGACATCTAGAACAATTTAATATCTTACCATTTATGTAAACCAGAAGTAACCATATTTCTTTGTCGCCCAGTCGTTCTCCAAAGCGTACAACGATAACTCTTAATGAGATTATAAAATACACTATATTTTCAAAGTATTTGCCTCCACACTCATGTGATCTTGAGTGATGTCCCTTTCTTATTCCATAGGATTTTGTATGATGTTGGCCTACCCTTTGTAGCTTTAACACCTTCAGCTTTTATGGGAAGGCTTTCCACAAGGCTTAGCATTGTGTTAATGGGAATTTTTGCTAATTCTTCCAGAATCACATTTATGAGGTCAGACCTTGATGTTAGATGAGAAGGCCTGGCTTGCAGTCTGTGCTCTAATTCATCCCAAAGGTGCTCTATCATGTTGAGGTTGAGGACTCTGTGCAGGGCACCAAATTCATTCATCCATGTCTTTATGGACCTTGCTTTGTGAACTGGTGCTCAATCATGTTGGAACAGGAAGGGGCCATCCTCACACTGTTCCCACAAACAGAGGAGCATGAAATTGTCCAAAAATTCTCAGCATGCTGAAGCATTAGAAGTTATCACTCCAACACGTCTTAATTGCTCTAGGGTCCAGTAGTGGCATGCTTTACACCACGGCATCTGACAGTTTGCACTGCGCTTGATGATGTAAGGCTTGGATACTGCTACTCAGCCATGGAAAGCCATTCCATGAAGCTCTCTGTGCACTGTTTTTGTGCAGATCTGAAGGCCACATGGAGTTTGAAGGTCTGTAGTGATTGACTCTGCAGAAGGTTGGGCTTTATGCACCTCAGCATCCACTGACCAATTTCTGTGATTTTACGTGGCCTAGCACTCCATGGCTGAGTTATTGTTGTTGACTATGGAATATTTTGAAGCGCGGAAATTTCACAACTGGACTGCATGCTGTAATTCACCGCCTTAAGAGCGACGAAGCATACTGCATGCATAGGTTCTTGATTTTAACAACTGCAGCCACAGAAATGATTGGAACACCTGAATTCAACAATTTGGATGGCTGAGTGAATACTTTTGATAATCTAATGTATATTAATATGAAGTGAACACAAAAGCTGTGAAGGACATTTTAACCTAAAATTATTAAGTCATCCTACATTTTGATAAAAATTCAACAGTTACTGAGCTCTGAGTTGATGAGCTTCCCAGCAACTAGAACCAGCAAAACTGATAAAAGTGTTTTCTACCACTTTGATGGTGTAGCCTGTCAAAGTGATGATCATATGTATACAGAGCCTCCTGACACACTGCAGTCAAAGACAAATCCGTTTTGTAACTAACTGTATGGCCTCCAGCAGGGAAGGAAATTTTAAGAGATGTGTAAATTAAATTTTAGACTTGTGAATATCCTCTAAGGTCTATTATATGAAAACTGTATACATTACTCTTCAAGACACAAACTTACCCATACCCTGTATATTACTGTGCAACACAGTCTCTCACAAGAAAATATTATTCCTTGCTGGCATCTTTACTACTCCTTATTTTCAGCCCAGGATATAAATTTAAAACTGCCCCTTTATGAAGCTCAACTGCAAAGGTTAACATTCCCTCCGAGGCATCTTTCTCTTTTCTACCCCCTTTCTGCTCTTTCATTTTTATTTTGCCACTATCTCCAAATCTCTCCCTCTTTCGCTAATTTTTTTCTGTCCCCGTTTCTCGCCGCAGCAGTCTGTGTTGCTTAGGAGAACAGTGCAAGGGGCTATGGGGGGGGGATATATTGGCCTCAGGATCCACACGCTAAGCAAAGAGTTCATCAATTCCCATTTGTAGGAGGCATTTCTATTTAGGCTCCTAATATATCAATTTAATGATTTTTTTCCCTTTTGCTGCTGCTGCTCACCACCGCCCTCCACCCCTTATTCATGCTAAATGTAGAATTTAAAGTGTCCGATCTTGTGCTCGAGACACACAGAAGACTTATTAGGAAAAAAAAAAAGGGGGGGGGTTAAATAAGACAGAGGGACAAGGCTCAACTAATCAGTTCAAAGCTATGTAAAAGCATACTGATAACTGGTGGTTTGACTCGTTTACAAAAATGCAAAATAGTGCAAAGGTCTATTAAAATGATTGAGTGAGCTATTCAGGGTGGCTGGCTATCACTCAGCTTTAGCTAGGATACGCTTTATTGGACCTCTGATCCTCATTAGATAACTAGCTAAGAAAATGCATGGATCAACAAACAGGAATATTAAACTGGAAGGCCGCAGTCACACAGGCCTAGAGACAGGTTGGTAGCCCCCCACACTCGCCAGACTTTAGTCTTTGAGCTGTTTTGAAATTTGACAAAAGTGTGATACAAACCAGAGCACGTTGGCCTAAATAAAAGTTGTTCAATGCACCAGCAGCAAATACATTTGCAGTTACTTTGAAATCGGTAAAGTCGTCGTATTCCATGCAAACTATGGGCAACTGTGGCAACCAGCAATTAAGCAAAGCAATCGCAAGGTTTTTAGTGTAGCACACTAGACTTCTTTGCAATCAATTTTACACTATTAAATGGCATCAACTTCTAGCAACAAAATACTCAAACTCCTGATTATTTACACAAGGTATATTTCACACAACTATATAAGGTTGTACCTTATGTATAGTTCAAGATTTCCCCACTGTATAGGCATTACAGAACGCTATAATAAATATATAATTTCTATACTAATTCAGACTTATTATTCAGTGTTTGCAAAGCAAAGTCCTTAGCCCATGTTCCCAAGTCAAGAATGTCCAAATTTTAAGGTTAAGCAGGAAAACCACTCAAAAGCTGCTCAAGTAATGTTATTTTTAAATAAGTAGTGAAGCTAAAGTTAGCTACATTTTTTTAGAATTAGGAGGTTTTTATACATTTGTCACAATAAAGACAAATACTAAGAATTAAGTGTGTCAGTGAGCACATGAATGAATGAACTCAATGAATACCTGAAAAAATGAAAGACAAAAAAAACACAGACAAGAAAGAAAGAAAAAAAAATGAACTAGAAATATAATACTTGATTCTTAATGTATTTAACCCAAGTCTTTTCAGGCTAAGCTGATTACCTATTACGAAATAATGTGCTAAATTCACATGTCAGTGGCCGAGCTGTCTGCACCTTGAACCTCAAAAGAAATCAGCCACCCTTTGAGCATTCAAAAATTTAGTCGTTCATTTATTCTGACAGACGGGCATCTGGAGAATTCAAACCGAGCTCTCTGAAAAGACACTTAGCCTTTGTCTGCGCTGCACCATTTGAGATAAAATGAACAAATCACTTGGAGAATACATTAACTAGCACTTTAGAACTTTGCTTTCTCAAGTTTTTTTAAGCCTCTCATCAGCTAATATGAACTTTATATAGATGTATTGAACTCTACAAGGACTTTACTTTCATTAGGAAGCTGATGAGCTGGCAACCCTGACTGACAGGCAGACGGCCTTTATGGGACAAGAACTCGAGTCTGAAAATGGAGTCTAATAATAAAAAAATAAGAAGGTTATTTATATTTTTAATATGTATTTATACATAAAAATACGTTTAAAATATCAACCTAATAAGAAATCTGCATAAGAATGCAGCCACACTAACACAGCCAAGTTAAAGTTAGTGTCAATGTTGCATGTCATTAAAACACCTTTTAACTTTTTACTTTTTACTCCAGAGCTAAAACAATTTGATAGAAAATGAAAATTTTGATAAGGAGCTTGTTTAAGTTGCTTTTTTGGGACAATGTTTGCAAAAAAAAACCAACAAAAAAATCAAATAAATAAATTTAAAAAATGGAGGCTTGGCTTACAAATTCTTCACTATTTTCTGAGGACATAACTGAGTAACATAACAACATGCAAATAATAAACAATTTTTTTGTTTTAAATCACTAGCTTCAGCACTTATGATTATCTCAGTTGTGCTCATCTATAATAAATGCTAGTTTTGTTGGGGTTCTCATTTTAAACATGTTCAGTACATATCTGAAACGGTTTAAACACGTGTTGATCAAGACATATGATAAAGTTGGAGGCTGCAGTTTGCAGTGTGGCGAAGAGTTTTACACTATAATCACAGGTGTTTCTATTATAATCTTGGCCATAACTTATAAATCGTTAGAGTAGTCAAAGCAAGGATTATTCTACTTTACATAACATTTAGCTAGATGTTCCTAAAAAACCTGCAACACTAGTACCTCTTAGATAAGGACCGTAGCCTTTAAAGTAGTGTGTGCGTTTGTCTCAGCTTCTCTGTATGTGTGTGTCTGGGCGTCTTCACCTTCCTAGCGGCTAGTCATTCATCTCAGTTTGACAGTCCCATTACTGGAGGCAGCTACTGTGGCTCAGAAAAGAGCATTGGGAGCACCAGGGGTAATACCACTTAGCAAAGCCATCATGCTGATGCCTACGTTTTCTCCATGTTCTGCCACTGCAATTAGCATCATGCTAATGTTTTACAGAAACCACCAGTCCCCGTTGACTCATGTTAAAATTCCTTGAGAAAGAGTTTAACGCCATGTCAGATATAGAAAAAAACCACAATCAAAACAACATCTATTTAAAATCGAATTCTTTGCCATTCAAAACTACTATACCCAGTGATAGCTGTTCTGCAGAGACAGTCCAATAACTTGATTTAGTAGTGCAGAGGAGGGCTGTAATTGTTTTGGGACTCTATCTGCTGTCTGGCATGGTTTTTAAGAACACTTGTTTGGCAAGATGCTCGCAGCTGCCACTTCACTGCCTCCAAGCCAGTTATCATTTTTTCAGAAAAAAAGTTACCAATAGCATTTTCCGTTGTTGTCCAGTAGATTCTCCACCATGTGCTCCACTCGGACAAACCAGCTGGGGACGGCTTTGTAGATGAGTGGTGTGTCAGATCTGAAAAAACAACAGCAGATTTAAAAAAAAGAAAGAAAAAAAAAGGATCAAAGAGGCATACCACATAAACTTTACCCTTGTGTAGTGTTCATTTTTTGTACTTGTGCGAGCGCTTGACAGTGACAGTGTTTGGACAAAAAAAAGAACAAAGTAACAAATAACATATGTATGTATGCATTATTGTAGAGTCTACCTTACAATATAAAGCACCTTGAGGCGACTGTTGTTGTGTTTTGGTGCTGTATAAATTAAATAAATCGCATAATTTTCCTTTTGGTAAATACTGAAAATGAAAGACCAAAACACCGCACAAAGGTTAAAACGAAAACTTTACTTATACTCGAAAGTGTATTTTTATTTTGAAGTTGAGACATAAAGCTGTTTCAGGGTCTTAAATCAAACAAAAGGATCCTGTACAATACAGATAATATATTGATCTCATTTATATTTACTGTCAAGCCATAAAATGTAAAAACAATTTATCAATCTTTTTAAAATTATTATTATTATTACTTAAAAATATATATTTAAAAAATCTTCTGTAAAATACAGGTTTACTTGGTATTTCGTTATCCATTTTCTTTACAATAATCTGCTGTATTTATTATTGGATTTCTTTGGGTGACCTGATAGCTCAAAGGTTATGGCACATACCACATGGATCTCATCCTCTAGCTCAGAAAACCACCAAAACACAAGTTTTACCTTTTAGGCAGCGAATAGTTCATCCAATGGTTACTTTGATCTCTACAAACTTGTGTCTTCTAAAGACTTAGAGAAAATATCTCTTCATATTTGCAGAGGTTAATTAATCTTGCTCAGGTCGCAGGGCAGCTGCTCAAAGTCAGAAAGTCACAAAGGCTACGTTCACACTGCAGGTCTTAATGCTCAATTCCGATTTTTTGATCAAATCCGATTTTTTTGTCTGCTTGTTCACACTACAAATAAAATGCGACAGCAAACTCTCTCTAGTGTGAACGCTCAAAGCGGCCCGCATGTGCAAAAGAAGACGTCACACACAACGCGCTCTGTTTAGACCCAGAGCAAACAATATTGTTTGACTGATGGCCCTTAATATAAAGACTTCGGACTTTACGTTTCCCAATTTTTGCTTTAAGTTATTTTGTTATTTACATAATAATGTAGATAACCTAATAATGATCCTTATTGCTGTTTTAGAGGAGCTGTGCTTCAAAGGATTGTTGCAGATTTCTGTCAGAATCTGCAGATTATACAGTACAAATAAAATGTTCACGTTTCTCCAACGTTGTCTTCCCAACAGTTTCACTGACATCTACACTGGATGGCCAGGAAGCGTTTGCGATGTCTTATTGGGCGCTTCTCCGGCGCTGATAATTGGCGTCTGTCTCGTGTCAGTGACGTAAAAGACGGATTTAATGCGACATGACCGTTCAAACAGCAGTCGCTTTCTAAAACATCGGATATGTATCGGATTCAGTACCACATACGAAAGTGACCCAGATCGGATTTGAAAATATTGGATTTGTGCCGTTCACACTGTCACACCATGATCGGATATGGGTCGCATAGGGTAAAAAAAAAAAAAATCGGATTTGATGCGCTTTCGCCTGCAGTGTGAACGTAGCCTTAGTCAATTCAAAAAAACAAAAACCGACAGACAGCTGTGTGTTTCTACAAGTGCCTGATGGTGTGTTTCTACAAGTGCCTGATGGTTTGTACGTGATGTTGGACTTGCACAGAGCCCCACAAAGCCAATGTTACAGTGAATACACTCAAGCCTCTGTATGAACACCCCTTTCCTGCATGCTAAACATTGAACTTCACACATTCTACAACAAAATAAGGCCAATGGCACTCAAAGAGAAAATATTTCATTGAGTCAGGCTTAACATTTGTGACAAAAATCTCCTGTGTCCAGAAGTTTGAGTTTTTCTTCAACTGGTGCTTTAAAAGCCCCGTGGTGAAAGGCAAAAATTTAAGCTGTTAATTTGAGTGACACAGAAAAGGATGCTGGAGGTAACATTAGCTTTTCAGTTTGAATTCTGTACATGTCTCACCTCCAGCAGAAGGGGTAATTATGTTTGTAGGAGCTGGCATTGATGAGGCGACTGTTCTCCTTCAGCCACTTGATGATATTTTTGTCAGCATCCTGTAACAGAACCACCAAACATGAGACATTGTTTAGAGAATGCTTTATAGCACAGAATAGGGCTGAAGAGCCACATGTCAATGTCATTTAGGGTCAAAGATTTCAGCTGGCTAGGCATGGACAGATGTGCGCATTTACACTTTAAACTACAGCCAACTGTCATGTCACAACGTACTGAAAGAGTCTGGAGTAGTACATCTGTACATCACAGCTGCAAGGTGAAAAGTTAAAAAAATCCATGGAGATCTGCCAGTGCTCTTCAGCTCATTTCAAAGTTAACTTTTATAAAATCACTGTAAGGTTTGCTCTTTGCACCTATGCACAAAAATGAATTAATCAATTAATGAATAAGCATCTAACAGTAAACACACTTCAGATCATGCAATAATTGTATCTAGTTGAATGAAAACTGCAGTGAACGTTTTATTTGTGTTTTTAAGTACACTATTTGTGTCATATCGTCTTTTTAAAAAAAAACCTGCAGCACTGTTTTTTTTTTCACAATAAATAAATATTACATAAATACAATATCTCAGCACTGTTAAACATTTAATAGTAAAAAATAAGTGGCACAATGTCATTTTATGCACTGTATAAATTGACAGAATTAAATCGAGCCCTTATTACAGACCACAGAGTATAAAAGACAGACGTAGCTTCTGGGCAAGACAAATGATGTCACCGTGGAAAAGCCTTAAACATGCATTGTATCAATCTATGACCACCAGATGGAGGTTGCAGCAAAACTTCTCGTCCTATACAAGTCTATGAGAAAACAGCTGTCTATCCTGGCCTCTGTAAACACTTTCCTCTTGACCTTAAGGGCTCAGTCACTCATTTTGGATTATAGTGAATAAAAAAATTAAGTCAATTTTGTAAATCTTGGTCATATCTGGCAGCAAACTGGAGGATTATCTGTGTTATGAAGCTGTGCATTCATTGGCTAATGAGAGCCACTCACTGGCTAATGGAGATCCACTGAGCATGCAGTTTCACAGTCTCTTCCCCTCCTCTTCACATCTACTGTTTGCTACCAAGAAGATGACTGCAGCTTCGAAGCTGGACTTCACAAACCGACAGGTGACAGTTGCGTCCATTTTTTATACTGTCAAGGTCACCATACAGTGGACAATAGTGAAATAATTTAAAGTTTAGTTCTATCAATTAAGGCTGCAGTAATTCATCGAGTAACTTGAATAATTTCATTATAGAAAGTCATCGGTGCAAATTTCTTTGCTTCGAAAGATCTCCATAGCACTCAGTTGTCACCATGTGAGCAGTTTAATGTGGAGCCAGAGTCTGCCTACACAAAAAGGATGAAGAGCAAAGAGGCGGAGCCTTTATTCGGGCAGGCACTGGTGTATTTTTAAAATGGAAACCAGTGAATAGTTCATTTTGAACAACTGTTATTTCTCATTAATAAGACAAAAATAAGTTTTTCTCCAATTACTTGACAAATTGAAGGAATAATCGATTGAATACTCTATTACTGAAATAACTGATATCTGCAGCGCTACATTATATTATGCTCCAAAGTATTATATCAATAATAACTGTCTCTACCTAACATATTTCACATATCCTAATAGCATGTTATTATGGGACATTTACTGAGCAACTTTCAGTTTTTACATTTTATTTCTTAGAAGATTTTCAGTACACTTCAGGGCTACCATACCTTTAATACTTGGTGACATAGACCTTGATCAGAGGAATTCTCTGAAAACTTCAATATGAGTATGACTTTTCTTGCAGAAAATCCAAGGTAATTTTGCAACCAAGGTCAGTCTACCCATACAACTATGAAAAATGGAGCTCAGTGTTTATGGCAAACAGTCTAATATGGGGTCTTATCATCCCATATTTTATGTCCCTCTAGCCAAGTGCAATTCACAGGATGCTCATAGATACGACTTTTCAGCAAGTGCTTGGCAGGTGGCCGTGACCTCTTTGCAGAGAGTTCCCATGCCAGCCTCCCACCCCTCTTTCACCCAGGGATAAATTTTGTTGTGTCCTGACCCATGCTCATTAAAGCATGAAGATACACCTGTGATGTGCACAGGAAATTTGGCACTGAGAAAATTAAATAATTTCACCACCTGGCCAATTCAACATAAATAAGACTTAAGCAGTATGTTATAAAATTACTCACATGCATGTGATTTCTTTGCAATTAATCTGCATCTGATTTAAGGTTCCAAAATACTCATTTATTTTCTGTTTGTGCATCCCAGCTACACAACCAAAACCCAGTTTGCACAGATGAAAATAATATAGGGTGAAAGTATAGATTTGCATAAAAGTTAGTCCCGTTGTGACACCCACAGTATTTACAGTTTATTTACAGGATAATGAAGAATAGAAAATACCAAAAAGAATCCAAATTCAGTGGGCTTGACTTGTTCAGATGCTGCATTTTATCACCTTTATAGAGAGGTTGCTATAAATGATGAAGGAGGACTGTAAGAACATTATTTCTAAAGAAACACCACATGAGCCCAATCTATTTCTGCATCGTTTGAATTTGTAGAAAAATCATAGTAAAAATCTGGGTTTTCTTAAGTGCAAGATAACGGTCCTAACCCGACCCTGCCCTGACACCTCCAAACAGCTCTGAATAACAAAAATCATGTGAAACCTATCCACTAAAAGAAAAGCAAATTATGCATTTAAAAAAAAGACTCAGTCTTCCTATTAGGACTTTGATAAGAACTTGAATGTGGCAAATAATCAGAAACACTCTTTGTAGTGTTTATATTTTTGAATTGCTATGAAAAACAATTTATCTTTTTTTTATGAATGCTATTTTATCAGGGAAAAATTGCGTGAGGGATTTGGTTTGCTATGTATTAAATGGGCATTTGTTTGTCTACTCAATTTATTATTTGTAGGAAAAGACAAATTAGGAAATGACAACATGTTAAAGAACATTCATTACTAATATTTTGTATGCACACACTTAAATCTTTATTAAATTGGTCAACATTAGTGTGAATGGTCAACAGTTTTGTCAAAACATTTAGAATTAACTGGAGTTGCTGTAAAGATCAGTCACAATACTATGATTATATATTGCTTTGCTTGAGTTGAGTGTTTCATTTAGAAGACAGACGGGTCCAAAACTTTCATAAAGAGAGACAGTGATGGCAAAAAGTGACAAACTGTAGCAAAGGGAAGTGATAACAGAGAAGGTACAACAGTGGGGCTGACTTGTCAGAAAAGACAGAAGATAAATTTAGCAGGGTTGCTGCATAAGCATGAGCAAATGAAAGCAACGAGGAGAAATGAGGACTCTAAAAAAACCCAAACATTCAAGAGTTATGGGAAGGCAATGAATAGGAATGAAGATCATTTTGAGAATACATAAGGACAATATGATCACAGACAAATAAGGGGTAGGAAAGGGCTGGGTCTTATATCTCAATAAACTGTTAGGGAAAATTTGTCTGCAGCACAGAGTATCCAAAACTACACAAGCATACATATAAGATTACAAGAATAGATCAAAACTCTTCCTTATATGATGCAGGCAGAGTTCATATCAAAAAATATGTACCCAAAATTTATAACACCTGATTAGTGGAGTCATGTCTAGGCAAAGTGTCAGGAGAAGTGTTGGCATCTGTGCTCAGAAAAACACATTTTTAAAAAGCCTGCAGAAAGAAGAAGGGTAAGAAATAGAGTGAACTGATCTTGAAACTCCATGATACTCTGCGGATCCTCTTTGTGACCATTCTTTAAACTCGCCGCTGAACCGCTCCCATGTAATTAGACATCTTTGGGAATTCCCAGCCTCTCCTCTTCTCCTTCCAGCAGCTTCCTGTAGGTTGCAATCTCTGCATCCAGCTTGAGCTTAATGTGCAGCAGTTCCTGGTAGTCTTGGAGATACTTGGTCATCTCCAGTTTGGTATCACAGAGCTGAGACTCCAACTGAGCGATGACGCTGTCTAGGTTCCCCACCTTATCCATGTGGGAGATCTCCATGTCCTCCAGCTGCTGCTCCAGGGCGGCATTGCGAGCCCTCAGACCATCAATCTGATTCTGAAGATCTGTCACCTGGTTGTGGAAGGTGGTGATCTCCTCTTTCATGGTTTTCATCTGTTCTTCATGTTTGCCAGCATGGTCCTTGAGATTGTCAAACTTGGTCTTGTACCACTTCTCTGCTTCTTGGACATTGCGAGCAGCAACAGCTTCTATCTCTGCACGCATGTTACGCAAATAAGCAGCCAGATCAGGGCGATCGCCATCCATCTCAGCACTAATTTTTGAGTCCTCAATCTGCTTCATGAGGTCAGCCACTTCTTCATCATGCAGCTTCTTGAGAAACTCTATTTCGGCCACCAGTTGTTCTATGCGCTTCTCCAGCTCAGCCTTCTGCAGCGTGGCATTGTCAACATCTTGACGAAACTCCTTCAGAATCATTTCTGCTTCTTCTTTAAGTGCCAGCTCCTCCTCCAGCTTAAGTCTCCAAACTTCTACTTCTTCCTCGATGTAGCCACGTTCAATATCAGCTGCTCCCTTCTCATTAGTCAGGACCTCAATTAGCTCTCGCACCTCTTTAAATTTGAGCTCGTATTCTTCTCCGATGCCCGTGGGGCCTCCCTTATAGCGGCTCTGCAGGGCAGTTAGCTCAGCTTGAAGAGAAGCATTTCTCTGTTCGAGCGCCTGAACTTTCTGAATGTATCCTGCGAACTTGACATTGAGTTCCTGCATTTCCTCTTTCTCATTGGCATGGTGCTGATGTATCTCTGTGCCCACCTCGATGGCAGTTCCATGATAACCCGAGCGTCCCCGGCTGTCATAAGAAGCTCCACGGCACCGGGAAGGTGACGGACTTTGAACTCTCGCTCTGCTGGCACTGCTAACTTGCAGACTCTTCTGGCTGTAAGATGCAGCTCTCATGTTGTGTAAGATACCGGCTTTGTTTTTCAATTTACAAAAGAGTGGCTGCTCTTTTGGCTTCTTGTGTAGCAAATATTGCGACTGACAGCCCCCTAGACTGTCTCTGAGTTTTTATGCAGTGATAAAGAATGTCTCAGACACCCTTGAAACTCACGCTACGCTTTAACACATTTCAAAAGTGGATTATGACTGACTTTCGGAGAACTGTGGCTGCACACTCTTTATTAGCTAACGCTGTATTGTTAGTGGCCAGGCAGGTCACTCCCTGGCCTTTGCACCAGGATGTGAAATAGTGATGAGATCATATATGAATGCTCTTTTTAACTCATTATTCTCTTAGGACTCTAGTTGGGTGTGACAGACTTGAAGAGGCTATCCAGTGCGCTGGTAAATGACAATGTGCTTTGGCAGCAAGTTTTTCCAGAAGACTGCTCTGACACAGATTCCCTCAACTTCACATTTAGACAGTTTGAGTTAAGAATTAGTTAAAGGTAAAACATTTTATTGCAGGTATAGCTAAAGAGAATATATCTAAAGCATATTTCTAAAGAGGACTAACAACAGAAATTTGGCACATATCATGAAATCTTTTAGAAAGAGAGAAGTCTATTAAGAAAAGATGCATCTCCAAGATACAAATGGAGGAAATGGAGAACAGTTGAGGAGTGTGAACTGACAAAGCAGAAAATGAAACACTGAATTAATCCAGCTATCAATAATGTTTAAATATTTATCATGTGTATCATATCAGCGGCTCCTATTGTGGGTAGAATACATGCAATGTTTGCTAACCTAATCTGCATGTAAATGCATGAAGTGTCACTCACTTTGACATACTGTCCCACAAAGTCAGTGACCTCTGAAGTGAAGCAGCCCGAGGCGTCCACAGGGCAGATAGGAGCCTGGTCCTTCTGGATGATGTTGTATTCAGTGCACACCCTATAATCATCCTACAGAGAGATAATATTACAGTTTAGAGATGGGTTTGACATGGTCTGGCATCTTTATTATCAATATAGTCTTCTGTATTATACCTTTTCACGGCTTTTTTCTTAGATTTATATTATACATATTATTTATTATTTTACAAATACAATTTGCACTACCCTCTTGCACAATGTCAACTACAGTTTTACTTTTGTTTTTTTCACTGTATATATAAACTTTTGCATTGCCTAGTATAAGGCCCTTATGCAGTGCCTGTGGCACTTTTAAGTTAACTCTGTTGTTTAAGAAATAAATTAGACTACACAATCTTAATGTTGATCATTTCATCTTAAGCTTGTTTTACAATTCCATTACTGCATATAGGTGCAACCAAAAGTGAACCCAGTTTCGACAGTGTAAAGATATGTTATGACTCCATATTAAATTCCTTGTTGAGCTGGATACTTTTTGCAGTGTTGAAACAAGCACTGCTGGTATGTGACAGCTATGCATGAAAGATCTGAGCACTGTCCGGCTGCAGATGTAATTTGTATTCAAACAGCCTGTCAAAACCCAAGACAGATGTGCCACATGGTCATTTCACATCTAGTCATACAATACAATTTGAAGAACGTAAATTGACAGTTCTTTCCCTTCTACTGTACAACTTCAGAGCTAATGTGCTTGTTTTTGATATGGTATTATTGACTGAAGAAGATCTTTTTCATTTTTTTTGAAAATCAAAATTATTGTGACAACTAAGTAAATTAAATTAAATGCAAATTTAAATGAGATGCTAACTACAAGGGTGTTGTTAACAGTTCAGAGATTGCTGTACAGAAAGCTAAGACGGTTGGTTGGTATTCAAAGCTGGCTATAGCCACTGGGGCACTTGTCTACCCTTGGCAAGGGCATCTAACCTATTAGCAATGACCCAATACATCTGATAGCACTACTGCATTGGACTCAATACACTGATACCATAGCACTCAAAACAAACACTCCTCGACAACAATACACCTCAACTTGAAATGAATTCGAAAATGTGTGTGCTCATTTCCTCTCATCTTAAATGCATACATTTAATTAAAATAATTTAAATTATCAGGCAAGAAACACAGCATCCTACATCAGATAAAAACACCCAATAAATCCACATAAGATGTTGATGCTCATAAGATAATTGTTTAAAATAGCATCCCAAGAATCTATGAAGTAACTCATCAGTTGAACCTTTAATTTTTCTGCTTTTTATGATTACTACAAACCAAGAGCAACACTTCTTTAACATTTAATTTTACTTTTTGCAGCTCCCCCTTATGTAATGAGCATTGCATGTTGTCACAGTTGCATGATTTTAGAAAAGATCCTACTTACAGCTCCAAAATAAGGTGCCTGGTGGACCACTCCTGTGCCCTCTTCCTCTTTGACATAGTTATCCGTCAAAACCTGGAAAGCTCCTTTCTCTGAACACTGAATTTAAAAAATGACAAGACATTAGATGAAGGGTGAGGACAGGGTGAGTAGTACAGCAACAATACAAACGCATGGATGCATTTAGATGTAAATAGAGGTGTCACTGTGCTGTGTTAATTAAAGACAGGCATACTGTTTAGTTTCTGAAAAACATTAGACATAACTGTGAAACAACCAGGAAGAAAAACTGTACTAACCTTTGCAAAGTACTGGAAAAGAGGCTTGTATTTTTTCCCTTTCAGTGTCTTACCAGGAAATCTAAAAAGCAAATAAAACACTTGAAACCTTCCTACAATAACTTTAATTCATAATTACTGCAGACACAAACCAGCAGAAAAGCTGTACAAGCACAGCTTCACAGGACAAAAGAAGTTTCCTCATATTGATTCCACTTTTTAAATCCAGACACCAGTTTGTTTTTCCGCACCAAAATCTTTCTAAACAGTGTCCCTCCAACTGTTGAGCTCATACAAAATAAATGAGAAGAAAGGAGCCGAACAACATGTTGATGGACTTATCTCAGTCACCTTGAGTTAGAACTGTGAGCAGTAGCTTTATGTAATGGTGTTTAAGCCTTAGAAGCAGCAGAGAGTAATTTGAGGACGTTCTTAGCCTTGAATTTCACCTCTCAGGCTCACACCAAAAAATTCAGACAAATCATCTTTACGATACAGTTTTTATAACTTATCTCACAGTAAAGGATAGATGTTAAATGTTTTTCTTTTTAAAAAGGGAGGTGATTTCACTTGGTAAGGACAGAAATTGCCTCAGGATCTTTGTGAGATCTCCATTTAAGGGCTGCGTTCATATTGGCAGCTGAGACAGTCCCGATGCACCGTTTCTGTAATCATAGTTCAAATAAAGGCGTCTGTGTCTGTGTTTAAGGGTTTTGTCCTTGTGGAAGAAGAAGAGGAAGGACTTTTTTTTTTTGTCTTGTTTACATCACCGGTTCAGTTATCTGATATACAGGATGAGAGGGGATAAATCATGCCTAGAAATTTGCTCCATCAGGTTTCAGTAAATTCTGTAGTCTTTATTCACTCACTTGTTTTCGTCATCTCACTACGCTTTATTTTTTTCTGCTATGTGCTTTCCCTGTGCTCCAGACTCATCCAGTGAGCTGAGAAATTGGAATTGTTCCCCTTTCTGCTGCAAAGAACAACACTTAGCTGGTAAAATACAACCTCTCCTAATCTGGCTGTTACAAATTTTAGCCACTCTGGAAGAGAAGTCATAACTCAACAAAAAACCTTTGACAAGAAACATTAAATACAAGTTTCTTACTCGTTGAAAAAGGCAGCAGCTGGGTTTCAAGTACAAAATGTTAACATTACATAAATAACTATAATTATATAATAACAACTATATTTCCAAAACAATCATGTATTGCTATCTAGACCTTTACTTCAACTTTTTCTAATTAAATTGAGACTAAAAACAAAAAATAAAAATCTGGAAATGCTTCAGTAACTACATAACACAACACGGTTTGTTTCTCTTTATTGCTTTTCAGAAGCATTTGTCAGCTGAAACAGCTTTAATTTTGGAAAGCAAATTAAGGCAACTAACGTAAGTCATGACGCCAGCAATCAGGGCACAAATCTAGAAATGCTCCTAACAAAAAGAAACAGCAGCTGCTGGCTCGTATTTTGTGTACCCTTTATTCACAGCTCTGGTTGCTAGCTGACTTCTTGTTAATAAAGTAAGACTGTATTGTACAGTATATTCACCTAAGGGAAATTACTTCCTCAGTAGCTCAGCAACAGACCGCTGCACTTTGGTGCCAACAGACTGAAGTGTGCACATTTTTAAAAATTTAATCCTTTGAACTTTTTATCTTTTTCTTCACTTATATAGCTTTTGTACTCACTTGTCAAGGATAGTGTACTCGCTCTCCGACTTAAACAGAGCCCCCAGTCTGGCCTCCATCATGATGTAGGTCTTGTGTGTGGTATTATCTAAGAGACAAAATAGAAAATCACGTTGGTTTTAGTTTTTTTGTAATTTTCTTGCTTTTCAAAATTTCCCATCACAGCTGTGGAGAGCATCAATCCAGATAAATCATTAACCAAAGACTCCTTTTACCAATTAATTTGCTACTGTTAAATGTAGGTGCACTTTAACCACAAACACTTTCAATGTCAGGCGATAGAACGATGTAGATTTGCAATGACTCAACAGTTATTCAGCGAGCTGACTGACAAATTTTTAGTTTGTCTACATCTGAAATGGATCACAAATGGTCATTCATTAAGCAAAGAACATATAACAGCAAACTTCATATCTTTAGGCGTGCACTGCTGGTCAGCAACAAAGATTTCTGAGGATGTAACTAGTGCATTTTCTTCACGTGTGATAACACTATTAACATAAACATCTTTATTTTTTACTTAACAGTCATTTAGAGCATTGGGGATGTACTCCTACAACTTGGAACTAATACACACATAATAGACAATTACATTTTGTCACACTAGATTATGGCAACAGACTTTTTACTTTCATTGCTCAGTCCTCTCAATAGTCCAGAATACAGCAGCTAGGTTGCTAACAAATTAGCCGATGGCCATACATCACCTCTGTTCTTGCTTTTTTTCATTAGCATCCAAAAGGAAAAAGGGAAATGCAGAAATGCACTTAAAAAATGTTTTTTTAATTACATATAAAGCCCTACACGGCCAGGCTCCTGTATGTTTAACGGACCTGTTGAGACCTTATTACAGCGATCTGCCTCACCAGTCACCAGCTCGGGGCCTTTTGACTGTTCCACACTGTGATCGCTTAATCTTAAACCTCTTAATCTTTAATTTTGGCTAAAATTCATAATAAATGTACATAAGTACATATGTATAAACAGATATAAGAACTTACGCTTGACTGTGTGCAACAGCTAGTTATTTATTTTTTTCCATCATTACTCATTCCTTCCTTTCTTGTGATGAAAAACGTGGCTGTTTTCAGCTCTTCATCACACCATCTTTGAACATTTAGCAAGTCCAGAGCAGACCCATAAATTAGATAAATAGAACTGGGGAAAAAAATAAATGAATAAAAATCGCACAAATAAAAAGATACGACAGTGGACCTGGTCCTCCAGTTTCTCAATCCCATAGTATAAATAGCTAAAAATGAAACCAGGTCCCTGTTGCATTTCCCCTTTTTGCATATAGTTTTGAAATCTCACAGTATGTATAATAAAGGGGGAATGACAAGGCAGATTTCTATGATGTGGTGCGTGGGGGGTATCCTGGTGATTTTTCAAAGTCTGTCATGTAAAAAGCCACAGCAGCATGATTTATCTTTATTGACCTGAATTTCAGGTGATGATAAATAGAAACTCATCCAACATGGCTCAGATCCATTCGTCTCATAGCTGTGCTGTATTCATGTCTGAAGGTCGATTTGTGAATAATAATAGTAACAGTGATGTAACATCTTGTTTCTGATAGGGTCCATCATCATCATCATAATAATAATGATAGCTGTCATACAGCCGTCACTGAGGGGGGAGAACTGAACCTTCTTCTACATACAGCCAAAAACAGATTGTAAGAAACATAAAAAGACGAGTCCCCAGTAACAGCAAAGATGACACTTGTGAAGAGGGCAAAAACCAAATGGCCTGAGACACTGAGACACAAAAAAGAGCGACGAGAGGGCAGCATCAATAAAAGATCTTTCTTCCCCTCAGTCGTGTGACAAATGACTGCACAGCTCAGACCTGCTGACAGCCCCCAACTCAAACAGCGACAAAAGCAGTGAGGGAAACAGGCAGACGTTAAAAGAGACGGACTGAGAAGGAATAAGCACAAGGAAGGACGAAAACAGGTGGATTTGAAAGGAAAGAAAGCGATAAGAAAAGAGTAGGAAGAACTGGGATGAAGATCGAGTGAGTGAACAAGGAGAGATAAAAAGAGACTGAGCTGATAAAAAAAAGACCACATTCATTGGTATTCCAAGGCGGTCTCCCATGCAGCACAGGCGGTGCAGTAATGATAACAGACTGTGCTTCAACACTGCCCCCTACAGTATCATCTGCGCTACGCCAAAGTAAAAGGAATCTAGGTCATCCTTTTAAAAACCCACCAGTTTCTCTCATAGGGAACCAAAACCTACAGCAGGAGGGTAACAGAAAAACAGTAGCCACCTCTCTTGAGTATCGTTTTTTTTTTTATATTTGAACAAGGACAAGGCTTTTTTTGAGTGGCCTGATTTGAGATTCAGCCACATTTTCAGGTTTGAGCTACACAATGTCTCTCGCACACACGCACCCCTACCAGCTAAAGCCAAAAAACACATCTTGATACATTAAAATAGGAAAAACAAGTGTTAATGCCATAAATAAACAATAGCTGATTTTTTTTCCAGAGGTTATTAGTTATACATTTGCATTTCCTGTTAACATGTTGCTGTAAAATGATTTATATATGGCTATATAAATATAATTAATTAACCCTCTAATTATTGCAAAAGTTTTGTATTTTTGCATTTAAAAAAATTGGGAAAAAATGTCTACTTTGTTTCATCAACTAGGTTTCATTGGTGTAGCTCTTTATACAACAGCCATGCAATTAATTAAAATGAATGGACTGAACAAAATAACAGCACCGCAAACTAAATCATGACAAACAAAAGCAAACACTTTTTCTGAAACTTCCATCAACCACTGTGACCTTCATGAAAGCAGGATTTATTGTAAGAATGTTGAATTAGACTACTGCATTAGTTTTCATTAAGAAACTGGAAAATGTGTTCGTGTACAGTATTGTTGTTCAGCAGAATAAAAACTGGATTAAGGTTGTTAAAAATGTGTCTTTTAACTATAGTAAACAAAACATTTGTAATATATTAAATTGTAGTCTAGCTTTACTCTCGTTTTTTGCAGACTATAGAGAAAGTTTTAGATCTTTCTGTTTAAAAGTTATTGCTTATAATTGCAAAAATACTTTAATGCCTTTACTTTAATGCAAGTTGGCCATTAGCGCAAACAGTCTTGTGTAAGATTCTGTTGTTTAAACCTGAAAGGAGCAATTTAGGTGGGTGATTGTATTTTCACTTAAGGATAAATCCTGCAGGATCATAACGGATGTTCATGCAAGTTACTGCCTGTGTGTTTTGTTTGAAGATAAAAACAAAGTTCCAGTCACACCAACACATTACGGGTCCATTATTTCCTACGGGTGCAATTTGCAAAGGCAGCACTCCTCTTCAGCTAATTTGTTCTTGTTTGTTCTTTCTGAATTAAAAGAAAACAAACATCTATCAGCTGATACTGTGGTCCAAAACACTAAAGCCACAAGGGAAACAAGATTTTCAGTCAGAAAAGTTTTGCCTCAGGCATCAGCATTTAAGCACTATCATTTAACAAAACTAGTTGTCCTGAGTGGTGCACTGCAAAGGAAGATTAATGGGTTAGAGTGGTATGTCGAGCCTGAAGCTAGAGTTTTCAGCAGCACAAAGGTGGCTGTTATTTGTTTTCTTCATTTAACCTGGCTAGATTACGAAACAACTTCACTAAACACAGCTGGCCTTAGCTGCCTTTAATCACCATGTTCCATGATTCTATCATGGCGATATGATAAGAGTGAGAGAATTTTTCAGCTGAAGGTTACATATGCTAAAGTTGCTATGTCGTATACTGCTAATGTCACAAAATGAGACTGTGCAGTTAACAGTTCCATAAACTAAATGTGTCACAGTGCCACTGGAATTTATATGCATTCAGTAGATCAGTGTTTCCCAACCACTGTCCCGCAAGAAATGATCAGGTGTACCGTGGAAGATTATCTGGTTTCACCTGATTGGTACTCTAAGCGACCTGCGTGAGTAATGGGCAGAACAATTACATTCTCTTCCGCTAGAGGGCAGTACAACCTGTTGTTCCAATTAAATAGGTTGCCAACTGCCAGTAAACAGAAGAGGACATGCTGCAAGTGAGATAACACTGCGCGTAATAGCAATAAATAAATATTTGAAAAGAAAAAGTAGTCAATCTGACCTGGGTCCTGGAGAAAATTTCAACCCAGATGAAGGCCCTAGCAAGAGTAGTGGTCAGAAGAAAGCAAAAAAGGTATACTGGGGACAAACCGCTATGCCTGGTGCATGGAGAAAAATCATCAATATGCTTTTGGTGACATTTTTGTTTGGTGGTGTGCCGTGTGATTTCTCTAATGTGAAATATGTGCCGTGGCTCCATAAGGTTGGGAAACACTACAGTAGACGATACAAAAAATTAATACATTTGTTCTTTAGACTCTTAATTCTCCTTACCCGAGTCCGTTTTAGGCTAAATTGCTGATAAAGCAACTAACGTCTATTGGCATTCATCACAGGGAGAAATCACTCACTCCTTCACCATAAAACTGAATCATTTTTGAATGCACTTCCACTTATACTCAACTGTATCAATCATTAAGAGCACATATGTCACGTTATCAGTAAATGATAATACCAAGTATGCATTAAGTGGTAAAATAAATATACTGATCTACCAATTTACAAGATTAACTATTTTCTGCTGCATTCCTTGTTTACATTTTTACAGTTACAGTGTTGCTTTTTGTCATAATATTTTCTCTCATTTTCTTCATATCTCTCCATGACCTGCTCCTCTTTACTGTAGCATTTAGTAATTGGCTGAGTTAAAAAAGTGTAAAACCACTGATTGTAAGGAACAATGTGCATAACTGCAATGACTTGAAGAAACAGCAACCCTTGTAGCGTACCTGGTTGTAGCACAAGACGTGTGCTATGTTCTTTGCTCACCTTTGACCTTGACATAAAGTAATTCTGGGTTCACACACAGGGCCAGGTTGCTCGGCAGTGTCCATGGTGTGGTTGTCCAGGCAATCAAAGCAACATCCTCATTCTCAACCAGTGGGAAGTTGACAATCACCGAGGGGTCCTGAACATCCTGGAGACAAGCATTAAGCATAGAAACAAGGTCAACTTTGTTTTAAGAAGTACAGTACCTGCACTTACAATAGAAGCAACCATAGCCGTGTTACATTACACCAGCAAATATGTAAAGAGGTAATGTTCTGTGCCAACCTTGTAGTTCTGATTGGCCTCAAAGTTGGACAAGGGGGTGTTGCAGGCAGTGGAGAAAGGCATAACTTTGACACCTCGGTACACCAGACCCTTGTCATACAGCTGTTTGAAAACCCACCTGAGAGAAAGAAAACAAACATTTTAAAATAAAGAAGAAAACATCAACTCCACAAAACGCAACAAGTTTCAAAGATTCTGTGTCTAGTAAGTTAAATTGCAACAGTTTCACACATGAATACATAAAATTGTTAGCTTCATCTCTCTGGTAACAGTTAAAAATCGTTCAGACTGATTTCCCACATAGCATTCATCAAATATGACAGAGCATTTATGAAAAGAGTCAGGTCATGGGCCAGTGGTGAGAAGAAATGAGAGAAGGTTAAGTTAAAGACCATTTTATATTCTCCCACAGGCTGTATTACTGATGAATTTCAAAACTTATTTTCCTGCTAAAGCCTTTAATTAATAACCAATATGAGTGCAAAGGGATGCTCATCCTCACTTCTCACAGGGAATCCATTGATATATTTTGCATCAACTGCATCATTTATAATCACGAGAGAGTGAATTCTGATGCAACTATTACAATATATAACAGTGCACAAGCACTGCATACAAAGACATAAAGCTGGGACTTGCACTCTTCTACATTTATCTTAATATGCAATAAACTACAAAAGCTGTGCACAATGTTATGTGAACACAATGTTGTTTTGACTGTTCACAGACCTAAATGTGTAGAACAGAGCATATTTCCTGCCCTCAACATGGCTATTTAAATGTTACAGAGGAAATCTTGACATTGAGCATCTGAAGGAAGAAAACAATTGCCTAACACAAGCTAAATATGTTGCTTTTTTCACTTAATACAAGATATTTTGACTTGAAATAAGTGAAAAGAAATCTGCCAATGAAACAAGTGAAAATTATTTAGTTTTTCTCTAGTTACAAGATTCACTGTCTTGAAACAAGTTCATATAGCTTACTGGAATGTTGCTTTGTAGCTGATTTTGTCTTATTTTAAGTGTAATGAGATATTTTGACTAGAAATAAGACAAATATACTTGTTAAGATTTTGAGTTTTTGCAGTGTACATACAGAGGGCTCTATATCCATAAATAACTTTCATTTTCAATAGCGTGCAAATCTCTTGAGCCACACCTCATAGTGTTTGCATGCAATTTTGTCTTTAAACACAATAGCTTAAAAGGTTTTGAATGAATTCTGATAAAACTTTGTAGGGGTGTAGAGTGGGGTAAAGTTACTTGTTAAATTATATATTGCATCCACCAAGGTATTCAAGGTCAACTCAATAATTTGTTGGTTAAAAATTGACAAAAAGCCTTTTAGTCATAGTTTCTTACACCTGCAAGTTGTCTGTTATTGTCAATGTTATGTTATGATATGTCAAACTTAGAGGAGAACTAATTCTTTCAGATTCTTTGAGAAAGAGCAAATTTTAGATGAAAAATCGTGTATCTCAACATGCTGTAAAGTGTGTCCTTAAAAACTTATGGGAAACCTGAGAGATGCATCTGTCCCTCTATCTGCTTTTCACTGAAGCTTCATCAGAAATGCTCTCAGTGGAAGGATGGCTGTCAAGAATCTACTCATAAGGAAGGGAAATATAGAGAAAAGCCTGGGGTATGCCAAATTGCACAAGAACTGGACTGAAAATCAGTGACAGCAGGTCTGACTGAGTGAAGAATCCAAACTGGAGATTTCTCCTCATCAATATGTATGGAGGAGGTCAGGAGACAGGTACAACAGTGAGTGTCTACAGTGATTTGTAAGACACGTGGAGGTTCTGCCATGGTTTGGGGCTGCATTTCAGCCAGTGGCATTGAAGAGCTTGTCAAAATTGATTGAACTATGAAGGCTGCAAAGTACTGTCACACCACCATGCAATACCACCAGTAAAGCATGTGATTGGCAACAGCTTCATTTTCATTCATTACAATGATCCCAAACATACTGCCCACGTAGTAAAAGCATAGATGGATAGAAAAAAAAATCTGAACATAGAATGGAAAAACAAAATACTTTGAGTGTTCAATTGGAGTAGAAAAGCATAATATAAGTATCCATTTACCATATCAGACAACATTACTGAATTGGTGTGGGATCACACTGACATAGAACACAACAACAGGCAATTGTTTAAATTCTACAACATAATGGTCAAGTCTCACTGAATGTATTTTGGGATTTTGCAGAAGCTGGTGCAACCAGATCAGTCTGATTACTTCGGTTGGCTAAAACAAACAACTGCACTGTCACAAAGCATGCAGAGAAAAAGAAACCAAAAACTCAAGAGTACAGCATATATTTGCAACTTAATGCCCGAATAGTCAGGACCTAACATGAAGTAATGGTTTGTGTGTCTGACACACATCATGCGTGTTGGTCTTATTTAATGACAAAGCACCCCCTCTCAGGATAAATCCTGCGTTCTGCCTGAGCTGTCAGATTTAGCCAGATAACAGCTACCCAAAACCTCAGAGACCCTACATAGTCCCCATGAATATACAGATTCTCTTTCAGGTGCATTTCATTGATTTGCACTGCTCTTGGTAGATTCTGCTGCTCATTGTTGAAATAAACTGGCTGCATTTGTGTTCAGAAATTTGCACATTGCCAATCCAAAAACACCCTTCCATAGCCCCACACCATGTTTTTGCAATTGCTGCAGTCAAAACAAGTCTTTATAAAACGTGCATTTTTTCCCCTTTTTACATACATACCAGACAGTCTCCATGAACCATGGGTAAAGGGTCTTGTAGTCATTTTGGAAGTCAATCCATCGTCCCATTCGCTTTACTGAAGCCTAGATACAATTACAAATGCACGTAAAAATGAAAAGAACAAATTACCATGGTAAATATATGCAGGGCGATTTGTTATAGATTTTTATGATATGAATTTAGATGTAACACATATTTACAACTACTTTAGAAGGTCACTCGTTATGCAGGCTTACAAATGCCAAGAAATTCACCACAACATTCAACATGAACCTAGCCCTACTACAGGGGTGGGCAATTCCAGGCCCTGAGGGCCGGTGTCCTGCAGGTTTTAGCTCTCACCTTGGGTCAACACACCTGAATCACATGGCCTCTGGAGAACTGCAGGAGCTAATTTAGCCATTTAAATCAGCTGTGTTGGTTCAAGGACACATCTAAAACCTGCAGGGACACCGGCCCTCGAGGCCTGGAGTTGCCCACCCCTGCCCTACTATTTAGTGTAAACTGTGTTTTGCTCTTAGTGAGATAAACTGGACTCACCTCCCACTCGTTGGAGTATCTCATTACAATGCTTCGGCATTGTTTGTTGTACTCAGCAATGCCCATTTTGGCCACATCTTCCGGTCCTTTGATCCCCAAAGTCTTATCAATCTCATACTCCTACATAAAACACACAGGATTTGACAAATACTAAATATTAACGGACCACATTGTAACATTGAATTGAAACATTAAAAAGACAGCTATGGCAAATTCTTACCACAGGTAGGCCATGACAGTCCCATCCAAAGCGCCGGTCCACATAGAAGCCACTCTGGTGGTAAAAGCGAGTAACAATGTCCTTGATGGTACCAGCTAAGATGTGACCATAGTGGGGTAGACCAGTGGCAAAGGGAGGTCCATCATAGAAGGTGTACCTGGTTTGAGAGATAGGTAGCAAATGCAAATCTTGAATACTGCTATGTGGAACAGCATTTTTGTTAACTGATAAAACAAACTTGCAACATGCTATACATTTATTTATACAGCACACAGCAAATAAATCTATCAATAATTAAAAGAAAAACAAATAATTTAAGACCAATAAAAATAATCAAATGAAAAGACACAAAGTTTTAATATTTAGAGAATAATAAATCATAAAATAATAAGAGAGACACATTAGGGAGAATGACACTGTAATTCAGAATCTGAGAAAGCTATTAAAAAGAGGTATGATTTCAGCTGGTATTTAAATACTATTAGTAGGTAGATGACCCAATTCCAGAGTTTTGGACTTGGGCTGTATGAGACAATTGTCAGGAATATGAGACAATCGGGAATTTGTAATTACTAAAATCTGCTTATCGCTGGAGTGAGCAATGTGGGACACAAGATATCTGAGTGAGATATCTAAGTGAGCGACATGGGTCATAACCTGGATCATTTTCTTACAAGCACTTATATATGAGTAATAATATTTTCACAAAAAGCCAGTGTAACGATTTAAGAACAGGCAAAATATGATCATCCTTCCAGGTACCAGTCAGGAGTCTAGGAGCTGCACTTTGACACACCAGTAATAACAACTGTGATATTAGTGTTTTGCTCAATTCAACATATAATGAATTACAGTAATCCAGTCTGCATGTAATTAAAGCATAAATAACCTTCTCACAGTTGCTGATGAAAAGAAATGTTTTAACTTTAGTTAAGAGTGTAGATTGAGAAAAGCTTCCTGATTTGATCTGCAAATTTAAAGAATGAATATGAAAATAACACAGATATGATCCTAAGCTATGAAAGAATAATGGGAAGTGTAACACTTTACTTTCACTTTTACTTTCATTACACTTTTTTTGAGAGCCAAGTTTTAACCTGAGGTAAACAACAGGTTATTTTCTTAACCAATTATCCAGTCAAGGTCAACGAGGGGCTGGAGCTGACTCCAAAAACAAACAAACAAACAAACCCCCAAACATACAGATACAAGAAGAACATGCAAATTTCAAACAAAAAAGGCCCAGCTGATAATCAGGTTTGAATCCAGAACATCATAGCTGTGACGCAATGATAACACAGTATTTGTACTTTCTGATATTATACTACCATACACTCTTTTCATAGCTACCTTGTTTTTTCCAATGGACCTGTGTTTTACAATAAGTTATAATAAATGGTGGATTTTTAGACGTTTATACTGGAGATTGTCCGAACCAACACATTCCAAGCAAAAAGCTAACTTAATCTAAACACACTTCAACCAAATTTCAGGATTATCTTAGGTTATTCACAGCTTGTGTGTAAATATGTTTTGTTCGTTAGGAAATGGGAGCACCTAGAGAAAACCCATACAGATACAAGAAGAACATGGAAATTTGCAACTGGATTTACCTGGGTCTGTTCTTGGACTGTTTGAGGCATTCCTGGAAGCAGTCCTTTTCATTCCAAAAGTTTATAATCTTCTCCTCTTCAGAGGGAAAGTTAATGTTTTCAGGAACCTGCTCCACCATTGCGTCTGTGAGGACAAACAAAACTCAAATGTTATTTAATACACTCACAGAACAGGAATTATAGTTTGTGCTTCCTGCCAAGATCATCACATGCACAATTTTTTTAATGCATTAACAAACTAGAACTGTAAAGGATCACCTATTAAAATATCCCTAGTTATCCCTATTTTATAAAAGTGAACAATTAAATCTCACTTTCAAGTTAAAAACTTTTAGACTCCATGACGCAAAAGTTTCTGATCAAATAACTAAACTGAGCCAACGCCTAACGAAACTACCTGTAAGCATATTTTCTAAATGAATGCCTTTCACGCTCCTCTGATAAAGGTTCTTAACTAAAAATAAAACTAAAATCTAAAGCTGCATGCGAAAAAAAAGTTAACAAAAATAATAACACAAAACTACAGTAGTTTTAGTATTTGTTAGATTAGTAAAAAAAAAAAATAATAATAATAATAATAATAATAATCACAATTTGCCTGATGAGTCATGTTTATTGAGACTTTGGAGGTATGCAACACTGTGAGTCAACTTCTCTCACTGACTTCTGTATTTTATTGTAACACTGTACTGACTTCCCTAACTAAAAGGACTAAAACAGAGAACATTTTCAAACAACAAACTGAAACTGGCAAAACCAATTTGTAAACTAAATGCAAAACCTAAAAAATTATAATAACTCTGCCTCTCATTCTTTGATGTGCCAAAAACCTGTCAGAGCTCAATACTTTCTTAGCAAAACATGCTGTCCCTTTTTTCTAGGAATCATGTTTAACCCTAAAGTCAAGCCTAGCTATACGTTATTTCTACCTCCGACATATAATCACTCTAAATTTGACCAAAGTGATAATTAAATCTGATAAATCACTTTTCCACAGCAGTCAGTTCGCATCCGAGAAATGACGCCTCCTTGTTGTTAGCTGGAAGGCTAAGCTAGTAAGTCGGCGCTTCAGTTAGTTAGCTTGTAGCTGAAGGAAACGCAAAGTTTATTAAAAATTACGTTCAGTCGCTCACTCACACTGACAGCCGTGCAGCGCAGTGTTGCTGCGACCAAACCTTCATATTAAGGCCATTACTAAGTTTGAATGCAGGTACTCACATGCTGTCCGAACCCGGCTGACAAGACACGAGAAATGATGCAAGCTGGAGTCAGAGCGTGAGCGGAAGTGACGACTAATGGACGGCAAACAGCGTTGTTGCATGAAAATAAAAATAAAACGCTAAATTACATAGACAGGAACAACAAAACAAAACTCCACAAAAACATCTCCTAATCTTATCTTCAAATTCAGTGATTTGTTTTTTAAATAATGAAATTCGTGTTTTTAAAAAACACTATTAATCTACTTGTTTTACTTACTAACTTTTACTACGACTAAATTATATTTTGTTCCCACTTTGGTTCTTTCTTTTTATATTTTATTCTGTTCATTCCTGTGACTATATGCCATCTACTAAAGGTTTAAAAATAAACCACAAGTTTTAAACATTTTTTTCCAATTAAAAAAAACTTAAACATTTTGGACTACCCTATATTTTCAGTAAATTTACTTCCTAAGATACAAAGACTTTACGAAGTGCAATATAGATCTATGTTCAGCCTCTATGCATTTTTTTTTTTTTGGGGGGGGGTATTTGCTCTAGTTGACTCCACCTCTACAGGTTTTTTTGTGGAATAACAATTCTCTGCCACGGATAGGGCACAAAAGATGTGAAAATGCTATAAGTCATCAGATCTCAGCCCCACTGTATGGGCGGTTTGGGTCTAATATGAAAGAAAAGAAAGAAAGAAGAAAGTGTACTTTTATTGATCCCCGTGGGGAAATTCCTCTCTGCATTTAACCCATTCACTCAGTGGGCAGCCATATGTTAAAGACCGACAACATCATCAAAACACGAAATGAGTAAATATCATTGTCAAGACACGGTGAAGCTTTTCTGGCAGCAAGGAGGTCCATCACTTCACTTCCTGCTGTTGAATTGCTTTAGTTATTACCCATGTGATAACACCTGTGCAATGATTTTGTGTTCACATGGTAATATCACACTTTGATGACTTCCATTCATGGTGTTTCAAATCTTTGCACGGGATTAAGGAAAGGGGAAAAAAGATGCTAGAAGTCAACTTGATTTATTCAACTCCCTTCCTTATTAGAATATATTTCTGTCACAGCTTGTTAGTGATTTTAGAAATCTAGAGAAAGTTCTTATTTCTATTGAGGTTGTGCAAACTTCATCTATCCTGATTAAAACCGTTCCCCCCCCAATCTTTGCAATATTTCAAACTCAACCATTATCCAGTTTTCTACATACTTTCAGTTTTGATGAACAAACTAGAGACACATTAGAAAGAAATAAACCCTTAATAACCAATAACACAATTTATTCTATAGAACCAGAGAGAAGCAGGAACCTCAATAAAGAACAATCAGATGTTGGTGTGTTAACAAAGCATAGCTTTATTTC
Source organism: Perissodus microlepis (assembly GCF_051167445.1). NCBI lineage: Eukaryota > Metazoa > Chordata > Actinopteri > Cichliformes > Cichlidae > Perissodus > Perissodus microlepis. The sequence goes on along the minus strand of NC_140465.1, from coordinate 20,157,829 downwards.
GATGATGGTAACACAAAATGGACTCTGACAGACATGAGGTGATGGGCTAGCTGCTTATTTCTCCATAGCGGCCTTCCGTGCTGCCTTCAAGCCCTTCTTGTTGTGCTTCTTAGCAAAGCGCATATTCCTCAGGAACTTGGGGTCCACCTGCAACAAAGTAAACAAGCAGAGTTAGCAGGTTCACTGAACTGAAAGTTCAGAAAGTTTTCTTCGAAGCAAAATAAACTTTAATAACACAATGCAAAAATAATTATTTCATTTTAACAGGTTAGGGAGAGCTTTGGACAGACAGAGTAATGTTAGCAGCTTTGTATCATGTATTAAAACAGTGCTAACCTAAATGAAACTTTGATAAACCTTACCTAATCCAACAGTCCAAAATTACCAAGGACCTCTCTGTTACTCTGCACATTCACACACACTTTAATAACCAGATTATAATAATAACCAGGAGGTCTTTCAGCAGTGATCAATTTTTTTAATGTAAAAAAAAAAAAAAAGTAAATAAATACTGATCCTAAGTAAATGTTAGGAATTTAAAAAAGACAGTTTTCACCAACAGAATCTGATCTATAAATAACCAAAAGATGTCAGACAGACCTCTGACATTTTTATTTTCACACACAAGCAGCAGCATTTACAGTAATGGACAGATCACAGTTATACAGTCAGGTGCAGGGGCCTTGACTTGAATATTCTGAATAACAGATGGGTTACAGTTTTATTTTGTTGTAATGCAATAATTTCTCAGGTTTCTCAGACAAGAATTACACTAAGTCTCAATATGACAATTAACTGGCCTATCTGTATAATTTCAAACCAACTTGTCTCTCTGTGTTTATGCCTGATTGGGAGCAGGTCTCTGAATTAATCATCAATCCAGAACGCAACCATCTTAAGGAATTAATAAATTAGCTTGGGTGGGCGGTAGCTAAATAATTAATGAATGCACATTCTGATGATTCGAGCCTACTGCTATAGCAAAGGTGTGTCTTTACGTTGCTAATGCTTGCAACAATTCAATTCAATGCGTTTGTTTTACTTGTATTTACAAAAATCAGAACAATAGTCACCTGAAGGTGCTTTATATTGCAAGGTAAAGGCCCTACTGTCCCAACAAACACCCTATGAGCGAGCACTGGGCAAAAGTGCTAAAGAAAAACTTCCTTTCAACAGGAAGAAACCCCAAGGAGACTAGGTAGGGCCTGTCTTAGAGCATGAACCACTTGTCACCCTCCAGAGATGATTTGTTACCAAAGGGAATTACTTCAACAACTTGAAAATAAATAAATAACTTTAATTAATTAATAACTTTAATTAATAAGGGTCCAGTACTTAAATACGCAAAAAACTATTCCAACTAAACATAGAAAGAAAGCTTGCTTCACAGTTTCGGTCCTTTTGATTGGTATTTGCTATTTCATGCAAAAACACTATTGAATCAAATCAAGCTACGCCAACTGCTGCTGATCTGCGATCCAAATGTAAATAAATACCTCAACTCTAGGAAGAACAAATGATGGATGTAAGTAGTTACAATTGTGAACACATTTTGGAAAAACAGGGCTTTAAACTACTCTTTAAAAAGCTTGACCAGATGTACAATACCTGATGAGTTACCATTTGTTATTGTTAAACAGCTATTTTATAATTTCACAAGAAATTGTCAGGGAAAACACTGCCTGGGCTACTTTTGTCCTCACATTGAACTTATGTCACTGCATATAATGCTATCAATACTACTGCTGTCGTTTTATTTCAAAATATTCCTTCTTCAAATTAGAAAGTCACTAGTAACAGCAGCACACTGGAAAAGGCTGACAGAAAACGCTGTAACTGTAAATGCTGCTGCTGCAAGCAAGCGCAAATGCAACGGTTTACATTTAGAGATACTCCATATATTACATTTTAAGGCAATAACACCCACTCCTAATTACTCACTTCATTACAAAAGTTATACAAAACACACTTTACTACAGAGGATTTGAACATGAGCTGCTGTTTTTTTTTTGTTTGTTTTTTTCAAAGATACAAACATGTAAAACTGTAACAATACGCACCCCCTTCAGAGATTCATATCGCTGTGATCGTGGCTTCTTGATGCCATTCCTGTGGTGTTTCCGAGCTGTTCAAATAAAAAGGAGCGACAATTAATACAAAGCAGCTAGCTTTGCAATATTTAACTACAGGCATGTAGCTAAACCTCAAAGCTAACGCAACAGCGCCACATCTCGTTAAAACGACTTTCCAGTTACTTCAGCAGTTACTTACACTGGTTGTGGGTTGTGTGGTTCTTAGACTTGGCCATTTCGACGCTGGTTAATCTAAAAGTAAAGAAAAGGAGGGAGAAATGCACATCAGACCTTAATCTGTAGTTACCATCAGTATTAACTGGGATTGGATTAGCATCAGGTGGCTAACGATGCTTCATTCATTTCAACAAGCTGTGCCTGTCGGAAAAAATTCTGGGTAGCAACAGAATTACGATATAAAACTACACATGAAATAAATAATAATTAAAAAAAACTACGTAAAATGACTGTGCGGCTGTGCTCAGAAAGACTGCCTGGTGGTCGGAAGCTACTGCGAAGCTACAGCTCTGCTACACAGAGCGTTAGCACGCCTTGAACATCATTTTCAGGCTTTATTTGGGATCCCATCTAAACAATACTGCCATGGATCCATCATTAAGAAAGCCCCTCATCTAAATCACTGTCTGTTTCTTTGCAAACATATGAAATACACTCAGATTGATGAGGATTTTTTTAAGAGTCCCCGGGTTGGGGAAAATAGATACCTGCCACACGAACAGACGACAACCGGAAGAGAAAGAAAACCCGAGCGAGCAGAAAAAGATAAAGAGTGGAGCCAAGAGAGGAAGTCAGCGGCAGAAGAACAGATGTGGATGGTGACAGCGCCTCCTGCTGATTGGTGGGTCCTTCTACAACAGGCTGGAGTCTACGACAAGCCACTGGATGTCACTCACAGCCTTTCTGTTTCACAAATGAAAACGTGACAGGTCTGCTTGTAACTATAAGACCCACTGATTTGATTTTGACTGATTCTCCTCTGCATAATCTTTCACTTTTGTTTTTGCATTTGGAAAGTATATATTTGGAGCAGAACTATATAAATAAAAGGAACAAAAAGCATCAGAAATACAAAACAGGCCAAAATGTATATAAATGCAATTTTGTTGAATGTACACTTCCTTTTTCTCCATGGTATTTTTTCTGTCATGAATGGACTGGTTCTTATATAGCGCTTTTCTACTCTGAGCACTCAAAGCGCTTTATACAACTAATTCATTCACCCAATCACAACCACTTACACAAACACTTTTTCTAAATTGTTTCTTACTATCTAACGTTCATACACATTCACGCTCTGATGGATGCATTGGAGAGCAACATGGGGTTAGTATCTTGCTCGAGGATATTTGGCATGCAGACTGGTGGAGCCTGGGATCAAACCACCAACCGGTTAGCAGCTGACCTGCTCTACCACCTGAGGTACAGCCACTCCCGTACACTGCTGTAGATTAAGTTAACCATCTCAAACATTCTTGGTTTGTAAACCTTTACAGTAGGTGTGTCAAACATAAGGCCCAGGGGCCAGAATTAGCCACGCAAAGACTCCAGTCTTGTCCACTGCATGGTTTTGAGTGTGATTTTACACATTTATTTCCTACAACTTAAACCCAAGTCATGCTGACAGATATATACTTATACAGTGATATCTTCAAATAATTAAATGTGCAGTTAAACTTCCTTATACCGACAGAATGGGAGTTGAACTGGTCTTTCCTTGAAGTGACAGTTGTGATTTGGTGCTATATAAATGAAATCAAAGCGGGCTGTTGTGGCCCACAATATAAAAACGGGGTTGTCATACCTGCCTTACAGAAAGATGTATACTGCATGTGGGCCTTTTTGTTCTTTAGATATCTATGATTTCTAAGAAACTGACTATCAAACAAAATAAAATTCATCGATCCATTTTCTTAAATTTTCACTTCAGGGACGCAGACAGGTTGGACACCGTGGAGAGGTGGCCAGTCTATTGTGGGGCTAAACCATAGAGATAGATGTAGGAAAAAAAGATAACAAATAAAATAATACGATATATTGCATTTGGGCAAGTGCAGAGATGGTGCTTTAAAATGAAAGAACATTTAAGGTTATTTAATTCTAATCCACTTTTCTTCGGTAAGTATACTTTTTGGTTGTACCCAATGACTGTAGAAAAGATTGTTTTCTACAGTCACTGGTTGTACCTGATCTTATTTTTATAGTAGACTAAGTGAACTTACTATTTTGCCTTTAGTACTTCTGCACATCTTAAAAAACTCCATCTTCTCCATAAAAGGAAAAATGAGAAATTAATGTCCAACATCGTAAAAAGTAAATACACAATCTTACTTACTTTTAAATATCAGAACTCTATTGTATACCAAAGTATTGTAGGATCAAATGTGAGACCATCTTAAAGTTATTTAAAGCTAAAGCTTTTTTTTTGTCATGTTGTATTATATATAAAATCTTAAAATTAAGGTTACAATGAAAAAAAGACAACCAGTAAGTTAAAGGCCTTAATTGTTCAATTCTAAAGCTTCACAAACTTAAAAAAGGCTGGGTTTCTGTTACGCTAGATTAAAAATAATCTAAAATACAATATCAGCATCAATTTCAAAAAAAGTTCCACAGGCACATAATGTGAAGAAAAAATGAATAAACTCTTTTATTCTGCCGCTTTCCGTCTCCCACATAAAAAGCCCATGCAAAACCTTGACCTGGTTGATGAGTCTATTACCACCAGCTGCTGAATAAGACTTTTTTTTAAAAATTGTGGCGTATTACATAAACGAATTGTGTTAATATGTGTAACTCTGTGCTGTTGTATCTTCAAAATTTCTGCTGCTTTCACATGGATCATGAATTACACAACATGAATTGATCTGTGAAAATTTGCATTTTGATCACAGTTGAGTGGCACCTGGTTGCACCAGAGCTTGAATTTCTTATGAAACTGCATTGCAAACCCCACTACAAAAATAGGGTTTCTATCATTAAAGATGAAACACACACACGAGTTACTTACTAACTATTAATAGGGAAAAACAAAAAATGGGGGAAAAAAGCCCCAAAAACGAGACATATATCAGAAAACAGTGGACAACAGTATTGTGAAAAAACACTTAAAGACATATTGTTTGGCAGAAAATCATCCTCAGTTGCCAAAAGTCGGAATTAAGCCTGGCCAGGATTATATGAGATTTCATTCTGACAGACCTGCCGAAGATGCTGATTACTACAACTCATAGCATGGTGAGACCATAGACAGACTGTTCACTGGCCAGCATTAATAGACAGATCCTCAGAGATTACTGTGCTGCTGGCACTCCACTGTGTTGTAATGGATGGGGATGGATGCAGAGCCATGTGACTAAGCTTACATCTCTCCTTGTATCTGTCTTGTAATGTGTGGCCCTAGCTTTCCTTTCCTTTCCTTTCCTCTTTCTTTCTCAGCTGGGTGAATCCCAGGCCTAGCGGAGGAAATCATGCAGCAGTATCCTATATTTAGATCCCCCCCCATTTGATCATACAAATCCCCACACTCCACTCTGCAGCACTCAGATCTGTTCAGTCAATTACAGATTTGGTTACATGTGTTCTTTCATACATTCTTCTTGATCTGATCGTGGTGGCGTGCGTACTGGTTTCCATTTCCTCTGTTATCTTGAACACGTTATGTGCCGTGGTGAGTTCATACTGTGAAATGAACACATTTCTGTGAATGTTTTTCTCTGTAATAATGAGGTTATATTCTCGCAGTTGCTACAGTGAAACTCAAAATGATCATAATAAGGGAATAAATTAGAAGATTCCCCCGACAAACGGTAACGTCTGGAAGAAAAGAAAATCTCTCGAAAGTGATTCGTATGTCCCCTGCAGGAAAAACCTTCCCTAAAGTATTCTTTGTCTGTATGTGCAGCTCCATGTCTGTGAGCAGTTGGCTGCCCAGCTTTGTGCCATGTAAGTAAAACCAGGGCTACTTACATGGTACAAATTAAATGGACTGGTACTTGTATAGCATGTTTCTATTCTTACTTAGAACTGGAAAGCACAGATGCTTCCTGTGTCTCACCGTTATGTACAGCAAGGTGTCTTGACACGCTGGTTACAGTAATTTTGGCAGCTGAGAGATTTTAGCCTGATTATAGGGAGCTAAAAAGTTTGCTTAAAGAGGCTGTAGGGATGGCAGCAGCCATGATTTGTCTCCCTTTTAGCCATTTGTGTTTTGCACTTGGTTTAGCTTTTTTCCAGCCTACTGTTCAGCTGCTTTTTCACTGGCTTTTTGCTTTTTCTTTCACCTGGCACTAGGCACTAATAACCACTCATTTATTAATGCTTGGGTAAATTATACTACAATAATCTTAGTTAAAAAACGAGGTGTTCAGAGAGACGGCTTCATCTCAGTAAAGCCATAAAGGGCACCTTGTATGAAACTGAGACATAAAGTAGCTTTGACAGTCAGCATTATTTTATCAGCTTGGAATGAGAACTGTGCGGTTCATACTACTGGAATTTTCTATGTATATATTTGTTTAACTGCTGAAAAACATGTGTCTTCTTTATAAAGACACCTACAAATACGCAGACAACAGCAGCAACCACAAAACAGTCACACCAATTTGGTTACAGTTACAGGATATGAAGCTCTTGCTTGCTGTCTAACCCAATCAGAGACATTAGATCTTATCTGAGGGTCTGATTGGAAGTGTTTTCCCCTTATGAGCAAAAAATCTTCACATATGCACTCCTATAATTGTTTATGTTTATTACACATGGTGCTATATTGGTTTCCTGATATTGAAAAAATCAGATGAAAATCTATTACTTTTGCTTCTTCCAATCAAGTCATGATCCATTTATATGGGATATCTTGATTTAAAATGCTGTTATGAGAAATATGTTGTCATAACAGAAAGTTTAGCATTTAGCATGATCTGGGTAGAGTACTTGTAGTACAATGATTATATGTAATATATTTCTAATTTCTCATAAAGGGTCAATAACTGGTCTCTAGGCCTGCATGACTGACGTTTTATGGGAATAGGGCAAATTTAAGCTATGTGCTAATCTCAATGTGCAAATCATTAAAAAAAAAAAGCCTGCAATACAACCAAATCCTGTCTTCATTTAAATATTTGGAAAAGTCATATTTTCAGATATTTGTGTTATAGCATTCGATGAATGTATAATCGATTTTTATAGCAATCCACTCAGTAACTTCACTAGAAACTACAAATGTTAAACCTGGAGGGGTAGAGAAGAAAAGCAGGTACTTGAAAATCTGTCAAGAGATTCGGCAAACTTCCCACAACACTGTGATATTTTCACACAGTGATGTTGCTGCATGAATAAAATCTGATCGCTGATTGACTGTATTTTGCTTTTTAAATATAACATCCTTCCTTCTTTACTTGCATTCATTTTTGCTGAATGTCCTTCCCCTCCTTCTCATCCACTGTCCTGTTCTTTTTATTTAATTTTGCTTTCACCCCTTTACTCTTTCTCCGTTTTGCCTCTGAACTGCTCTTACTCTTCCATTCTGTCTTTTTTTCCCTCCCCACCCACTTTCATTTCCTTTTCATCTGTAAGAGGAAATCTTTTATCCAAGCAGCACAAAGTTAATCCTCCAAGGGCTCACTTCAGCTCAACACATGAAAGAGGCGGCTCATTATATCTCTGGATTTTGGAGGTATTATATGTAGGATAATAGAGTGGATGATACATTAGTTTTCACATACATCTGTGCAAATGAATATAATAAACAGACAAAAACCTGCTGGTTGTGAAAATGTAATGTGTGCTTTATTTTGGTTTGAAATGAGAATTTGCAGCACATAAATAGGAGTCCCTTCTTCTGAAAATGATCAGGTGCGAGAAGTTAAATAAAAACGAGTGAAAAAGCAGCTGGTGTGCAAATAAAAACTCTGAAAGATTTTCAGAAAATCACTTTTAAAAATGACAAGAAACTCAGAATCCTTGAAGCAAACTACAAAGAAATGAGGGGTGGTTCATGACTTTTGCACAATATTGTACAATGTGGCGTAATATCCTGTAAGTATCTCAGAAAATGTACTCTGAAATTCAAAATTAGATGTATTACATAAGAATTTTGAGCATGCCTAAATTTACAAGCACAGACATACATTATGGTAACTATATTTGATGTTGTTCACAGCAAATATATATATTTATATAATGTGTTTCTAATAATTATTACTTTAATGAGAAGACAGAGATGGGAGATAACATTTTTCCTCACTCAAAAACTGGCTTTTCTATGATCTCAGTTTTTGCCCTGACTGTTTGGAAAAGAGCTTGTACAGTTGAGCGTGTGATAGTAAATCTGTCACTTTTTCTGTACTGCAGCATTTTAATGACATGACACTCCTGTGATTAGGTTGAATATGGCAGACGTGGCATGCTGGACTGAAAATAGTTGAAAAAGCAGCCAGTTGAAAGACCTTCACAAAGGCCGGAGAAATATTACCCATAACCACTTTAAATTATTACAAGACAGTCTGGTTTTGTGAAAGTGAAATACAAAGACATGAAGGGTGGCTCAAAACTTTAGCAAAAAAAATACTAATATCCTGTATTTCTCAGTATTTTCAGTTTCTATGGAAAGGAGATCTTAAGCAGCACAATGAGTCAACTCATTGCTCAAGTGGAGCCGCTCAGTAAGAGAAATGTGATGAAGCTGTGGTGTGCAATTTATGTGAAGCCTCAGTTTCCAAAAAACTGCACACTGTTATGAAAGTCCTCTTTCACATTAAAAAAGATATGTGTTAGTTTGCCACAAAACTCCGTCCTCCACCAGAGAACATTGCCGGTACATTACACTAAAGTCTGCCCCTTTCAAACTGCCATCGACAACGACTCACTAAGTGGTTCTTTCAGCTTTGCTATGTGCATCAGTGTGTGTGTCCTAAATGTCTGTCAAACCCTGTCTGAATGCAGATATAGTTTTTGAGCTTCCTTTTCGCCTGCCCTGCAGCACGGCCAATTATTCTCTGTACATACTGTCCTTGTTGCTCTCTCCGTCTATTCATCTTTCTCCTCATACGGCTCCTGACACCATGTTCGCTCTGCAGCGCTGTCTTCATTCACTGTGGTTGAAGGGCACAGACCAGTGTATGAAAATGAAAGGCAAAATACACGAATGAGAAAGGAGTCGACGGCAGCAGAGTGTATGCATTTGCTCTGGGAGAGACAGAGGAGAGAGGTGGGCAGACATTGCTAACATCGAGCTTTCCTATTGGTTAACGGGGAGTGATGAATGAAACTGCACAGATTTGAATGAAGACCACATGTCACAAGGAATTAGAGCATGAAACAGCACTGGGATGACAGGAGAAGGGAAGTGAGATAGAGGGAGGTCATTATCTATCTATCTATCTATCTATCTATATTAGAAAGTTAGCATGTAGCTTGTGATTGCTTCCTAGGAGCCTTGCATTCTATATTTGTGCCAATAATGTAATGAAAAATACATATTTTTAAATGTAGAGTAGCATATATTACCCTTTAATTTTGTTTAAATTTATGTTCTTTGCCCATCACTCATATTGTTTCTTTGACTTTGGACATAATTTTTGACTTTGTGCATTTTTTGCTTCTGGCAAATGGAATCAACAGACATCAGTCTGCATTAATCAGTCGGTCAGGACATCAGAGAGATACAAATGCCAGTAAGTGTACTATGTATGCCATAAAATCCTGCAACAATGAAAACCTTCATGGAAATCAAACAGAACAAAGTCAAGATAAACAGTGAGGAGATGTGGAAAAGAAAGCTCTCATTCTGCATTATCCTTATGTAATCTGATAATAAATCATATTTATTATTTCCCTTAATGTTCATGTTTTTGAACATTAAGGGAATACATGATCACTATCCAAATATCAGTTTTTTAAACTATATTCTTAGAAATATACCTGTGATCAGTTCTGGATATTTAGTGGGTTCTTTAAGTCATTTCCTGTTGTATTTTGAAATTTCTCTTCTATGTTTATTTGCTCTCTTTTATGCATCACTTGAATTCAGTCATCCAGTTGTTCCCTTGAATATATAAACTCCTGACCATTCCTTATCTAATTTTTCCTGTTATGTTTTCTTGTTTGGTTTTTCATTTTTTCTGGATCTTTGCCTTTGGTAGTTTAATTGCTCTCTGGTTTCTGAACCTTCACCCTCTGTTTACTTCAATACTGTTAATAAAGTTGTGGACTTTGAGTCGTCTTCTTTTTGAACCACCATATTTATGTGACCTAGAAAAGACATGTTACTATCTCTGCCAGTATAGCTGTCTTAAGTGCTTTTGATCTCAAACTAATTCAAAGCACAGCAGCCAGAAAATCAATATTAGTAAACTGAAGGCAGTATTTTTGTTTCTGGTCACTGGCTCTTTTCTCTAACTACCAAAGCACGCACTGCATCGCTGCACAATATATCAACTTTCAGCACTGGATACATGCTCATTGAGCCTTATATCGTAGCTTCTTGGCAATGTCAGGGTATCAGACGGGGTATCTCATTATTGGAAACTCAGTTGAGACTCAACACCAATTTATTTTTGCCAGCTTAAAGGTTATCTGAGCTCTCCCTACAAGGAGTGCTTTATCTTCCTATTTCAGTTAAATTCAGCTACTTCTGGATCTATTTGGACAGCCACAGAGATAAGACTTCATTGATCTTATATCTGTGCTATTACATTATTATTAACCAGTTTGTTTTTAGCTTAATTATTTTATCAGTGAAAAATTAAAGCAGTGGCATTCATAGATTTACACAGGTGACAGTATTTTACTGAATTTACTTATCTTTTATTATACAAATTGCAATTCTTCACATTTGAGAAGCTTAACCTTCGAATATTTGTCATTTATCTGTATATGTAAACATACCAATGTACTCTACATGAATTACGAATATCTGTCCTTGGTTAGTGCCGTGACTCATTTTGGCTCTGCTCTCTACTATCACATAACTGTAAGTATACAGGAAAATACTGTGAGAATGAAAATAACTGCATTTGCATGTATACCATTTTTAAAATACACACACAGTAAAGCGCTGCTGCTACAGATGTTAATTGTAATAACTTCACCTAATTGTTCATTCACTGAATCTATAAAATTAGAAAATTATTATATTAGTTTCTAAGATTTTTGAATCGTTGCAACGCTGTTACACAGGCAGTAATTCAAGTATCTTAAGGATATGTGCAATGCTAAGATGTGTGGAAAAAATGTCCAAGTATGGGTACAAGAAAAATGTGAAGATTTTAACCAAGTAGGGCTTTTTCTTCTTTTCCTTGAAAAATAATGAGGTCAGTATATGTACTGTATATGTAAAAAAAAAAACCCCAAAACAAAACAAAAAAAATCCCAACATAAACTGGCTCAATGTCCTTTAATTAAAAGTAACTTTAACTTAAAACAGAAACCTGAAACAGATTACAGTGGAGTACAGTCCACTCAGTCCATTTCAGGCATGATGGGAAAGATGGGCCACTACAGCCAGCTTATTACTATGGTGTTAAAAAGCACAATCTGACACCTCGCTGCCAGGTTAGGAATGTGACCGCCACTCTAAAGGTTCAATTGTGCTTCTCTGGAAGCTTAACGTTCAAAAAGTAAATGTTTGCTTTTGCTTTCCCCACTCTCACCTGGATACTAGCTTCCTAAATTGTCACTCAGTCATCAAAACATTGACAACACCTGGTTTAAAAAAGCACTTCAGGTTAGAGTGTCTTTGTCATGGTTATGCAGTAATTAAGGTTAGGGGGTAAAGGCAGACTTTTGCTTTCATTCAGTATACAGCAAGTGTATGAGGAATGAAATTTTAATGCAAAGCATAAAAAACTATATTAAATATGTTAAAAGAAAAATCGCAGTAAACATACCTGAATGTGAAAACCACACATTGATCCTTAAACTAACTTAAACCTGAATGAAAGACAAAGTGACTCAGAAGCACAAACACAACTCACTATTGAATGTAATGGAGCTAGACTGGGATCACTATAGTAATGTCACCCACCATCTTTCTCTGCTTATAACTTCTGCCTCTAGCCCTGCTAGTTGAGCATAAACAGAGGTGGAGATCCTTCCTCTGTTTGCCGTTTTTAGAACCATAGTTATATTGTAAAAATAAACCAACGACCCACCTAAGGAAGTGCAAGTCTTGGAACCGATATTTGTGATCTGTCATCAGTGCAAAAGTAAATGACCACATCCCATTTTAGATTATCACTGATTTTTGCTTCATTTTAGTTTAGGAATATGTAGCGTCTGTTTGTAGTCCAAGCTGACACATTAAATCAAAACAAAACTAGCATATAAAACACCAGCACTATTCAACTCTAGCTGAGCTCAGCATCCCGGTTTATTAGATTATGAGTGTTCACATACTTTAACCTGTGGCTGAGCTGAAATGCCAGTCTCAGCAACCAGCCACTTCATCACTGAAAGCTACTGATTATCTTGGCGACAGATGTGATTCAGTAGATCGTTTAATCAGGATTTAATCTTTCCTATTTGGAGCACCTGTATCAAAAGAAGCGCCTCCTTATCATTATAGGTGACACAGCTCAATCGATTCATCAATCAGTGAATTGAAACAGTTGAAGCAGTTCGTTGGTTAAATCAGAGGCAATAAATGTGAAGCAAAGAAACTGTATTAATCATATTCTGGTGACTCACTCATTCTTTATCCACTCAGCACACACATATTTATCGCACGCACAGAGCGCACACACGCTTGCGTTTTCGCAACACACCTACACCTACACATGCACACACTTGGACACCTTACAGCTCAGCACTGGGTATTTTAGGACACAGTGTTGTTGGGTAGCCTGTTATACAATATGCATCTCATGGACAGTCAGTCTCAAACTGACCTGTTTTCTGTCTCAGTGGGAAGATACTAGCTTCACAAACAGGCACTGTTCTCTGTTTTATGTTTTGGTGGCTGGTTCAGTAACGCATTCATGTGAGTCGTCTCTTTCAAAACTGTCGGCCCCTCCTGTATTTATAGAGAGACCAGAGAGAGTGAACGTGAATGCAAAAGCAAGATGGCAGAACACAAGTTCAATCAGTCAAACATGTAAAAGAATTCATATGAAAAAAGTACACTTGATCACAGCAGTTTTTTAACTCCAGCTAAAAGCCACCTTTTCCCTTCCCAACACAGACCAAGCCTTCTGTGTACTGCTTTGAGAGATCTGTATAAATAATAAACCCGTCCTGTAGAGTAAGGTGGGAAAAAAACAACCCATCCAGCTCCTTGACTACAGACCTGACACGGGAAATAAGAGATACGTCTTTACTTCCAGCTGTTCCATCTGCTGTTTGCCAAAAGTCTCGTCAGAAAAAGAATATAAAATAGTAATAAATGGTCTCAGTGGGAGGATGACTTTCAAGAAGCCATTGTTAAGGGAGGGAAACAATGAGAAAGGCTCAGGTATGCCAAATTAAACTAGAAGTGGACTGAAAATCAGTGGCAACAGGTCAAGAGGTACAACAGGGAGAGACTAGAGCCGTCTGAAAACACGGTGGAGGCACTGGCACGATTTGGTGCTGCATTTCAGCCAGTGGTGCTGGGGATTTTGTCCGAATTATGAATGCAGAAAAGTGCAGTAAGATTTTAATCCACCATGCAATACCATCTGTAAAGTGTTCTGTTGGCGGTGCCTCTGTTGTGATTAGGTAGAGGATCATTAGGGAGTCCTTTGTCCCTCTTGGTGGGTTACTCCCACAGAGCTTAAATCTGGGACTCTCCACCATTTGACCCTAGAACTGAAGAAGCTTCTCGGATGAGAGGTGAAACGTCTTCAAGCTACTTAAAGAAGTCCAGACGCTTTTCTTTCCAAGCTCCTTAGACTACGTTGACCTGGATGACTGAGAACCTTCACAGACATTGATCATTATAGAAAACATGTTTTTTTTTGCAGTGAACAGCTGATCCAAGTGAACAGCTGATATTGCGTGATGCATTTATTGTATCTATTCTGCATCAGTGTTAACTTTTGTGGGTCATAACATTTGGATATCTGTTATGGACTTTGTGCTGCATCTGCAGATATACGATGTCTATACTTGAATGTGTGGTCCTGAGGTATTTAGGTCTGTGGGCACATTAAATTAGAGTTTATGCAGAGAGAAGAATAAAATGTTTGAGAGCAAAACCCGGGCTTAAAATGAAGGTAAGCAGCTTTTTGCTACACTGCTGGCCTAAAGAGATGCTAGTGATTGACAACACTGCTCTAGATATTCCCAAATATGGCAAACATGTGGCCTGGGCACCACAATTGATCAGGCAAAGACTCCCACACAGTTTTACAAAAGAAGAGCATACATTTCGGACTGTTAACTGTATTTTCATAAATTTTGCAACTTTTCCTACGGCAGAGAGATCTACCACAGAGATTTTCTGTTTGTTTTTACAATTGCTAATTATTATGCCCAAAGACTCGTGTTCACAGATTTATTTTGTTTGCTACAGCAACAGATGGTTTTTGTTCTTCATAATATAGAAAAACTCAGTTGGTCTATGTGACAAAGTGGATGAGCAGTTGCAATGCTCACCATTTCTCCCATATGTGTTGACCTTTTTTGCACATTATGCACATTATTCTGTTTCTATTTATTTGCTATGATTTTCTATTTGTCAAGTAACATTGCTGCACTCGCTATCCCGGGTTTGTTCGTGTAAGCGTTCTGTTGCCGGCAAATCAAACATTCTTCAAATTAAGGCAAATACTCAGTTACATGTTTCTTTATATTTTATTATGTTACAGATTAAGTCATTTGTTCATACTTACTTTGTTCTTTCTTTTCAGTCTTCATGTAGGTCAGGTGTGGGGAAACGCCCGCCTAGCATTTCCTCATTTTAAAGTCCTGATGATGTCACACATGACACATTTAAGTTACACATTAAATTGAGTTCACTGTAAATAAATTGCTCACCTCTGGAAACCCAAAATGTCTGTGTAGTCTGCTTCCCTACCACCTTCCTTGACATTCCAGTCTGACTACTTCACAGTCTGCCACCATATAAAATGAGTTTGGCATCCTGTGTCTATGGTTTCTGCGATTGAATGATTCTGATGACCAAAAACTAGAATATTTATACTACTTTATACAGAAATGTTTAAATATCATTACACAAACCTGGAATACACTACATATTTGCTTAAGCAATATTTTATACCTTATGCTTTGTATCTAATCATAGTTAAACTAAATGTATAATTATCATATCACACAGCAAATTCAAAAGTGTTAAATGTTTTGGTGTTAGTAGTCTTCTTGCAAAAGTAGAGTTAATTTTACTCTAAGTAGAGTCAGATTCGTGAAGCCATTTCAGAACACTTTGCTCTACATATTTGAGTTGTTTGCCATGCTTGGTAAGTCATTTTTTCAAAGATTGTTTCAATTATTATTATTAGCTTTTACTTTTGTGGCTCTTTGGAGCTGAGACAAAGCTGTGTGAAAGGCATTAGCCATGTTGCTCGGTGATAGCATAATATTCTGTTTTAGCTAGCTGAAAGGTATTGTTTGCGGGCAAATAGTACAGCCTTGAAAAAAAGCTTGCATGTGAATTTTCAGTCAAATTTTTGGTAAAATACACCTAAAACAATGTCTAGAATGTGAAATGTTGGTATAATGGTGCTACTTGAAGCCTGAAAATGATCTCCCATAAAAAAAAAATAAAAAAACCCCAAGCAAACAGCAGTAGCAGACGTCCTGACTGGGTTCTACGTTAGCATTTAGATCCCTCCAGAGTTTTGTGCACACGGTTTAGGTAAAAATGAAAAAGGTTGAGGTTTTACATTTAGTTCAGTATTACCTGTTGCCTGTGTCCTTGTCTTTTGGGAAAATACTTTACACAAGTAATGGCTCAAAAAGGATTCCTTTTTTCTTTTTTTTTTACTGTGCTGCAATTGATTACTGGATTATTTGTGCCATTAATTAGTGTCAACTAATTTTTATTCAATCTCCACATAGGATATGCTTGTGAAGATGGAATATGGGGGAGAGCAGACGTGCGTTGCAGTTCCACAAAGTGATGAATGAAGGACATGCATATTGTATTTTGTATTTATTGAAATAAGTGATTAGAATGCTGTTATTTGCATTTACCAGCTCACCTATGTCAGACCTTTTGATAAACAAAATTCTAATGAAAGTGAGACCATGTACACTGTTACATCTATCAGAAAATGTTTTGAAATTGTGGTGCACAGTTCAGAATAAATGTTTTTCAAAAACCATTGCGTCTTTTTAGTAAATGTTTATTTCCAAGAGAAATTTCTAGAAGTTCAGAACAGTAAAATTCCTGCTTTTTAGAATTAATTAGAAGATAACTCTTACGTAGTTAAACTAAAATACTCTTTGAGAGTTAATATATAAACTCTTAACACCTAGTTAGCATTAGTAAGTGTTAAATTATCAACTCCAGACAGATTTGGTGTTTAACAGTAAATCAGAGTTAACGTACCAACTCTCCAAAAAGAGTTAAATTAACACTCTCTGGTGTGGACCCATATAGACACTTTAATAGTGTTGAAATCAAATCTGACAGTGTTAATTTGGACATGCTGGATTTGCTGTGCACATATGTGACTTCTTCCACTTACTGTACTGCTTCTGTCAATCATTCCCCACGCCTCTTTGGTAACAGACACCTTTGTCACCTCTGCTGTAGGTTTTGATGTGAGAGTTAATATAAAACATTGCATCTGGCACTTCACACTGATTGAATATGCACATGGATAGTGAGTCATAAGTTTTGGGGCTAAACTTATGGCACTTACATACAGAAGCACGATGTGAAGTTGAAAACAAAAATTAACACTTTGAATCGATACAGTTGTTAGCATTGTTTTTCAGAAGCAAAGCATGAAAGTTAAAAACCAGTGTTGGGTGTAACGGGTTAAAAAGGGACATGTTACTGCAATCATATTACATTTGTCAATAATGTAGCAGTTGAAACCATTACTGTACTGAAATCAGTATTTACACTGCAGTTACAGTTATGTCGTTACTTGCATTACATTTTATCACAGAAGTTATCTGTGTATTTCAGGTCATTTTACAGAGTAATGAGAAAGTAATGGAATGAGTTGTGTAACTAATTATTTTTTCTGGCGTGTAACTTAGGAACTGCATTACTTTAAAAAAATGTAATGTGTAATACATTACCTTTGTAGAGTACTAAGGAGGAACAAGGTTATTTAGTATATTGATTACAAAAGTACAAACCGCGGATCCAAATGTATAAGTTTGTAGGAAAATGGACTATAGTTTGATGTGAGTGATAACAAAGTGAAACTAAACACAAAAAGCTGGAGGAACATTTTCTAACTAATTAAGTTAGTTGGCAACAGGTCAGTAATATGATTTGGTATAAAAACAGTGAAGCTGAGATTCTCAGCAGTAAAGATGAAAGAAGAGATTCATCAGTCTGAAAAACTGTCTACAAACTGTGGAACAAATTTGGAATAATGTTCCCAAATGTAAAATTGTGAAGACTTTGAATATCTAATAATCTGCAATGCTAAATATCATTAGATGTTTTTGAGAATCTGGAGAAAATTGTGTGAGCCAGAGAAATAGTTGAAAATGAGTATTGGATGCCTGTGATCTTTGAGTCCTCAGGCAGCACTGCATTAAAAACAGGCGTGATTTTGTAATGGAAATCACTGCATGGGCTCAGGAACACTTCGTTAAATTATTGTCTGCAAACACAGTTCACTGTGTTAAAGCTCTATCACGCAAAGAAGAGGAACACCGATGTCTTCACTACACCAAAGCATATTTATTAAAATTCACAGAGGAACAGTGGAAAGCTGTTCTGTGGTCAGGCTAATTGAAATGTCAAATTATTTTTGGCAAATGTGAATAAAGAGAAGAGGGACCATCTAATGCTCACGTTAAAAGTCTGCATCTCTGATGGTTTGTGGATGCACTGATGCCTATGGAATTGACAGCTTGCACATTTGGAAAGGCACCATCAATGCTGAATGGCATATACAGGATTTAGAGCAATGTATGATCTCATCTATAAGTCTTTTTCAGGGAGGACCTTTCAGCAAAACAACACTAAACCACATACTGCATCTGTCAAACAGCATGGCCTTTGAAGACAAATGTCCAGATGCTGAACAGCACTTCAGATCTTTCAGCAGCTGAAAACATTTGAGGCATCTTGAAGTGAAAAATACTACAAAGAAGACCCAGGGCTGTTGAGCAGACGAGAATGGGAAAATATTTCTCTAAACATTTGATGTGTTTTCTATGTTTTGCTGTGAATAAAATATTGTTTCATGAGATTTGCATTCAGTTTTTACTTACATTTCACAAAGCTTCCCACTTTTTTTTGTTTGTTTGTTTAAATATCAGCAGATTGACTTTCTTCTAATAGATCCTGACACCCAGTCCCCATAATGCTCATCGCACACTCGTTTGTAGCTGACTATTGGTCAGAGTATTGAACATTCAGAGCTACCACTCCATCATGGCTGTCAATAGCACTACACTGGCCACAAAGCTGAGTGGGGCTGAGTTCAACTCATCACCTGCTTTTCTCAATCCTAAAGGTTATTTCATCTGTCATCATCGTTGCTGCATTTTATTTACATATAAAGGTGTCTGGTCTTCCAGTGTGAATGCTCCTTCCTTTTTTTCTCTTTAGTAGAAGCATTTGATCAACACCCAACTGAAAGGTGTTTTTACTTGCTCTCCAGCTTGCATGTATATATTCCAGTAGAATGATCATGCTTTACACAGAAAATGGCTAAGTATGAGGACGACTTAGGTCGTGCTCCAAGAGGCTGGATAACTGAAAATAAATTCATGTTTGATGCTCTGGGATGAATGTTAAGCCTCAGTACAGCTTTAATACTATGAATCACTTTCATTTACTCTAAATGTTGTCCACTTTCAGTTTCTATGTAGAGACCGTGCCTTACTTTTCTGCACTGGAAAAACAGCACTAATATTGAAATCTATGATGGTCTTGTTTGGTTGTTTTTAACCTTGAGTATTTTTTGTTGAAGCCATGTAAAGAGATACAGTGTAATAATAATAATAATAAAACACACAGCGGTCTAACAGGGACAGGCTCCAAAGAGGGTTGAGTCATGTCTATTGATGCACTTGTTTGCTCTGGGTTTGTTCTGATTATTATCCTGCTTCTTTTCTTCAGGGCTGGACCAAACCACTCGTGATTGGTCAGCTGTATATGTGTGGTTTTCAAATAATTTTCTCAGTCATCAAAGAGGACTTACATACTGAACCCTTTTCCAATTAATTTGCTCAAACCACTGTGGAAACGAATCACAATTACCTTGGCTTTTAGGGAATCCACAAATGTTGTCGTATCTAGGTTGAATGCCCCCCAAACATTATTTATGTAAGGGGGAAAAAACATCAGTGTTCAGGGAGAAAAACAATACTCTGGAAAAGCAAGGTAATTAAACATAAATAGATATAATAGTTTTATTTGTGCCAGCAAGCTGTTCATCTGTTGATTTTTTTCATTTGTACACAGCATTCAATTTTAAACTAATTTTGATCAGCTTTGTGTGTCACTGTTTGCAAAACCAAAAGCATAAAAGAGAGCGCTCCAAGGTGATTTCAGATGTAACCCTGAGTCTTTTAGGAGTAACTAGTACTGGAAAGTTTCTGCTCCAGAGCAGACTAAGTTGAACGGAAGAGATCTTATGCACAAAGGAAACACCTGCTCACCAATTAGTTCTCTGGAAAAGAGTGTCACTATTCCTGGAAGATCCCTCAGACCGTAAGCCTCTTTTCCACTAGTACCTACTCAATGTGACTCCACTTTAATTGTCTTGATGCATGCTCAGTCATCCAGGTAAGGAAATCCCCAAAAAGTTGATTCTGTTCATCTGGACGTAGCATTTTCAGGGAGAGAAACTGAAAGTAGCACCACTGGCAAACAATGAGCTCTGAGGTCAGTATATTGATCATTATTATGAAATTGGCATGACCATTGATCAACAACCACTGATCAAAGGCCATTGATCAATTACAATTGATCAGTGGTCAACTGATCAATTCCTCCCTGGACAAGGAGGAACGGTGATTTAAGCGGGGAGTCAAGGAGGCCTAAGGGTACATCTTTCACCATCTTACAATGCTGTGATTGCAGCCATTCCCAACTCTCTGTGAATGGCACTCATGGTTATTTATCAGTTGGCATTGATCAATGGTCTTTGACCTCAGAGACCATTGTTAGTCAGTGGTGCTAGTGTCAGTCATTGTGCAAATGTACTGTTTATAAAGTTAGGGAAACCTGCAGTCAGCTGAGACTGAAGAAGTCACTTAGATGAGTGATGAAACATTTCTCCCACTGAAAACGCTACGTCCAGATTAACAGAATCAACTTTGTGAGATCTACTCTACTGGCTTCAGTCATTTTCCATTGCAATTGAGAACCTCGTCCATGTGCATGGGGTCATATTTCATGATGTCATTTGTATGTGACACAAACACAACCCAACACAACAGGTAATAGTATACCTGCTGCTCGATCTGTGGCTTTTTGTTAGGCTCTGGGACCACTTTGATGGTTTTCGTGTAGCCATTTCCCTCGTTGCTGCTTTTCAAAAATTATGGTTTTGATTTTTTTGAAGGAGTTGCTCATGAGTCACCGAGAGATGTCAGTGACTGGCCAATTGGTGGTACGCAGTCTGGCCAGCCCCAGCCAAATAGGTACTTAAAAAGTACCCGGGACCAGGTACTACCACCTACTGGAAAACCCTTTGTTTTTTCTGCAAGCAATTTTAAAGCATTTTTATTCCTGGTTGTTAAACTTAACAAACACTTTGTACTATTTTTTTCCCTTGGACTTCTTAACACCAACAAGACTTCAGATAAAAGAAAAGCTGAAAACTTTGCAGGAGATTAGAAATACATTTAAAAAAACACATTTGTCTAACAGAATATGCAGGTCTAATTGTAGTCAGATCATCTGTGTCTTAATGACGGGGCAGGAATACTGATAAGTCTATATGCTGCATTTGTTTGTCAGGTTTTTTTATTTGGACTAGAGTTTTCCTGTATTACTGACAAACCAAAACACACACATGTTCATAGAGTTGTTTTTTTAGTAGTATAGGGATAAGGTGTTAAGTGGTTGTCCAATCAGACTCACACTGTTGCTTTAGCTGCAGCAGCTGTGCTGTTTCTAACCTGTATTATGTGTTTAACCTCTTCACATTATCGCTGCTAAAATTAGCTGCTACTGTTGGACTGGTCACTGTTTGCAGGTGGTATTTTTTTTTACTCGACTCTTTCTATGTGAAAGTTTATACATATCAGATTGAGAAAGCCTGGGTTGACTTATCTAGTCAGAAACTACCTTTGCATATTGATGAACTTACAGAAAATTGCCAGCCAACTCTATGCTATTTTAAGCATCAGTGTTTTACATCAAAAAACAGCTCCAATAACACTGGAGCGTCATTACCAGCACAACCCTACAAACAAAGTTGGCAGCTGGCTGGTGAACATAGTTTTGCATATAGCTGCTAAAGAGCCAGATATGACAAAACTAAACAAGCATTACTAATAAAGTAGCCCAAGAAGACCATCATATACAGTAAATGTTACTGACTAAGAACTTTAAGGAGATAATATGAGATAATATAGGAGATAAAATAAAAGAATATTTAAATCTGTATAACATAAAATATAACATTTTGGATTGCACACTTTACAGGTAGAACGAGGACAGGCTCTCTGGTAGAGCTGTTGCACATACGCCTGGAAAGTGGCCAATTGATGAAGTTTGGACATGTGACCAGAATGCACTCTAGGATGTTTCAGGCTTTCAGTCCAAGCTGGTGGAGCCTAAGAGGCAGACTCAAGATGCACTGGAGAGATTATATCTCTGATGGTTTGGTAATGGCTTGGTGACCCCTGGAAGAGCCGGAGGCGTTGGCTGGGGAGATGGAGGTCTGGGCAACCCTGTTTAGACAGCTGCTCTACATGACATAAAGCCCATGTTTGGAAACATATGTTTTCATCATTGTTGTTCTCTTTTATAGCTACTTCATAGGATTACTATTATAGAAATGTGTCTCAGAAGATTCATGCGTGTTTGTAGGCAATTATATAACAATTATAGGCAAGTTTTTACAAAATCTACAGGGAATCACTTAAAGATTTACACACACTTCATAGAAGTAGGGTCTACATAGTTTTTATAATGGCTTACACCTTAATAAACATATTAGTTGTGAAACACAGCCATAACCTGTTAAGTCACTCCACTCTGGCTGATTCATTCTTATTCTCTCCCTTCATTTCTCTGTCTGTTCTATTTCATAGCATGAATTAATCTTCTGGCAGTGTGTGTCTAATTACAGTGGAAGCTGTTCAGCGGTTGGCCTATACATGTCGAAGCACACACACTGGATTTATAGCGAGACCAGTGCTTACAGCTGAAACCCCGGTGCTGTCTGTGTGATGAGGAAAAAGTAGGTCTCTCTTCTGGTTAATCACACATATGCAGTTCACTGCAAGTTGAAGGTGTTGATTAAGCACGTTGGTAAAAAAGGGGAAAGCAGGAGCTACAGGCCTGCTCAAGGATTTTGATATTGAGGTTGTGGTCAGCTCCATCATTGCAACTCCATCATTTCTGTTAAACATTTTTTCAGTTTTGGTTCCCTTTGATTCAGGAGACAGCACGGTGCATCCAGCAATGTTATATTAATACTCAAAAGAGGTGAGCGAAAAAGAAACAATGTAGCACAGTCTGAGCCTGTAGCAGCATAAGGAAGAGAGGGTTCAGAGCTGCCTGACTCAGCCTTAACTATAATCTTTATCAAAAAGGAAAGTTTTACTCTCAAGCTTAAAAGTAGAGGGAATCTGAGAGCACAGTGCTCTGTTAGAAATGTATGGAACTATGTGGAAACAAAAGTACTAAAAAAACCTAGAATTGAATTTAAGAGGTCTTAGTTTTAACACAACACCAATGAAGACAAACAATTATTGGAGAAATATGCTTTCTATTTCTAGTCGCTGTTAGAACTCTTGCTGCAGTATTTTGGATTATTTAAGTCTTTCAGGAAACTTTTTGTACAACCTGATGATATCAAATGGCAATTGTCCAGCCTAGAAGTAACAAATGTATTTCACAGAGTTGAAGGACATATCCTGGTCAAAAAGAACGCAGTGATTTCTCACATCCAAGCCAAGGTAATGCCATCCATAATAAATATCTGGTCAGTCGCCATGTTTCTAGAATTTTTAGACCCAAATTTTTGGTTGTCTGAATTTAGAAGTAGGAAATTAGAGGTTATCTAGGACGTTATGACTTTATCTCCAGTTGTCCAGTTTAAATTTTATTTTAGTAATTGATTTACTGCATCTGAATTCATGGATAAATAAAGCAGGGTATCATCAGCATAGCAATAAAAACTGTATTAAATAGTTATTAACAACAGAGCCTAAGGGAAATATGTATAATGTAAATGTTACGACCCCCTCTGCTAGGCGTCAGGGAAGGAGTAACATACACAAGCCCCAACACAAAACTGAGTAAAGAAAAAGGTTTTAATCTCAAACTTTGAACAGAAAACCGACAGGGCTGTTCAACAGACCACTGGGCAAACAATTATTACATAAAGAAAAAACAGTCAAGAGTATAAGTTAAAGGTTAACTAAGGCAAGCTGGCAGCACACAAAATAAAAGCTAGGGGTTAACTAAGGCAAGCCAGCATCACAAAACTCTAATGAAACTAAGTTCAGCTGGTTTAGCAAACAAAGAGCAACACAGCAAACAGTTTCAACAAACAACGTTCAAGTGTGAGGCAACGAGGAGGACACTGCATGTCACTTCAGAGCAGCAGTTCCCCATAGTGTGAAGGATCTTCAGCCTTTTATACTCCCAGGTGCAGACAATCAGCCAGTCAATTGGTCTTGGAGTGGCCATGGGATCTCCCGGCAGCCAATCGTCCGTGAGGTCTGACACTCTGCGATCTGCATAAAAGAAGGCTGGCACCGGACTCCCAGCAGCCAATCCTCCACGAGTCCTAGCACTCTTGGATTTGCATAAACAAAAAGGCAGTTTCACTCCCTCCAAGGCCTCTGGCCGTAACAGTAAAAAGCACTGATCCCAGCACAGAACACTGTGGAACACCACGATTTTCATTTGTGGGGAAGAATCCCTATTTACACGGGTATCAGCCCTGTGTGTGGATTGGATATTTGTATTTCTACAGTTGTCTACTTGTCTGTTTGCACTCCATTGTTTCTCCTATAGTTTCTTGTTCTTTTTAAACCCCTAAAATAATTCCTATTTTATAGACTTATGTATCTGGTTTATTTGTAGCCATTGTAGGCTCACCCTGTAGGGAATGATCCTGATGAACTATACAGTGTACAAACAAGCTGCAAATGAGTAGCATCAATTAAAAATATGTGATATGTCAGTTAAACAGGTGATGAGTAAGATAACCATGTTAAACTGTGTTATAGATTCTGACAGGTGCTGGGAAGCTGCCTCCAGTAGTGCTCCTTCCTACACTGTGGGTGTAAAGGTCTACTGTTTAACAGGCTGCTCAGTGCTCGTACAGTCTCATGCAGGTGGTGGGAGGTGTTGTCCAGAATGGATGTTAGCTTAGACAATATCCTCTCCTCCCCAACCTGCTCGATGGACTTCAGCGGACAATCCAGGACAGAGGTGGCCCTCTTGACCAATTTGTTAAGTTTCCCCCTGTCCCTCTCTGCCATTCCACCACTCCAGCAGACCACAGCATAACAGATGCTACCACAGTGTCGTAAGACGAGTCCTGTTCACCCCAAAGGATCTCAAACACCGTAGCAAGTGAAGACGACTTAGGCCCTTTTTGTAAAGGACCAATCCAGTTTGTTATAGAGGTGAACACCCAGGTATTTATACTCCTCCACCGCTTCAGTGTCCAAACCCTGGAAGTCAATCACCAGCTCCTTCGTCTTGCTGGCATTGATGCGAGGATGGTTCTGTTCACACCAGCTGACAAAGTCATTGATGTATTTCAGTTCGTTTCCCTCCGACATCCGGCCCACAATGGCAGTGTTGTCTGAGAACTTGAAGTGTCCATGTTATAACTGAAATATATATATTATGCTTAAATATATCCCAGAAAATTATATTTAGTAATACTGTAGTTTACTTCAACTTTTCAATATTCAGAGGAATAAAGGCTCCTGTGTCATTATTGAATTTCTGTATCTTCTAGGAATCTTGTATCTGTAGAGCACATTTAAAGAATGAGTGATGTTTATTATAACTTGGGTTTTTGCAATGATGCAAAAAAAAAAAAAAATCTGACAGGTGATAAAGCATTTTACTGAAAACTGACAACATATTTCCTAGATGAAATGCAGAGTCTAGAAATGATTGAGTAACATCTTGGTGGCGGTGCCAAAGATTTCACTTAAGTACAGCGGTGTCTCTACCAGAGAGAGTAAAAAAAGAGAGAGGTGGCTATAGATATCTAAGCTTGTTTAGCAAACTGCACCCAACAAACTACATACTAGACGCACATATCAGCTAATTAGTATCAGATCAATAAAATATCAGAATTTCAATCACCAAAAATGAAACACAAATTTGTTGCATGATAAATGGAATAGTTCTTATAAGGCACTTTCCTACCTTATACAACATGCCACAATCACACACTCACTATTTTCAATACTTAGTGGCTAACATTTACACACAGCTGAACGCATCAGAGCAGCTTCTGCTGGAGAAGCCATGGACTGACCCATCAACCTTCCAATTAGTAGACAACCTGCTCTTCCTCCTGAGCTACAGTCACCCCATGGTCTGTATCACAGAGCACGCCACAGTCAGAAAATCCAATACAAATGCTCCAAAAGGGTTAAACAGCACACACACAGTGAAGAGGTCCAATTTAATGAATCAAAGTAGTGGATAGGGCCTAACAGACTTTAGGGGACATCTGGTTATCAGCAGGGTCATGCCCCTGAGTCAATTATCCAGGAAAGTGAATGACAATATTAAAAAATTCACCAAAGCTGTAAACATGCTTTTTAATGCTGTAAGGTTTGGCATTTTAACATTGGAGTGTTTGGGAACTGACTTCTGGCATCAAGTGGCATCTAGAGAAACAGCAGTTTTTTTGTTGTTTTGCGTTTGCTTCAGTTTTCAGCTATGACGGTCGTAGCTTAATCTGTTCATACCCTTCCAGTGAACCATATATACAGTAATGTCATATGTACATTATATACAGTAACAATGTATACATTCTATCTTTCTTAAAATTAAGTTTTCAGTTCAATTCAATTCAATTTTATTTATATAGTGCCAAATCACAACAACAGTGATCATATTACAGTAAGGTTGCAACATAGTGCTTTGTTCTCAACCACACTCACCTGTGACTTGTGACGTTATTATATGAAAAAAATCTGTCCACAGAAAGACATACAAACACTGTCCCGTTTAAACTGCCTTTGTTGTAGTTCCTGCTACAGTAGGTGCCACCGGGACCGCATTTTGCCGTGATGACGCACAGACAGAAACAGACACTCACACACATACATACATGTGAGGTGAAAGCAATACCAGCCAGGCTGTTGCAGCTGGTAAATATCAGCAACCGAATAAATTGCCATCTCTTATCCACATCTGATCTGTAAACAGTAACCCTATCACTGCTTCTCGGAAATCAGACATGTTACCATTTGGTCTGTATCTGCTGCTAGGGAAACCATACAAACTATCGAGGAAACAGGGACATTTTTATCCAATTTCAGGTCCCGTAGCAGAAACTAATCCATAAGGGCTGCATGTGTGTAATTTCGTACAGGCAGATAGATTTCCAACAGAAAACATTGTGTTGTGGAAGGGACACATTTGCAAGAGTTTAGGGCTGATCAAAAATCAGGTGGGACTGTTTAAAATAAAAGGTATATAAAAGCCAAAACATTTATGGTTGATGAGGTTTTCATTTGTTTTATTATCAAAACCACACCACTGAAAAAAATATCTCATGGTTAGTGTCAAAGAGAATCTGTTTTAGAGCTAAACTCAAGAGCCTTCTAACACCAAAATGTTTCCAACTTGCAGAATTTAGGTGGAAAAAACCCCTAGCAATGTGAGGTACAATTATTTTCCTGTGCACCGCTTTTGTCTCGTGTGATAGTGAGCTAAAGCCATGTGACAGCAGATCTAGGCAAGCAGGCGACAGAAAGCAAGTGCATAGACAACAATGCACAAGAGTATGCATGCATAATTACACATGCATTTATGATTTGCTAATGTATTTCCCGAAGCGTGAGAGTGAACAGTCTTTAGCACCTACTGTAGCTATACACACACACACTTATGTTCCTGTGCTCACAAAATCACGATCATGTACCAAAAAAACAAAAACAAAAGCCAGACATATTGAGAGTATACTCGGACATGCATGAACACAGGCATGTTCATTCCCTCTCTTCCACTAACAGCCAGCGATGTGTGAAACTGAGATGTGCAGCATGTGACTCTATTAATGAATGAATAGCTCTCAGCACAGTGAGTGTGTGTGTGCGCAAATGTGTGTATATTTTGAGTGCTGCGGAATTAATGCTCCCTTTGATCCCCTCTTGCACATTACTCAGTGATATATGGATGGGCGTATATGTGTATGCGAGTGAGAGAGAGAGAGATAGAGAAGGAGAGCAGGGGAGAGGCGGTGTCAGCAAAGCCTTCCCATTCAGCAGCTAGCTACTGTTTGAATGCCATTCAACCAAAAAATGTGTCTTGGTGGTGGAGATGGCGGGATGAGGAGAATGACAGGGAATGAAGCAGAAAAGTGAAGCTGACAGAGATGAAGTGAGGCGATATGTGATAAATTTGGAAGAAAAACTACAAACCGGATTGCAAAAAAGTTGGGACACTAAACAAATTGTGAATAAAAACTGAATGCAATGATGTGGAGATGGCAAATGTCAATATTTTATTCAGAATAGAACGTAGATGACAGATTAAAAGTTTAATCCGAGAAAATGTATCATTTCAAAGGAAAAATATGTTGATTCAAAATTACATGGTGTCAACAAATCCCCAAAAAGTTGGGACAAGTAGCAATAAGAGGCTGGAAAAAGTAAATTTGAGCATAACGAAGAGCTGGAAGACCAATTAACACTAATTAGGTTAATTGGCAACATGATTGGGTATAAAAAGAGCTTCTCAGAGTGGCAGTGTCTCTCAGAAGCCAAGATGGGTAGAGGATCACCAATTCCCACAATGTTGCGCAGAAAGATAGTGGAGCAATATCAGAAAGGTGTTACCCAGCGAAAAATTGCAAAGACTTTGCAGTTATCATCATCAACTGTGCATAACATCATCCGAAGATTCAGAGAATCTGGAACAATCTCTGTGCGTAAGGGTCAAGGGCGTAAACCCATACTGGATGCCCGTGATTTCCGGGCCCTTAAACGACACTGTACCACAAACAGGAATGCTACTGTAAAGGAAATCACAGAATGGGCTCAGGAATACTTCCAGAAACCATTGTCAGTGAACACAATCCACCGTGCCATCCGCTGTTGCCAGCTGAAACTCTACAGTGCAAAGAAGAAGCCATTTCTAAGCAAGATCCACAAGCTCAGGCGTTTTCACTGGGCCAGGGATCATTTAAAATGGAGTGTGGCAAATGGAAGACTGTTCTGTGGTCAGACGAGTCACGATTCGAAGTTCTTTTTGGAAATGTGGGACGCCATGTCATCCGGACCAAAGAGGACAAGGACAACCCAAGTTGTTATCAACGCTCAGTTCAGAAGCCTGCATCTCTGATGGTATGGGGTTGCATGAGTGCGTGTGGCATGGGCAGCTTGCATGTCTGGAAAGGCACCATCAATGCAGAAAAATATATTCAGGTTCTAGATAGGGCTGCCACGATTAGTCGACTAGTCACGATTACGTCGACTATCAAAATCGTCGATGACTAATTTAATAGTCGACGCATCGTTTGAAGCGTTGTAAGATCCCAAAAGATGCAGGAATAAGTAGTAGGATTTGCATGCACTGCATATACAAGGATGCCAGCTGCCGTTAAACCCCGAAGAAGAAGACTGTGTCCCAGAATTCACAGCGCAGCCCTGCTCAGTTTCCAACAATGGCAGCAGCTAGTTAGTTTTAATATTACTCTTATTATTCTTTCTGGGTCACAAAATAAACGTTTAACATATTTTCAGGCAGGAATGTAGCTGTGTAAACTTCAAATATCTGCTCAGTTTATCAAGACACCACATATTTTCAAAAGCGCTCCGACGTTTTCGGAGACGTCTGTTACCCACTAGCTCGATAGCTAGCCGGGGTTTAACGCTCAGTAGACCCGGTGAGAACACCGGACTCCCGGCAAATCGTTTTCAAACCCACCGCCGTCTTTCGCTACTCAGGTTAAACATGATATATAAGTCACTTAGATAACTTAAAAATGTTATTGTTTGGCTTTTTTTCAGTATTTTATTTGTTCCTAAGTAAATCGGTTTGGCTGAGATTAAAGTTATAGTTTTTACACAGCTGAATAAATGTCAAGCAGACAACTGATTATCAGAAGTGTGAGATGCTCGAGAATATACTCCGGTGTCCTGTTATATTTTAGATAGCAAGGTGTTTATTAAACTTCACCGAAACAATCTACAAATGTCATTAAAATTTAATAAACTATCATCTTGTCTTTATTTTTACCTAGCACATACCTTAAACACTTAAAGCTGTAAGCTAATGATAGTTATATAAGAGCAGATGCATGCTGGTGCAATAAGCTGTACGTTTTACGTTCATGATCTGATTAGTCAACTAATCGCAAAAATAATCGGTGACTAGTCGACTATCAAAATAATCGTTTGTGGCAGCCCTAGTTCTAGAACAACATATGCTCCCATCCAGACGTCATCTCTTTCAGGGAAGACCCTGCATTTTTCAACAAGATAATGCCAGACCACATTCTGCATCAATCACAACATCATGGCTGCGTAGGAGAAGGATCTGGGTACTGAAATGGCCAGTCTGCAGTCCAGATCTTTCACCTATAGAGAACATTTGGCGCATCATAAAGAGGAAGGTGCGACAAAGAAGGCCCAAGACGATTGAACAGTTAGAGGCCTGTATTAGACAAGAATGGGAGAGCATTCCTATTTCTAAACTTGAGAAACTGGTCTCCTCAGTCCCCAGACGTCTGTTGAGTGTTGTAAGAAGAAGGGGAGATGCCACACAGTGGTAAAAATGGCCTTGTCCCAACTTTTTTGGGATTTGTTGACACTATGACATTTTGAATCAACATATTTTTCCCTTAAAATGATAAATTTTCTCAGTTTCAACTTTTGTTCTGTGATTTATGTTCTATTCTGAATAAAATATTGACATTTGCCATCTCCACATCGTTGCATTCAGTTTTTATTCACAATTTGTTTAGTGTCCCAACTTTTTTGGAATCCGGTTTGTATATGAAAGAGGCGGTGAAATGAAGTGGGAAACGGAGTGTCGAGACAGAGGTGGGTGAAGGATAAAAAAGATCAGGAAAACAGGGGAGGATTTACGAGGAAACAGGCCATTTCAAATAATAATTAAAATCTACAATCAACATTTCCTCTTCACTGATTAACTATGAATGGAGCTCGATCGACAGTGCAGTTCAGAAAGGCAAATGCAGGGCAGGGTTTTGTGTGTGTGTGTATAAGTGTATGTGTGGTCGAGCAGAATCATTGGCTGTGTCTAAACATCCTCAATGAAACACAGTGATCTGTGAAAAGTCACATGATCACTTGATCCTCCTTGAATCCTTGACAAACGCACACTAGTTGTTGGTACTCCAGCAGAGGCCAGAGTGAGAAAACATTAAAAAGAAAAAGGCTTTACAATTTAAGTAAATTCAGACAAACTTTAAAGAATAGATTTCAGTAGCACTTTCTAGTAATAAAGCTCAGTAATAAAGGGGTAAGAGTAGGGTAACAAGGGGGAAACAAGAGGATAATAATGTGGTCCTTTCTAAGTTATTACTATGCTATTACCAAAGTAATAACCATGTAATATCCTAAGTAATATTATGGTATGGTATGGTGGTTACAGTTGAGTAATATTACCCTAAGATTTATGTAATGTAATAGGATAATAGGGGCCACAAAACACGGGTAAAATTGTGGACATGCTTATTACACAGAAACTACCCAAGATATTTCCAGGTGATAACCACATTTCTTTAAATTAGCTTTCATAGGTTATTAATATGTTATTAAAGAGAAACAGGCATTTTTGCATTTTGCAGCTCTGTTTCCTGCACAGAAACTACCATGGGTAATTGAGTGATAATAACCTTTTTACATTATTATGTCCTTGTGTTTTCCTTGTTATCCTACTATTACCACTTTATTACTGAGCTGTAATAGAAAGTGCTACCTAGCTTTCTATTGTTTTGTACAGTTTTGTTTTGTCCTTTCCTGAGCTTTTGGATGTTTTTCTTATTTCTGGACACTAACACTGATGCTAAAATATAATGGCAGGGAGTAAATGTCGTGAATTATTTAGTAAGCAGTGAGAAATTCTGGGCACTGCCTCTGTCTCACAAAACATCCTGTGATCTTGTGATGCTCACTAGAAAAAAATTAACCAGAACTGAGTCCACTAACAACCACTGGGGCATTGTCATCGTGGCACACTCAGAACTAGAGGAGGCATGCTGGTTGGAACCAGACCAGCTCCTGAACTGGGTCTCAGTTATAAGGATCCAAGTAGACCTTGAGCAGATACTTTGTTTGTTTAGCCTCTGAACTGAAGAAAAAAACTAAAGAAATTGTATTTTTCAGGGATAGCAAAATTCGCAAGGCTACAGTGTTGGGTTTTGATGTGTTTTTAGAGGTTAAACTGTGAATGTGAGAGAAATATGGACAGAGATAGATTTTCTTCCTGAGGCCATAGTCCTTCACATGGGAGAAAACATACTACATTTTCTTTTCTTTTCTTTTTGTCTTTTTGTTTTGGTGCATGTTTATGGCAAAAATAAAAAATAAAAAATTGGTAAACAACATACCCTAATAGCACTGGCCAAAGTGACTAAGTAGCTTCCGCTAGTGTGCAATAATCTTTCATTCAATAATAAATACTGCAAAGATTGAAGCACAAACATTTCACAGGGAGTTTGTTCTCCCTGGTAGGGCCTAAATAAAGAATTGTCATTTCTTTCTTTATTCTTTATTTTTATTTCAGTGCAGTGCAGTGTTGTCACAGGAAAACACTAATTATAATTAATTATAATTATTTATGCAGTTAAGGATTTTTAAGTGCAAATGTTTGCATGCCTCACCTAATTAACTGAAGAAACATTAGTAAAAATTCCAGTAAAAGAAGCAATTTAGGAAATCCTTGATTCCGATGAGTAATAATGATCTAGACATTTTTTCACAAAAACAAAATTTTTTTCCTACATAGTAAAAACACTGGTCAATGATTATATCATATTATGACAATCTTTGTTTATAATTTCCATAAATATTGAGGCATCAATTGAGCATTGAAGCACCAATTTTCTACATGTATGTAAACATTACTAAATGCAGAGTTTGTTCTGCCTATAGGTTTCCACTGGCTGTTTCAGTGTTCATAGTTCAGAGATATCCAGGCTAGGCTCGTTGGTGACTCAACTGCCGGTAAGTGTGAATCTGTTGGTTGTGTCACTCTGTGTGTCATCCCTGTAGCCTTTTAGATAGATAAGTGGCTATATATAATGGAGTTCAGTTATTTGGCTCCTGTTTTGGCACTTTCATGTTATTGATACAAGAGGCTTTTGACCGGACAATGCTATAGGCTAAAAAGCTATCAGTAAATTAATATTAGTAAGATAAATTTTATTTATATCGCACCTTTCAAGATAAAGATCCCAGTGCTTAGAAAAAAATGCCAGAACATCAAAAGAAACAAACAAAAACATTACAGGTAAGCAAGTTTAAAATGTTTTTAGCTGTTTTTGAAAAGGGATCACAGAGTGCACAGATCTCAGGCTCACTGGTAGTGAGTTTCACTCACAGTGGGGGCCACTGTTGCCAAAGCTTGGTCTCCTTTATTTCTCTATAGGTTATGATGTAGGTGCTACACAGATTCACTGCAGAAGTCTAAATCAGGCCTGACAAGACTGTGAGAAGTGCTGTGATATACTGAACAACCTGTAGGTGTTCCAAAGAAGTTTTGTTAAGACAAGTGAACAATGAATTACAATAATCCAGACTTGACAAAATAAAGATGAAAAACAATTTCCAAATCAAGAGAATCGTAAAATGGAACTCAACTTATCAATATTTCTTAAGTGATAAAAGCAAAAGCAAACCGTGGATTAAATGTTTCTATCTAGAGTGAAAGATCAGTCAAAAGACATCAGAGTCCCTGATAGAAAATGTAGCACATGTGGCAAAGGGACCTAGAATTTCCATTATCATAGGTCAAAGCTGTTGGGGGCACAAACAAGGACTTCTGATTTCGCTTCTTTAAGATGGATTACATCATCAGCAATTCAATATTTATTAGTCTAGGAACTTATGTGAGTTCTGTAGCTTAGATATATAACTAAATGTCATCTGCAGTGACAAGAATTGTCCTTAAATATATAGGGAGCAGACACAACAGAAATTTCAAGGGACTCGAAATAGAACCTTGTGGCACACCACAGGCAAGAGAAGAGGATCTGAACTTATCAGCAACCACAGAAAAGGATGATTCAAATGAGAACCACTCCAAAATACAACCTATTACACCCACCTAGTATCTGAGCATATGGTAAACAGTATCAAAGGGAAAGGTCATGTCCAAGATCAGAAAAGCAGAACATTTGCCTGCATCGCCTCACATCAAAGTGTCACTGGAGCCTCTAAGGCCTCGAGGGCCAGTGTCCTGCAGGTTTTAGATATCACCCTGTTTCTAATATCTGCAGGACACCGGCCCTCGACACCTGGGGTCCGTTCTTCGTACCTCGCTAAGTAAGTTAGCTGGATTTGATTGTTGACGATTTTGCGTGATCTTGGATCGTTCGGTTCTCCGAAGCTCATCCGGGACTTGCTGTCATAGCAACAGATCCGTAAGCGTAAACCTGCTTGGGAGCAGGCTTACTTTATGTAAACAGGATTAGATCGCGGCCACTCAGGTATGTCCGCTTCATTTATACGAAAGCAACAGCGATATTTTTCCACTGTTTTTCCCATAAATAAATATTATCAATGTAACTAAAGATAATGCAGTATTTGATTCTTTTATTGATTTCATACAGATACATACAGGTCATTTCCTAAAAAAAGGGAAATGTACTATTAATCATTCTATTTCATGTATTTGATCATTTCAGATGTAATTCATATTTTAGAGTAGTAATAGTAAATTACTTCGTGTAATCAAGATGAGAGACCACGGCTATAAAAGCGAAGGTGGATTTGGGAAGTCTGTCGCAGCCATGTCCTGTCCGTTTGTACGCGAGCAACCCATTGCGGAAGGTGCAAGATTGATAAGGAGAGTTTTCAGAATTCAGCGTATATTGCGGGATAGACAGGATCCTTTAGCTCAGCGCGACAGTGTGCTCATAGAGAGATATCGATTTTCCCGTGAGGGTATTATTTACTTAACCAACTTGTTGACGAGGGGGTGCAGGACCACCACCTGTCTTTTTTTTGCTCTGCCCTTTTCTTGGTTGCTGTTATAAACAAACAAACAGATTATTTCAGGGTCTCTTTTCAAGAGACTAAAAGCAATATAAGTGATAAATATTACCATTCTGTAGAATATTCTTATATTTCACTTTTACTTGTTCCCATGTTCTAGTGGGTCCTGTTGTGGCTCTAATGTGAAAGAGGATATAATGTAATATAATATAATATGATATAATGTAATATAATATAATAAATTTACCCTACCGCCTACTGGTGTTGGCCAGAGGGGCCGATGGCACGATATGGCAGCCTCGCTTCTGTCAGTCTGCCCCAGGGCAGCTGTGGCTACAACTGTAGCTTGCCTCCACCAGTGTGTGAATGTGAGAGTGAGTGAATAGTGGAATTGTAAAGCGCTTTGGGTGCCTTGAAAAGCGCTATATAAATCCAATCCATTATTATTATTATTATTATTAAATTACTTACGAGTTTAATTTGTCAGCAACTTTCTGCCAGCCCTCTCTCCTTGCTTTTGCAGCCTTTGCAGTGTTCCCTTGCGTTTTAATTAAACTCTGAAACTCCTGAAATCCCTCAATCAAGAGTTCTTGCTCTGCTGCCGAAAAATACTGAGCGCGCTCCTTCGACATTTTCGCCGACCAATCAAAGGGTTGCCGATCAATGTTTCTACTATCGATGCGTAGCCCCTTTTAAGCCACCCAGTGATCTCACATTACTTCATCCAGCTGTACTAATCGTCAACAACAGGTGTGTTCGGAGAACCGGAATAGCGAGCTCAAAGTTGGCGCGATGATTTGATCTTGGATGTGTCATTTGATCTTGGATGTAGTAAGCGAGGTACGAAGAACGGACCCCTGTGCTCTAAGGATAGCTGTTTTGGTTTCTGCGTAAGCTAGATTGGAAATTTTCAAGAATGCTGTATTTGTCCAAAACAGTTGGAAGCTGCTTTGGTGCAACATTTTCTAAAACTGTAGCAATAAACAGGAATTTTTAGATTGGTGGGATGGTTGTTACTAAAAGCTTCAAAACCAAAATCTAACCTGAGCTCCTATTATCACAAGATGTGGAGTGATCAAAAGTAAGTACAAAGACACAATGCAATGTACTATACAGGGGCGGAGCGTGGGGGTGGCTTACTGGGCTTAAGCCCGGGTTGTTTTGTCAGAAGCCCGGGGTCTTTTGGAGTGTAATTTTTTCATAGTTAGATGCCTGGCTGACAACTGTATAAAACAAAAAGTACACACAATATTCGAAGCACATAGTGCACACTGTGGGAATTTACGACTGTGCGTGAATCCCCCCTGATATTGGTATGATCCGAGCTCAGGCACTAAGCGACTGAGCGAGAGGGCGGGGCAGCTGCTGCCTGTGAGTGCGCTGTTGGAGAAACGGAGCCAGCCATACCAAGGAGAGCTTAAGTTTGACCAGGTACCAAAGCAAATCATTCGTACCGTACAAATAATGTAAATATGACGGTGTATCACGAAAGATTGATATCAAACTGATCACTTGACCAATATTACGTTACTTGCTCTTCAAGTGAATCAACAAATGGCGAAATGAAAAGCCGAGCAAATGCTATTTTTTTAGAGAGTCTTAGCTTAGTGTGTTTATTTCATATTTTCAGTTCTTATCCTCCCCGACTAAATAGGTTTCAGTTATGTACTGAAAT
The DNA here is from genome assembly GCF_051167445.1 of Perissodus microlepis. Lineage (NCBI taxonomy): Eukaryota > Metazoa > Chordata > Actinopteri > Cichliformes > Cichlidae > Perissodus > Perissodus microlepis. Next base: position 20,121,409 of record NC_140465.1, on the reverse strand, counting down.
ATAAGAATGGACATTAGAGGGTTCTTTCAAAGAAAAAACTCAGGTAAATGTTATTTTATATATTATGCTTTGTATGTTGTTCAGTATATTTCTATGCAAAACAAGAGGGATTTCAGTACACAGCAGGATATTCACATTGGTAACCAGATATTTACATACACTTTAGGGAGAAAACATAAAACATTTTTACTGTACAACATCAATTTAGAGTAAACTTTTGTTTTAGATAAATATTGAAATATCTTTTGAATTAGTTAAATGTCAGAATAAAGAGAGACAGAGCTGTCTATTTTTTATCACTTTGATCAAATTTAGGAGTACATGTACACTAAGTTTATTGTTAATTAATAAGAAAACTCCAGACGATTCCATTCTGAGCTGAAGAAGCTTCTGATTGGTTAGTAGAGTCCATGTGAGTAAATTGGTGGCACACCTGTGGATGCATATAAGGCAAAACACAGAGCCTGTTTCTTTGAAATGGGAAAATCACGAGATGTCAACCAAAACACCAGAAAAAGAATTGTGGAGCTCCATAAGTGTGGCTCAATTTTGAATACAATTTGGTGCCATTTGCAATTAAGAAATACAGATAGTTTCTCTCTTTACTCTTAAAGTTAACAAATATGTTTTTATATTTATCAATCTAAAAAAAATAAACATTTAGTCTGATTTGATGTTACAATTAAAAAAGTGTTTGTGTTTTGATCTGAAGAGTGTGTAAATATCTGTATATTTGATTATTGTCAGCACAAAGAGGGAGAGAGAGGAACAGAGAGGGAGATGGAGAATGAGGACAGAACAGAGATGGAACAAGAGCAGGTGAGACAGACATGTTAGTCAAATGGTTGTTTACCAAAAGTATCACCGTATCATAGGTCCTCATGTATCTTGTACCTAGTGTTTCTTTTTAGGTTTGTTATTTTTCAAATTCTACATTTATTAAGTTATGCAGGCTTGTTTGCACAACAAGGCTAAATAATTATATAAACTTTTCTCAATCTAAATAGTGGACTTTGGTAGAATTAAAAAAACAAGTGTAGTACAGGTCTATGATGATTTTTAGTGCTACTATCATCTAGTTCTGATTCTGGTTCTGTTTTGGTTAAGTCCTCAGTAGTCCTGATTTTGAACTGTTGTAGTCCTGTTTTAATTCCGGATCAGTTCTTGGTCTGGTTGAATTGGGGTTTAGTCCTCGTGCCTTGATACAGCCCCGACTTTGTTCTGCCTTGCTGCTTAATTAAAAAACTAGTTTAAGGTGTCCTGCACATGTGATATATATTTTTCCCTATATGAAGTCATTCTTTTTTGAACAAAACTCAAAACAGAGCCTATTCATCTTTCAGTCATTTCTAACCCCCCCTCCCAAAAAAAAAAAAAAAAAAAAAAAAAAATCCCACATGCATACTACCCTTTAGGGCTAAGCCCCGGGTGTTTCAAATGTCTGGCTCCGCCTCTGGTACTATATATTAAGAGGTAAGACTTTCTTGATCCAAAAGCTTTGTAAGCATATAAATGGAAATTAATTAAAATAATCACAGTTAAAGTGTAGAAGTGTGTTCTACTAAATACAATACAATATTCTGAAATGACCAATGCACCATAACACGCACCTTCGTTTACAGTACATCCTTATGGTAAATCTGCGTACTTGTATGAGAGTATTTCTACACTTTCCACCACTGACCATAACAAAAATAAATAAATAAATAAATAAAAGCAGGTGCACACAATTTGTATAACAATACTGCTGATTCCAAATTGATGACGCGTGTAATGCTTTTTTAAAGCGAAACACAATCTGTTGTTTTTGTCAGGGCCTGTGTGCTCACGATCCCACCAGAGACCGGTCCATAACTCTGACTGCGTGCCAGGGCCTCCACAAACTATCGATTCTCTGGTGCACTTTAGCTGTAACCCAACTCCCAGCCCCCATCAATCATCAGCCCCCTCTGCATCCTACTAAAGCTTCCAAAACAGCCTTCTAGGGTACTGGGTCTAGCTGGAAAATATTGATCCTGGCATGTACCATCTGATTATGATGTGTTTTATGACTCTGTGGAGGGGAGCTTTATTGTTTTAGTGGCCACTTCTGGTTTCTGATGATGGACCTGATGAGGTCACTGTAGGGGGAAGAGGAGCAGGGAGAAGAGGACACAACCCATATGGAAAAGATATATATAAATCTTATAAAGTTTGTATCTGTCTTGTGTAAAACTTGTATGAAAAGCATACAAGAGTGAAAACAGATATAAGATCCCTTTAAAAAGTATATAAATGAAACGTGTATGTTTTGGATATTTACTAAAACAATATATGAAAGTAATGAGAAAGTGGCCACTTTCATGAGTAAATCATATAAGCCTTATATGATTCCCTCTATGAAGTAGGCCACATCTTATGCAAGTCTTTTATAAGTTTTTACTATTGCTTTTCCATATGGGAAGAGAGGAGGCAGATGTGAAGAGTAAAACGTGGGGAACAACAGCAAAAGAGAGAGACAAAGTGATGTGTAAGAGGGGAGAGTTTAATCGATACTCTAAAGCATGACATCATCGTTCTGCCAGTCTGGAGAGACATCAGGCGATCTGCCACCGACAACAACCAACCCCCGGGCCATTAATCGTTAATGTCATCCGCTCACCCATGCCTCCGCAGTGGTTCAGCCCAGTGTGATGTTACAGACCAGGGCACCTTCAAACCAAGCAATGTGTTTGTAAACAACAACTGATTTCAAATGCTGCTTTTGCAAAAATCTAATTCAATGAAATGGAGCCATCAAATATGACAGAAGGAACCGTTTTAAGTTACTCTTTTTAATTGTGTCATGAGCACTCTGGTAGCTTACAACTTTTTTGATTGTAATGTTATAGCTTGTCAGTCTAGATTTATCACTCTGGATGGCATTTTATCTTCAACATTATTATTTGTAGTTGTATTGGAAGTAATAATGCTAATAACTAGTGATTTAAATCCTTAAATATATCAAGAAAAAGCCTTTACAGACTAAACTGCCATTAATTTGTTGTGGATATATGAGCCGTGAGACCGGTAGCTGGTTGACAAGCTGGAGCTTCCAGATGAAGTAGGTAGCTCAGTGGAGAGTGCACAGGGAGGTGAGTTTCGGATAAGTCTTTCTTTCCACAGAAAATCCCAAAACTTGAATACTGACGATGAGTTTTTGACTCCAGAGTAGGAAACAGGTAAGTTCTTCAGAAAATGGGGCAGAAACTCCAGGCAGATACCAGAGAGCAGACAACACATAAGGGTTACTGACTAGAATTTACAGAAGCAGGATTTGAACAGGGCAGGCCCAAGTAATCTGCCCTCCTCACCACCTGAGAGCAAAGAGATTGAGAAAACAGAGAACACCCCAAGTCTGCCCCAAATCCTAACAGAACCTCAGCATTCACCTCCTCACAAGCTACTTTCGGCTGCTTCCTTATTCACCAGGAGTCACCACAGGGGGTAGCTAACACCTGATGCCTTTCCTGACATAATCCCAAAAGGAATGGTCTCTCCTTCCAGGATTAAACTGGGAAGTTTAAATTTGTTAGGCAAATCTGTGAACCACTGCAGAGCCATATAACTTTCACCTAACCAAAGTTAATTGATTTCAAATATTTTCAATTAATTTAATGACAAAAAAATGACAGAAAGTTTATCAGTCCCATATTCCTTGCCACTCAACCCACTAGCAGGCTCAGTTTGTAATTATCATTACCCCCAACTGGTAGATGGATGCCTCTCCTCAAGCTTGGGTCTGCCAGAGGTTTCTTCCTGTTAAAAGGGAATTTGCTTTCCTCGCGCTGTCACCAAGGGGATCGTGTGATTATAGGGTTTCATCAATATTATTGTAGGGTCTTTACCTTACAATATAAAGTGCCTTGAGGTGACTACTGCTCTGATTTGGTGCTATATAAATTGCATATAAATTGAATTGAGCTGAATCTCATTCAGTGACAGTCAATCTACCTGGCTGAACAGAAGTACTGGGTGGAGACTTTACTCTTTGAAACAAGAAGTATGTAAGCTGCAGGTAAACTGTATGTACTATTTCAAAACAGTTTCACTACTTTTGGTACTTCTTGTATGGTTAATAGTCATAATTTGAATATAAGAGCGTGATCTTGGTCACAGACTATGAATGAATCACATGGACACACATGTCAATTAGCACGAAGTAAAAATGTCCTGAAAATAGCGATACAAAAAAACTACTCAAACCCTCTGTACTTGTCATGAAGAAATGAGCTACAGAAACCAAAAATGTCTCTGGCTTAATTTAGGTCCCTGCAATTACAATTACTTTCTTTAATGCCACAGCTATAGCCGTAATACTACAATTGTCACATTTGTTATTTTTATTACTAGTCCTGGATTTGTACTGCTACTGCATTGACCACCAATGCCTGCCTATGGCCAGGATAATGGTATGACCAACAAAATGTAATTTTCATTCATTGAGAAATGCCATACATAAATATGACATACTTTTCATACAGCCATACATATTTGAAAATTAAATGTGTCATGAATGAAGTAAAGCCACAAACAGCAGCCTCACTCTAATTAATGCAAAGCAATAACAAACAGGAGACATTCTCTACCTCACACAGCCGACCTCTAGACGAAACATCCTATCTTGTCTGGAGGTCATTTATGGAAGGAAAATCACACACACACACACACACACGGATGCAAAATGTAGACCCACACACCCAAAGACATGTGAGATGGGCATCGAGAGGTAGACTCTGAATGGTGAGAGGAAGACGGCTGAGGTTAGTTAGTGTTCCTGCCGTCTGGAGGTGAATTGGTCTCTTATGAATTATTAACGAAGCAGGGAGAGCCCCTTGCAACCCAGTACTCTCACCTATTTTAACTTTAATGATCCGTGCACATCCGAACTGGTGTATAACCTTACTGTTCCAAAGTGCAAGAAAATCTCCTTGAAGCATAGAAATGGACACTTGGTTGCGTGGCATGGGACTGAAAGACTTTTTTGTGAACACACTGCACTAATATATCTCTGAAACCATAGACTTTACAACAGGAAGACATAATTTACCATTCAATTCATGCTTATAAAGTTGTTTTGTTACATAAAACTATGGCTTCTATGACAACAGAGGAAGAACAGTAACTATTATTACTAACTACTACAAGTCAACAGATTTACAGTTGTCTCTTTTTGTAATGCTGATTTGACTTTTGAGCTGCAACGCTGTTAGTTGCTACTGGATGGGTTAGCAGCAGCCCTGAGTGAAGGTGCTATTCCACTTTAAATCAGTAAATACAAGGAAATCAAGATGGGTGTAATATGAGACCTCATGAATAATGAGGTATCTGTCCTCTGAACTGCTTGTAGGAAGTCCTGCAAATGCTGAGAATCATCCACTTGGGATAAGATTCATGCAATCAAGGAACAGACAGACTAAGAAACATTTATTTAATGGCTGTATTTTTAATTTTGACTAAGATATATTACATATATTACATGCAAGACTAACTCTGAGAAATGGTGATGCTACATGAGGGCACATCCAAACTCTGACAGTAGTGTGTGTATAAAGCATCTATTATTGTCTATTATCAAACAGAATGAAAATACAAATATATTTTCTTGTTTATTCCATTCAAAAGCTGGTGACTACATCACCCACAGTGCACCTCTTTTTTTAACCTGTCCTCTCTTGTTCTTTTTATAGAGCAAATGTTTCATTTATTGTGCATGTGAACAGCCAACTGCCACTGGCTGATGAATTCCCTTTTTGATTAGTAAAGTTTTATCAGATTTACTTTGACCCAAATGGTTAATATGCTCACAATGTTAATGCTAACATGCTGTTGTTTGCCAGGTATAGTCACCATTAGTCAAAAATATCTTGCAGGTGATGAAGAAATTATGTAAATTCTGTTCTCAGTGACATCAACTGTAAAATACTCTATAAAGGTAATTTAATAATCTAATTTTAATAAGCAAGAGTACAGTTAGATTATAAACACAGTCTACAGGAAGAAAGAAAGTTGAGAGAAATTATTCATCTAAAATGTGCAACAGAAATCAGAAAATAGTCACAAAATAAATTATCAAAAAATATGGTAACTCAGAACAAACAAACAACTTATAGTATGTACCACCGATAAGCAAATTAAGTAGAGATAGTACAATATTCTTATGTTTACGTTCCACTTACATTCATCCAAGTGCACAGAAGAGCAAAATTATAGCATTATAACCAGTGTTGGGAAGGTTACTTTTAAAATGTATTCCACTACAGATTACAGAATACATGCCCCAACATGTATTTTGTAACGTATTCCGTTACGTTACTCAATGAGAGTAACGTATTCTGAATACTTTGGATTACTTAATATATTATCATGCTTTTTACAACTTTTTACATGAATGTGCTATTGCTGTGTGATTTATTACTATTACTGAAGTTCCGCGGCTCAATAGTGTAGCCGGTCTGGCCTTAAACTCTTATTGCCGTTAGTTCTCTGCGTTGTGTTGTGCGAATGACCAGAGGAGTCAGCTCTCACTTTGCCAGCTGGGTGGATTTATTCTCCCAGAACTGTTTAAAATAAAAACAAAACAGTACAGCGACTTCACTTTACTGGACTTCTGCATGAACACCTCTCCTCAGCGGGGCCTCTACGTGACTGAGGTGCAACATCACAACAAATCCAATTAACAAATAATACTGCTAAAATGTATTTATAATCATATATAACAAACGAAAATGCACTGCATCGTGAACATATAGTGACAATTACCTCATGAACAAAATTATACTTTAGGTTGACTTCATTTACCAGTGGCAATTTTACATATTTTTTTAGTTACATATATCTAACAGCAAGTTGAAACAGTGAACATGCATCACAAACAAACAAAAGATATAACCAGTTCACATGACACAAAAATAAAAGAGGGAGCTCACATACCTGTTTAAAATAAAAACAAAACAGTACAGCGACTTCACTTTACTGGACTTCTGCATGAACACCTTCAAGGGAGAGAGAAGGATAGCGGACCACATGTGAAGCCAGGTGCATGCTCCTATGCTCTCATCTGAGAATGGCTAACTAGCATGTTACAATAAAGTGCTGTACTTGGCAGAAAAACGAATTCACACTAAAACATCAAACAGAACTGTGAGACAAAATGCACAAAGGGAACGAGCAGTGTTTGAATTACTTTTAGTTACTTTAACTGTGTTTATTCGCTCTGTAACTGAGAACACTAGCATACGCTCACCTCTCCTCAGCGGGGCCTCTATGCGACTGAGGAAAATAGCGCGCAGCTACAGGAAGTGACTTCGTGGGAAGTCAAAGGTCACATAAACAAAATAAAAGCTCCCAAAATATAAATACAGAAAATAAACATATATAAATAAACACATATACATAACCAATACTGACAAAGCAAGATAACACTGCAGGATGGATCTTTGGTGAAATATAAATTATTTTTTAATACACCCGTTACAATAGTAAAGGGACCTCTGGCTAATACGTAGGTTCCGTGTTGGGTTAGTAGCCGAAAAATAGCTTTACTTTGTTGTCTGGGTCAAGTTTGAGACAGAGAGAGTTGAAAGGCTGCTCCAACGGAACTTATTGTTTCAGAGGAAAACACGAACACAGTGTACAGTCGAGTCTTAATAGCTTACTTACAACTGGGCTCGTCAGGCACTCTTCTTGGCTGCAGTGGTTATTATTATATTTACATGCTTCCAGCTCCCGTTTCTGCTCGATGACAGCTCGTACTTTTCTACTCTCCTTTTTCTCCCTCCTCGCGCTCACAGACACATAACGGGTATGGCAGTCCATTCTCCCTGCAGCACGGACTACACTGCCCATGAGGCTACATTCTTTAGGGCTATGCCTGTAGCATTCTGTCTATTAGCTTAGCACAACAACAACAACACCCAGAAAACACAGTTGCAGAGAGAGAGCATCACCCTGTAACCATGGCAACCGTAACGCTGCCGCCTGGAACAACAGAACATAGCTGTCAAACAAAACCCAAACAGGCTTGACCCGCCACAATATGAAACAGGAAAATACCGCCATGTAATCCATTTATTTCAACAAAGTAACTGCATTCTAAATACCACCTTTTTAAACGGTAACTGTAACGGAATACAGTTACTCATATTTTGTATTTTAAATAGGTAACAGCGGTACATGTATTCCGTTACTCCCCAACACTGATTATAACAAAGAGCTGAACCGAAACAGTGTTAAAAACAACAAAATGTGTTCAGTACGGTCACTGTCTGTGCTTTTCATGCTGTTTTTTGTTTTTTTTTGTTTTTTTCTTTCAAGCTGTTTTGGGGGGGGGTGTGCTCCTGTTCAAGATGAACTATGCTATAACGCCCTTCCCATTTCAGGCCCACTTGTCAACCAATCAGCTTTTGGCAGGTTCTTGGAGGACTGCATGGTAGCACATCTGGGGTGGGTGAAAACCACCTCTATTCTCCCTTTCCGAAAAGAAATGTCAGTGCAGACAGACACATTTGCAAGACCACAAATTACACTTTACACTTAAGACCAAGGAATCTTTTTAACCAGTCAGCTTTCTACTCTACATTGTTGGCTGTTTGGAAGACTACATAAAACTGCATCTCTGCCTATGCACAGGTTAGACTCCAACAATCCCTCTTTCTATGTATTGCTGCATAAAACAGACCCCAACAGGGGACCATAAATTCTGTATTCAGCAAAGGAGCTGCCTGATTAGAGTGCACAGGAGGCCGGGGACATGACGCCCACTCGCCGCTGTGAACTCTGACTAACTTCTAACCGTGCCAGACAGCCGTGTTCTCACGTAATGTCAGAGGGTAATGTCCAAAAAAGTTCAGGGGTTCAGAGCACGTGTGTAAACAGTTTCTGTGTGGTAGTAAAAGTGCTTTGTGAATGGATTAATGTGGCTTATAGTGGAAATTTTTGGAGTATATATAAACAGCATCCACTGACCATTCAATTAAAAAAAAAATGATGCACTTAAGTTTTTGACATGCAGGAAAAAAGTTAAGACCTTTTTAACGAAAATGTTTCTAAGCTTATCTTTGGCACGGGGCACATCTAATAACCTCAAAATCTGTGAAGAAAAAACTGCAGATGTTGCAAATTCTCATCATTGTACTCTTCGTAGAGCTCAAACGATTCCTGCAGTAGCTGCGGGAGTATCTGATGAAAACTGAAAAGCTCCCATTGAGAGGTGAGATGTCAGTGTGCGTTCACAAAGGACAATCCTGACATCACACATGCACAGACACATAAACGAATAAGCACATGTTTATGTACACAAACAAGTATGTACGTGTGGAGAGGTACTCTCACACATAAACACACTCACACTTCACCACAGTGGTAATTGCCAAGCCCCAGTTGCCATAGTGACAGGGTGACAGAACTGATCTCTGTATTTGTATGTGTGTGTGCATTTTGTCACACTTCACCCCGAGTGAGTGTTGATATGCAAGGATTTCAGCACTGGTGTGTGTGTGTGTGTGTGTGTGTGTGTGTGTGTGTGTGTGTGTGTGTGTGTGTGTGTGTGAATGACAAAACAGAGGAAACACTTGAGCTTGTCTGTCGGCACTCAAGCCAGAAATAGGTCTGATGAACACCTACGCATCAGATAAGAGCTTCTTTTCCATTGAGCCCCAGACTGAAAATCACTCTGACCACACTGACTCAAAAATTACTCATTTTCTCTCCCTGAATTAACCAGTTGAGAGCTGACCTTGGGAATTAGCGCAATGGGTGAAGGAGTCTTATATTTGTTCAACACTGTAACGACAAATCTTAAATCATGCAAAAACGTTCTCATGTACAATAAGAAACTTGAAGAAAAAAAGAGGAATAAACCAAATGTACCCAATGTGACAGTGCTAAAAATTAATATAGGGCCTCTAACCTTGACAACTATATGCGGGGGTGGAGGGTTTATAACTCACCCATTCATTTTAGTAAGGATTAAAGTTTTCATGATTAGGTTTCTGACTCCTATGCTTCTCTGTGACTAATTGGAACTGGACCTCTTGACTGTGTTTGTGCCGTCGGTGCCTTTTGGTGGATTTTTAATGAAATTATCAGGCGAATAGTAAGGCCTGCTGTTTTGTACAGCCTGTCCAAGAAGTTTATGCTTTGGTGAGTTAAACTGATGCCTCCTTCTAAACCAGGCTTGCAACTGTTGACTGATGCTACATGTCTTTACGTCACTCCTGAGTGAAGTCGGAAAAGGGAAGAAAAATAGCATTTGTTTTGCTCTGTAGTTAACTTCCAACTTCAAATGGAATGCACCATGATAACTTGTCCAAATATGGTTAGGTTTGGCAGCAAAATACCCAAAGCGCTTCAAAGCACGACTTCTCAAGTCGAGTCTAGGCTTGTCTCTTGATGGAAATTACCTTTACTGACAAATTTGCACTTTACTCTGGGTTCAAATGCTGGCTTGGGCCTTTCTGTGTGGAATCTGAATTTATGTTCTCCCCATGTCTATGTGGGTTCTGTCCGTACTCCAGCTTCTTCCCACAGTCTAAAGAGATGCATGGGGTTAATTGGTGATTCTTAATTGGCTGTAGGTGTGAATATTAGTGTGAAGTGTCTCTGTTTGTTAGCCCTGTGATAGATTGGTGACCTGTTGATGGTCTATTCCGGCTGTGATAGCTGTAGTAAGCTCTACTGACCCTGTATTGGGTCACTGGAGCTGTTTAATTCCTGCCCCATTACTACAATAAATAATGACTGTATATCAGCTGGGATATAAATAATAATAATAATAATAATAATAATAGGAAATGATGAGTGGCAGAGAAGGTTTTTAGTATGGTGCTTTTTAACTTGAGACAAAATAAGTAGTTGATGCTGTAATAGTCAATAATGACTGAAAAGATACTGATTTTTTTTCCATTGATTATTTCAAACGGTTAATGAGGAGCAACTCATGAATAAAGTGAGGACATGGATCAAATAACAGATGATTAAAAAATAATCACCTCCTAATTATTCACTAATAAAATAACTTCCAGCGGCTTGTTTTGTACTGAGGTTGTTTTTTTTCCACTTTGTGAATACACTGTGAGCACATTGGTGTTATGTGCTCTTCTTTCTGCCGAGGTCTTTAATTTGCATTTGATTTTCAAAAGCATTTGCACAGATTTACCAGGTAGGTGGGAGGTAGAGGGCTCAAATGTACAATTCTGAGGAAAATGGGTAAGGTGAAAGCAAAGTTCACAGTGAGCTGGATAAAAGCAGCGTGTTAAGCAAGAGGAAAAGGCAAGTATAAATCTTAAAGTGCAGACAAAAGGTCATACCGAGAAAGGAAAGAAGGAAGCCCGACAGGAAGGACAGGACAGAACATGAAAGCTGACGTGCTAACAGATGGTCCGGTGGAAACAATGGAGACGGGACTGGTTTACATGATGAGGAACTGATGATAAGGTCACTAAAAACAGGTAGCGAGTGGGTGTGAAGATTAGGTGATTAGAAGAAATGAGGACAAAGGCAGAGAGAGTACATTTTTGCACAGGATATTCTGACATGTCACAGTAGGAAAAATGTCAGTTGGACATAAAAAGCTGAATTCCATGTAGCTATTTTAAAGTCTTGCTATTTAGGTTTCTCACTCACTGTCGCTCTTTCACATTTTACCAGAGACGCTTTACGCAAACAAAGTCATTGTTAATGTTGTTACTGGCAGCTGTGCTTCTCCAGCCTTGACAGGTCAAAATGAGAAATATGCCTAGGTTAAAGGTCAAAGGTCAAAGCTGTTGAACATTCTGAACTGATTGTTTCTATAGTTTCTGGTTTTCTTGGAACACAACAAGATTTGGGCTGTCCACAAATATTTTCCTTTTTATTTTTAAAGTATTTTAAGGTTTGTTTGTTTTTTACTGCATTTTGCAGTTTTTAAGTGCATTTTATTGTTTTTATTGTGTTTTACTGTTTTGTATTTTACAGATTTTTTAAAACTACATTTTACTGTTTTAACTGTATTTTACCTTTTCTAACTGGATTTGACTGTTTGTTTGTTTGTTTGTTTGTTTGTTTGTTTGTATCTGCCCAGGAATTTGGAAATGAGCTGATCTGCTACAATGCATCTTTTCCTTTTATGTGATGAATGTATTTTGTGCATGGTGCCTAAAATAAAACAGACAAATAAAGAAATACATTACATTTTTTTATGTACCTCATAGTTTATTCATCTTAATAAAATGTTTTTTAAGCTATGGTAGCTTTATTTTGTTATTCTCAAAATAAAGTTATTGTATTTTATTTTCCCCATAGGAAAATATACTTTTTTAAAATGTTTTCTTTACTGTCAGTGCTTAGCTGTTATACTTATAAGGTCCAACTAATTCCAAATAGCTATGAGACAAGTATTTGAGTCAGATAAAGAAGATAAATAAATATAAATATATATATTTATATGAATAAATACAAATAATGAGCTGAGTTTAAGCGAATCAGCTCTGTATTCTATCCTCTTTGGCCTTAAAGGCTTCTCTCTGTAACCCTCTGCATCTTTCATTGCTTTAACAGGAAGCTCTGTGGTTAGCATGTTGGATGTTAATGGTCACAGCATCTATTTTCAGGTTGCAACCTGAAACGGCTGGCAGCTGTGTGGAACTGGACTGGGCCCTAGCTCTGAGTACAGAAACAGGAAGACAGATTGGACACTGGGGTTTAGGTGTCAGTATGTGTGTGTGCTGCGTGTGTCCGAGGGGGCAGGAAGTGGCCGTGGACACCTGAGTCGTCTGATATGTAGAGAATCTGTCACCTCTGATCACATGGTGGAGTCTGTCGCACTGGGCCAAGGACAGGACAAGACTTTCCCACAGTTAGAATTAGTCATAGCTAGACAGACACAGTCATTTCAGTCAGTTCCGCCAATGCAAGGTGGAACAGAGCTACCACCCAGCAATGCACCACTAAAATCAAAAGCACCATTGCAGAATGCTAAAATGACAAAGTCGTGTGTCCAAAGAATGGGAAATAAGAAAAATGATATATTAGCTAGAGGGAACATGGAAATAAAGAAATGAAACTGCAGTGAGCTCCTTATAAATCTACTTCCTCATTTTTTTTAAAACGTCTTTTTGATTTTTAAAGTAACATTTGGTAACATTGTGTCACACTGTTTTGCTTAGCAGTGGTCAAATTTAATTAGATGTTGAACTAAAGGAGACTCCAGAACATCTCTTTCTGGGTGAGATTGTGTCTATAAAAGGTTTAATATTTGTGTGCAATTGGGTTTTTTGTCAGTCATTACACCTTATTTAAAGAAGACGAACAGACATTTCTGTGTGTACATTGGTTCAATTATTAAAGCTGTATCGGACAGTAGTAGTGGCTTGTAATTGTTGTCATGGCAATAAAGAAAAAGGAGGGAAAGAAAAAAGAAAAGAAACAGGCAACACCAACAGGAAAGCTGACTAAGCAGTTGTGGATCTCCTCTCCTGTCTTCTCCCCTCGCACACCACAGACTGGACTATAACAACACAAACATCAGAAAACCATTAACCTCACAGCAAGCAGCATCCCACTGTGTGTGTGTGCCTGTCATTGCAAACTTATAACATTTTTATTTGTCACGTTTCTTTCAGACCTTGTTTCCACTTGCCTTTATGAGGCAGCTCATAAGTGGACAGCAGAGACACGCCGTCATTTACACCTACTGCTGCATCTCCAGTGGTCGCTTTGACCAATTGCGTTTATATATCGTTATTTCTACATCGTTTCCTCCTGTGCACAGTTATTGCTTCCATCGCCAGTCAGGTGACACCCCCCGCCCCCTTTTTTAGCAACAAAAACCAAAATGTATAGTATGATACAACCACTGAGAGTGGCAGGGCATATTCACTGAAGACTGTGGAGGAAAAGATGAGGGAGCACTACATCCTGCACTTATTACGTAACTTTAATCTTCCTGTTATGTTCATGCTGAAGACCCATCAGGACACATTGTCATAAGACTAGGGGGAAAAAAGTGAGAAAATGAGTCCCAGTCCATCTCAAAAGGGCAGAGAAAGTGGCTGGATCACCACGTATTTGAGTGTTTTTTTATTTTACCTGTATCTTTTTCCACCAGGCTATATTCAGCAGGTGTGATTTACTGAGCTTTTACTTATAATGCAAGAATCCCTTTAAGTAGCAGAGGAATCCCTCTGCTACTTAAAGGGATTCCACTTTGTGTGATGATAGAAACTAATCTGTGTGTGTATGTGTGTGGGCACACATACATACACACATAGATGAGGACATCTCAGCTGCTGTACTGCAAAGCCCGGATTCATGTTTGCCAATAAGCAGCACTGATATGCAGCTTGGGCTGCAACACAAACTAGGGGATTTGTAGCTCATTAGTAGCCCAGTCATACGCACACATACAGTGTCCTGTATCTCCTGCAGGAAATGACTTGTTGACATCGTGATTCTGAAGACTGCATCTTTAGCTTTTAGCTCTCCCTATGGATAATAGACGCTAATGAGGTGAGACAGATAGAAACAAAGAGTCAGAGTGAGACAAGAAGACAGAGGCAGCAATTGAGAGGAAAAGCACAGAGAGAGAAGACTGTAAAAAAAAAATAAAAATCCATTAGCTGTGCAAAAGAAAAAGAGGCACTGGATAAATTAGCCACAGAGACAATTAGGAGCATTTGAATGAAACGAGAACACCCTGTGAGCACATAATGAGATTACAATGTGGAAAGAACATTCATGATTATTTTGAATCCACCAGAGAGCTCTTATCCCCGTAGATTCAAAACCGTGTGTACTTCTCAATAATAAAGTACTAGACATGCAGTCTATGCACACTTGTTTAGTCTAAACAACAAAGGCAGACATGATGAGAGAAGAATAGAATTTAAAATAATACCCGCTTGTTATTCAGCTCCAGGGCTCATAAAACTGAACAATATAACAGCATTTTTAGCAAATTCTTAATTGTCAGCCTGGCAAAGTGGGCAAATGCCCAAAGGTCATAAAGCCCCCACAAGTTTCCAAAATGAGCAAAATGTTCCCAGGTCACATTTCCTGAAACCTTTTTCTCTAAACTAAACACAAAATCCAGTTTTCAAACTATATTCATAAAACCGCCAACACTTCTGGCAAAACCTCACGAATCCATCAAAACTGCTTCATCTGCGTTCATTACCACACACTGCTTTTTAGATCACACCAGCAACCACTCCAAATATTAACACTACTCAGCATTTAGTACAACGAAACATCCAAAACACAGCGCTCAGAACATGTAACGCAAGCCTTTCCCACCTCATTTGGCTGTTTTGTACTTCAACAAAAATGACAAAAATATGAAAACAGAAACAGAGTTTGTGAGTTTTTCAGAGTGATGTACTGAAACATAAACATACAGCAAAGATTCAAGATTCTGGTGGCAACAGAGGTCTAGCCAACTTCGGCGTACCTTGTTCACATAAAAATTATTCCTGTAGCGAAACATACAGCAAACATTTTTTTTACGTGTACTGTACTTCTCTGGCTTTGACTTTCTCCCTTTAACAGAAAGAACCCTCCAGCAGACCCAGGCTCGGGGTAGGCAGCCATCTGCTGAGACCGGTTTAGGATGAGGGGAGTAAGACAGGACTAAAAACACTATAATTTACCATTTACCAATGTGAAAGTGACCATTTCACATTTTTCTCATCCAACATAATTACAAGACTAGACTGAAAATACTATGATTTATTCACAAAAGTGTGCCATTTTTGTATATTCTTCATCCAACACAATTAGACATAAACATTCACAGGCACTTCATTAGATACAGATCTTGCAAATACTGGTTGGAGCCCTTTTACCTTCCCAGTTGTGTAATTCTTTGTGGCACAGATTCAACCAGAAACTGGAAACATTGCTCAGAGATTTTGCTCCATGTTGACATGATAGCATCATGCAGCTGCTGCACATCCATAATGTGAATCTCTTGTTCCACCACAAAAGCGCTGTATTGGATTGAGATCTGATGACTCTGGAGGCCAGTTGGAATGATTTTAACTTCCTGCTGGAAGCTGCCATCAAAAGATGGCTACACTGGCTCATAAAGGGATGGACACGGTCAGCAACAATATTTGGGTAGGCTGTGACAATGCTCAGTTGGGACCCAAAGTTGTTACCTCCTTAAACCGTTAATACAAGACATGAAAGATCCATACTCTCATGTTCTTTCCACCAAATTCTGATCTAACCATCTGAATGTGGCAACAGAAATTGGGACTCATCAGATCTGGCAACATTTTTACACTCTTCTGTTGTCCAATATTGTCAAACCTGTGCATACTTCTTGGAGAGTTTCTTGTTTTTAGCCAACAGGAGTAGCATCAGTTGGAGTCTCCTACTGCTGTAGCCCATCTGCTGGAAGCTTTGGCATATTGTCTGTTTAGAGAGTCTAGACATTGTCTTCCAACCTTTGACATCAACAAGGCATTTTCACCCAGCCCCAGATGTTTTTCTCTTTTCTCTGTTTTTATGAAATTATTTTTTCTAACATACTTAAACTAGACCATCTGCCACATTCAAAGTCATTTAAATCCTCTTTCTTGCCCTTTCTGATACACTGTTCAAACAACACTGAGTTGGTTTAGAGATAAGAGTTGGAGCTTTATCTGTTCAGACTTACAGTTTTTCTCAAATGCTAAAACACATGTCACAAACGTTACCACCAGGTCCCCCAATGTCCAAACACAACACCCTTCTCTAAAGCTACATAAACACAACCACACCTTCCCACTGCAAAACTCAAACTCCCACACCAAGAGAGCAGCTCGAAGCTGTCAAAACTGTAAACACTATACACAGCATTACACACTACAGCAAAACAATTGAAAACACAATGCTCAATTTGTGAGAAGGTTCTTTGGTTCATAACTGCCAATGCATATTTTTATAAACTGTACAGTAACGGATCGTCATAGAACCCTGCAGAGGATTAGGCATTTAGATTTGTGAGTTTCACATGAAGACTATAAAAACATCCTGCATGTACGTACACTACTGTAACACAACTCAATGCAAAAACAGAATCTATCGCACACAACAGTACTCTCGGAAACATGATCAGGGTGTGAAGTCTTTTTTATTGTCTACACGGTCTTTTTACAGTATTACACACAGTCATTGTGCGGCATCATGTCGCCGAGCTGCACTGGGCCACATCACCTCATCCACATCACAGGCTATATTGTCCCTTGCTAGGCACCGCGGGAAAAACGCCCTGGAATGGCGAATCCATCCCTGGAAGGCCTCTACTGGGATGTCAGCACAGGCCAGCTCCATTGCCCGTACGAGGTTCTCTCTTGTGTATGGCTGTCTGTCATACACCTTCCATCTCCATGATGAGAAGAACTCCTCTATAGGGTTCAGGAAAGGGGAGTAGGGTGGCAGACAGACGTTTAAAAAGTGGTCACTGTTGGTGGTGAACCACTCTCTGATTTGGTGTGTTTTGTGGAAGCGGACGTTGTCCCAAATGATCACATACATGTGATGTGCTAGCCTAGGATGGTGTTGTTGACGGTCCAGGAGGATGTCTTTTAGCTCCTCTGGGAAGGTGAGGAGACGTTGGGTGTTGTAAGACCCAAGGACAGCATGCCGGTGGACAAGCCCCTCCGTACCCATAGCTGCACAAAGAGTAATATTACCCCCCCGTTGGCCAGGAACCTCAGTGATGGCTCTTTGGCCAATGATGTTACGGCCTCTTCGCCTTAGTTTCTGGAGGTTGAAGCCAGCCTCATCCAGGAAGAGGTACTCATGGGGTCTGGCCATCGCGTCCAACTGCATTATCCTCTGTGAACATGGAAAAGCGTACAGGTGTTCAGAACGGTCAATCAGGTAGCACAGTATTGTCCAGAAGTAATGTAGGCCACTAAGCAACACAGTATGTCCACTAACTGTACTGTGGACATGGATGTATACGTACTTGCACATACTCGTAACGTTGTTCTATGTGTCGCGCAGAGTTGCGCTCAAAGGGAAACCTGTAGACCTGTTTCATCCTCATCTGTTGGCGCCAGAGAACTCGGTCTATTGTGGACACGCTGACAGCATCAATGTTCTCAAAGTTTACATTATCTGCAATGACTTTGTCTCTGATCTCTCGGAGTCTAATGCAGTTGTTCTCACGGACCATATCTGCAATGAGGGTTTCTTGTGCCGCTGTGAATATGGCAACCCTCCCACCTCTATGTGGCATCCTTTCAGCTCTAAAGAAAGAAACATGTGTTGTCAATTGACTGATTTATATGTAAAACTACATGTAAAGTAACAGACCACTTTCACAGGCCTGTAAAACTGTAGTGTGACAAAGAAAGCAATAGCGTACTATACCTGTTGTGTTGTCTAAATGCCTTGATAATGGTGGCCACGGTGAACCTACTCAGGTTTGGATGTACTCTTCGTCCCGCTTCAGCCATTGTCATGCCATGGCCAATGACATGATCAATTACTGTTGCTCGCATATCATCTGTTATGATGGTGTGAGGTTGTCTTCTTCTCCCACCTGGACCTTCTCCTCTCTCTTGTTGGCCTCCTTCTCTTCCTCCTCTACTCCGAACTCCTCTTCTTCTTCTTAGGCCTTCACCTCTTCCTCCTCTGATCTCAACCCCTCTTCCTCTTTGGCCTGCAGCTCTTCTCCTTCCGCACGCTCGAATGCCTTCATCCATTGTGATTGTTTGGCATCTTCACCAAACTATGCTTTTATAGGTGGGGTCACATCATTAGCAACAGGTGTCTTCAATTTTGAGTCGTTGTGTGTAGTGACTGACGCCAGGTGTGTTCCCTGTGTTCAAAGATTGGTGACTGTGGCAAGCATTTTGCATCACATGGGCTTTCATTTGAGAATATGAGCAGAGTTGTTTTGCAACATGTGTTTTAGCAAGGAAAAATGTGTTTAGATTTATGAGTACAGAGGGTTGTGTTTTGTGAATTGTGTCTTCATGTGACATGTGTTTATGGTACTGGAATATGGTGGCTACATTTAGTAAATGTGTTTAGACTACTGGTCATTTGGGTTACAGGATTGGCTTTTGTGTTTTAACATTTGAGAAAAACTGTAATGTGCTCATGACAAACTCATCAGGGAAGTCTTTACTGAAGTGACAGATCGGGTGAGTTTGCGTTATGTTTGCTGGTAACTAGAAACACTGATGAAGGTTTAAGGTATATCTGTATAGAACTGGCTTTCCAGACTTAAAGGCTATGCACATTTCATATGTTTGATGCTGAGACTGCAACCTTAAAATATAAAAAGGCTATGAAAAATGTAAGCAACAGATCAGCCATTGTAGTAGGAGAAGGATTTGGTTCAGTGTCTTCTGGATAAGTTTCTATTCAGACTGAAAGCAGCTCCGCATGCACCCAACACAAACAGCTGATTCCATTCATACTAGGTTAAGCATAATACTTAATAATAATATTAATAATGCATAACAAAACAGTCAAGGTTGCTGCTCTTTAAGCTAAAACACCTTGTTGTTTCCCACAAAGCAAATTCTTAATCAGTTAATCCCAAGTTATCATGATGTCACTTCCTCTAACCTTTCATTTTTACAGTACAGTAGTGGTAACATTTATCTGTAAAATCTATAGAATGGACCTTTAAGCTTTGTTTGACTTCACTCATAAAGTTTAGGCTTCTATGTCCTCAACACCACTGTACAATAGGGGCTTCATCAAACATACATGCCATCGCCTCTCTTACGCCTTGGAGTCCTGAAAATATAATGGATCAATATACATATTATATGACTTTTTGTAAATGGAGCTGAGAGTGGTTACACAATACTACAGTGTGCTTCTTCCTTTTCATCAGCGTTGCTATTTTAAAACAGCTCTATGAATAAACAGCCTTCAGTGAGTCTCTCTAAAGGACACAGCTCGGGGTCACTCGTTCTGTCGGTGTGATCGTTTGTTAAACACCATCCAAAGCTCAAGGTGTCTGAATCACACTGCAACACGAACAACCGCGTTTAGCCGAGGGACTCTGATCAGGAAGTAGAGATTTCCAGGTTATCCAAGCTTTGGAGAATTTTATGCATTCGACAAGCATCAAACTCAACCTGCTAAATTTGAATTTGGTTTTTTTGAACATTAAAGGAAGACAAAACTGACATATAATAATATGAATACTAGCAGAAGTAGAATAGAAGAATGGTAATATGAGTTTTTCTCTCCAAGTTTTGTGCTTGTAGTCTACTCGACGGGGAATCCTGCAGCATTATGTAACGCAGCTCAGTGTGGTTCAAGGCTTCGTACAAAGAATAGAGCGT
Organism: Perissodus microlepis; assembly: GCF_051167445.1. Classification (NCBI taxonomy): domain Eukaryota; kingdom Metazoa; phylum Chordata; class Actinopteri; order Cichliformes; family Cichlidae; genus Perissodus; species Perissodus microlepis. The sequence continues at coordinate 20,101,109 of NC_140465.1, read as the reverse complement.
GGTGTGTAAAAAATTCAGGCCAGAAGAGGAATGCTTTGTCAGCACGCTCAAAAGAGAGAAAAAAAACATTTAGAATGGATTCAAGACTAATTTCTTAAAGGTTTACTTTCACAGCAAACGATTCTTCACACAAACCCTTTTCAACCCACGAAACTGAAGCTGCCCAGCCTATATGTCTAGAAAATACTCTTATTTCTTTGCATGCCAAAATGGTTTAACTGCCACTACATAAGTGAGAATAATAACAATAAGAGCATCCTGTTTTGTTGTGTATGATGTTAGGGTTGTGATATTAAAGAATCTCAAAGAAATCTACACTGAAAAACAGAAAATGTACTTTCTACGAGGACATTATCTGTCCATGTCCTCCTTCACTACATCCTTGAATTTTCTCTGCAGTCTCTTCTTTTCAGTCCTCTTTTCCTTCTGCTCAGCAGCTCTATATTCAACATCCTTTGTCCATTATATCCACTATCCTCCTCTCTGATTTTGCTTCCACCTCCCGCCCAGCGTGAGCTGTCATTCTGATATATCCATTTCTAATCTGATCCATCGTGGTCATTCCGGATGAAGCATCTTACATTGTCCCACCCCCAGCTCTGCCTCCTGTCTTTTTGTCAGCTATCAAGACTGAATTAATTAAAAAAAAAAAAAAAAAAAAAAAAAGCACCAGTTTAGCTCACCTGGTTGAGTAGGTGATGTAAGGCTCAGTGCAACAGCCTGGGTTTGATTATGCCCCAAGGCCCTTTGCTGCGTGTCTTCCAACTTTCCTGTCTTAAAATTATTTTCAGTCCCACCAAATAAAGGCAAAAATGCTCCCAAAAACAATGTTAAAAAATATATATTGGCCATGTTTTTCCCTTCATGCTTACCTAAAAATATACTCCAGAATATCTACAAAATATCTTATATTCTAACCACAGTTTCTCACAGCTTGACTGAAAAAAACGTCAGGATTAAATACTGCTGCTTTTCTCTCTTTGGTAGGAGACAGGCAGTCAGACTGCTGATGCTTCCAGCCCTTTCTCAGCATCAGCTCCAGGACATTGTTAAGTTTAACTGAATTGAATTTATTTAATTTACGCACTTGAATTCATGGAAATAAAACGTGGAGAGTGTTTTGGCATCTTTGAATCACATCTGGCTAGGGCATATAAAAATGCAACTTTTGCTATTGGATTAGGGCTGATTCCCATTTCACAAAAGGTAGTCAAAGGCATATGGAGTGATTCTGTCCAGTATTTCATTTTTTTCATTTTTTTCATGAGGAAGGATATCTCTTAATCATTATTACATGCAATTTATAGATATTTATATGTCATGAATACACAAAAATAGATATTTACTGCACCAGCACTGAGATAAACCTTCTGCCCTGCCAACAGTTTGATCAAAGTTCAGCTTCTCATGGCAAATCTTTCCACTGCTACCAGAACAACTTAGCTTTCCTGCACTGTAACTGTAAGGAGGACTGGATAACTCCTGTTTATTTTTGAGGGCGATTCACTACAGTGCTGCACAGTTTAGGCCAGTTAGTCTGCTGAGGCTGATTACACAGCCTCAGATAATCTAATAGGGTCAATAAGACTCTGGATAGAGTCCAGAGCGTGATGATAACAGCTCACCATTATAACCACAACACAGCTAAAAAGTCAGGGCTGGCAATATTTAACACACACACACACACACACAGACACACACGTATGGTTTTCTGCAAGTTGTAATCAGTTATTCTGCTTTCTGTCAGTTGAAAAGACGGTCCTGCTGAGCTCTGCAACAATTCCACTTCCTTCCTGTTCACAGTTACTATGGTAACAGTCAAGGAGAACTCTGTTATCATCAGATGGATCGGACTGCAGAAATTATTTTTATCTCCACTTCCCCATCGCTCTGCCTCATGAAGCCAGGGGACTGAGTGTCCTCGCAGGTTTCACGCTACAGCTGGGGTGTGCAGACATTTCCAAGAATGTGAGGCGAGTTAAAACAAGATAAGAACAGAAAAAACAATCAGCAGATAAACGCTGGCAAAGAGTGTTAGTGCCTATTAAAGCTTCTGACATGCACAACAGATGATGTACACAGGTAGAAAATCTGCTCTGAGCTCTAAGTTCTAGTGGCGATGAAGAGTTTCTTAGACGTAATGTCTTAATTAGTTCATGTAATATTGGCATCAAACATTGCTTGGTAGTTGCAATGGATCTCTGTAGTTCTGTTTTTTGTGATGAATTGGAACTTAAGAGTGACAATAAGACAAATTATAGCTCAGATCTTATAGTTTGTAAAAATGTTATATAAGTAAATTGACCCATTGTTAACAAATAGCATCATAAGACCAAACCCACAAAACGCTGATCCCCCCTAACCCCTTAAAGCCTGAAATATAAAATGATTGCCAGAAAATGATCGTTTTACTGTTATTATTTACTATTATTTTGGGGTTTCAGGGGAAAAAATCACTGATGATGCAAAAGTTTCAGAAAATTCACAAAAAAACCTCCACGTATCAAATATGATACACTAGATGTTAACAGGTTAAAGTCTCTGCTGTTTGTCCAAAGCCTGATATTGCTTTGGCAAATTGTCATCCAAAACCATGTTTTACACAGCAGTCTGTGAACCACATGATTGGTTTTGTTAGCTTGTTCAATTATCACCTCATAAATGAGCATTGCAATTCATTTTAGTCTCACATCTTGCAAAAGAGGGCACATCCTGTTCTTTATAGGTCAGGGGAAGAAGACGACAAAGTGAGTGAGTGAAGAAAATGACAATGATGCTCAGTAGGACCTGGAGTAATTTGAGCACATGAACTGCTTTGAACAAACACTTTGTTAATTTTAATATGATTCTAGGAATACAAATTAGAATGAAGATTCTACTAAATGTCCACTTTAGAATTCCAGTCCTGGTTTATTGGGTGACACCTGAGGTTATTTGTGGTTGCAGGGTGTGTTTTTATAAATTTCATATCCCAGTTTCTCACAGAAGTATCATGTGACTTGACTACTGGGGGCAGTAAGTAAGACCTAAGAAGCCATTCTGCTGGAAATGTGTCAGAAAAGGAGGAACTCGGGTATTGGGGTCATGTTCAGGCCCAGTACAACATAAAAGACACTTAATTTCAACTTTTTTGCTTTGAACAGATGGATATTGCTGTAAATCGTGTTCTCTGCTGGGGTAACACTTATGACACACACAGAAAAAGGAGTGAAAATCTACCTGGACTCCTTTTTCATAACATTTAAGGAAACACGTTCTTTCTAGAAATGGCAGCGCTGTTTATGGCGTAGCTGCACAAATCACTGGTGAAACATTCTCCTTTAAAAAAGGCTAACAATTTAATTTGTCCATGTTTGATGTTTCCTCTAAATGTCTTTATGGTTAACAATAAAAACTATTCATGTATAGTGGCTCTTACAGAGTACAAATTCAGTTATTGCTGGACAAAAAAATGCCAAATTGTATTAAAACAGTTGCTTAACATGACTCTTGATTAAAACTACACTTCTTACTGCATACAAATCAAGCTGTTAATTCAAATGTAGAGTCTTCTCTGAAGCTGTCTGGTTCCTGTCTGCATCAGGCAATCACTTCTAATATAACCATTTGTCATGGAGGAGCAGCTGGGGTGAAAGATGAGTGCTGAGTGCTGGGTCCAGGGCCAGCGAGGTGCTCCTGAGACAATCGGAAAATTTAAAGGAGTCGAGGTGCTAATGGTCTGTTAATCCGTCTGAGGAGCCCACAGCAGCATTTCAGTCTCCGTGTATGAATGCCAGAGAGGGGGCCGTGCCTAATCACTGACGATTTGATATGTGCACACTTCAAATCAGTGGTTTCATGTAGTTTCAGATCTTGATACTACAAGAGGGGTTTAATATTAACAGGATGTAAAGGGGATTGCTTGGCGTATCAACATGTGATTGAAGTCTGAAGTGTCCAAGAAGTCAAGCTGTCATGTTTTTAAACGATGATTTCATTTGTTGAGGGAAAAAAGCCAAACCAAACCCACATGGCCCTATGTGAAAAAGTTAAACCGATTAACTGGTTGTGCCACCCTTGGCAGCAAAACCTGCAATCAAGTGTTTGTGATAAGTGGCAATGAGGCTTTCACATCACTGTAGAGGGATTTCTAAAAATTTGTTTTAATTGAAGTGTTTTGGAGCACGAATGGCAGGTTTAAGGTCATGCCCTAGCATCTCAATCTCAATACAGTTCGGACTTTGCCTAGATCACTCCAAACTGTTTCATATTTTTTGAGTCATTCAGAGGTAGATTTTGAGATCATTCTCCTCCATAAGTCGAGGTTGCTTTAGCTTCAGTTCACAAACTGATGGCCGGACATTCTCCTTCAGAATCTTCTGGCAGAATTCAGGAAGAAGCAGCAAAGCATTCCCAGACCATCATGCTACCACCACCATGTTTGGATGATGGTATGACGTTTTTTTTTTTTTTTATAAAATGCTTTGTTAGTTTTATGCCACATGTAAGGGAACTAAAAACTTATTTTGTCTTTTATCTCATTAGTCCACAGAATATTTTAGGAAAAGTCTTGGACATCATCAGGGGGCTTTTTTGGGGGGGTGGGGGAAGAGAACCTATGTGTTCTTTTTGGTCGGCCGTGGTTTTCAGAGCCATTTGTGGCCAGTCTTTTTCTTATCATTGAATCATGAACACTGACTTTAACTGAGACAAGTGAGTTCTTCAGGTGTTGTTCTGCGTTCTTTTGTGAACTCCTGGTTGACTCGTTGATGCGCTCTTGGAGTAATTTGGGTAGGCCAGAAAATTTGGGAAGGTTCAGTACTTTTTCTTCATTTGTGGATAATGGCTCTCACTCTGGTTCGCTGGATCCCCAAAGTCTTATAAATGACTGTGTAACCCTCTCCAGACTGACAGATGGCGTTTAGCCTACTTGATTTTGTCAGACAGGTTTTATTTTTAGGGACTTACTGATTCATCAGGTCTAGCAATAATCAGGCCTGGGTGTGGCTAGTGAAACAGCAGTCTGTTTTCCAAAACATGTGGTTAATCACAGTTAATTCATGATTTAACAAGAGTGGCAATTATGTTTTCACCCAAGGTCAGGTATAACTTTTTTTCACTCAGCTGAAATCGTCATTTTAAAAAATGTATTGTATTTACATGCTATCTTTGTCTAATATTAGAATTCGTTTGACAACCTGAAACATTTAACTGTGACAAATATTCAAAAAAACAAAAATTCACAACAATGTATAACAACATGCAGACACAGTCTGGCAAAAAAAAAAAATAGAGAGAGCTAGAATTTTGTGATCGTGATTATGTAAGTGGAAGTAGGTGAGAAGGGAAGTGTGGGAATGCAAAAAAGGAGTGGCAGGATCTGAAACGGTAGGTGAAAGGGTACAAACAGAGGAGGATAACTAAATGAATGTCAACAACAAAAGTCAAAAAAGGTGCTCATGTCTAACTGCACACAGTATCCCACATTAGCCTACACTAGCTGATGCAAACCGCTCTGAAACCCACCTTAATCCAAGCTCCCACTTTTCATGCTGTTTCTGAATTAATCAATCCCATGTTAAGCACCTCTCAGTAACACCTACCAGGTCTTCTTACTTGCTTTTCCTACTTTAAGCTTTCCATTTATAGACAAGTGGAGGAAGGTCCCACTACAGACCCATACTGCCAAACAAAAACTTACATGGAAATGACAATGGTAAATGACTAAGGTGGTCTGCAATACAATTTAAGATGTTCTTATCAAGAACTGTGATTACTTCCCATAAGCAACTACCAAAGGCAATTACATTTAGTAATTCTGCAGTGAAAGTGAAACATTACCATAAATTACAGCCTTAGGAATTACCTGAGTTGAAAGCAGCCTCAATTTCATTACAGCAGTTCTTACGTGTATTTAATCATCTGTAACTTGAACAAATACACAGTCAGACATAAGTATATAGTCTATGATTTTAAAGTACAAATAATACACTTTCAGGCACTTTTGCAGACAGTTTAACCTTTACTGTAAGGAAAACTCTTGTATGCACGCACACATACTACATGTTTAATTGTTCTTGTAATTGCTCGCCTAAAACACTCATTTGTGTTTGCCAAGACAGAGCTTGTGGAGCCTGGACTGTGGTCACGTAGTACAGCAATCACCTGCTGTTATTCTTTAACTTAGGAGCTGATGTGTGCTGTACTTTGTTAACCTGTCTAGCACCTGACCCTCACCCCTGTGGCAAGATTGGAGAAAGAAAGAAAGAAAGAAAGAAAGAAAGAAAGAAAGAAAGAAAGAAAGAAAGAAAGAAAGAAAGCCTGCTAGTTGTTTTTAAAAGTTAAAAGAGAAGGACCTGAAAGTCTAAATTTCACCTCATTTTATCAGTAATGACTAAACATTTGAGCGGATGATGATTGTAACTAAAATATTTAGTTGTAATAACCAAATAATGCAGGGGTAAAGTTAACTAGCTGCTTCCAAAAACTCATCTTAGTGTTTATAAAATTGACCATAAATGTATTTCCTATCATCTACCATCATCACTGACCTCCATTAAGCAAATACTACAGTGGCCACTTAGGCAATGCCATCAGGGGCAAACAAACTAAATGTTTGCTCACCAAGGACGGGGTCAAAGTCAAACATTCACATAGGCACAGGTGGCTGCATGCACACATACTGACATCAGATGAGCACACTTACAGGTTTACTTAGGAAGATCGTTGCTTAGGGCACTTTGATGCCAGTCTCCAAGTATTTAATCAAATTTGACTCCTCCACGCAACTTACGTATGGATTTATTCCCAGTGTAACATTTTTTTTGTTTGGTGGCAGCAGTCACTATGTTTGGCTAATTAGTGGTGTTCAAACTTAGTTCACACATGTGCTTCGTCCGCCTTCAGCAGCTGACAGGTGGGGTGATGAAGTGTGTATTCTTCAGCTGTAAAACAAGTCGTAACCAAGTCCCACTGATGTTGAGGGGGCATACAGCTTTCTTTGGATCACACTCATAAAGTTGGCCTTTAATTCAAGACAAAATTGGATTCATAATATGTTCTTTAATGTATATCATATAGAGTAATGCACAAAATCTTTTGTATCCATTTCTAATGAGCTTTAAAGTCTATATTTGCTAATATGTTCAACAGTCCTCCAGGTTTCATGAAGGGCATCCAAAGTTCTTCTTTAGATGCTGAGGTCCGAGCTATGAGGAGGTCAATCTATGATTGAAAGTGCTACATTTCGTGTTTTTCTATCCAGGTATTTTGTCACTGCACCATTGTCATGGTGAAAAATCACAATCTGACAGTACTGCATTTATAATTCCATCGATTTTGTCAAACTCCCCAACACCACTGGCTGAGATGCATTCCCAAATCATGATAGCGCCGAGACAAGCCAAGTTGTTTGGCATTATTTATAGATCAGCTGAATAAATGGCAACAAATTATATGTTTCAGGCTGCTAGGAAGAAAGTGGCAAAGTTACAACTTAAAAAGTGGTTCTTTGGTAAGTTGTCTGTTATGTGTAGACACAACACTGGTGCATCCCTTTAGTTAGGTTCTGTGTTGATGCTTGAATGATTCATGGTGGCTTACAAAGAAAAGAATTCTCCTGAAAATAGTCAGGTACTAGGAGTGGACTGAAAATGAGAGAAAAAGCAGCCAATGTTCAAAGAAAACAATTCCTCAACACTGCTTATATAAATGACAAGAAAAGTCTGTTTCCCTGGAAGCAAAAATATACAGAAATGATGGGTGGCACAAGACTTTTGCACAATACTGTACAGTATGAAGCAAATCTCTGTGAGTATCTTCAACAAGTTTCGCTGAAATTCAAAATTTGATTTCTTACTTAAGAATTGTGAGCATGCTCGGATAAACTTACAAGCATGGTAAGTATTTTTAATGCTGGTGATGGCAAACGTCAGCATGCTTGTGTCTTTAACAAATATTAATGATTGAAAGATACTTAATTCAGTTTAATTTTATTTATATAGCAACAAATCACAACAACAGTTGTCTCAAGGCGTATGATCCCCTGTGAGCAAGCGATAAAGTAGATATCTAACTATTTTTCACAGTCCCGAGGCAGACATGAATTTAACAAGTTTACCCCCTGGCAATCGGATACAATTGGATACAATTTTTCTCACCCAAAAAGTAGCTTTTCTTGGTCTGTGTCTGTAGCTGTAGTCTGAGCTGGCACAGATCAGGATGTGATAGCAAATCTGCCACATTTTCTATGATTCAAAATTTGATTGATAGTACTACTCTTGTCAGTGAGATCTATTTAGGTTGACTATGGCAGACGATGTTAGAGCGAGGAAACGTCTCAACTCGAATACTTCCATACTGTCATTGCTCTGGCTGCACAAGTCCTTTCACACAGACAAGCATAGTTACATAAGAGCAGTCATATGGTGTACTCATAGCAGTCAAGATTCTGTGTGGAAGGATTCGCATCAACTCCAGATGTTATATCTCTTTAATATGTCGTGACAATGACCAGAAAAAGTTTAGCTAAGAAGGTGCCCTGTATATACAGCCTTTATGTGGGGTCGAGGAGAGTTTTCACTGCAATATGAAAACTCATTCACATGAGTAATGAGTAAACACTGGAGCTTGGTACACAGATTTAAAAAGTACATAAGTATGTGGCGAAAACATTTGTCTCTCTGATTTCCAGGTGGTTTTAAAATTTTTCCATTTTACAGGTATGCAGGCCTCAGCTGTTGAAACATGAACATCTCTCCTTCCTCTTATCCTCCCTCTGCTTCCGTTCCCTCCCAAATCCCCTCTCATTGTACTCTTGAAATGGTGCGTTGCCGGAGAGACTGCTGCTCTGGTTCTTTATATAACTGCGAAGACAGCTGAGAGTGTACATTGCATCAGTACAGTACCACTCATGGTGGGAGGACTGTGCTCGCCTAAGTAGTGTAGCAGCAGCAGCAGTCATAGCAGGTATTTACTGCAATTATTTGAACCCATTAAAGGAACCAGCGATAGAGGTGCTTTCATAAAAGTCTCAAGACCTGAGCTCCTCAGTTTGTCACTGTGATGACTGTAGCAGACATAATTTATTTGTGTCTCAGCTCTGTTAGTCGAGCACAGAAGAGTCCCATTAAAAGAAGATGGAAGCAGGGCCATTATTAAAATAGATCTGCGCTGCAATCAGGAGAGTGTAACAACAGAGTATCACATTGGGAACATTCAAATTTTATATTAAATTTGGGCCTTTTTTATATATTCATTGAAAATGATAGAGACACTGTGATGGTTAATAATGAATACGAAAGTAGGAGTTGAGACGCCTCACACAGGCATGTCACATGACGCTTTGAGTTGTTTAGGGCATTCTTGTCCGGGGCATGTTGGCACCTGCAGGAGAGAACGTTTGGAAATGGAAAATCTTTCTGCTGTGACCCTTTACTCACTTTTACTCATCATGTCTGGCGAACACCTGGTGATAATCATCTGCATTCCTGAAGTCATAAATGATGGCTGATGCAGTATCACTTTCAGCAGGGGTATTTGTGTTAACTTTTTGTTTTTTAAGGCCTGTACCACTGTTGGACTCATAGTAGGAAGCTTGAAAGTCTGCATAATCCCCATTGCCGGGATTCTTTAATGTTCACAAACGCTAAGGTTGTAAAGGTCTGCTTTACTCGTTTCTTTTTAACTCAAACCACCAGAAGTTTTATTTTTATTCTCAGTCTCGCAGTCAACACAGACTTAAGCAACATCACTTGAGGTAATTCATCAGATTTTACGCTGTTCCCTCACGAGCCACAAAAGCCTATGTAACTATTTTCATATGTGGTAGTACTCCCTGAAACCTGTAAAATGGCTGTTATTGTGTTAAATCTGTCTACTGACCTTGACTGTATTGCCATATTTGAAATCCAAGACTACCACGGCTTGGCTGTGTTTCTTTTGTTTGTTTGTTTGTTTTTACATCATTTCAACTATTATTGGTGGCTAGCTTGCCAGGCTAATACAGTGTTGGTGTTAGATAAAAAATGTTTGACTTTGTTACTGTGACATCAACTCTTGGTTTGTAGATAACTGTTTAAAAGGATTGATTTCAGCCTTATATGACCATTCTGGGGGAGCAGAGGTTGAGCTAAAAGTGGCCACATTTGGATTAGAGGGTGGACAGCTAAGGTACCTAGCTAAAGTGGCTAACAAAGGGTGTTTTTAATACATGAACTTCAGACAACTGCAGACCACCTTGCTGGAGACTCAGATGGGAATATTTTTCAAAATTTTCCTTTCTCCCATATAGCAGAGTTACGATCTGCTTTAAACACATTTACTCCTGAAAATGTGCTGCTGCATGGTTTAGCTGAGGGAGATGCCTGGATAAAGTATGCTTGAGCCAGCTAGCACACCTCACACTCACGCACTAGCAGCAGCGAGTGCATCAGATGTTATAAGTTGAACTGTTTGTGCAATTCCACATCATCTGACGTTTTACTAGTAAGCCGGCAGGTTAAAGGGCAGCAAACGTTCAATATGCGTTTTAGATTTGCCTTCTTGTAAGTTTAGAAAATGCTTCAAACAGCAGCAACATCGTAGATAATGTACGTCGAAATTATCTAATTTAAATTACCTGAGGTGATGATGACGGTCACATGGGTGGCTGTGGCTCAAAAGGCAGTATGGGGCATCAACTATCGTCTAAAATCTTTGGACACGATATATAACAGTGGGTGGGTCATGGGGGTATTAAAAACCTCTCTTTCACTCAAAGCAGACACACCTTTAACCACAAATAACTTTTAACCCAAATAAAGCTTTAAATACATGAGCAACATTAAAAAGCACATAGTTGTTGTGTAGTAGAGAACTAAGACTAAAACATTTCTTGTACAAGGCTGCAAACACAACACTTCGACTGTACTTGAGCACTCAAAGCACTTTATAACACCCACCCACCCACTGCACTTTTTTCTATCTAACAATCACACACTTTTTCACTCCAGTGAACATATTGGAGAGCAAATGAGGTGGATTAGCTTTACAAAGCCAGAAACTGAACCGTCAAACTCTCGATTAGTAGATGACCTGCTTTACCTCCTGTGCTACAGCCTCCACTAGTTCAGAGCTTTTAATGCAGGAAAGGAAGTTTTGACACTTCCACACTGGCTTCACTTTAAAGTTGCTGACTGTGGGTGTGAATGATTGGAACAATCGTTTATTGATTTATTTATTTACAGAAAATATTGAAACTGTAACCTGATCTGCACCAGAGGATTTTAGTTATAAAATATGAACTCATCAGAGACAAAACCTACCTGTTTGTTCAAATGTGTATATTTGGAAGCCATTCTGAAGTGCCTTCATTGTTAGCCATGTGAACATGTTTTCAACTCACGGGAGTGCTTCAGTAGAAAGGATAGGACAGGAAACGGCACCGAGCTGCTGATTAATTCCTTTAACCGTTCAAGTTTATGATAAACTCTCAGCTTTAATTACTTCAAATCAGAGTGGGGAATATTTCCTGTTACTCAGACTATCCTGGTGATCATGTTCATGCAGGAAACCCTGTCATGGCGTTGCCAGGAAACCAGAGGATAATCAGTCAGCAGTGTCGATCATTCGCTCCATTCTCTTCAAACATGGGCCTTAATTTCCGTTATTTCACTTCCCTCTGTCACTGTAATATCCTGTCTGAATTACCATGAGGTGAATGGCTCACTTTGTCATTTTTTCAGTGATTTCCACTGCCGTTAAAGAGCTACAGTGGAAGGAGGAAGGCGAAGCGAAGACTGTGCTAGAGGAGACGGGGAGGAAAAAGAGGAAGATATTTATAGCCGGCTCAGCTCGACTCACAGCGCTGTCTTGGAGAAGCACTTTTATTGACCAACCCTTCTTCTCGCTTCCTTTTTCTCTGTCCTGCTTTCGTGTGCGCATGTGCCATTATTATATGCTGATTGAGAAGAGAAGAAAGGTTATGTGGGATCATGTGCATACACAGCTGATAAAGCAATGTAGACTCTTTCTGCTTGCGGTATACAGGATTATTATGGGGACTAATATTATCTAGTATTTAAAAAAGCCACATAAAACACAAGAAAAACAGAAATATTGATAAGTACAATAGGTAATGTTCCTAATTACAGATATGTGGTATCTCACTCTAGACCAGCAGGAGTCAAACATAAGGCCTGGGGGCCAGAACTGGCCTACCCAAGACTATAATCTAGCCCAACGGAAAGCTATAGAAAATGCGAAGGAGTGCACAGTTTGTGAATTCTTAACTGCATGTAACTGTACTGTTTCATAGGTTTTATAGCTTTTCCTGTTAATAAAGACTCCCCACCCCCATTGCCCTTCATACTACATATAAGAATATAACTAACAGATAAAGAAAATCAAATAACCATAAAGTTACTGTTTTTCAGATACTAACAAGTCCATGGTAAAAAAAAAAAAAAAAAAACCCTAAAAAACACACACAAAAAAACCAGCAACAAAAAAACATTTAAGATCAACGTGGGCTGTATGTGGCCGATTGTGTAAAATGAGTTTGACATCCCTTCTCTAGACACTGTTCAAGTGGTTGAAGTGGCTTCAGTGTTTCTCGTCTTTCTTGTTAAACGCAGACACATTTCATTTTTACAGCACATAAAACACACAGCGGTGTATGGAAAAGGAAGTGGCAGAGTTTCAGTTAAGCAACTGGATACGCAGCTTCTGGAAACCTCCAAAACCACCACAAAGAAACAACAAGAACAACACAAACCTGTTTGTGTGTGTACGTGTGTGTCTGCGTGTGTCTGCGTAATTGTGGAAGAAGATGAGGGGAAGTCTTATGCAAAGCAAAACTAAAAACAACAAACAGAAAAACAACAAACAGTTGCTGCGGTCTCGTTTTAAATCAAACATCTTGATTCAGACGAATGTGACGGAGCAGCATTTGTCATCCCAAAAGTGAAAACTGGTTGTAGTGATTGGGAAGTTTTTAACACTTGCCCTGCCAGAGTGCTGTTTCGAAGCTCACTAATGAATCCCTAATCATTCAAGACAAATTGTTTTTAACACTAATGCATGATTAAAAACACTGACTGTTGAAATATTTCATCACTGGTGGTTAATAGCTGTTAAAAATGAAAAAGCAAACAAAAAACCTTTGGTTTAAAACTCATTCATCTTGAATTCTTTGAACAGTGCTGACCTTTTAACATGAATCTTTTCCTGTTCCCTAAATTGGAAGTATTAACCACTTTTGCCTACAAAGCACAATAACATTTATTGCTTGTCGCCTTTTGTGAACCAGTCATCACCCCTTGGTTATCCGACTCGACCTCAAAATCCTTAAACCCTTACTCTGTCTGTTATCACGACAAGTTGATAAAGGTCATTCCCATGTTTTGCGTTATAAAAAAAGGAAAAAATCTTCTTTGTTCAACTGCTTTTACTTACTTTAAATATTTGATTTTACTGAGCTATTTTAGTTGAGTTAATTTGTTACAGGTTGCTTTAACACAGGAATTTTGCTAATTCTGGGATAAACAAACTATTTATATGTTATACTTTGACTATTTATCAATCCATCATGAAAAACGTCAGAAAACTTTTTGTCTTTTTCACAATGAATATAGACTTTATATCAGTTTCAAATGATTTTCTGATTAATTTAATTTGTGTAATTTAGATACTGAACCTTTAAAATGTAAACATTAGGTTCAGTCTCTATAAATTACATATAGTTTATATGTAATATAAGTATTTTGTTGTACAGTTATTTTATTTTTAACTTTAATTTTTATATTTTATTTTATTCTTTCCTAGTTAAATTTACCCTTTATTTTAATTTTCATATTTATTTCCCATCCTATTCATAGTCTTTTATTTTAGGTCACGAGCAGTTGTCTAAGCATTTCACTGCATATCGTACTGTGTATGACTGTGTATGTGACAAATAAAATTTGAATTTGAATTTATAAGGTATCCGGTCGTTAAGTGATGACGTGACGAATCCTACTTCCGGGCCTAAAGTAGTGTGCGTTTAATATGGCTTTTGTGTTGTTAACATGTTTAATGTTTTGTATTTTCTTCTATTTAATCTCAAAAAGCTCCTAAAACAGTCAGTGATCACTGTTGACCTCCCTCAGCTTTTATTACCGCTAATCGTTTATTTAAGCTCAGTTTTTAAAACCTTAGGATGTAACTACAGCCCAGCCCATGCAGCAGTATATGAATGACTAACCTTGTATTGTGGATGGATTATCTCAGTTGTTCTCCTGGCTGAAGTTTGGTCCTTTTACAGCATCCTGCCATGCAATTACATTTGTTCCTGACCACCGAGAACACTCACATTAACTTTTATCGAGTGGAAAAAAAGTTAGCTTGTTTATATTATGCTAACATAGCTGTGTCGCTAGCGGTCACGTAGCACATCATTATATACCAGCTAGCCAAACTTCAGTAACCCTACAAACGTCACTGCTGTTTAGTTTTCTGTCTTCATTTATGTTGGAAGTGATAACAGAGCTGTACGTTTTAATTTGTTTCCAAAACCCCGCAGTCAGGACATGCTATATTGTATTTAGATAGAAGCTAGCAAGCTAACTTCTAACTCCATTAAATGTCATAAATTCTGTTTTCATGGATGCCTGGATGTTAAACTCAATTGTTACACCTGGTAGAGCAGAACGCTGATCATTTTATTAAAGATGAAAGACTTTAGACAGTTTTTCAACTCTCAGTAATGCCATAGTGATCATTTGATATATGGACCTGCAGCGGAGTTTAGGCCCAGACACGGCTAGTGACGTCAGACTTAACGACCGGATAGGGTGTAGGGTATAAGGTAAAAATCTTAATCTTCAGATTTCAGATTTAAACCGGTTACTAACAGTAATCAGTAATTTCTTAGTGCATAAATAAACCAACACATTCCGTGTAAGCGAACAATAAATAGACCTAGTTCTTCATTCACTGTAACTCACGGGTCATTTCTAATATAATTTTGATGATCAGAAATAAAGAGGAAACATGTTAAAGAAAAAAAATATTTCAATATTTATTTGCGGTATAAACATGTCTTGTGTTGATTCAATATACTGTACAATACGTAGGGTCAATCGCATTACCTTCAGTAGACAGAAAGGTGAAACTGCCCCAGTTAACACGCCCCTTCTTTTTATACACAGACAGATTGCATCTTTTTAAAAAAACAAAACAAAAACTGTTTACAGCACAATACAAAACAGCTATTCAACGTGACTTTGAAGCTGTAACACGATGCAAGATGCATTGTCAAAAAAATCCCTGAAAATTTCCTCACTGAGGTAACATTTTTAAATCATTCACTTTTTCTTTCGCTTTGTATTTCACGCCTCGCTCCTCGCCTCCTCTCGCTCATTCACACCTTTCTCTCCAGAGCACAATTTCACCAAGATGTAGCTACAAGTTTAAGGACACAGAAACGGCCGTTCCCGTGATCTGGCAAATTTACAAACAGAGAAAAACACTTAATTTCTCTTTCATTGTTACAAAGACACACGCACGCAAACGAAAGAAAGAAAGAAAAAAAAATCACAAGAAAGCAGCTTGAAGTCAATTGTTTCTTTTTAAATAGAAAAGCTCTGTTCTGAAATATATTTCAATCCCAGGGTGCAAGTGATCAAGTCCTCTGTGTTTTTCCTATTCTATGTGGGATATGACTCCAGACAAGGAAAGTCCATTCAAGCATGGTGGTAGTATTCTCATCTCTGATGCTATACCAGGAGAGGAACTTTTGCATATAAAGTCATATATATATATATAAAGTATATTCATATTGAAAGGCCACAGGAATAGCATAGAGCACATTATATCAAAACCAAGAAGGAAAAACACCTTAATCACCGTAATTATTCAAGCCAGGTTGGCGTAAGGGCCTATTGTGAAACATAACTGGCATGCTGAACCACAGCTCTGTCTGTGTGGAGCAGTCTGTGTATGTGTGTGTGTGTGTGTGTCTTTAAATCTGCAAGTCTTTCAGGTTTGTACTGGACACACTGGCCCTATATTTTGTACACCCCAGGAGAAATGTTACTTCAGTCCATAAGCCATAAATCGAGCTGGATCTTGTGGAATTATATAGAATAGATATAGTACAAAAAGAAGAGAATTTAAAAATGTTGAGGTCTTGGATCTACAAAATACTGCAAAAAAAGGTGTTTTGATATATTGCAGAGTAACAAAGAGGACCTCGTGTGACCCGTTACGGCAAAAAGACAGCTTGTACTCTGTTATTACCGTGCTCTTATTCCAATAACAGATAACAAACTTTTTCTTCTTCTCTCCACACAATGTTTTTTTTTTCCAAAGTGAAATACAAAGAGTATTGAACAGTCAGCATTAGAAACAAGTTAGAAAGATTATATAAGGCCAGCTAAAACCAACCCTCTTCAGATTCCCCTGCTGTGCTCGCAGAAAACCCCATTCGTGGTTTCTGTTTAGACAAACGTCCACATCCCAACTTTGAATACGCAGTTTGCTGTGAACACTGGACCTCGTGCAAAAACCGCTTGTATGAGGAGATCTCTAACTCTAACCCGACAGCATGCTCTATCGATAGCAAACCTCAGCATCTACCACTTAGCCCTAAAGCTGGACACATATCTCCACGGTATTCATCTTTTCATATTCACTAGTATATGAAAAACAACCAGTTTGCAGGTTGTGAGGTTTCACAACATTTCCAATTTTGTAAAATCAGACTTCTGTTCAAAACATGAGCAAACTGTGAACATGACCTCCAGCTTTTTGGGGTCACGGTTTCCTAACAACAGCTGCCTCAGCATCTTTATACTGGTCCCTGTCGAGCTAAACATATCCCCTGCTACACCTGGCACAGAACACCACCTGGACTGCTTTGCTTTAGCAGGGTGTTTTGGTTTTTTTGGGAGCATACAGCTCTCTGATTACAGCTGCAAATAGCAGGTTATTTCTCTTCTTTTTTCTCAGGGATTGTAATTACGGACATTGCTATATTTGTTGTTTTTTTGTCTGCTGATTTCCGACAGCAAGACTTTAATCTCCGCAGTGTGACCCTCTGCTAGGAACATTTTTGAGCATGAAAGCTGGAACAGAAAAGTAAACTTTGGGGGTTTCAACTTTAAGGAGCAGACTTTCTGATTAACAGGTGGTGTTCACAAGGCTCAGCTGTGCAATTATAACACGTCCGCGCACGAAGAAGACGAAGAAGAAAATGTTCTTTCATGAGGCCCAGTGTACCTAGAAGTCCAATTAGCGTGGTGTTGTTTGGAGTCTTTCTCAAAAATCACCGCGGGTTTGCTGAAGCGCTACAGATGTGGACGCTGTCTCAGAAAACGCTTTGACTACATGCTGTGTGCCGCTGCGTTCAGCAGCAACAGCAGTTAAATAAAACGGTCCTCATTATTTGTCTTTCCACCTGGTAAATTAACGTCCAGCCTGTGGTTGAGTCTACTGTTAGAGAGCATACGGCACCACAGCATGCTCTGGTATACAAAATAATAAAGATCTGTTTAATATTCATTTGTGTTTAATATAGCTTTCATATAATAATATACCCAAGGCTTAAGGGTGAATCAACTCAGACAAAGCTTTCTTTGACAAAACGAGTGATCCCTTGTTTTTTTAGTTTTTAGAAAGACCTTTCCTCTCAATTTCCTCCAACGCTGTTAAGGGACGTGAAACTGCTGAAGTAAGTGAAGTCTAGCGGAAGCCAGTCCCAGTCAACCAGACCAGAATCCAAACACAGAGACCAAGGTAAAGCCCCCTCACCCCCCACCCAAGGTCCTGAAACACACAAGAAGCTAACATAGGCCAACAAAACTTTGGGGTGCAGGTTATACATTTGATCTGCCCAAAAAGTACCTCAGTGACCCAGAAATGTTAATACTGACTTCCTGTTCCCGATCCGTAACCTCTAACCGAGTAACCCTTTTTGGCAAAACGTGCTGGTGGAACAACTGTGTTGATGAAATCAATAACTGAGGAAGTTTGACCGAAACCGACTTTTTGACCGAAACGAAACAAATGATTAAAATCTTCAGAACAGCTGACTGAAACAACTGGATGAACAGTCATATAGGGGAGGAAGAAGGAACTGGGAAATGCGCTCGAAAACAGTTGGCCAAGTGTCAAACACGCAGGAGTAATTTCTCCCATCTCCAGCCGTGAATCAATTCCTAACCCCGTGCCCTACTTCCAGCCTGCTGCTTGTTTTAACCCCTATCCCTGCTCCTCTGCTCAGGGCCCAGTTTTTGC
Organism: Perissodus microlepis; assembly: GCF_051167445.1. Classification (NCBI taxonomy): domain Eukaryota; kingdom Metazoa; phylum Chordata; class Actinopteri; order Cichliformes; family Cichlidae; genus Perissodus; species Perissodus microlepis. The sequence goes on along the minus strand of NC_140465.1, from coordinate 20,082,875 downwards.
TCCCTCCCCGCTGAGCCGTGCAGCTGTCAGGACTCGTCGCAGCCTGGGACTGACCTCTCCGCTCCTCTTCTCTGAATGTCTCTTTATCTGACTGCTTCCAGCACAGGCCAACAAAGTCAATGGCTACACCACTGTGCAAACTGCATTAGGTCATAAACCTAAAGAAAAAACAAAACTTAAAAAAAAAACCCATCTAAAAACCCATTCCACTTTAATTTTACAATCTCTTAAGCCATTATTTATATGGCTTGAGATAAATATATTTATATATAAGGTATAGATCTGTGCGTAAATGTACATAGAAAATATACAAAAATGCATATAGACATACTGAATTTGTTAAGGACTGCCCATACATTTTCTGCTATGTACGTTAACATACATACAGTACAGACATACATACTGTGTTTATATCGTGTGTGTGTGAGAGTTAATTCCTTGGTTTTTAAAAACTCTACATTCAGTAGAGTGAGATTTCCTATGAGTAAATCCCAGCTTTTCCACTTGGCACCAGTCACCTTGGCTCGAGAGCCGAGACAAGGAGGATGCAGTCATCTTATAAATCAAGCGCTAAAGATTTTCCGTGTTCCTATCTTTGTATTAAGCTTTCTGTCCTGCTGCAATCATTTAGTTTCTCAGTCAAGTTAAACCTCCCTTGTTCTTCGTTTACAAGCTGATAAGGGAGAACAGCTTTGTTAACCCACAGCATCCTTCTCTGGGTTGAAAAACCCCCCCAAAACCCTTTAACGTGGCATCCGTGACTCCTCCTGTCACGTCAACGCTGCTCCGTGGTCAGGATCTTGGACAACGAGCCTCAAGAGGCTAAAACATTCATTAAAACTGGCTGCTCTCCTGCAGTGCAGCCACTTGCTGACATGGTAACCGTACCACCATGCCCCCCACCCCAAATCCTCGTAAGTTGCAATGGGGGCAATCCACATGAAACTGAGACTCTCATTTTCATGTGGATTCTAGGGTGTCCAGTTGAAACACGTTGTGATTGGTCGGGGTGGTGAAGAAGAGCTGGTCGTGCGTTGGCGAGTTCGAGTGGTTGTCGCAGGGGCTGTTGAGACCTAGCGTCCGCTCAAAGTCAAGGAGCTGGCCCATGAAGTTGAAGTTCGGGGAAATGTTTGACTTTTTCCGCTTCACAAAGTCGTAGGCGTCATTGAGCGACAGGTTGAGCTTCTGCATCAGGTAAGCCACGGTGACGGTGACGGAGCGGCTGATCCCGGCCAGGCAGTGGACCAGTATGCCACACTTTTTGGAGCGCGCCTCGTCTGAGGAGGAAGGAGGGAACAAGGAGATGAGAACACGAATGAGAGACATGACTACTGACCGTGTTTCATTCTCAACACTGGGAATTAAAAAGATCAATGAATCAGAAGGAAAAGTTTTTCTCTATATATTATAACGCAGACTTTCCAAAGAGCTCGTCGCCTGAGGATGAAAAGAAGGTGAAGCAAGTGTACCTCAGACAGGCTTTCGCTAACTGGAGAGCTCCGGGACTTGAGAAGGTTCAAATGCTCAGCTGGCACTATTTCTACTAGATCAGCAAGTAACAAAAACCTGCCTGATACTGGGTCATACTGCAGCGGAAGTGGCCCCACAGTGCTTTAATTTGCAGAGAAACTTTTGAATAACATCACGTGGTCATAGCTAGAACTGACAAACAGTAATCTGTGGCTATCATGAAAACTGAGTTACTTTCTGAGGTACTTTTAAGTCATTAAATGACCAACATTTGCAAACGAGACTGGCTTTTATCATTTAATGCTGCCGTGACTTAACTTCTCGCATGTTCACCCTGTGGTTTTCCCCCGGTACTCTGATTTACTCCTACAGCCCAGACACATGCATGCTAGATTCTCTGGTCGGTCTAAACGAGCTGTAGATGTGAGCCTAGAACAACCAGAATGAAAAAATCAGAAGTGCCTCGTTGCGATTATTATATTTTCAATCCAGAGTGACCTCTGTCGCTGACGGCACAGTGTAATTTTTCATTCTGCTTTCTAGCTCTCGGTCTGTAGGAAAACCTGAACAGAAAAAGCATCTTACATTATTAACTGGTTACATCCATCCACCTATCAGTTTCGAGCCCTTGCACTCGCATCTCTACAGGCCATTAGAGTGAGAGTTAAGTGCTCCGTTCCTTCCTTTCTTTTCTTCCTCTCTCTTTCATCTCTCACTGCCAGCGTCTCTTGTTGTAGGATTGGGGTCAGTCGGCTCATGAGCTCAGGCTGCCAAGGTGATGCAAAATTAAATTTATATGTGATGTGCGCTCACTTTCCGCAACGAAGACAGGGGCAGAAATCCTTGCCCGACGAGTCAAAAACCAACTCGAGAAGCCTCAGAAGTCGAATAAGTAACCGGCAGTTCATCTGCTTTAACTGATTACATCACTTTACTCGTTCTTTGCATGTGCAGTAACGTAAGGATCTTCATTTATGCAAGAAACTTCAACTCCCTCCCCATCTGCATTCTTGCTTTCACAAAAGAAAAAGCATGTACAAACAATAATTTTAGGCATTTAAGGGACTGCAACTTTCAGCAGCGCAGTGTGAAGTCATATCGGCATCTCCTTCATCCATAATTACCCCGTTATTTACAAAAAAAGATCCGCTGTAATCCCTGCTTATTACAGCCAGCTCCATTTAACATCAGCGTGACCCAAATCTGCCACGACCTCTGGCTCTGGCATATGTCTCACTTCCTGCCACCTACAATGAATCATTACTCTAAAGGAAAACAAAAGGGGCGGCGGGTAGAGTCGGTGGTCTGGACAATCTAAGACATGCATGAAGACTTTAGCACTGACTCATCGGCGAGGGAATTCACTCATTCTCTGAAAATTAAGTGAGAAGGAATGACGGGAATGATGGGAAACACTGAAAATGGGACAAGATGAGAACTCTTCTGCGTGACCTCATTCTCAAAGAATCCATTTCCATGTTTTATTCACAGAGTTGCCTTTTCATTCTACGATTTTAAATTCCTGTTTTATCAGTCACGGTGAAATGCAGGCTTAGCAAAACCACGCTAACATCCATCTTAAACTGTTTCCAAAGAAGCTATTTATATGCACGACTTATGATTAAAATCTTGGATAAATGCAGCGAGAGTGACTAATAAAGAGCAGATAATAACAGCACTAAATGGACTAGTACTTAAATAGCACTTTTGTAACTCTGTGACTCTAATTGAGCACTTAAAGCCCTGTTTTGTTTTGTTTTTTCTTTCTTTTTCACATTCATCCATTGACATACTTTCATACAGTGCTTTGTTTTTTGGCTCTAAGTTATTATACAATCTAATATGTGGATTTTGGACTGTGATTGACAAAACATGCCTCTTAAATATGAGACCTTGGGCCCAACCAGCACACTGATTGATAATGAATTTAACTTCTTCAGATCCCTGCCCTGACCCAAAAACACATTTGTCTAAAATAACCTGACGGATATCTGAGACAACTGCACAGCATTCTCCACTCACCTATGAAAGAAATGGCCTCAGGGAAAAACTGAGAGAGGTTTTGGCTCCAGTGATCGGAGATGGGAATCTGTTTGTACTTGAAGTCCCCTTCGTGTTCAAACATGTTGGGCAGGTTGGGTGTCACGTTCAGGATGTACTTGATATTGTACTTGCTGAGCACATCCAGGTTGGCGGAGTCTTTGGCACAGCCCAGGTAAAGATAGGGCAGGATCTGGACGGGGAACGCTGGCTGGTTGTTGGGGAGCGGACTGCCCTCCGACTCTGTGGCGCTGCCCGGCTCGCGGTCCGATTCCCCATCTGAGCAGTCGGAGCTGATGCGGAGCCCTCCGAGACCGAGGACGGAGGCTGGTGGGGAGCTGCTGGGACAGGAGCAGTCCAAATTGGTCTCGCAGTGCTCTGGGTACTCTGACTGGAACTTGTTGAAGCCTCCTGGAGCATGATGAAGACAAAGGAAAAACAAGCAAAAACAAAACATGTTAGTATAAAGCCAAGAAAGCAATTTCACTGGGAGGAGAGGAGGGGGGTTTAAAACTCTACCTTGTGCATAACCAAAGGCAGGAGGTATGAGTCATTTAACATGAGCCTGGATATGAAGAAATTAACACTGAGTCCAAATAATCTGAGAAAAATTTGGTGCTAAAATTGACCAAATGAAGAAAATCTCTTCACACTCGTTCTTTTTGATTACAGTTGCTTCAGATATCAGAGGCGGTATTAAACTTTGAATTGCACGTGATATTCTACGTGTGTAAAAACGCTTTTATTAGATCCACGGCATATTTTCACACACACCCGTGACAGATAAATTATAATAAGTTGGTATTTACGTCAGTTTGAGAGAGAGGGGGGGAACAGTGTAGACAGATGTGGCTCCATTGAGAAAAGCTGAGCCCTGCGGAGAATCAGCGGCAGAGCAGGACAGTCAGCTACAACACTACACAGCTCAGCGGACTTTTTGTGAATGGCAGCTCGAGGCTCGTGACTCCCGTCAAAGATTTCTATTATCTCGTGGTTAAATACCTCTCTGCTATGGTTATAACACCTCATTTCATCGCCTTTCAACTGTCTTTTTTTTAAACAATGTCGGCTTTTTTCTGTGGGATTATTCGTAGCCCGTCGTCGTGTCCTGCTTTCAGTGTTCATTCATGAAAAAAACCCGCTCGTCTTTTCCTGAAGGAGCTCAATATGGCGGGGCCGTACTTGCAGCGTTTAATTGAAAACACGCCGCATTTGAAACTGCTTCTTCTTTCTTTTTTTTAAAGCACTCGATCAAATTACGAGGCTTTGTTGACGCTTTTCTTCTTCCTAAATAATTTACACGCTTTGCGAATCAATCAATAAATAAGTAAAAATAAAAGCGATGATTTCGGTCGGAAGCAGGAAACATCTGTCGAACAGCTACTTCATTCTGACACTGGATCCGATTTGTTACACACCGCCTGATTTTGTAACAGTGACACTTTATTTTAATATGCGGAACTCATTCAGTGTTGATCAACTGTGTGTGTGTGTGGACAGATGAGAACAGCTGGATTTATCTGAAGTGGCGCCACATTTTAACCCCCCTTCAAATCCCCCCTACAAACACTTTATCGATGCAATAATGTTTTATAAGCTACTGATAGGAGTGGCTTGTTCAAGCTTAGCTATGTGACTCCACCAGATAAAATTTGCCTTAACAGACAATCTGTTCCAGGCGTGCCACGACCCCCCCAAAACACCAAATTCACTTAGTGTGGCGTTTAAGTGCAGCATCCCAGGTCTGATAAATCAGTGTGATTTACACTCGCTTTCTTTCCCATTAATTGCAGTGAGTGACACTACAACAACACTCAGACAGTCCCAGATGAACTGGACGAGTTAATCAAATCAGAGCGAAATTCAAGCAATTTGCTGCAGTCCACTTTGAGAGGAAGTAGTGTGAGAGTTTTATGAATTAAAAGGCACCAATGCACCACAACCCAAACAAAACCTCTATATTCAAAGCAATCTGATCTTACCCTCTAGATAAAAAGCCTTGCACCCGTCGTCCCGGAGCTTCTGCAGGAGCAGCCCAAGCACGGAGCTTCCCAGCCCGGACTCCTGCCGCTCCGAGGTCGCCTCGTCGTACAGCACCACCACGTCCGTCTTGCACCTCTTTACAAATTTCTCCTTGTCCTCGTTGTTGGGGATGATGGAGCGAATGGGGAGGTTCCCCTTTTTCAGCCTCCGGAGCATGAGGCCCGGGATGGCCAGGTTGATGGCCGACTCGATGTGCGAGGACTCGTACAGCTCATGGGGTCTGCAGTCCAGCAACAGCAGAGAGCTGGCCCCGGACTCCAGCTCCTCCTGCAGCCACTCCACGCTCTTACTCGACATCATCGTCATAGTCACGATCACAGAGCATCCCCACGAGTGATTAATTCTCATCAGTGAAACGTTAATCCTCCCGTCGCCTGCTGTGACATGAGAACAACACAACAGAACAGAGGAAAGGAAAAGAAAAAAAAAAGAAAAAAAAAATCACGGCGCTAAACTTCCCTTCCCGCGGCCACCACCACCAACGCCACCGCTGCTCCTGCCGCTGTTCCTGAGGGCGCAACGCACCCAACACACACTTCCACACGCGCGCACACACATCCAACACACACGCAGCGATGCCCCTCCGGTGGGAGCAGGAAACTTGAACATGCAGAGGTTTCTTTCCCTCCTTCCTTCAGTCCGATTGAAGCGGAGGTTTGACTCCAGTCCATCGACCGTCCATTCGGTGAGCTCGCTCCAACTTTGACGCGTCCGCAGAGCGACGAAACGGCCCAAATGAGCCTCGTTACTCTCTCGGGATGTGAGAGCCGGATGAGCCGATGATGCTAAAGCCCATGCTTATTGTTATTACTGGACATGCTTGGCCCGTGGAGCGCCTCTGGTTTGTCATTTCCACTGGATGCGTTAAAGAGGCTCTGCGGGCTTGTCACTGAGGAGAGGGAGGAGCGCACATATTTAAAGGCGCAGCGCTGCTTTAGAGTCACAGGAGCACAGTGTAGCTTCACAACATACTATCCATTCATTGATTCTCTGTAGCTTATACTCTGAATTAATAAAAAAAGGCCGACCTAATTCTACAAATTAAAGTCCCACGTCCTCCAACGCTCGTGGACATCTATATCCTTTGAGTCTGTTAAAATCTGAGTCTTTTTTGTGTGTTTAATTTTGCTTTTTAAGAGTTCAATTGTAAAAGCAACTTTTAAAAACACTTCCTTGTGGAACCATGAATGATGTTTTAGGGATTAAAAGTTTATTCCCGAGTCATTCCCCTTGTTTTTTGCTTTTTTCAGCCTCTACTTTCTCATCCCAAAGGACCTTGTGTCGAGATTATTTTATAGTTTTAACACTCAGAGAAGGTTCAGCCCTTTAAGCAAACATGTGCTCAAAGTTAACTTGTAACTATTGGTGTAAGTGTTGTAAGGTATCAACTTTATTAGGGACACTTCACATTTGTAGCTGTGCTTCCTTAAAGTTTAATCTTATGATGCCTGCCGTCATAGACCGGTAATAAACACAGTGCCGGATGTTCATATTTTAGAGCTTTGTAAAGATAATCTCTGTGGCAAGCCTGTCGTGTTGTGTTGTAAAAATAAACTGATCACTGAGTACATTATTGCAGATATCAGTTTTGAAGATAAAGCTTCAATCAACAGACTGTATCACGGAAGTGCGGACGATTCCTCACAGATAGTTTCTAATTATCACAGCCTCATCCAAAAGCAATACATCTAAAATACAATGTTGGGTTCAGTAAACCAGCAGAAATGTAATAAAAATGGAGTTGTGGCCAGTTATACCAAGTCTTTAGTTTGTTTGTGTGAAATGATGGCTCTGCGTAACTCAGTGATTTAGGTTCTCGGGTCCTTATCCTGTTCATTTAATAATCTGAAGGCACTCAGTGTTTTAATAAATCATCAGGTGTCAGACCTATGGACCTCATGCCCAAGCAGTAACTCTTGTCCTACCATCAGTTTTCCTTTAGTCTCCACAACATATTAACCCACTCACTCTGTGCACCTACACAGGTTTGGTTATGATATTACTGGACATAACAGAAAGGTGACTTTACTTACTAATACTAAGATTTTTTTTTTTCCAGGTTGGCTTTATAGTTTCTAAGATATTACAAAATCATATTTGACATCACAAACCAGTACCAGTGTGGTGGTTTACCATCATCTAGCTGGGGCCGGGTTCCTCCCACAGGCCGAAGACATGTGTGTTAAGTTAACTACCTATAGGTGTGAATAATTGTCTGTCCCCCCCAAACCACAGAGGACATTTATATTTCAGCCAAACTCTGTTTCGAAATTAGAGCTAGGGGAAATTATAACATCTGGTATTTTAAAAATGGAAAATTAAAGTGACATATGTCCCATTTGCCAACAACAATTAAAAAAATACATCAATTAAAGGTCATGATGCTCAAATATAGTTATAATATAATATTCTCCAGTCAAAAAGCAGCTGTCTTTAAAAATGTTTTGTTGATTGTACACATCAGGATGAGACCCTTCTGCCGCAGCAGCCAAGAAGGTGGAGCTAAAAAACCCTTTCCAGCCTTTAGACCGTAAACCTACAATGATTACAGCCAAATACCCACAGCTTAAGGTAACAATTTTATGTTACCGATCTGAAGTTTTTTCTTTATGTTACTGATTTTTTAAATTTTGATTTAGCTCTTTTTACTGACTTAAAGCATTGTACAACTTTCAGAGGATGTTTTTATCTTCTGTGTTAAGCAAATTGAGTGTCACGTAACTATTAAGCAAAAAATATCTGCATACACATCTGCATATCGAAGCAAAGTAGAGTACGTCTGTAATGTCTAATTAGCCCAATTTCATTAAAAAGGTAATTAAAAAAAAAGATTTCTCATAAGATCGGACCACTGGGTTGCGTCTCACTGCATGCTTGCATCATGGGTTCAAATGGAGAAAAACTGTCAGAGGAATTTAAAAACATATCTTACGTTAAGATTTCACAAAGATGGGAAAGAATACAGAGGGATGTGTGGCCACCTTCAGACCAGTGGTACTAATGAGAAGGTATAAAATGAGGATGATATCACCAATGGAAGCTGTAGAGACTATCCTCCGAAAATCACACCATGGAGAATTTGACCAATCTGGCTGTGAAAAACAGATGAGTACGAGCACAGAGGTTATTCATGGAAATCAGTTTCTGTAACCGCTCAGAGAGGGACAGTCATCGTATGAATGGTCTCCAAGAAAAGAAAAATCTAAAAAAACTTCTTCCTCTTTGACACAAACCCCCCAAAACTAAAGGTCGCTAAAGAACATGAATAATGGACGCACATTCTTTGGCTTTAACATGGCCTGGGCCATCACAGAGAATATATATACTCCTGACACTGAAGCACGTAGATGGGAGTGCAACGATACACAGCTGTATGAGTTTAAAAGGTGTTGAGGAGATGGCACAGCTCTGTTGCTTTACAGCAAGTGAGTCCTGGGTTTGAATACCGGGCAGAATAACCGCTGCAGCTTTTCCTGCCATCACAAACGTGCCAGTTTAAATCCAAACGCCTTTGGATTTACCAAAACACCAACTAACAGACTGCTCCCAGTCTCCAGAGGCCTGGTACCAGTAAAACTGAAATTTATGTATAATGTAATGTACTCTTTATTGATCCTTGTGGGGAAATTCCTCTCTGCATTAACCCATTCACTCAGTGAAGCAGTGGTACCATACTCAGGGGTACCGCAGGGTAGCCGTTCAGTGGATATATATATATATATATATATATATATATATATATATATATATATATATATATATATATGTGTTATGCAGGGCATTCTTCCATCTCTGCCAGCTCACTGGTGTACCTGCTACACAAATCGTCACTACGTTTCACCACGAATGACCTAATAAGGCATCAGCAGGTTGTGACAGAGGCAGAGAGGGGGAAGAGAGCAGCGTTTGATTTCTTCACAGCTGCAGAGAGGAGGAGTGGGGGGGATGCACCAGCTGCAGACAATGACTCTTTATCCCCCCCAGTGACTTACACACATACGCACTCACTCACTAACAAAACACAAACACTCGCATACACACACACACAAACTTTAGGGCTCTTGTGTTTCCACTCCCTTCATGGACAACAGGGTCTCTGAGCGAGTGTGGAGCCGCACTGCGTGTGTTTTTGTTTGTCTGCAAACAGCTCTCTGATAGTAAACAAAACTATCATCATTTATTTTCATAATTATAGCACTATAATCTGAAACTGTACTCATTATGAAGCTCTAACAGAGGGTATAATTTGTTGTTGAAAGTCAACAAAATAGAAAGACAGAAAGATGATCTCTTTCAGATGAGTTCATTGCACGGCCTGCTGTGCCACAAGCACATCGGAGTCCTTTTCAATCTGTTAAAGCACAAGTTAGCACATTAAAAAGTAGACACTTTAGCAAATCTTGCATTTTGCACTTGTTTTGCTGGCTTTAAAAAAAAACAGTCTAGCAGGTTAAATCTGAAGAAATCGCCTTTGAGTTATTATGTGCCCATTCAGTTCCTGTCTGTTTAGGCTCTCAGCCATCATGGTCATGGTAGTCTTAAGCATCTGAGCTGCAGGTAACTGGGCTTCTTTGTATGTTAAACTTCGATCAAAGAGGCATCTTCAGTTTTAAAAGCCGATGGGGAGTCCCAGGTATTTATGCTGTGTGCCTTTTACTTTGGAATCTGGATCTGGAAGCTGGGTGTGAGAGTCATACCTGAGTTGACTGCATTCCAGTAAAAGATGTAATGCCTGATTTCAGCTTTCTTATTGTATAGGTTCACCATTGCCACCTTGAAATGAAAAGTTGTGCCTACCGACTGAGAAGTCCACGCAAAAAGGGGCAAAAAGACCAGAAACTCTGGATTTCTGATTCCTCATTTCAGATAGAATGAGGCATTCATCCTAACTGGGCTTGTCAACTTAGAATTGGTACTGAGAGTCACTGACCCACCCTGCCATCATGTGAGTAATTAAGGTCACATGGGTCAAAGTGTGATTGGGGGTTGAAATGCCAGGCAGGGATCTCAAGACTGCATTATAGGTGGATGATAGTTAGCGTTGGTGTAGGCCGCCACACCTGCACTAAAAGGATATAAATGTTCACATTTTAACAGAGAAAATAATGGTTTGAGAGCAGAGTTAAGGGGGCCATTTATACCCAACTGGAATGACTGTCACTGAACTGAGGTGGTAACGTACAACACCAACTATCAGCCACCCATGACAGAGTTCAGAGATTCCTTTCAGTGCGTCTTTCTTGTTGACCCAGTGTTATTAATCAGATGGAAAGTTTGATCTTCAGGTCAATCAAGCCTAACATTAGCTAACATAATGTTAGCTTATAACCAATTCAATTCAGTTTTATTTATATAGTGCCAAACCACAACAACAGTCACCTCAAGGCGCTTTATATTGTACAGCAGATCGTACAATAATAGATACAGAGAAAAACCCAACAATCATATGGCTCCCTATGAGCAAGCACTTTGGCGACAGTGGGAAGGAAAAACTCCCTTTTCCAGCTGTTGCTGTTTAGCTGGCTTCCTGTCAGCTGTCAGAAGATGAGAGGGTCTAATAAATAAGCACATTTTCCTGTGTTAGAGCCCTGACTTCAGCTCAGGAGGTGAAGTGGTGAGGAGGAAGAAGGTGACATTTTATCCAGATGCTAGTCGAGTTATCGCTTTGGTGAAGGGGATCGTTTTATATCTTGAGTCTGAAGGAGCAGACATGAATCAAAATTTGCCTATGAGTTCCCTTCTCCTCCGAATAACAAAATACCTAAAATGCGATTAGGTGGAACGGCAATGGTTTTCCGTTAAATAAACTCAAAAAACGACTCACCGTAGGCTTAAAAGGAGAATACAGGACAGAGATTTACAGTGCAGCTTTGCTGGCTGCAGTAAAACAGTATAAATTCATTTAGCTGCATGTTTGAGATTTAAACAGTCAAAGCTGATCCCCTTGGTCTGGTGTGTGGGTGTTGTTCAATCATTTTAGAAATGTATGCAAACAACCATCAAAAGGTCATCACTGTTTGATTTGAATGCAACCTAAATCGCTTTTTTCCTCCATCTGATGCCTTCCCACTTCAAAACGAGTGACTCGGGGCCCGAGTTATAATTGTTTTGTAGTTTTCTTTATATTTACAACTGTGTTTAGTTTTAAGGTTTTATCTTCGGTTCATTTAAGTTTCCGTTTTTCTCCAAACCAGCGGGTTTTCCTGGTTTCAGTTTAGTCTTTACTGTTTTAAAAATGTTAAATATCAGTTTAGTATGTTTTAGTTTCAGTTTTCATTTTTGGTTTTTAATCGTAGCTTGTGGTGCGTTTATCAAATGCAAGATTGAAGAAAGTTAATAACAGCATAGATATCCCGTTTCCGTTGTCACACTGACGATTTAATCTGAGGTCTAGTTTTTATTTTTGCCGTTAACTAAAATCTTTTTCCTCCCACACTTAGATTTAGGTTTAGTCTTGGTTAACTGTTTTGCTCAGAAGATGACTGAGACAGATGTAAAGGTTCAAAAACAGAATGAATTGCACAATAAGTTCATGTAGGGATTTAGATGTGTATCACAATGACAAGGCTCATTGAAGCTTAACTCACCATTGTGAAACTGCTTGCTCACGCATGCATCAACAGCCTTTAATCTGCCATACTGAAAAGTGTGGGGGCTTTCATATTCGTTACGTACACATATTTTGTGTTTCACAATACCTCTTTGTATGTCAACACCACTTTTGGAAAACTACATTCATCCATGCACTGATGCTGTGGGGGATTTAAGAAGCTTTACTATTTGAAAGCATTAAAATAAAATATGACAAAAGGTCATAGGTGCAGATATACATTTAAATAGCCAATTCAAAAACAAACAAAAGAAAGAAAAACACATATACAGTGTAATTTTATTTGCCTCTGACACAGAGCCTTTACTTATGGAAAAAAAAAAACTGCTGCCAGATTGGAGAGCCCTTAATTCCATCTTAATCTATCCTCCAGAATGGTTATGCAATTTTCTGAAGCACAGTGTGCAGAGTCCTGTTTGAAAATCAGAAGTTGGCCTATCATTCAAATCATTTGACACTTCTGTGTGAAGTACGTTTTCTTTGAATGAAAAGACACATACTGAAAATGTTACACAAATCCATGCAGAATCCCCCCCCAAAAACCCCAAAGATGAATCTTATTCTGTGACAAATCTCAAAGAGGTGAAGTGTTATCTTAGCTGGAATTCACAGAAGAAGAAAGGAAGGCAATCTTTTGCATTTCTCACAAACTGCTCACACAGCGACTCATCTTCTATTTCTGAAAATTAAAATTCAGCTTGGTCAGAAACTGGGATCCATCTTCAATGCGTTTTTACTGGCTGTTTGCCTCAGACTACCATTTGTCTCCAAATGACACTTCACCAGTGTCATCGTAACTTCCACCCAGAGACCTGCAGCTTAGACGCTGTGTGCACAAATGTTCAAAAATTGTTTTTAATTCAATATTAAAAATTAGATAATAAACACAATAGCTGCGAGGAGAATTCAAATCACAGTTTAACGTTAATACATTTCGAAGGCAAAAAGGGCAGAGAAAATAATGCTAATTGGATATGTGAGGTTCGTTTGGGCTTTTGTAAACAAGAAAAATGTTAAAATGATCATTTTCAAAGCAGAAAATATTCTCATAAACTGGGAAATTACTCTGGACTCTATTCAGCGGCCAGAAAAGTAAGTGTAACAGTCAGAGATATATGTTCTCAGATCTGAACTGCATTTACTTATTAAGAAAAAATGTAATTCATCCTCATTATAAAGGATTTGTAGTGCTTCCCAGATAAAATCAGCTACTTTGTTTCTTTTTCCCCGAGGCTGCACACAAAACTTTATGATTGACTTCTCCCTCTTTGTTCCTACAGACACCGAACACACCAACTTGGCCATAAGACGTGGGTTTTGTTTCTGTTCGAGGTCTCTTTAAGGCCGACTGTGGTTTAAACCCGCTCACCTCAGTGATGGAGTGAGGTGGCCACCCCTCTCCCATGCTAGCAGTGGCATTTCCTCTGCTGTTTCCTCACCCCCCACCAAACACACAGGTTGTCTACAGATAAAAACAGGCCTGGAAAATGTATTAAGGAGTCGTGTCTGTCTCTGATCAGTCACTCTGTACTTTGGTGCTACACAGTAATCAAATCTATACCGGCACTGTGATTGGAATAGTCAATCATTACTGGTTTATAGCTTTTAAGTTCGGTTTTCAGGAGGAAATGAAAAGCATACACAATACAGGCAGAGAGTTACAGTTAGACACAAAACTGACAAGACTACCTTATGTAATGTTTTATGTACTGTGGAAGTGGATTGTACCCTTTGATAATAATGTGCCAGCAGCTTGATGGTAATTGCATTTCGAGCAATAAACCTATTTGTGTAAGTATACAGTTACAAAACCAGGAAGATAATTTATTTTTAGGTGCATCTACGAGAAGACAAGAACACTGATGTAGGTTAGTTTACAGAAATATCGGCTTGATGTCTCTGCAGGTTGTCGTCTTGTGTTGAGGAAAACATCTGAGTTTCTTATGTTTCATTTGTGGGGAAAAAGAAAATATGAAACACTTTTCAGGAGAAAAAGTAAATAAATAAAAAAGTCATTAAAAAGAATATAAAATCTGATGCACTACATGTCCACTTATCACTTTCATTTGTTCACAGATTTGCATGTAGCCTCTTTATGACTCTGTCACACTAGAGTAAAAATCAGGCAACAGCTTCGGTGGTTGCTCACAGATTGCACTGAATTTTTTATTTTTTTATTTTTGCTGTCATCTTTTAAGTAGCTGCGATGACCAACTGGTCAACTGGTACGAAACCATCAACTTCTTGACAAAGACTTTGGATTGTGAGGCGACTGCACAGGTCGTCCTGTGGGAGGCAACCTGTCTCCAAACAATTGCGGTTGGACTCGGACTGACTTCAACCACTCTGGGACAGATCGGCAAAGGTTTACAAATAGCTGCCATCTAATATACAAAACACAGAGACGTTGCACTCATTTTGAATCACTCTGTGTTGATGAGCGCAACTCGTCTACAACACGTGTCTTCGCAACAGGTCAGTATTTGTGGAGGAATTTCTGAATTTTTATTTCAGATCTGTGAGATGTTATTTGAATTTTAGTTTAATGTGAATGTCTGCACATTTAGATGTTCGGAGACTTTTGTCAGTTTAATCCAATAAATTGCCACGTTATCACAATGGATTGCTTGGAATTGTCATTTGACCCCATTCAATTGCTAACTGACAGCAGGCTCACTTCATCTTGTTGCTGTTTTATCACTGACTTGATGCACCAAAGTTGTCTAGAAGATGGCAACTGGCTGTGAGGATTATTTCATATGAAGACTCATCACATAATATCATCACGTTTAGTACATCTACAGCACACAGGAAGTTAATAGTGTTTAGCACCATCTCCTCATAGCAAGAAGACTTAAACTTTACTGATGCTTTTCTCTGTGAAGTTTTCATGTTGTGTCTTACTAAAGACATTTTAAGGTTGATTGGTAATTCGAAATTGGCCATGGATATGAGATAAAGGTCTTAAAGTGTATAGAATAAAGATATATCAACACATGCATTAATATGTACTACTCTAAAATGCTTTAAGCAGTCAGTAAGACTAGAAATGTTCTTACACGGCTCAAAATTACCACCTGATTTATGAAACGCGCACACCTGCCAGTTCTGTTTTAACACCACACACAATAGTGGATTAGGCTTACTGTAAACCCACAGGCTCATGCTCGCTGTCTGTACGTCTGTCACATTATCATTCTTCTAAGGAAACAAGCTTACCTAGAAGTGAAGTGGAGAAAGTCATGATGGTTTTGTAAGAGAAAAGCTTGCATCACAAAGGCAAAAACAATAATAAAAAAGCAGAAGAAAGTCTGACTGAAGAAACCGAAACAATAGTGTCTGAGGAGGAAGCCAGAAAAAAGCACAGCTTTCCTAAGTGTTTCTATTTGAGTTGATGTAAAAACCAAGGCAATTAGAAAGAACAGAAAACGGAGAGAGACATGGAGCACGTTCCCTCGCTGCTGATCTGTTGGTCATGTATCCACGATGCAAATCTCTTGTTCCACCGCATCCCAAAAGTGCTTTACTGATCTGATCTGGTGATTGTGGAGGCTATATGAGTCAGGGCGGTGAACTCATTGTGATGTTTAAAAACCATTTTGGGCCCAAAGTGTGACCATTGGGAATGACCATTTTACCACTACCAGCCTGATTACGCAAGTCAGGATGGAGCCATGCTTTCATGTCAGTTATGCCGAAACCCTACCAACAGAATTAAACAAATCGAGGCTCATTAGTCAAAGTTCAAAAGTGTGAGTAAGCTTTCTAACACACTCAAGCCTATGAAGATATTTAATCATCGTGTAGTAAATGTTTGCATTCAGCTTTTGTGAATGGAGCCCACTAAATTTTTTGTTTACTGCATTTTATTTGAAGTTGAAAGATAAATTTATTGGACTGCATATTGACAGACATACAGCCGTTAAACCTTTGCACAGTATGCTTTTTGCCACAACAAATTATTTGCATAGAATTTTTAAGGAGTAGTTTTCACAGTAAGGTGGGAAATCTTGTGGGCTGACTCAAAAACTCTTCACTAGAGCTGAAGGTTTGCTTGCTTCAGAAAAATGAATGGCCTACAAACCTTTCAGGAGTAAACACACATTTTGACCATCAAAGAGTTAACAGGAGAACTCCATCCGTAAACTGAGTCACCCAACCAGTCCTCAAAATCACACTGCTGCTCTCGCAGTTTGGATCAGTTCCAGAAAACACACTGGTTTTATTCCCAGTTTGAGTATTTAATAAATCATTGAGCCAACACGACAAAAGCAACAATGAGCCTTTTTATTTTAACATTTACATCTTTTTAACCTTGTTCTGTAACCCTGCCTACTGTATCTAATCACCCCGCAGAGCAAACACACTATACCTACATAGGCAAGACTGTAAAAGCCGATGAGCGAGCGAGCGAGCGGTGACTCATTGTATGTTAACTCAGTCCACACTTCCCTGTCTCGCTCTCGTTTGCACACACACCTTCAACCTCACCCCATTATATCACTCTGACAGCTCAGAGGCAGAGCTATAAAGACAGATGGTCAAAGGTGACCAAGTGACACCCTAACGATCTGTTCCACAGTTTCACTTTTCTCCTCTCTGTTAAAGCTCAGTGTGCTCCAAGCGAAAGGAGTTGACAGAACACAAACACAAGATTCATTTGAGTAATTTTAAGAATATATAAATGATTTCATAACTAAAACTGTTATATAAATACTATTAAAAGTTAGCTTTATGGGTTTACCTCATAATCATAAATAAATAAAATGGATCTCCAGTTCAAGAAATTCACTTGAAGGGCATTCAGAAATCATAACACTGACTTTATAGCGTGAAATAATGACATAAATTTGAATCACACTTTGGCTGCTACCATCACGTCACCTAAGGTTAAACAGGTCACTGCTGTATGTCAAGATAACTTCACATTAGCACTAAAGCGGAATATTGTTAGTAGTGGAACGGAATATAAGCACTGAAACAGTTCAGCTCTTTGAATGCATGAGAATAGAAGTGGGTAGAATGCAGGTTTTTTAGGAGTTTGCTTAAAGGTTTCTTATTAGTTTGTCATGAACACATAAGATAATATGTAATCTGAGCTCACGTTACAAAAGAATTTCATTTAGACTAAGTTCATCATTTTTGATGTGAGGTTTGCATTTTGAACACCTGTACCTCGTGGCAGTGTTTCTGAGAAATGCTGTGTGCAGTTTAAATATTCTTCATTAGTGTGCATATAGCCCTCGTTTGGCTTCAAAACCACCTCAATTCTTCATGGCACCAATTCAACAAGGTGCAGGATACACCCCTCGTGACTTCTGGTTCATATTGGCATGATAGCTTTACACAGTTGCTGCAGATCTGTTGGCTGCATATCCACAATGCAAATCTCTTGTTCCACTGCATCCCGAAAGTGCTTTACTGAATGGATATCTGGTGGTTGTAGAGGCGATATGAGGGCAGTGAACTCATTGTGATGTTTAAAAATCACTTTTGGTTATGCCACTACCAGCCTGAACTCAGGATGGAGCCATGCTCTCGTGTCAGTTATGCCAAAACCCTACCAACAGAATTAAACAAATGGAGGCTCATTAGTCCAGGAGACATTTTCTATTCTCCTATTGTCCATTTTTGGTGAACCTGTGCAAACTCTAGTCTGTTTCCTGTTCCTAGCAGACAGACGTCGCACCTGGCATGGTCTTCTGCTGCTTCCAGTGTACACAGAGATGCTGTTCTGCATACCGCTGTTATTTGAGTCACTGTTGCCTTCATATCATCTTAAACTCTGGAGATGATTGTGTGGAAAAATTCCAATAAATCAGCAGTTTGTGAGATACTCAGACTAGCCTGTCTTAGCTTAGCTTGAACCTAAGCAGGTTATCTTGACCATGCCTACATATCTAAATGCCATAGTTACTACCATGTGATTGGTCGATCACATGGTGTAAGTACAAGAGAAACAAAAAACAGTTCTGAAAAGTTAGTCTAAACTATTTTCAGCTATTGTTTTTACAGTGGTGTGAAAAAGTGTTTGACCATTTTTCTCTTTCTTATGGTGAAGTCATGAACACTGACCTTAACTGAGGTAAGTGAGGTCTGCAGTTCTTGGGATGTTGTCCTGGGTTCCTTTGTGACCTCTTGGAAGAGTCACAGCTGCTCCTGAAGTAATTTTGGTCGGCCGGCGACTCCTGAGAAGGTTCACCGCTGTTCCCCGTTTTAGCCATTTGCGCATAATGGCTCTCAGCGTGGCTCACTGGAGTCCCACAGCCTTAAAAATGGTTTTTCCAGACTGAGAGATCCTAATTACTTTATTTCTCATTTGTTCAACTCATGTTCCATCACACTAAATTGTCAAATTGTAACAACAGACTTGTAGAAAGTGTCATCTTCTTTTATTAACGCTCCTTCACTTTTATTTATTTTGACAACAAAATAATGAGTACATAAAAACCTTATTACTGCAGTATCAACTGAAAAACAATAGTGGTGAATAAGGTCATGTCTCTTGTATTCTGTCAGGGATTTAGGGGAATTTAATGTTGTGCATAATGAAACTGAAGAAAGAATTACGTACTTTGGAAGTCATCAGAAACTTTTCTGCAACGTTTCTGGTGATTGGCTTTCTTAAATTATGGGTGTGTGTCAGCACAGTCGACCTTTAGAGATTCAGGCGAGCTTAAGGTGAGGCAAGGCTTTGAGAAAGGGGTGGTGTTCTCTGACTTATCACTAGGTTTGCTTTATGGATTGGCCCGCTGTAAAGTAGGCCATTAATTTTAAACTCAGTCTTAACACAAAGTGTAACGTGTGCAAGCTGGTTTTATTTGTGTCACCTCGGCAGTACCAATGTCTGATTTAGAGCTAACCTTTGGAGCATTTACAGATTGTAATACATAGATGGAAGCTTCGTGTTCTAACGCTTTTCTCAAAACTGAAGCAATATGAACTACTACTGCATATATTTAGCAAATCTAAATTATAGATGTGTATAGAATGAAAATCTTTGCTGAGCGGCAGATGAGAATACATTTTTTGTTTGCTGAAATGAATCCAGATATAAACTGATGATAAGAGGGCAGCTGGAAATGCTTTTTAGATGAACTGCAGAGTCTTTTTCAGACTGCCCAAAAAGCCTGGTTGGTCAACAAAATTAAAAACCTTTCTTGTTAGTGGAAGAAGAAGAAGAAGAAAAAATTAACGTAGCTCCCGCCATCCCTTCAATCCCTTTGGGAATGAATGGAAAAGATGGTTTTGGAGCAAAAACTGAGGCGTGGGCTGGAAGAGCAGAGCGCCAAACCTCAGCCACCGCCGTCAAGCACGGCTCAGTCTCAGAGGGAAAGAAGTGGGAGGCAGTGAGGGGAGTGAAAGCAGAGGTAAAGGAGGGGTGAAGCAGGAAATGAGGCACAGGGGATTTTATTTTTTTTTAACAGCCACGGCAGGATTAAGGCTCTATTTGTCAAGTTACTTTGCGTGAAAAATTATTTATTGCATACTGCCCTAATTATTATCCAAGTTCCTAAGTTAATAAAAAGCACTCTAATCTCTGCAGATAAAAATGGTTTGTCAGCGTGTTATGAACTGTATGTTCATCGACTATGACAACACAATCAACATATGAAAACAAGCCTGATCAAAGTAAACTTTCAGACTTTTGTACATTTCAGAATAAACTTGTTAAGAGGCAAACTGTTCACCCAAATCTTTCAGCTGGAATCATCACAGATTTAAAGGAGACCAGTCAGTGAGGAATTAGATGGTTTTAACAACCCCAAAGCTATGAAAAGGTTTCATTATCCTTTTCATTATTTTCATTCATATACAGAAAGCTGCAGTGAAATGTCTCAAAATAAGAAGGGCACACATGAGTAATCTCAAAATCACTCAAATATGTCAACTCTTCTCGTACGTCATGAGACAAGGGCCGGCTCATCGCTTTTGCATAGCGCTGTATGGATTGTTACAATGGTGGAAGCTTATATTAAACATGGCCACAGTTTAAATCATGTCAGCATATGTACAGTGTTGGTCAAGTTACTTGAAAAAAGTAATTAGTAACTAATAACTGATTACTTCTCCAAAACAGTAATCCTGTTACTTTAGTGATTACTTATTTTAAAAAGTAATTAGTTACTTAGTTACTTTTGAAAAACATGATACACAACCTGAATAGGTAATAAAGCAATAGACCTTTCAGCCCTATTCTATTTTTCTGCATAATCCATCATATAAAATGTAATCAAATGAAAACGACTCTTTTTAAAACTTGTTTTATTAGTTTTAATCTTTTAACTTTATGCACATTGCATCAAGCAAAAATGTAATTATATGCAACAGTCTTTGACTTGAAGAAGTTTAACATTTGAATCCATTTTCTGCATATTCCAGCATATGAAATAAAATAGTTTTTTGTGTTTACACTCACTCTTTCAAATAGATGCAAGTAGAACAAAGCAGAAAATAAATAAAATCAAAAGGCACTGTCGCTCTTAAATCTATTTTCACCTGTTTAGCAGGAGTGGAGCAGGCGGAGGTTTGCCCTGTGCTGCAGCGGTCATGTCAGTGGGAGGATCCGGGGGTTTCTCTTTGAATTTCACATTCCCGTGGCAGTGTGCTAGGTACTTGCTAGGACGTTTAGGGGGTTTTTCGGTGTAAAAAGAAGTTTTCTTCCCACGCAGTGTACAGCAGACACTAATGTTTTTGTCACTTTTTACGGAATCAAACTCAAAGTGAGGTCAGTACTTCCACGCTTTAAACGCTCCACGGTCATACTCTCTCCCATACTCTATGTATTATCCATTGTTAATCTGTACATGTCCGTTATGTGACGTCATGCACACATTGCTCAAAAGTTGCAACCACTGTTTGCTAGGAAAACGTGTATTCCTCAACTTACCGGCAGTGGTTCCTTGACGTTTTCCGCCGTTGCTGGGTGAAATCATTGCATGAAAGCTGAAAAGCACCAAAAGCCTCCTAGCAATGTCTTCGATTGCTAGCAGACTGTCATGGCTGCCAGTAGGTTTTCATGTTTGTCAACTAATACTTGCCAACTACAAGCCCAGAGGTAGGAAAATGTGGGAAAAGTGCAACACAAACCAGAAGCTGGTTCGCAAGTAAAAATTGTGCCTCTGTGCTGCAGCCAACATGTTTTAAGAGGGGCAAGTTTTACTCTGAGTACAAACTGTCTCCATTTGGAATTTTCTTAGTTTTAGACGATTGAGATGATTGAGACTTATTTCCAGTTATTGCAAATACTTGACTGCAGTTCTTGATGCCAAAGTTGCGATCAAGAACTGGAAGTTACTAGGTTTAGCAAGGGATAACCTTTCTTTAAACAAAGGTCAAGCTAGGTGTGGATAACTTTTTTTCGCTTATTAAATAAAATCATAATTTGAAAACTGCATTTCATAATTGTTCAGCTTATCTTTGAATAATATTAAAATTAGTTTGATGATCTGAAACATGCAATAACAAATTAGCAAAGGGGGATAATACGTTTTCACAGCACTATATGTCTGCAGGAATTGTTAGAGAACAAAGCAATCACAAGAAAGTTTTTGCCAACCAGTTGGGGAAATACACATTTTTCCATAGTGATAGGTGGTTGCCAGGGAGTCACTGATTGTCTGTAGACCTGAATGACTTTGACTTGAGCAATCATTTTCCCAGCAATTGCCATCAGCCTCCAGCAACTACCTGATTATACCAATTGGGGAATGCACGTTTGTTTCCCTATTGCTGGCTAGTTGTGAGATGGTTGCAGACCACTGTGTCACAGCTTGAGTGACTCCGGCCTTTTTCACACTATCGTACATTGTCACCATGGTTGTTACATGTCTAAAACGGCAGACAAGTTAACATCACACAGTTAGTGGTCATCTGTACAGAAGCCCTGCCCATCTGCTGTTCAAACCTTGTCTTTCAAACCAAACTAGAGAAAGCTGGCTTAGAGAAGTGATCTAAAACTGTTAAGTAAGGCTTAGTTTGAACTATATGTATACTCTGGTAGAAGTAACAGCTTTCCTTTAACAATTTTCTCTTCTATCCACATACAACCGATAAAAAAAGAATTTATGGACAAAATTCTAGAAAGAATAAACAGTGCATCCTTTCAGATTATCAAAATATTTATAGTGTTACATTTAAATGAAAATTATTTGAATTTATGACTTTCAGTTTCATATGATTGAGAAACAGATAGAGACAGTTACTACAAATCTAATCTAAGGAAAAGGAAAAACAGAGATTCTATAATCACAAAAGCACTTCTGATAAATGTACTAGTCATCATTTCTCCAAGGAAACAGGTAGCAGAGGTGGGAAATCACCTCTCTTGGAAGAGAAACTTTCCCGAACTGTAGATCTGTACTGTGTATTCCCCTAAAAAACAGAAGTATAATGTTTTGGTTTTTTAAATAAAGGCCGGCAATACATAGAATAAGTGATGTTTCTGAAACTAGCAGAGTGCTGAACAAATTTATTAGACGACCAACCAATGTAAGGTTTAGCCACAGCCACTTTGGTACTTAAAAAAATGGTTTTTTTATGTTTCTGTAATGGTTAATCCACAACTATTACAAGCTCCAAATTTAAAAGTATATTTTGAATGTTGAAACATAGTTACTGCTGTTATCCATAAACTTCCAAAGTTACGGTTTTACAAAAAAGAAAATTACAGTGGAACCCCGGCTTACGAAGACCCCATGTAACGAAAATTTCAAGTTACGAAGGCACTTAACGGCAATATTTTTGCCCGTGGTACAACAAAATGCCAGTGTAATGAAATCCGTTTGCGAAATGCATTTCGCTGTTCCACGTGAAAGACGTATTGTTGTTGCAGTGTGCTATTTCATGTGCTTTTCGTTTGCAATTAGCCTATCGTTCATTCATAATGGGGCCGGCATAAGGCATAAATATGAGCGAGTTTAAAAAAATGTTAAAATATCATTGCACAGTGTACGTACGTACATTAATTAACGTAAATGTAAGTTTAGTTTTAATGTTTAGAATTAAATTCCATAATGTTATGTACATGTACACGTACGTATGTATGCATGCCTATGTATGCTTTCTTCAGCCTCCACCAAGAACTTCGTCTTCAGCCAGCATCGCCTCGCTCAAAAGGCGATGGAAAAAGGTGCTTCAACTTACTTAAAATTTTGACTTACGAAAGACCCTCTGGAACTAATTAATTTCGTAAGTCGGGGTTCCACTGTATTATTTTTTGATCAAGAAGCAAAATTACAGTTATTTACTTGTATTCCCGAACAGAGTGTTTGAATGTTGTGCTTGATCAATTTCCAAATCCCCAGAGAAGTCCAGTGTGCCGGCTCAAATCTTGGGCAACAGAAGCGTGAATTTTGTTCTTTATTTCCAGAATTAAAAAAACAACATGATTTTCAGCTTTAAACTGATCTTTGAAGTATTTTTTTTCGTTTTAAGTGGCCTAAGAAAATATCATAAATAAAATAAAAATACATTTCCTAAGCGCTGTAAGTAATCCCAATAAAGAAAAATGAAATAAAAGTATATGGTATAAAAACAGTGGAAACTTTAACCTCCAAAACACATCCAGTCTTAAAATAAGTCAAATGTGGTTAGCATCTCTGCTCTTTGTTCTTGAAGCTTATTTAAGTGTATTAACGGTTTATGATGTCAGTGAGAGTGGTCTTACTTTCAGTCGAGGGGTTCTGTCTCAGCTTTAAACACTGTGGTAACCCATTTATCAGAGAAGGGCTGATCACTGATTCAATCGCTGCTTCAAAGTGGGGCATAATTAGGTTGCAGTCAAATTACAGGCATTTTACACTGTCTGACATACTACACAACCCTTTTTATGTAATATTTTTGTAGATTTTCTTTTTTTTTTTAGCAATCCAGGTTAGAAAGAAATAAAGAAAGCTTTGTTATTAGGTTATACATCTTTGGAAAATATCAACTGCTTCTTTAAGGTTTCTTTTATAAATTAGAAACTGTAATTAATGTTTGTTTTTAACCAAGCATTTAGATATTATTCTGTGAACCCCCTGCATGTGTCTCACTGGGCTGGTAAAAATGTACAGTGCACCTAATTCCCTGGAAACTTTTGCACATTACACAACCTATAGTTTCCAAAATGCTGGGCTCTTCTGTGTTATTTTACTTCCTCACATCTGTTCTGAGTATTTTAGATCCTCAGACAACCTCTCTTTTATTTCCTGGAACTACAAACCTCCAGTTCCCCATCAGCTCATTAAGCAGTGACCACTACGCTGGGGAAATGACTATTTCAATGTTTTGGATACATGCAACATCTTGTAGTTCTAAGAATACCAAATGGTTTTAGATAGTTTGCATAATTTGTGTGGCGGGAAATTCTCCACCTGCTCCAAGAGGGCAGAAACATTTGGCAGTCTGAGCCCATTGGTTATCATTTCTACATCATAAAACTGTCAGAATATAACGCGATGTTTGAGGAAAAAGAAAGCCTCGAGGGACAGGACAATGTAAAGACGTGACACGCTGAACTAGTAAAGCACTAAAACACACACTGACACATACACACAAAGAGCGGCGGCAACCACAGCACACCAGGAAAAACATATCCAGATGTTCTCCTCATAGGCTCACCAACCCCCTCCTACACACACACACACACACACACACTTGTGGCCACACATGGGCTACATATTACAGCGCCCTGCTCTTCAACTTTTCTTTCCTCACTCATGCACATAGACACACATCTAAACAGCTACACTTGGAAGGACCAGGATGGATTCCCTCTGGCTTGTTACAACATTAACTATCACAACTGAATTGCTACATCTAATTGTAGGTGAGGATGTTTTGCTTCAGGTAGTATAAAAATCTTGAGAAAAAGCCTCATCAGTCTGAAGAGTTATTTGGGTTTCTCTTACCCTGGAAAAGGAATTTTGCTTCTCTTCTCAAACGTTAGAAGTTCACATGACCTCAATGCTCAACAAATTGAGTGGTGTTACCCGAAAGAGTGAAAAGCTTTAAGGTGCAGAAAACCAACCCCAGATTAATAACTTGAACTGATAAAACGAAAAGGAGGCAAAGCTGAAATCAAAGAATGCCTGATGAGAAAACAGTTTTCTGTCCACCAATTAACCGAACAACTAATTTGAACTTTAAAACAAAATCACCCAGACAGCCTAAAGAGGGTCTGATTTAAAGAGGGGGCCAGACTTCCTCACTCTTGAGGTCAACAGCTAAACTGAGTCCTCACAAAGACGGCTGAACAGAAGTGTGCACACACACACACACACACACACACACACACACACACACACACACACACACTGAAGCATAGCAGTTATTGAACCCACTCTTTTAGCCCCTCCTCTCTCGCACTGGTGCTCCTGGCAGGCTGTCTGGTTGAGGCCCATAGTAAAGGGAGTTGTTTTCTCTGGCTGGAGTGTCTCTCTGAGAGTGCGTATGTCTGAGCATGTGTGTGTGTGCATATATATGTGTGTCCCCGGGCCCCAGACAGGAAGGAAGAGAGTGGGCCCGGCATTGCAGCTCCAGAATTCCGGTTTTGTTTTTCTTCTTTTTCCATTAGTGCAGAGCCCGAGCCGGGTCTTAAAGAAACAGGCATTAATATTTTCCCTTCTCAATGGCACAGCCATGAGTCCTCCACAACGACCTCGAGATGACTCATTACTGTATATAATCATATTTCCAGTTTGTTGAATTAAAAAAAAAAAAAAAACACACACACACACACACACACACACACACACACACACACACACACACACAAAAAAAAACAAAAACAAAACATGGATCTGTTCTTTGAAAAATCACAGTGTGCGTCTAAGCGCAGCCTCGGGCACATTTTCAATGAAGCATCTAAAAATAAAAATACTGATCCAGCATAACTCAGGTTACATAAAATACTCGGGGGGGGGGATTT
The DNA here is from genome assembly GCF_051167445.1 of Perissodus microlepis. NCBI lineage: Eukaryota > Metazoa > Chordata > Actinopteri > Cichliformes > Cichlidae > Perissodus > Perissodus microlepis. Next base: position 20,056,800 of record NC_140465.1, on the reverse strand, counting down.
TGAACACAAGCGGGGAAGCAGCATTCACCCCCATACTTTAAAAAAAATTAATCATCGCTCAAACTGTGGCAAAGAACGGGTTGAAAATTACTCGCCATGAGCAATGGATGACACCGCTCACAGCTCATGATCCTCACATTTCTGCTCAGCACAATAAAGACAGGGAAGTCATGACTTCTCTGGCAGTAACTTTAGCTCTCCCGACGAGAAAATGACCAGTCTCTTAGTAATAGCCTGTTACATTTTTTTTCTACAAAGCTATAAAAATGGTACTCATTATAACGAAAAGGGAACCAGAAATATTTCATCACCTAACTTTGGCTTTCACGCAACACTTGAGAAGTGAAAACATTTATTAAAAGTCTGTTTTCAGTGTATAAAAGTTTTATTGACAGAACAAAAAGAACCAATGTAAAAAGCAGCATTACTTTAACATAAAATATGAGGTCTGGCATCATTTTATAGTCACCATGAAAATCAACAACCTGTTATCTTTCAGTACTTGCTGGAGGCACTAAAGAATGGTAATTTCAGTAAAAAAACAAAAAACAAAACCTATCACCAGATGCATCGTGAAATTAAAATAGGAATAGTAATAAAAATGGCCTCAAGCTTGTCAGCTGGAAACATTCTCTCACCTTAAACTAAATAAAGGCACTGTGGGGGCTCTGTAAACGTTACCAGAGAACAAACGTCTTGAGTAACTGTCTTAACGCAACAGGATCATTGAGCCATATCCTTCCTTTCAAAAATGACAAATATGACTGATGGTTACACAAATATGCACTTTTCAGTGAAAAAAACCCAGTGGCTAATGGCCTCCTGCACGATACAGACTGGGTAAAAACATACACACTGTGCACAAGTGTCAACACCTGTACAGGCAGCCATTATGCTCAATCGCACACAGTGTGTCACAGCGGTAAAGTGGGGTCTTTTTGTCAGCAGGAAAGCGACTGCATGCTCAGCACTGCTGTACTGAAACTTTTCTAATATTCAACTCCTTCACTTCTCATATCTCTTTTCAACACAGCCAGACACAGTACATCAGCAGGAAGGCTCAGTGTGCATTTAAGGTTCAGTCCTCGCTTTCAGTGTGATCAAATGGCAACGGTGTATGGTGTTGATGCAACCACACTTCCCCCCTCCAACACCACAGATCAATGTGTCTCTGGTACCGCTAACTTTAAGCCTCCTCGCTTCTCTGGAGATGTAGACCGATTTCCATTTGGTTCTCCAAACACTCCTTGAGCTTATCCTCCGTCAGCGTCAGCCGCTGCTCCAAGATCGAAACCGTCTGGAGGAAGAAGAGAAGACAGGAGAGGATAGGAACAAGACAAAGAAGGGAGGAAGGAGATGTATAAGAGAGAAAGAGCATGTCAGAGAGGGCTGCACAGCATCAGCCTGACAGTAATGACTATATAATGGTTGTGTTTGTGTGTGTTTGAGACAGATGTTGGGCGAGCAAAACAATCCAGCTGATTATCGTAGCAAAATCTGCTGCACGAACTGAAAACACTACAGTCTCTGTGTCTGGCACGCACTCTCTCTTGTTCTCTCTCTCACACGGTTGCATAAACACACTTACTCACACATAGAGTACAAGAAACTAGCTTTCCGATTCAGGACGGGAATGTGTGGGCAGTGAGATCACAGTGCGACATACTTTTCTTTTGACCACCCTCCAACAGTGGCAGTAATTGTGGCGTATTTGTTCCCGCACATTCGAGCGCAGTGTCATCCGAGCCCATTTATGAGAGGGGCCACCAGGTGTAATTTCCAGAGGTGTCACCATTAAAATAAAGACACTGCTCAGCATGGGTGAGACTGACAACGTCTGAGGTTTTGTGTTAATGTGAGAACTCACATTACACATTATGAACTTCATATCGGCTTCTGATATAAATGATGAAACGCTTAATTCTACTTTTTAAAAGTTTTTATATGACAAAAAACCCCAACTTCCAACAGCAGTCAGTAACAGCCTCAAAACTGCAATTCCAAAAAACCAACAAAAAATATGGATACAAGACCCTCGGGGGAGTTATGAAACAGCAAGTCTGCTCGTCTACATGATCAGGCAAGAGTGAAACAACAAAATATTCGAAGGAAACCGGCATTTTTACCTCATCAGTGGCCACTGATGTTACTGAACCTGTTCTAAAAATTCTCAAGTGTAACATAGCTGCATGCACCAAAGAGGGGTCCAAGTGATTCAGCAGGGCTCAGTCGCCATGGCAACTTAATCTGGTCATGTTAAAAGCGTGACTTTGTGGACTGAAAGAACAAACATGTTTTTGCTTATTGTAGCACCTCCCAGTGGTCAAATTACTTTTTTTTTTTTTTTTTTTGGTATAATCAAATTATTTGGTTTGGTGTCAAAATAAATGACACAGTTGCTAAGATATGACCTCATTTCCTGTTTGGCAGCATTGCCGGAAAGAAGTTCAATCAGCTGTAAAATCGATTTGATCATCTAAAATCCACCTGAAAACTTGGCTGAAGAGTAAGGATGACAAATTTGGAAACCCTGTGGGTACACAGGCAGCTTTTCTAAAGTACAGACACACGGTCAGGGTACAACAAACAGGCTTAAAGCAGCAACATTGCCTGGAGAGATCTGACTGTACTCAACACAGAACTGAAAGAAACAAAAGATCAATAGCTGATGTCTTTGCTGTTCTCTCTCTCTCTGTGTGTGTGTGTGTGTGTGTGTGTGTGTGTGTGTGTGTGTGTGTGATTTTTCTGTGCACTGTTGTCTTTTCTTCATAGCTTCGCAAAATATATGTGAGGTCACTTTTACATTTCTAAAATTGTTTGTTCAGATATACAAAAGTGTATTGCAATACATGTGTACTTTTATAACAATGTACAGTACAATTATGATACATTCACTTAATTTCTACATTAATATCTGCAGGGCTTAAACTTAACTCTGACCAAACTCAGCACAAAAGCCTGCTCCATGTTTGTGCATCTCCAAGAAGGAAAAGAGTTAAATACAGAATTGGGTGAAAACATGATTCCATATACTTGGGAAATGCTGGATAACCCAGTATTTTGTCATGGTTTTAGCTTTTCCTAGAGACCGCCAGACCTGTGTAGTCATACAGAAGGTTCTCAAATGTACTAAAAGACAAAACCTAGTTAGCTCTTACACACACCTAACACACACCTTACACAACCCTACTGGATACAGGAAGGCTTTGAATCCTGGTTATTACAGTAATGCAACTGGATGAACTTTTCACCCACTGTGCTTTATCTCAATGACTTTCTGAGCTAAAATGGATTATGTATGAAGGAGAGTTCAAATACAGGTGGAGCACAGAGTGCGGCTCGCTGCGCTAATGCTACAACAAAATGTCCAAGAACAGTGCACCCAGTTCTCTAACCAGTGGTAAAGCAGCCATACACTGTGTTTTTTATCTTCCCCTGCAAGCATAAAAACCTTGTTACAAAACTGTAATAAATGTCATTTAATGGATAATTAAACACAGGTCTTTTTTAAAGGCAAAAAGTCTCAGGAATCGAAAGAATAAGAGATAAACTACCTTCAAAATCATGTGGCAAAGTAGCCTTACCCAATCTCCAGTTTACTCTGGCATTCAAGTGCCTTTCATTCATTCAAATCAGCTGTGAATGCACTAAAAACATATATATTTTTTGTTTTAAAGTCTAGATTTGTTTAATTCTTTTCGGTTTCTCTTTGCGGTTTGCCAAGCACTGTGAATGTCCTCTATGTTGGAAAAGCGCTACACAGACAAACAGCCCTTGGCTTGTAATTCTAACTATGAGGTGTAATAAACAAGGATATGAGTCTAAATATGATTCATTGAGATCTCCTTGGCTGTTTGCTTATTTTACAAAAGATAAGACGATGAAAAAAAGCAGGCAGAGCACCTTTTCTACTCCAACTGTCTTATAGACAGTAAGCAGCATTTAAAAATCTTTTTGAAAAGACATCTGAGCTAAATGCTACAACATAGCTCCTTTTTTTCAAATCACGAAAAAAATGACAGTAATTCTGAATGAGTCTTCTGTAAACAGTTAAGTGGCAATCCTGCATCTCTTACATAACTGTTTTACTGAGCTAATGTTGCCTGGTGACAAACATAATCACAGCGACTAAGCAAATCTGGATGGAAGGGCTTGGCAACAGAATTTGGTTGAGGGCAGAAACAATCAAACAGTAAACACAACATCCCCAGACAGATTAGGCGCTCTAGGTTTGGGCCAGTAAGAGCATGTAAGTATGTCAGCATGTCTCGACCTGTAATTGTACGGCATGCTGTGCTTTGTGCCAGTGAGGGCAATTTTGATATTACTAAAAAGCAGCACAGAGATGAGTCACTCACAATATTTAGCAAAATGTAACCAGCAGTGGATGAGATGTGACACGCACATGGATAAATGAACAGGCACAATTAAAAGACATGAGCAAAGATTTAACACACTACTGTACAAAACTCTTGAGCTTCCCCTTGTTTTTCATATTTTGCTTCTAAAGAGATGGACTTATATTCTTTTTAAAGTGGTCTTGAGCAAAAGTTCTCCAAGTTTTTTGGCTCAGGCTTTCCAAAGTTTTTTCTTTGAACTTTGAATGTTTTTTCACTCATTTTCAGTCCAGTTCTCGCACTTGACCATTTTTAGAGGAATGTTGTTTTTTGTTTGTGTTTTAAGACACTAAACACTGACCTATGAATCATTCAAGCATGAAACGGCACCCAATGTAAGGGATGAACCAGTGTTGCGTCTACACATAGACAGGGAACCAGTTTGGTTCAGAACCAAAGGCACTTTTTGTTACTAGCAGCCTGTTGCAAAAACACAGAACTTGTTCCATTGGGGAAAAAGGGAAAAAAGGACTGAGGTATGCCAAGTGAATAGAGCTCAGGAGAGAGTTAAAACAGTGAGCGTCTCACGCTTTCTTTAAAACACAGTGGAGGCCTCTGTCATGTCTTGGGGCTGCATTTGAGCCAGTGTTGCTGGGGATGTTTTTCAGAATTGATGGAATTGTGAAAGCAGAAGAAAAAGTACAGCCAGATATTGAGCCACCATGAGACATCATCTGGAAACACCTTGGCAGTGGCCTTATTTCTCAGCATGACAATGATCACACTGTCAATGCAGTAAAAGCATGCCTGGATAGAAAAATACACAATGACACACTATCAGTCATGGATTGGCCTTCCCCAGAGTTATTGAAGCAGTGTGGGATCACACTGCTTCAATAACTCTGGGGAAGAGTATTCAGAGTAACATATTCTGAATACTCTGGCCTTGAGGCGACTTTTGTTGTGATTTGGCGCTATATAAATAAAATTGAATTGAATTGAATTCTGGATTACAATATTTTATCAAGCTTTTTACAACTACGTGAATGTACTATTGCTGTGTGATTTATTACTATTACTGAAGGTTACTCGCCATACCAATACCAACTAGATTTTTAAATCTTAATACAAAATGAGTAACAGTAGGGTGGACATTAGGTAAGGCTGCACTTTTAGCAGCGATCTCGTGTAGAAAACTATTCTGCACGTATATAAAACAGGTCCGCGGCTCCGAACCGTAGTAAATGGACGTCTGGCTAATATGTCAGGTCCCGTGTCGGGCTTGTAGCTGAAAACTAGCTTTACTTTGTTGTCTGGGTCAACTTTGCCCGCGAGAGACAGAGAGAGGCTTTGAAAGGCTGCTCCAATGGAACTTATTGTTTCAGAGAAAAACACGAAAAAAAGTGTACAGTCGAGTCTAAATACCTTACTTACAACTGGGCTACACTGCCTTCATATTAAATAATTTTTTGAACAATAATTTTTAAAAACATTTCGTCACGTCATTATGCGGGCTGCAAGTAGGGGTGACATAGGCCACGAGATTGAGACACAGGCTTTAGAGCCTCTTAATGCGTGTTTTGTTTGGGTTTCCACCGGCGTGGAATTACCAAAAATAGAGAGGGCATAGCCTGATATATGAAACAGGAAAAAATTGCAGTGTAATCCATTTATTTCAACAAAGTTACTGTATTCTGAACACCACCTTTTTAAACGGTAACTGTAACAGAATACAGCTACTCCTATTTTGTATTTTAAATACGTAAGGCTGGTACATGTACTCCGTTACTCCTCAACACTGCTCAAGACTTTTGCACACAGTCTTTCACTCTATCATTTGCTACAATCACGATATTGCTTAAAAATATGTGACTAAATGACATGTGTTGCTGGATAAGAAAACATTTTTAAAAATTCATCACCTGTCTTTTCAGTCTTATCATCGCAAGACCTAGATGATGTAGGATAAAGAAAGGATGTGAGCGGGTGAGAACAAGAGAGACTCGAGATGACTGCAGATGACTTAATCTACTTCATTTTGGCATGTGGAGAACAGGTGTTTCAGTGGTTGAGCAAATACCTGTGAAACCAAAACACTAACTCCATTTTCATGCTACGGTGTGACGAGTGGAAGGTATTTCATGCAGGCTCCCCACATCTATGTGGGTGTTAAATAAAGAGCTGAAGTCATGGTGCCTTGTCCAGACTAGCCCCAGTCCTGCTAACTATGGTAGCTCATTACAAACTCATCCTCCTCCTTTATGAACAACCTGAACACGTTAGTGGGGTTTACCATCCAAACTTTAAGTTTAAACTGTGTCCACGATAGAAACTCAGAGGCACTCTTTTTTTGTCAAATTTTTCCAATTTTTTTTTTTTTTAGAGGTTCAGTCCTGCAATTAATGCAGATGTTTGAGCTGACTTGCTGTTTAACTTGCCTCTGAACCTCGCCTCTTTTATGGTGCTTCCTAAAGCCCACTATAAAAGAGAAATAATAAATAAGCACCAATGCGAGGCTGTTTTTTTAAAAGAGGCTGTGCAGGTTTTCCCAGTTCTAAAACAACTCAAAACTTTGTCTTTCTACAGGCAGTGCAGAATTATTAGGCAAGTTGTATTTTTGAGGAACTTAACAAAAAACAAATATATACCCATTTCAATTATTTATTTTTACCAGTGAAACCAATATAACATCTCCACATTCACAAATATACATTTCTGACATTCAAAAACAAAACAAAAACAAATCAGCGAGCAATATAGCCACCTTTCTTTGCAAGGACACTCAAAAGCCTGCCATCCATGGATTCTGTCAGTGTTTTGATCTGTTCACCATCAACATTGCGTGCAGCAGCAACCACAGCCTCCCAGACACTGTTCAGAGAGGTGTACTGTTTTCCTCCTTGTAAATCTCACATTTGATGATGGACCACAGGTTCTCAATGGGGTTCAGATCAGGTGAACAAGGTGGCCATGTCATTAGTTTTTCTTCTTTTATACCCTTTCTTGCCAGCCACGCTGTGGAGTACTTGGACGCGTGTGATGGAGCATTGTCCTGCATGAAAATCATGTTTTTCTTGAAGGATGCAGACTTCTTCCTGTACCACTGCTTGAAGAAGGTGTCTTCCAGAAACTGGCAGTAGGACTGGGAGTTGAGCTTGACTCCATCCTCAACCCGAAAAGGCCCCACAAGCTCATCTTTGATGATACCAGCCCAAACCAGTACTCCACCTCCACCTTGCTGGCGTCTGAGTCGGACTGGAGCTCTCTGCCCTTTACCAATCCAGCCACGGGCCCATCCATCTGGCCCATCAAGACTCACTCTCATTTCATCAGTCCATAAAACCTTAGAAAAATCAGTCTTGAGATATTTCTTGGCCCAGTCTTGACGTTTCAGCTTGTGTGTCTTGTTCAGTGGTGGTCGTCTTTCAGCCTTTCTTACCTTGGCCATGTCTCTGAGTATTGCACACCTTGTGCTTTTGGGCACTCCAGTGATGTTGCAGCTCTGAAATATGGCCAAACTGGTGGCAAGTGGCATCTTGGCGGCTGCACGCTTGACTTTTCTCAGTTCATGGGCAGTTATTTTGCGCCTTGGTTTTTCCACACGCTTCTTGCGACCCTGTTGACTATTTTGAATGAAACGCTTGATTGTTCGATGATCACGCTTCAGAAGCTTTGCAATTTTGAGACTGCTGCATCCCTCTGCAAGATATCTCACTATTTTTGACTTTTCTGAGCCTGTCAAGTCCTTCTTTTGACCCATTTTGCCAAAGGAAAGGAAGTTGCCTAATAATTATGCACACCTGATGTAGGGTGTTGATGTCATTAGACCACACCCCTTCTCATTACAGAGATGCACATCACCTAATATGCTTAATTGGTAGTAGGCTGTCGAGCCTATACAGCTTGGAGTAAGACAACATGCATGAAGAGGATGATGTGGACAAAATACTCATTTGCCTAATAATTCTGCACTCCCTGTATTATGAACCAAACGACTTTAGCTCAGAGAAGTTCCTACACGTTACAGAACTCCCATTTTAATCTCATCACTCCTCTGCTGACTCCACAGAGCTACAATATGAATAAACAAAAACATGTTGATGGAGGAACTGACAAAGACTATTAAAACGCTTAGTCTCTGATAGTCTAAGATACACATCACGAGGCACTGAGTTCAACACTGAGTGGGCGAGTAATGTTTTCTTTTGGGTAGTCAAACTAGATAAAATCTCCTGCTATTTCATGCGTCGTGTGAGATGTTGCATTTCCGCTTTCTCTCCTTCCGTCAACCTGCCTCGCCTTTCCAGATCAATACTACCCTAACCTGATATGGCTCCCTGTTTCTCAGCCAAGCCAGCTATTGGTGTCTCTCTGTGTGTGATTTTTGCACGTGTCCCCAGGCAGCGGCAACATAATACAGGCATATAGTTTTCATGTGGAGTGGAAACCAAATCTTTATGCTCCTAAAAATAGAAAGAGCTGTTTTTCTTTCCTTTCCAGAACACATTATGTTCTCCAGTGCCCTGAGCATTACTGGGGTCTTTTACAAAGTCTTTCAGGTTTGTTATGACCTGTGCTAGAAGAGTCTGAAAGTCAAAAGAAGGCAAACTAGTGCTGGTTCAAGGTGGAAAAGTTGATTCTTTCCTCTAAATGAGGTTATTAAATACACCACGACCACATGAAAAGAACCGGAAAAACATACATTAAAGTAGAAACTACAAAGTTTAAAGAAAGGAACAATAGCCCACAAAAGCTAAATGATGGGGATAAAAAGAAAATCAAATCACACTAATAATCAGCAGGTGTGGGGTGTGTATACATATCCTCATCTAAACCATTTTGTTGGCAGAAAGCCACCAAATAGCCCACCAGGTAAGACTAATGTTTGTAAGACAGCATAAAGCTCAAAGAGTAGGCAAAGGATTTTTTGTTTAAGAGACATGGCAAACTTTAACTCTATGTAAAAAGCAGGAGGACATGAGACTTTAAACATCTGTCTGTAAATCATGTTATGATACACGTGTTTTGCTACTTATTATCACTAAATGAAAGGATTAATTTGGCTGTAGGTCAGGTGGTAGTGTGGGTCATCTACTAATTGGAGGTTGGTGGTTCGACGCCTGGCTGCTCCAGTCTTGGAGAGTGCAAAACACTGAACTCAAAGTTTTTTCTGAGATGCGTTCATTGGAGTGTGAATGTTAGATAGAAAGCACTTAGGCACAGAAAAAATTACCTGAATGGATGTGCATGAGGCATGCCGTATAAAGCGCTCTGAGTGCTCCAGTAGAGGAGAAAAGTGCTACATAAGAAACAGCCCATTCACACTGACCTGCAGAATCCTGAATTACATTCAGTGACATATAATTCACAGTTTCTTTGAAAAAAACAAAAACAAAATCATCATCTAGGGCTGCTCGATTATGGCAAAAACGATTATTTTCACTGAAATTGAGATCTCGATTATTTGACGATATTTATTTAACAATAACAATGTATTGAATAATGACTTTAAAGATTGTAAAAAAAATTATATAAAATAGTGTGCAAATACTGATAACAGTGCAAATGTTTGCAATATAAAAAATAAATGAAAAATGTAAACATCTATGTTTAGTGAACTTTGCAGTGTTGCTCTGTGGTGCAGCTACGACACTGTAGCAAAGTTTACACACTATGTCTACTTGATCCACGTCTGACTCCGCGAACCCATAATGTTTCCACACCACTGAATTTTTTTACCTCTCTTTTCAACCAACTGCAGTCACTCTCCTCTCCAAATAACTTCTGCTTAGCTTTCCGAGCTTCCCTTGTGACACGTGTCCGAAATGCAGAGGTGCGCTCGATTTGCCACACGGAGCAGTGCGAGAGTAAAGCACGAGGGAGGGGCTAATAATCGGCTCAGTCATTTTTAATGATCGTTGAAAGCCCAGATCGTAATCGAGATTAAAATTCGATTAATTGAGCAGCCCTATCATCATCCATCCATTTTCTTCTGCTTATCCAGTTCAGAGTCATGGCAGGAGTGGAGCTGGAGCCTATCTCAGTTGTCTGAGGGCGAGAGGCGTGGTACACCTATATATATGAAACTACAGCCTGACTATTTTATGTGTCCATCAACTGCTAGTTGTTTTTAATCCTAACACGCATTTGTTCCTTATAAGCAAAGTATGACTTCTTGACTTATGGTCAAAAATGTGTTATGTAAGTCTTAGCGCCCTTGATCTTTGACCTTAAAATTCAAAAAAGTTCATCTCTGAGTATAAGTCCACATTCCTGCCAAAACTTCTTCCACCAAAGAAGATCCTGCCAGGTGTTCCTGACATATCAGGGTGATGGACAGGACTGAAATAGATGAAGAGATGAAGGGATGAAAGCACAACCCCAAAGCATATTGCCTTCGGACATGGGTGTTGACGGCCCCTAACCATCTCTCAGAGTAAACTGATGGCTTAACATGAACTTTTTTTTTAAATGTAGGAGTCCAGAATCTAAGGGATAAGGTTCAGAGTAATACAACATATGCTAATACTTTTAACATTTTTTTAGGCAAAGAGTCAGCTAAAAAAATAAAATAGTATATTTAAGATTTTAACAAATACAAGTTTATTAATACAACACTAAACTACTGGTACCAAAAAGCAAATACTGCCCTGTATACTGACACAATATTGTTGTTAACAGACTGGAAAACATGAATACAGCCATTCCTTATCCCAAACCCAGTTTAACCTTTACAAGTGTACATCTGTTCTCTCTTAAAATCAGTTTAAATTCATTATTGATTATTTCCCTGAGATACTCGAGGTAGTAAATCGAGCCTGTCATGAGCAGCTCTCAGCGACATGGCATAATTTTCATCTTACAAATCAGATTTCTTCAAGTTCCTCATTATCAAAAATACTGGAAAGAATTTAAATTCCTCAGAAAGAGAAAAATAAAGGTTTCCTTAGAGAAAAGCGGTTTATGTTCGAGAGGCCATTCTTCACAGAAACTGATTAAAAATATTGTGAGAAAGTGCTCTCAAGGAATTTACAGTCCATTAACATGTTCCTTTCACATTCTCCTAATATTCCTTAGAGCTTCAGTTTAGCGTCTTTAACATCAATTCTGTGCTCATGGTCATGTGGCCGTAAATGTACAAACACAACACTGATCAAAAACTAAGAAAATGTAAAAAGAAATAGAATAAGGTTAGTTAAAGAAGAGTAAAAACTAAAACTGAGACTGTCAATAGATTTTAACCATCTTATATCGGTTTCTGGACACGCATTATTTTTCTGTTCCTGAATATGATCTCTCTCCAGTCTCATATGAACAAATTCATGTTTACAGACACAAAATAATTTTTTTTTTAAATTTTCTTACTTACTTAAAAAAGTCCATATGTTCCATGTGTTGGAGGGCGGGGCGGGGGTTGGTGGTGCAGTGAATCACTTTTGCTACTCACACCAGAGACCCAAGTACAACTCAGACATGTCACTGATTTTCATAAATCATTTGTATTATTTTTTAATATGTTATTAAATCACAACAAATCACACGGAAAGATTTGGTTAGTGCAAACAACTTAGATTTAGAAAAAGCTCATCGTTTGGTGTAAAGTACTTCTTCTTTTAAAGCTCTGTTTTCTTGGTTGCCATAGCGATACACTGTCTGGACAACAAACCTCCCACAGATACAAACTATACTTACTTCCTTACATTACTTAGAAATTTGTGCCGACTGTCAGGAAAAATAAAAACAGTAGAATTCACTTCCATAAACACAAACAAACAGACTGACTATGTCATATTTTGCTATGAGGCTGAACTCGATGGACAAACACGTAGAATAAGCAGAGAAAGAAAAATGTCATACAAAGAAGAGAACAGTTAACATGATAGCCATGAAATAATGTATCCTAATGCAAAGCCAGTGTATTAAAAAATCTTTCTGGAGATACAAGAAAAGGGCTGTTATAGGCTGTTTCCAAATAAATTTAATTTTCAAATATCTGAAAGCCGACTGCAGGCTTTAATTGACATTTTCATACTGATCTTTTTCTTTATCCATTTCATCTGTCTATTTACTTGTTATTTAGACTGTCTGATTTTAAAAGGAGGTGGAAAATATGGCACATTATATGTAAATGTGACCTGATTTCAGCACAGATAAAAATTTAAAAAATAAATTAAGAGCGAAGAGAGGAGAGAGAAAGCGTTATGGCAGCTGAGAAATGGGAGGGGGCAGACAAGAGAAAAGCAGCTAACACAGCAGACTCTGAGCCTTTGGAAGATTCAGTTTAATGTTGAATTATTCATCATCTTTCCTCCCGGTCTCCTCAAGTATTAGAGTTACAAAGAAATGTAATGGTGAAAAACAGTGCTCGAAAAAAGATTTATAAAGGAGTAGGACTATAGTGCCGAAATAAGTAATGTTGCCTTGTCAGTCGAATCTCCAGAGGATGGGCGGCAGTAGCTAAATTACACTTTGAACTAGCTAAGAAAGTAATACGAGCACCTTAGATTGTTTCAGGTCACATCTCTTTTCAATGGCCAACGACTGAACCTGCCTCAGACTTACTTTTTGTCCGGCTGCATTTAACATTGCATGTGCGCAGAGTCAAAGTTAAAAAAAATATTGGTACAAGTGCTAACCCTCAGACTTCTAGTAGATACATGTATGGTCTTAATTTCACATTGCCACCCGCCTGGCAATGTGACAATACCCCATCAGGCATTTACAGATGAATGAATTCAAGCCATTTCCTTCATCTTTTTCAAACTTTGCACACGTTCCAAAGCCTTCCACGTTAAGACCTGTTAACTAAAATTGTTCTTCTTTCCATTTTCTGCATTTCTTGAGATTCTTTTCATTTGGCTTTTAACATCAGCCTCAACAAGACTACTCTGGGTGTGACTTTGTGTGAATATAGAAGGAAAACTTACATAAGTACTATAATTGAGTGCAAGAGTACAAGTTTGCAGCCCTGTGGAAAAACTAATACACCCTTACTGCTTCCATAGGAATTCAGAGGGTAAGTAGCAGCCAGGTGCTTCTAATCAAATTCACTTGATTAACATCATCAAGGAAGTGTGAGCACCTCTATAAAAGCTGAAGTCTGGCTAGTTTGCATTAATGTGTATGTTAACATAATGCTATCCCAAGGTCAGACGGTGCATTGCCCCTTTTAGCATGTTAAATGTTAAAGTTTGTGACAGTACAATTTGTGCAGGACAAAGCCTTTTCTCTCTAAAAAGAACATGGCAGCATGGCTTTGCTTTGCGAAGCTGCATCTGAACAAAAGACAAGAGTTGTGGAACAACGTCCTTTAGATGGACGAGATCGGAGTAGAGATGTTTGATTGTATTGCGGGCTGCATTTTTAGCAAACACCTCATATCATTTATTTGGCAAAACAGCTAAAAAAAAAAAAAAGAGCAGAAATTACAGGGTATTTAGCAGTGGTTGGTATATACCACATGACCACAATGTCCATGATTTTACTGCTGGCCATCCAGACCTTGTTACATAATATACTGCCCTATTTTCTCCTTTTCGCAGTCACTGCCTATATGTTTATAACAAATCAGAGGCTTAATATGGTGTGAAGAGAATGACTCTGTTCTGGAAATAATTGTAACTATTTGGGAAGGCCATTTTTTCCCAGTAACACCCAGAAAAAAGTAAGAAAAAGCTTACAGAAACCAAGATGCATTTCCTCTAACAATATCTAGTCCTAGAAATGACATCGCTCATGTTTCCACTAACCAAGAATGAAACAAATTTTCAAGAGAGCCGAATAACAAACCAGATGCAGATGGTCCATCTGGTATCGGGGCTGGGGTACAGTAGGCTTGAAAGAAAAAGGCTGGCACCCCCCCCCTGGGAGGGGTCAGCTAGCTGCCTGGCAGTTCCTGCCCAATATTAAACGCTCCCACATGGTGAACTACAGTTTGAAGCTCAAGAAAGGATAGGCGAAAGAGCCAGCGTGAACCCTTTGACAGAAACACACGGATACAAGGAGTGTTTCTGTGTCTCTGCAAGGCCATTAAGTATTTACACTTACTATGAGAGAGTAAGACAGTAAGTGCTGCTAGCACGCATATATGAATGATGTATTTTCCTCAGAGTGCACAAGCTCGGAGCTGAAACACTGCATCGAGTACAGAGAAAGACCAAGCATCTTTCTGCTGTCTCAGCTCCATCTCATTCAACTCTTTACATCTGTGTCCTTTCGGTGCCCTATTTCTTCTCTGCTGCCTCTTCCTCATTATTTTAGTCTGCTTTTTTTCAACCACGTGATTAATGAAGATGGGTATCGTTTAGGTTTTATCCGATACCAGTACCAAACCGGTACTTTTGAAACGGTGCCGGTGCTTAAACGGTGCTCGAACCGGTGCTTAAAGAATGGAGAACACACACTTTGTCCAAAAACCTTTTATGTTTAGCTGTGTTTTTGTAAAAAGATAACAATGTTAGCCTTTTCTGCAGCTATAGGGGATATATGGTATTACTCTTGGCTGGAAGCAGTGCTTAATCAATGGAAAAAACATAAACTTTGTCCAAAAACCTCTCATGTTTAACTGTTTTCCACTTTTTCTTTGGTCATTTTAGTCTTTTTTGCCAGGGTGAAGGGAGTACCTGCCATCAAACAAGAAGACAGCTGCATGTAACTACAACGGTGTTTGCTAGTTCACCTTACATGCATTAATGTAATAACGTGGTGAGCCTACTCAATGTAAATTACACACGAACAACATTAAGCGACTCACCCAGAGAAGAACGGCTGCTGCTGCCATCATCATCCTCATCATTTCTGCTACACTGGCAGGGCTACAGGCCAGGACTCTCCTCTTCGGGTTCTTTGGGGATGTTGCTAACTCCGGGTCCGATAACAGGCACCACACCCGCAGTAGATGTGCTCGGGTGTGAGCTCTCGCAGCAAGATATCAAATACGGCGCATTTCTCGGCTTTAAAAAAACCCGCTATGCGTCGCCAGGTGTTTCATCAGATTCCAGGTGTTACCTCCTTTGCACAGTATCAGCTTAAAGCACTTGTTGCAGGCTGCTGAGTTTGCATCTTTTGCTGTGAAGTACAGCCAGACTTTTGACCGCTTCGACTTGGGCATTTTTAATCTGTAGCTCTGCTCTAAAAGAACTTACGTACCTGGGCCCGCCTACTATCCTTGGAAACGTAAAATGATTGGCTAGAATTCAAAGTGTATGACATCTCAGGGGAAAAAAGCACCGAAATGTGCGCTGCTTTTTGGTCTGGTTACTACCGTTTATGTCAGATACCGGTACCCATCCCTACACATGACAAGTTGTTTCTCTCACCTGCTGTCTTCGTACCTTGAACAATTTTATTCTGTTTAAATACTTTAAAACTCTTTTTTGTGCCACAGGCAGAAAGAAAGTTTCTTGTTTCTGTATTTTTGTCTTGCTGTGTTGTGTTTCTATCAAATTAAACAGAGCTACAGGCATTTCATTTAATACTGTTTAAGTTCGCCTGCAAAAAGTTTCAAGTGAAAATTACAGATAAACTTTTTGCAGAGCCTTAAATTGTTTCTGACATTTATTCCCCGTGGCCTTTCAGTGTCCATCACTAACCGCATTTATGTAGTTAAAAAAAAAAGACAACAAAAAAAGGACATATATTGATAACAAACAGAGCTTGCGGAGTTTAAATTGGTTACTTCTCTTTTTCAGCTCTTCCTTAGTGATCTATTTTTAGTCCTCCAGGCTCCGGTCTGGCCTTCACCAGATACAGAAAACCCTATGGTGTCTAAAGGGTAAATGGACAGGTTCTTGTGTGTTGCTTTTCTACTCTATTTTACTCTTTATAAAAAATGTCTCATACACCCACTCACACACATATTCATACAAGCACTTTCTTCTACGTATAAGTGCTTTCTATGTAACGTAAACACACACACACACACACACACACACACACTCCGATCATTGCATCAGGAGCAGCTCGGGTATCAGTATTATGCTCAAGATACTGTACTTTGGCAAGCAGACCGCAGCACCCAGGAATCAAAGGGAAGCCAGGAATTGCATATGATCATCTTAGTCAATAACAATATAACCCTTGTATATAAAAAAAAAGGGTTTATATATAGAGGAAATTGATGGCAATGACCAAATGAATATAAAGGACAGATTTCACAAACAAACCAAAGCTTACTCACATCACAGAGACACAGTTTTTCTCAGCTGCCAGACTTTAGCCATACAGCAAGTTTCTTTTTTTAAGCTTTTGCTTTGGAGGATGTTAAGTACAATTACATTTTGGAGCCCAATCTTAAACAGCTAATGCACAGATCCCCAGTCTCGGTACATCTCACCTTCTGTAGAGAATAACTGCTAAAATACTGAAATATAACAATAAATGTGAGGAATAAAACTAAACATAACTGCACAGCATTAGAAAACCAAACAACACTGTGAGGTTGTGGTGGGTTTTTTATGCTTCTTTAATGTCTCTGTACTGCAGGCTGTAAAGTAAATGATGCTTTTGTTCTGAAGAGTGTGAGTAGGAGGCACAAAGTACAGGACTACTTCTGGTTACCTGAGTGAGAATATCCAGTTGGCCTATAATGTGTTCCAGGGTGTTGGCTAGACCAGGTGGGACCCCTCCATCTGAAGCATGGGACTGTGCTTGACCCTGGGGTGAATGCTGCGGTAAACTCTGTGTTTGTGTCTGATGGGCGGTGGAGGAACTGATGCTGAGGCTTCCATTGGCATGGGAATGAGATGCTCTGCTCTGGATGCCAATATGTCTGTAGCTCTGAGTGTGGGCAGCAGTTTGAGAGTCCTGCCTTTTAAAATGCTGAGCTGGATCAGAGGTCTGGAAACAAAGAGGACAGTGAGAGTGAGAGCTGTTAGAAACTTTGACATCTTGGATGTGTCCCTGTTGGGAAAGGGAGAATCTTTTCTGTTGTAGATTGTGCAATCTTTTAAAAAAGTTTAATATTACTTAGTGAAAACAAAATTGTTGCTCTGGTTGGCAGAAAAAAAGTTTTAAATTAGAGACAATTGATGAATCGCCTACATAAAGTGGCAACAGCGGTAATATTAAATATTACATTTCCTGACAAAAATAAATCAACAAATATTTATATCAATGCAGGCTGAGTTTTTGCTCATGCATATCTACAGTAAAAGGGACCTCCCACAAAAAACACCACCTCATCTATACCTTTATGAAATCTGTTCTTGAGCTGACATGAAGGCTACATGAAGTTTGGACGTCTATACCCATTGACTCTGCAGAAAGTTGGTGACCTCCGCGCACTATGCACCTCAGCATCCGCTGACCCCACTGTTGTTGTTCGCAATAGCTTCCACTCTGTTATAATACTACGGTATTTCAAAATGGGACTTGTCGCATAAGTGGCATTCTATCACGATGCCACGCTGGAATTCCCTGATCCCCTAAGAGCGACCCATTCATTCACAAATGTTTGTAGAAGCAGTCTGCATGGCTAGGTGCTTGATTGTATACAGCTGTGGCCATGGAAGCGATTGAAACCACTGAATTCAACGATTTGGATGTATCTGTGAATACCTTTGGCAACATAGTGTAATTAAATAAACAAACAAACACCCAATGACTAGACCCCTCATCGTCCCCCTAGTTGACTGGCAAAATCTTTGGTCAAGGGCAGACTTAGAACTCATTTGGAGCTTAAAGAGCTTAAACATTACAGTCTGAATGGAAACCAGTGTTGACTCACTGCTTCACACACACACGCACACACACATGTGCACACACACACGCCCACACACACAAAAGCTAAGTCTGTCGGCCTGCGTTGTGATTAATTCAATGAGGCACAAACACATGAAGCTCGGTGACCACATCTCTCCATCACCATGTCTACATGACTAAATTTGTCCACACATGTATACGTTTCTTTATATTTCTGTCTGCCTTTGCAGACCTCTGACTGATTGCGTACACGTGTGTGTGTGTCTGTGTTTACGTATATATTGTGTCACCTGTCCTCCATCCCAGTGAGAGAGACAAAAAGTGTTTACCTCATCACACATGCAGACTGAAGCCTATTCACATTCAGCTCAAAACGTCAAACTGTGTTGTTCCTAAATGAGTGGAGCTGTCAGCGATTGCTTGGCTCATCACATCTGCCACAGACGTAGCTTATAAGTACAGCCAGAATAAAACGAGCATGGGTTCCCTGCAGTCATGTACAAAGAGTCCAGGAGATGATCCTTGAGTGAGTATAACACATGGACCTGTCTGTCCATGAGTCATACTCACAATATCAGAAACATCATGCAAAGTTACTGTTGAAAAAGTGGCAGTGAGAGAAACTGTATAAAAGTCAGTAAAATATGATACAGGTAGCCCACGGATAGTGCGCCGCGAGATAAAACAATATGTGGAAGCTGTTACAGGCTGAGATTTTAAATTGCAGAAGAGGAACTTCATCAACAATATTAACAGTTAAATGTAGCTTGTTTATACACAGGATATTTGATTTAGTCATTTTTAAAAAGACTCAGCACCTGTTGATCATATAGTTTGACAAATTTGCACTTTTTCCAGCTTGTTTCACCACCTGATGGGATTCACCAACATTTTTCGATAAATCTGCCGCCATGCAGCCGCGGCTCTCTGAACTGTTCAGTGTGTGGGCAGAGAGCAGAGCAGCAGCACATTTGGTGGACCAATCAAAAAAACAGACAGAAGCATGAATGAGCTGCAAACGTGTCTTTTTGATTAATCGCTAATCTTGATAGATGGGTGTAGTAGATTAAGTGCATTCCAGAGTTTATATCCTATCTGTCCTTCCACAGGCTGTATGGAAGTATCACTGTATTTTCATAAGTTTTAAAGCTTATGTATGCATGTGGGCGGCAATGCTATTGCTAAAACTATAAATCAGTCTGCTAACTCAACATGCTCTTCATCTAACGAGAAGTCGGGGAAAACCCCGTTACTCGCAAATGTACATGCAAGTACATGTAAATGTGCACATAAACATGGTAACCATTCTCCTAATGAATCACCTGGAGTGGAAAAACCAACAGTGGAAAATTTCCTGAGGCCAAATTAAACTGTTAGTCTGACACAGCCAGCCATCAATATACCTCACAAGCTGCATAGAAAAAAAATACACACACCTCTCTCTCGCTCATATATATATATATATATATTTTATTATTTAACTCCCTGTAACATGTCTAAATAGTCTATTTTACCATTGCAATGCCTTGTTTTTTTTTACCTGCCACTCCAAGACGTCTCTGGATCGCTTTACAAGTGCTTCAACTTCAGCTGCTGCGCGTTTCACAAAATAAGTGAGCAAAGGTGCTAATTTGTGCCAAATGGCAACCCATAAAATGTTTCCCCCTGTGGCACAATGTTTATATCAAAATCACAGTCTACAAAAGTGCAATTTTCCTCATTTGCAAGACCTGTGACTTTGACTATGACCTAATCAAACACACCTTAAGTTGAATATATATTATTAACTTTTGTTCATTTTGTTAGCTATCCCTGCTGCCACTGGGTAATAAGCAGGTTGCAACCTGAACAAGTCAGCAGTCCATCTCAGAGCTAACACACAGAGACAAGCAAAAATTCACACTCACGGCCAATTTAGAATCACCAATTCACCTAACAAGCGACGTCTGTGGCCTGGGGGAGGAAACCTGTGTAGGCACCGTGCCTGCACCAGTTAGGAGCTCGACACCCACTTGCTGTGAGGCGACAGTCCTAACCACTGCACCGCCACACCGCAACTGATTAAATTTAACTGGCTGAAGCATGATAGTCGTTATAATTCTGCGAGCTGGCGAAACAATGAAAGGAAATTGTTTCGTGGAAGGAAAAGCACAGACGTAAACAATCTAAATCAGCGATGGCTGCATTTCCTTTAGCCGATTCATTGTTATGGTCTTGTTATTGTACATGATAAAATATATCATTATTATTGCCAGTGACAGAATAAAATATCTATAATATTTAAGCATTTGCTATTAAAAAAGTCATGTATAAAAACTCTCTGTAGTCCCAATGCTATATTTTTGACACTTTGAATTACTGCTGATCTTTATATGGTCCATAGAGTATAAGAAGAGCAGTGGCAAGTACTTTTGAACAGAAATGATAGAGGTAAGCGGTGCATTTATACTTATTTCAGGTACCTTATCAATTGTGACGTGTCCATGACAGACAGGTATAAAGTTGATAGAAGCTACTTTTAGCCATAAAATATAATGGTTATAAGCTCATTACCTTAAAAGCAGTCGGTCCTGTCAGTCTAATGCTAAAGTTAGCTCAAACAGCTACAGTGTCAGCAGCAGCATTGTGGGTCACCAGTTTAATGTCGAAACACTTTCAGGCACAACTTATCTTTTCTTATAATAGATCTTTATTATGTTGTTCATGATAGTAATAAACCTGTATCCAAGTATGCCACTAGGGTGATATCAATAAACTTCATTTAAATCATTTATAAAAGACTCATATTACACTCAGATATTTGATTCATATCACACTCAAACAGAAATGTAGAGAACAAACTGGAAAATTGGTTTTAAACTGCAAAATACTGTCACTCCTTAACAAATCTATGAGTTTCCACAGTCTAATTAGGGATTATTTCTATTCTCACTTTAAATTAATCACAGTCATTCAGGCAATGATTCTCTTTTACACTAGTCCTAGCGCAGATGGCACAGCTGGTGATAATGGCTCTTGTTGCTCTGCCATTGCATACAGTGTAAAGCATCAGCATCATCTCCTCACTGATCAAATAAGAGAGGCTGGTAGGTGTGTGGGTGTCACAAGATAACCGTAACACGTAGACAAACATTTTCACCAGCTGCTGATATCTCAGTTAATTAGAGGGAAGCGAACCTTTTACGAGAAACTGCTAGTGATGCTTTTTGATGAATGAAGCCTGAAGTTACTCGGCCTCGATTGTGCCTCTCGACTCCACTACAGGCTCAAAGGGGGAGGCTGTTTCTCACTCTCATTTTTTATCTGTCCTTGACTGGCTCTCTCATCCTTTTCTTTTATTTTACTGTTTTTATTCTGCTTTCATCCCCCCCCCCAGCTCTCCAAAAGGTGTCTCTTAATGCCTCTCAAATTTTCTCTTTTCAATATAATCTTGCTTGTTTTCTTCTCCAGTGTGTGCGACTTGTCTCGTTCTCTCCCGTGCTTGTCCTGCTTTCCCACTTTCTGTACCTTCCAGCTCTTCCTCTCCCTGCTCTTCCTCGCTGATGCTCTCTCGCTCCACTAGACCATTAGGTTCTCTTTAACTCCACTTCTATGCTGTCCTCGACAGTCCTTTGTCACACCCTCCTGCCTTTCTTTTTAGCTCCTGATGTCAAATGTATTCAGCTCACACTGTTGGAACAATATCGCCGGCCTTATCTTAAAGATTCACACATAAATGCAAACAGAGCCGTGCATCTGAAACATCTGTGATTGATGGGGGTTTATTTGCACTACAAAGTAAAGGTGATTCAGCGATATTGGTAATAGAATGATCGAGGAAATTAAAGTTCAGCTAGTGCAGTCTCTGAACACCCATCCCACACACACACACTTTCCACTCCACGTCCTAAAGCTGAGCCACACAGTGTAGTGGTTTGTGTGTGTGTGTTGGGCTGTGAAGGAAAGCCTGCTGTGAGTTTGCAGCTCGTCTGTCTGCACACGTGAGCACGAGAGAGACCCAGATGTGAAGCTAGAGACAGAAAGTGGGGGAAGGGGTGGAGGGTAGATAGAAGGATTAAGGCGGATGTGATCAGAGAGCGCTGATCTGCCTGTCAGCAATAGATGTTACTGGCACGCGCACGCATGCACACACACACACACCTAAAAGGAATCTATGGCCACACCACAAACCAACAGCAAATTAAGATTTGCTTAGCTGTGTTGAGCAGAGACAACCTGAAGCACACACACTTTCAGTCTTTAGCCAGAGAGACCTCATCTTGCAGCTGGCTTACTGTGTTTAACAAATAGGCCTACATGTTTCTGGTACAGTTCCCATCACTGGCAAATTATCACGAAGCTTCACATTCCAAGTATGTTAAAGGATAAGCGTATCAAATTGGCTTCTTGTGAAATCCCTGTGAATTTGATTCTGAGAGAGCAATGGGTATGGGTGGCCTTTGCCCATGTATGAATAAACAGAGCATTACTGTCTCATTAGTCACTTTCTTCCTGGAGCGATGAATTTCTGCCAAAGGCATTATTGTGTAATAGCGGATTTAACACCTGTTTGTCATTAGATGATTTAAACACAACCATCTCATAATTATCTCATCATTTCTAAAAATGTTAAATGTTATACTGATGAATTATTAGCAAATAACTGTACACGGTAAATGCATATCCACTTGCTATTAGGAGTAAAAGTGGGCAACCTGGTACTAGCAAATAAGTACTGGCATCATCAGTGTTATCCAGGTCACGTTAGAGTCCCTTTTCAAAATAGAAGATGTAGTTGGTCGCCAATTTATGAAGTGTAACTAGCTTCGTTTACACAATTTTGTCCATCCATTCTGTCAATGAGTGTATGGAAAATTAAAATAAGTAAATCAAAAATAACAGTACACAAAATACAAAAAGTTCCTTCAACTTCAAGTAGCTTTAGCCAGGGATACTTAAAGTGTGTGCAAAATACCATAAAAAAAACTTAATTGTGCTAATAGCCCACAAAAAAATATTGTGGCCAAAATATAAGCAAACTAGATATTAGGGCTGCCACAAACGATTATTTTGATAGTCGACTAGTCACCGATAATTTTTGCGATTAGTCGACTAATCAGATCATGCATCCATTGGACGTAAAAAGTACAGCTTATTGCACCAGCAGCATCTGCTCTTATATAACTATCATGAGCTTACAGCTTTGAGTGTTTAAGGTATGTGCTAACTAAAAATAAAGACAAGATGATAGTTTATTACATTTTAATGAAATTTGCAGATTGTTTCGGTGAAGTTTAATAAACTTCTTGCTATCTAAAATATAACAGGACACCGGAGTATATTCTCGAGCATCTCACACTTCTGATAATCAGTTGTCTGCTTGACGTTTATTCAGCTGTGTAAAAACTATAACTTTAATCTCAGCCAAACCGATTTACTCAGGAACAAATAAAATACTGAAAAAAGCCAAACAATAACATTTTTAAGTTATCTAAGTGACTTATATATGTTTAACCTGAGTAGCGAAAGACGGCGGTGGGTTTGAAAACGATTTGGCGGGAGTCCGGTGTTCTCAGGGCTCTAGTGAGCCTTGAACCCCGGCTCGCTATCGAGCTGGTGGGTAACAGACGTTCCCGAAAACGTCAGAGCGCTTTTGAAAAAAATGTGGTGTCTTGATAAACTGAGAAGATATTTGAGGTTTACACAGCTACATTCTCGCCTTAAAATATGTTAAACGTTTATTTTGTGACCCAGAAAGAATAATAAGAGTAATATTAAAACTAACTAGCTGCCGCCATTGTTGGAAACTGAGCAGGGCCGCGCTATGACTTCTGGGATAGGTTGGGCCACGAAGTATACACCCGACCCATCCATCAAATCTGGGGAAATGAAGAGCGCATTTGTCGGCCGCATTTGTCGGAGTCTTCGAATTTGGACAGTCTTCGTCGTGTCGCTGCAACGTAATCGGCCTACAAATGCGGGCACAGGAGGATGCGGTTCCTGAATTTGGAAACAGCTACGATATCGGACACAGCTTCTTCTTCTTCGGGGTTTAACAGCAGCTGGCATCCTTGTACATGCAGTGCTGCCATCTTCTGTTTCAGTCCGTTATTACACTCTTAAATCCTACTACTTATTCCTGCGTCTTTTGGGATCTTACAAAGCTTCAAACGACACGTCGACTATTAAATTAGTCATCGACGATTTTGATAGTCGACGTAATCGTGACTAGTCGACTAATCGTGGCAGCCCTACTAGATATTCATTTGAAATGCTTAAATGTCTAAAGGGCATCACACAGCGAGCATGTTGTGAAAAAGTGATGATGAGCATCAGTAACACAGCATCATTATATCTTAGAAACTATGATCCTCATAAATGTGGTATGTATTGTCAACATATAGAAAGTATTGTAAAAAAAAGATTTAATATATCATGTGGCACCCTCTTTAGGACTGATCTGAAAGTGATAATAACGCCACAGAGCTATTTAAAATGGTTTCTTTTGTTTGTTTTGAAAAACTTGATATTTGAAACTTGAGGGTTATTACTAAACATTAACACTAAACAACGAATTTTACGTGACAATTAAATTAAAATGATTACAATAATTTTAGTAGAATACTAGTAAATTAATATGGGTTAAAACTGGGCAAATAACAAAAGCCCGAACTTTGCGGTTGTTTATCTGTGTGTGTGTGTGTTTGGTAAATGGTCTGTATTTGTATAGCGCTTTACTAGTCCGTAAGGACCCCAAAATGTTTAGAAAGAACAAATGATACAAAATTATTACACACACACACACACACACACACACAATACAATATTTTTCCTTTAAAGTAACTACTGCAGATTAAGTGAGCTGCCTTGGGGGAAATTTGTGTTCTCTGAGTGCTTCTTGTTAACTATGTTACAAAGGTATGTTCCTCTCATACCTTTGGAGTCAGGGGTTAATATACTTCGATGACTACTCTTTTTGACATATGCTGTAGCACATTGATGCATGCTTCTACATTCGACTTTATATTCTAACGATATACAGGTTTTTGATATTAACTGTAAACGGGCTCACATTTTCTGCATATTTTTAATTAGCCTGCAGTAGGATGTTTGGGCAGCAGTGTTCTGCAACGTCTGCGGTTTCTCCTTTCAGCCAAACAGCATCCTGTTTACTATATTTTGTTTCTCTGTACATAAGTCAATTTATAAAAGCACATTAGATCCACTTTTCCCATATTAGAGCATTTCTATGATTCCTCAATCCCTTTAAACTCATAAAGCCTTTGAATACCCTTTCTAAGAGATACAAACTATCAAATTCAGGCGAGCAGTTGACATTTCTCTCTCCTCTACTTCTTCTCAGGCGACACGTGTGTGAGACTTGTGGCAGTATAAGAGAGATAAAAGGGCTTGTATTAATAATAAATTATGAACGGCTAAATTATACATGAAAAGGAAAATCTAGGAAGCTTGCACTTCCAGGTGCAGCTCCCAGCATTACTTAAACTGTAACAGTTGGTAACTGGCAGGATCTATTACTGTTGTGTTTAATGACTTGAAGTGAAAATCTGTAAAGAGATGCTAAATAACAGGTCTCCACGTGAGGGCGACATGTTTAATTCATGCCAGAAAAAGGTCAAACTCCACGTGTCTCTATTACTTCCATCAGTCAAATCAGACTTGTAGTCTAATCATTACAACCAGAATGATTGTGAAAAACCTAATGAACCTCAGATGGATTTATTCATTCATTTATTTATTTATCTTGGTGTTCAGCTCAGCTATAGAGTAATTTGCATATATTGATTGTCAAAGTAATACCTGCCATCTCTATCAGGATTATGTAATCTGGGGATACGTTGTACACAGTTTCTAATGGAAAAACAAACAAAAAAGAAAGGGAAACAAACCAGAAGAAAGGAACAAAACTGTATATTATGCTATATTTTCACTTTTAACTTTCATCCTATACACAAAAACCACACAAGTAGATTTAGAAATTAAGTTTAAAAATCTGTGTCTCAGTATCACAGGTATGTGACACAGCCGTACAATGATATCACAATATTTCAAGGAAATGTGTGATAATGAAATTTATGGTGATATAGAAAATACTGAAGAACATTTTATCTGTGATTGAAGCTTGCAGGCAGCGGCATTTATTAGTGCAAATAAGATGAAGGGCATTTTCAATCCATCTTTTCCAATGAGCTACTGTCACTGACGACAGACTACTTAATTCAAAGTGTGAATATATCGCCAGCAGTAGCAACAACAGCAGCAGCAGCAATGGCAGTGACACAGCAGAAGTCACATGTAAGCATAAACCCTGTTGTTAAAGTAAACTGTCATAAAACTGAAATTCAAAAACATTATCTACCTTTGTTTTTTCACTAGCTGTCTAAAGCCCTGCCTTTTCACCATGTAACCACATCAGAAATGTCTTTCTTGTCGTGTGGACTGCAATTAGCAAGAGCTCCACCAATGAGTCATTTGTTTACTTCTTGGTTACACAAAAGTACCAGCTACTAGTTATCTCATCCTTGCGTGTCTTCATGTCTTGGTTTTACTCGATGGTGTGTTTTTACCCCAAGTGGAAAAACCAGTTTTGTAGTTTCCACCTTCAGCAGGAACGATTTTTTCCCCATATTTTTGCAAAACATTGTGCTTCGTTAAATAGTTCCCATTTTACTAAATCGTCAGGAGGCTGACAAGCAACTCTCTCTGTCAGACATGTTTGGGCATGTGTCGTTGTTGCATGTGCTTGGGAAAGTAAACAATGGTTTTGCCATATCATTGATATGGCAAATATCATATAATCATGTAAAAATGTAGAATCATACTATTGCGGACGACCCTATTTGGTAAGCATACTTATGTAGTACGCACTGAAAAGGACATCCATCTTAACTGCCCATTCAATCTCGGATTGTCCAATTGTGCACCTTCAAACACATTAGCAAGTTTTTTTATGCTATATTTATGTGCAAATACTTTCAACAAAGACTAGTGCTATATTCTCAGAGCCAGCTGTTAAAATGTTTGATGTGCTTTCATCGGACGATATCTCAAAGCTGGCGCCAAACTAAAACACAACATGTTAAAGGAGTCTCCAGCTAAACTACTATAAGGCATGTTATCTAAAAACAGCTTGTTTCATATTTCTATATGTTTGGTCTAATAATAACTTCACACATTCACTGGAGATCTAGGATTAAGAAAAAAAGGATAAATTACAAATACTAGCTTTTTACATCCTTTTAAATTTATTATTATAAATTTATTTTTTATACTGAAAAGGGTAGCAGGTAGCACACACTCCAAATACATTTACTAGATTTAGAGATCGCAGTGCATCTTCTGTTGACCAAGTTGTTTTTATTTATTGTGGAAACAGTGGGAACTTCAAGTCCATGCAGACCAAGGTGTTTAAATGAGATTAAAACTGTGGTCTCCTTTTCATATTTGTTGTCATTTTATCTATTTTCAATGTTCTGATACTGAAATTACTAGTAATTTATGTTTTCGTATGACTCAGAGGAATCCTTATGAAATTATTTTGCTGGGAGTGAGTCGATATAGACATTTTTCTTTTTAAATGAGAACAAGACCTGGATACAGATCCCTCATTTATTTGTTTTTGTTTTAACAGATGATTGGAGGTTGATGAAACGGGATCAAAAACCTCCTGTGGATGATTTGGGATAAACTGACAAGGCAACAATCAAACAGTCTGACAAAGCTCTCTGGGTGGCTCTCAAAATTTTAGATTTAGAATCTGGATTTTCCAAAACATAAAAAACAAATTTGTCAAACACAATACAAATATAAGGATCATTAATCTAACATGTAACCTATGAATCCATGTGGGGTTTTTTAAGAAGAGAGAGAGCCAGCGCAAACATCACAACTGAACCACAGCTGGTTCTTAATCAAGCAGATGTGAAGAGCTGCTTTTCCATTAGTGCTCAAACTTCAGACAGCTGTATTTGAAAAATCATATTTCCCAGTGAAAGGGTTCAGTGGGGTTAAACAAGAACAGGAGTTCTCAGAAGAAGAGAATACATTTCGTACATTGCACTAATCATTTCTCTCTACATGGTCCAGCTGCCCATTTTCTAATCACCCTTTCAGGCACATCTGTAATAACGGCTGCCAAGTGGAAGAGCTATTAAATCCATTTACAATCCTGTTCTCACAGCACAGAAAGAAAAGGCAGACAGAAGAAAAAGCATCCGCGAAAGTTCCACAAATGGCATTAAGAAAGCAGGTGCTTTTTTTAAAGGACACTGAGAGCAAACTACTTAAACTAGGCGTCTAAGAAAAATGTTAGAAATAATCACCTTCACATAGATGATGCTTGATAAACACTCACTTCTAGCTGAAGCTGATCAATGGAGCTTTTAAGTAAATATCGTCTTTGTTAAAGATTACAGACGTGGATGAAGATAAACAGAAATGCTATGATTTTTATAAGAATGATGGTTTTATAACAGGTTGAACTGGATGAGTTTCACTGCTGGACTGATGTCGGCTATGTATGTGACTTAAGAATCCACTGATAAAACTTAATGTTGCACTTCAGTCATGTAACACTATAATGCTAGTTGCTCAAAGTGTGACAAGGATATCCTGCCTTTCCTACCTTAATTAGTGGGCATAAATGGATGAACAGACACATTTATATTTTAAACAACCTCTGTTGGCCAAAGTGCTGTACAGGTTATATAAAATATACACTGAAAACAAGTAAACAAGACTGTGTTTGCATAAGAAAAGACAGGACACTAGGATAATAGGGTTTTTAAAGTGATTTAAAAAGACTGGGCAACTCTTATGTAAAAAAGGTAAGTTGTTCCGAAGATTTGAAGGTGCAAAATTCAAAATGTATGAAATGTGTGTCTGGCTTTCTTTTTTGTTTTTACTTCCTTTTTTAAAAAAAAAACAAAAACATTTTCATAGTTTTTTTAAGCTCACTTGATGATCAATCTTTGCTTACAGGAACAATGCCGTAATAAACATCAGCAAACTTCCTTTTGTTGTTGTTTTTAAATAAATAAAATAAGTATAAACAAATAAATACAGACATATGGAAACTTCCGTTTTAGCAGCTGTCTGGAGAAAAAAACCAAACAGATTGCCAGTGCATGGGCCCAGCAGGGGGTCATCTTAGGCAGATCTTGAGATTGGTCGGGTAGACTGGTGGAAACCCCGATGAGTGAGATGACATGCTGGGGACATTGTGTTTATGTTTTTTTTTTTTCTCTAATGGAAATTGTAAGCAGCACTTAACAGTTAGTTTTCATTTTTTCACCTTTGTTTACTATGAAGTTTGCCAGTCTGGATTTTTGAGTTTAAAGGTAAGGCAGCTTCACTGTGGGTGGATCCAAGCTCATAGCAGACCAATCAGTAGGAGGGAGAACAGCAGAGAGCCAGGATTTGTTTATGCGTGTGTCTCCACATGTGTGTGTCTCAGAGAGAGAAAGAGAGGAAAGACCTAGGCCGTGTCTTTGTTGATGTAAGTAACACTATAGAAGTCAAAAGGCTTGAAACCAAACCGGTCCTAGGAGTTTCCCAGACGACCGGTGACACCAGTCTCCTTTGTGTGCGTCCAGGACACATTGAGCCTTTTTAATATTTAAACATCTCTAATGGCAGCTCTGCTGTTTGTTTCTCATTTATCCTTGGCTCACACTCCTTTCAGTCACTTCCAAGTTTTTGCTCTAGCCAAACTTAGGAGGACAAAAGTCACATTTCTCTGCAGTTGATCGTTTTAATATTGCCTTCCTCCTATGGTTTTAATCCAGTCCTCAACAAGTAATTTTTGACCCCCTCCCCCCCTCCCGCTGTCACAGCCATAACTGCCTTGCGTTTCAAAAAACTCCCTGGTGCTCTTTTAATTCATACCCCATCTGGAGCTATGTGTAGGTATTCAAAAGTAAACCGTTTCATTATCTCCTTGTTCTGCATTTTGCCAACTCTCTGTATATTTTGGCTTTTGTGTGAAAATGAAGGAATCCAAAATGTTTCAGCCACTCTGATAAAAAAAAAAAAAAGGGGGGGGGGGACAAAACATCAGAAGTTAAACTGCTAAGAGACGTCAGATAAGTTCATGAAATGGTTGTTGTAATGTCAGCTGCTAACGGGTACTCCCTCTAGTGCAGGGGTGGGCAATCTCAGTCCATGAGGGCCGGTGTCCCTGCAGGTTTTAGATGTGTCCTTGAACCAACACAGCTGATTTAAATGGCTAAATTAGCTCCTCAACATGTCTTGAAGTTCTCCAGAGGCCTGGTAATGAACTAATCATGTGATTCAGGTGTGTTGACCCAAGGTGAGATCTAAAACCTGCAGGGACACTGGCCCTCGTGGACTGAGATTGCTCTAGTGGGTGCGCTACGATGATATTGTAAAGGTTTTTATGTTTTAAAGTGGTAAAGTAAACTTTTTATACAGCTTCAGCAGCTGGTCACTAACATTTACGTTAATAATAAATTTTAGACTGAGTAAAAATTGCTGATCACCAGTTTGTGTTAACTGTTTCTGCTTTTTAATAATACATCAGTGTGAGGAGTTCAGTTGTTATGGAAACGATAGGCCGGTAATCGCACCCCAAAGGAGTGTTTTCCAAACACTTTTTAAAACTGTAGAATCATCAGTTTTTATTTAAGTTGCAGCTAGCTGCAGCTTAGCAGTAGATCAGCTGTACTTTCTCCTCAGATAGAAACATCAGACAGACAGAGTGTGGTGGAACAGGAGTGAGTAGAGGCTCCGAATGAAAAACAAGGAACTGTGTTCTACCAAATTACTCCCGTGAAATTGGAGAAGGCGCTCCCACAAAATGGACTTAAGAGTCAGTAAGGCTGTTTTTTCTTTTTTTCAAACAATCTAAATGACATCGATTGGCTGTCAGAATACTATCCAAAGCCTCTTAGTTGTCAAATTAAATCAAAACAGTAACAGCATAGTGCAGTGTGCTAATGGAAGCAAACTCTTTGTTAATGAGTTATAAAAAATAAAGTCACACTATAGGTCGTGAGAACAGAAACAAAACCACAAACACACTTAAAATCTCTTCAAAGATCACTACGCACAACACAATATTATCACTGACGGACTCTTTTCAGTTCCAAGAATTTGTTGTGATCGACTACATTTTTAAAACTCACCTGCGGTATCATGCAGTTTATTTTATTTTATTTTTTCCTCCATTTCAATAGGAAAAAGAATATCCTCCATATCAAAGTGTAGATGGTGAATAAGCAGGCATTTCCTGCCCTGCATGTGGGATATGAATGTGGCTTTGGGCCAAATCTAAGAACTTCAAAGGAAGGGAGGAAATAAGCTGAGAGGCATCTGTGCACATGTTTGTGTCTTTTCATATTTATTTTTCAGCCAGCCAGCACACATGCATGAAATACATGTGCACACATACGTTTCAATTAGTGCATTTTGTATAGGATTTGTGGTAGACATATTTAGTTATATACATTTGTATTGGCATACCCTAACAACCAAATTATAAAACTACCCTTTAACAACATAAAATCTTGCTGGCTAGAGCAGTTGCTAGAGGCTGGTTAGCAACTGTCTGGCAAACACCAGTCACTAGTAGGGTCATGCAGGCCTACATACCTGTGATCACTACCAGATTAAAGTGATCACCTGTGGTTTATATGGAACATAATGACATGTTTGCTACTGCATTGCTCAGAAACTACCAGTGTCACAACATGGAAATGGAGACTATTTGACTTCAGTGCAAAAGCAGAACCCTTTGAAACATGTTAGCTTCAGTGGCAAAGCAGGATCAAATGTTAAGTTCAGAGCGATGGGCCCCAGCAGAGCTAAAGCTGGATTATAAATAGGGGGGGTGGGGGATTGCATTCATTTAAATATATAAATATAAATAAATGCAAGGAGAAGGTGCTGTATTCTGGACTACTGAAGACCATGGACCATTACGTTACTGCAACTCACAATCCTATACTGACCTCTGCACATCTATGATACCCCACTACACCCCAGAATGCAAAGCATATGTGACTACCCAAAGGTGTTTAGCTCAAACTTGCGATGTACACCTGGAACTCGGTCAGGTTGAGGTTGAATGATGTTCACACCATAAAAAAAACTCTCTGGAGTTCATTAAGAACTAGACTGGGACAACCTCCTCTAAATAGTGAATGGTGAAATTTCCCATGGTGAAATTGTTTTGTTTCACACCTGAGTGCGATTACTGCATTCATATTTACACAAATGAATTGAACCAAGGAGAAGAATGAACCAGAGTTCAATATAAACAAAATACTGCAAGTGTGAAAATACAGTAACCGAACAACTGGGAAACGTGCCAGTAATGGATAAAGGAAACGATGTGCTTGGAAACATACGTTTCTGACTTAGTTCTTTATTCTCATCGCTAAACACAACACTAATCACTGCACAGTCACACAGTCACAAAGTGCAACCCGATAGGCAAGTGCTAAGGGGAGACACCACATAGCGTTTAAAATGCCCTTAGCAGTTGAATCCTGGGTTTGACCCCACTGACTGGACCTCAACCTCTGTTGCCTATCATTTGACAGTTTCTGGCTATATTTGTTCAGCTTCTGAATAAAGGCAAAAGCCAAAACAGACATCTTGTTGGGTTCCATGTTCCTTTCTGTTTGGACTTACCTTGCTACGTAACACAGATGTACGTGAATTAAGGGGGAAGTGAGTTGTGGAGGTAGCCGTTGGTGTCTGTGAACTGGAAGCAGATTTATGTTGCAGTCTGACGCCATCACTGAACTCAACACAGTCAAAGTTGCTCTTCCACACCATTACCTGTGAACCAGATATAAATGTATTAAATAACAATACTCCATTAAAGTTAGTAATGAAGAATGTTAGAATACTCTGCCATCACCTGTTCATCAGAGCCTCCAGAGGAAAAGTACTCCCCAGTTCTAGAGAAGGCCACACAGGTGACTGGACCCTGGCGTGAGGTAAAAAGCAAAAAAGATGGAAAATGAATCTCACAATACAGTAAAGTCATATCTGTCTGACAATGAAAGTAGTCCTAAAACTATCAGCTATGAACTGTTTGCTTAAGTTGAAAGAATCACTACATTTGGAGAGAATGTTTTCTAAAAACCTCAACAAATGCAGCTGAACAAACTGGCCCCATCTGTGCTAAAGATCACAATATTGGTTAAAATGATTTGCCAATTAAAAGTATCCATGTCTAGCAACTACTTTAAAGGCTGCCTAATTGATAAAGTCACTATTTTCATGCACAAATAACAAAAATAAGCAACATTTTATAAATTCAATAGGCCAAATGATTTCATTTATCATCAGTTTAATCACTAATAAGTAAACAGTAATGTCTGCATAGATTAAAAGCTCCATGTGAGAATGGTGCTGTCTTACTGTTGCATTCATTCATTCTCAAACCTTACATATAGTAACTTAGAATGATATGACTAACATTATTTATCTCCTGCCAAGTAGCTCAGCTGCAGCGAAAATGTAGGTGCAAGTGTAAACATGGGCAGGGAGTAAACACAATACAATTTAATACGATACAGAATACAGTAATATACCCTAAAGGCACTTGCTGGTAAAAATGTATTTAAGATTCAATACAAAACAAAAGGTGGGAACGTTTTTTTTATTTTGTTTGAGGCTTGTGTTTAAGCAGTTCGACTAAAACAAAACTGTACCCACAACAGAAGCTCTTGAATGTGTGTGTGTGTGTGTGTGTGTGTGTGTGTGTGTGTGTGTGTGTGTGTGTGTGTGTGTGTGTGTGTGTGTGTGTGTGTGTGTGTGTGTGTGTGTGTGTGTGTGTGTTTGGAGGAGGATGTGGGTGTGTGGGGCTGCAGCAGAGCAATCAATAACAAAAGGTAGAAACTCAGGTGGAGTGAGGTCAGGTATGGTCAGAGCCAAAAAGGATCACCTGAAGAATGTCAGGACTTTGGCATCCTTTGTGTGTGTGCATGTAGCTGGAAATAAAATTCCGAAATCATGTTTCCTCTTCGTTCATTCTTTTTTTTCCCACCTCATAATGCAGAATGGGGTCAACGATCTCAGCCTGAGCCCCGTGAATGCGTTCAAAGAGGAGATGAAGCAAAGAACAGACAAGTGCTGGAAAAGAAACGGACAGGGAGTCTGCTGAGAAGAAAAAAGGAGCTGTGTCCTGTGGCTGGCACCCAGACAGGCTGGTTTGGGTGAGGAATGGTTTCCCAGAAGCACCTGAGAGAAGCAGACAGTGTCACTATAGCAACGCGACGGCCTGACAGACAGCATGTTCTGTCTGTGCTCTGACTAATGCCTGCTGCCAGGCTGGCACTTGCCATGGCCAGACACATGCACGCACGCATGCACACACGCACTCACAAACACAGCCTGACAGAGCAATGAACCTAACTTGTACATTTTATGTACCGTAAATGAACACAGATAGCACAAAGCAGACAAGACCCATATGGTGCCCTTTATAAAGGCATGACTAACACGAACGATAACATACTGCTACTGCTTTTATTTTGTAAGCTATTTTTCCCCTCTAAATTGTCCCCTTTAAGCACAGTCATAAAGAACTTTAGGCTTGTGTAAAGTTCTGTAAATCAGCATAAAAAAAAATGTTTCTTAGACCCTCTTAATTATGCAGTCTTGTAACATGTGTACAAGACATTCTTTGCATAAATTTAACTGAAAAACCACAAAGAGCACAAAGCTGTGCACTGTAACAACCATAATGTTTACATGTCAAATTCACAAATGGGGAACAAATCTGAGAAGTGTATCATCAAATATGTGGCCTTTTGGCATGAAAATATGCATTTTGTGTAGTTCCATATCCAAAAGTTAATCATTTTGATACACATTACATACGGACAGAATGTATTCAGAAAACTTCTATAAAAAAATTCAGCCTTCCTAATGATCCTGCAATAACCGCTGAATTTGCATTTGTCCAACCACTTTCCTGCCCGCCTTCTCTGAGCCAACGAGCTTCTGTTCCTTCTATGTTCTTTAGAACTCAGTGTTCTTCTGTCATTCTGTCTTTCAGACTCCCATTCGTGCAACCAGCCTCCTACCCATATCCACATCACTCCAATCACTTAAAGAGCTTCAACAAGGCTCCATCTCCATCACCACCAGCGTCTAGACTCGAGGTGGGGGTCCTGTCCTAGTTTCTGTTATTTCATCAAAATCTAATTGCCATTACTCAAATGACGTATCTCAAGAAATCATTATTAATTATTTCAATTGAACTGTCTTTACTGATCTACCATTAGTAACAGTAACATACAAACATGAAGATGCGCATTTGAATGTCAGCTTGCAACAGAAATACAGATTACCTCCTAACATTTGGGGAAAAAGACATGTTTGTTCTCTAAATCTTCCTATAACTGCTGTGGTCCCAGGGTGATGGTCCGGAAAAGTGATGCACACTTCTTCAGAAAGCTGTTCCCCATATTCACAGATCAGCCCAAACATTAAAACTACTGACACTTTGATAACAACGATCACCTCATTAGACTATCATGTTCTATTCAAAAACTTTGCCTATTGGCATTCACATGGATTTTATTTACATGTACAAACCAGCTATATATTACTGCTTTTGTTGGTGCACCTTAAAAATTATAAAATAAGCAAAGACATTTATCTTCATGCCAGTGCACTGTCAGATTATATGATTGACAGCCACCTGTCAAGTCTCCTTCTGTGCCATCTAATAACACTTTCCGTCTTAGTTATCATGGGTTTACTGAAAGCACAATGAAGAAAAAGTTACAGGTAAAAAATAATTTATTTAACATGTTACTGCTACTGATTAGCACACAATGGAAAAGAAAAACCCTCAAAAAACAACGATAAAACAGCAGTGTGCTCTGAGTATGGTAATACTAAAAGTAGTGCAAAGGACTACTTCCTACAAAAAGATTTAATGACTAAATATGATTGTAGATCAATGCATTTATTGACTGTAATTTACTGATGAATGGGGTTCTATCTCTACTGGCTCTCGGGGTCTGACTACATATGTGCTGTCTAGACAAAAGCCTGAAAGTTTGCCAGTAAACATGACTCTCAGTCTCCTGTGTCAAATTTCCCATTCCATACACATTCAAAACGTTGGTTTGGCTGTAAACTAAGGTTGATGACACAAACCAATTAGGTAAACTGCAGGAATGTCTAAACTCCATAAAGACCTGGATGACCTCTAATTTCCTGCTTGCAAATTCAGATAACACTGAGGTTATTTTACTCGGTCCTAAAAATCTTAGAAACAGGGTGTCTCACCACATACTTATTCTGGATGACATCACACACTAACACTGTGAGGAATCTTTGAACAGGATATGTCCTTCAACATGCATATTAAATAAATATGTAGGACTGCTTCCTGGGATTTGTGCAATCTCTATATTTACATGTTGTCTCAGAGTGTTACCAAAAAAACCCTACTTCATGCATTTATTACTACCAGGCTGGACTATTGTAATTCATTATTATCAGGCTGACCCAAAAAGTCCCTGAAAAGCCTTCAGTTAATCCAAAATATGTCAGCAACAGGGACTAGAAAGAGAGACCAGATTTCTCCTGTATTGGCTTCGCTGCATTGGCTCCCTTGTATATGAGAATTTCATTTAAAATCATTCTGACATACAAGGTCTACAATAACCTGGCTTCATCTTCTCTTATAGACCACATAGTACCACATCACACCACCAAAGCACTTTGCTCTCAGAGTGCAGGCTAACTAGTGCTTGCCTGGGTATTAAAAAGTCGAATGGGCAGCAGATTCTGGAGACAGATAGTCTTTCTACTTTTAGACGAAAACTTCCCTTTTCGACAAAGAATATAGTTAGTGCTGATCAGGTAATCCTGAATCCTCCCTTAGCTACACTGCAATGGATCTCTTTTTGCTTCACTCACTTCTTTTGACTTTCTTTTGACTTGTTTATGCACCATTCTAGATTTAATCACTGGCTCTCTTCCACAGAGTATGTATATATTTTTCCCGTTTCCCTCCTCTCACCCCCAACTGGTCATAGCAAATAGCTGCTCCTCCCTGAGCCTGGTACTGCCAGAGTTTTTTTTTTCCTGTTAAAAGGGAGTTTTTCCTTCCCACTGTCGCCAAGTACTTGTTCACAGGGGACCGTCTCACTCGTCTCCTTTCACTGTATTATTGTACAGTCCTTACCTTACAATACAAAGTGTGTTGAGGTGACTTTTGTTTTGATATAAAGCTATGTAACTACAACTGGACTGAATTGAATATGGATAACCAAAAAACACAACTCTCAACAAATGCAGGAATTTTGCTATGACTAAAGCAGCAGACTCACTTGCGTTGACTATAGTTGGCACTTTTAATAAACTGGTTTGTGTCTTTGTTATCAAGTCAGTTTGGGTGCCAATCGGCGCAACCTTTGAGTCTAAGAGTGTTAAACAGCTGTTCAAAAACTATAAAAGGTTTGAATACACCGTCATGCAGCTGAGTTATTTTATTTTCTGAATTCACTTCTCACACAACATGAAGTCCCACAGTGTACTCCGCTTCAAAGAGATTATGCCATTAAGGATGACAAGCGACTCATCTTGTTCATGATGTCTTTAAAAACCAAAATTATCTCAAGCACTTAGTTAAAGAATTACTTTGTGAGAAGTTTTGGAACATGTTGTGAAAGTAAGTTGTCAGCGAGTGAAGCAGAGAGACAAATTAACCTAAATTAACACAATTCAAACCAATCAGGTAATGTCCTCCCGAGGCTGGGTAAACAACACATTCGTCAGCTCCAGCATCAAAACACTTGTTTTCACGTATGGTAAATGCACACAGGCCTACACAAATACACAGCACAAACCTTTACACCCACACTGAACAGATGGGGGTCTCTCCCATCTCCAGCTATGCGATTGGAGAGACAATTAGCACTCTTAGTCTCCTAGCACCAACAGATTGGTGGTGTCACCGCGGAGCCAAAAAGAACAACAACACAAACTGAGACACAATATAAGAGATGACAAATTTGGAGGCGTAAAGAGAGAAAATGAAAGTTATTTATTCTTGACAGAAAGGAGAGTCTTGGCAAGTGCCTGGAAAGAAACACAGATGAAACAGAGAAGACAGCAGAGGAGACATAGCAGAGACATAGATAAACAGATGGACCACATGTGGTACTGGCAAGCTGCCGATTTCCACAACTAGCCAGCAACCCGGTCCATCGGCTGTTTAAACAAACCGATACAGTCAGTGAGCCGTCCGGCCAGGTGGCCCTGCCAACCCAAATGTGAGTAAATCAGATGTGAGACAAAGGGGGAAAAATGTGACGAAAACATGGCAAAGAAAGAGTTGTACCGAGGTCTGAGAGGAACAACGGGACAAAATCAGAGAAGGAAGAGAAGAAAAGGAGAACTAGATCCAGAAGAACGGAGGCAGAAACACAGTAGCGTTTCCTTCCAGCAACCCTGGGATGAGTCACGATGAGTGGGCTGCCCGTTCACCAGGCAACTACTAAAATACCCCATATACAAAAAAAAGGCAACGTACTCACACACACTCACAGACGTACACAAAAGAGATGTCAAACACTCTCACACATAAATGTTCGCACCAAACTCTCAACACATGCGGAAAACAACAGAGGTAACCCGTCGTGATAATGAGAGGGTAAACAGAACAGCTAAGCCTGCCGGACATCTAAACAATATTTATGTGTCACATGTATGCGTGTCTACCTGGTGACCGTGCAGTGTATACAGCAGCTTGCCCTCTACGAGGTCCAGGACTTTCATTGTGGAATCGCTGGACGCAGTGATTAGGAAATTACCAGCTGGGTGGAAAGACAAACTGTTCACCACACCGCTGTGAACTGGAAAACACACACACACACACACACACACACACACACACACACACACACACACACACACACACACACACACACACAAAAGAAGAAAACAAAAAACACACAGAGTTTAAAACAGGCTTAAAAAACTAAACCTTTTGTTACTGTAATTAAAATTGAAAAAATAAGACAAAAAGTAACTGGAACATTCATTAAATAGTTTATTACCTATTTAACATTTTTGTATCATAAACAAGTAAAAATAATTAAAGATTTTTATGATTGAAATCATGACAATGATAATGTGTGGTCTATAAAACATGCCGTAACAGTGAAAAAACCCATGGAGTAAATCTATAGAAGGGATATGAATCCTTTCCCAACTTTCAAAGTCTTTATACATCTTTTAAAACATAAAAATAATCTGATTAGTAACAAACAGAATTACACGTTCTGACTGGACTAGAATTACACATCACATTGTTTTCCACATTTGACACTTTGCAAACATTAAATATGGAAATATATATATATATATATATATATATATATATATATATATATATATATATATATATATATATATATATATATATATATATATATATATATATATATATATACACATACACACACACACACACATAAGTCAAAAATAAGCCCATGGAATATGTTAAAATTCATTCTCTGTAATTCTACTTCAAAAGTGAGCAAATTTGACTGCTAGGTCGGTGTTTTTGCTACTTTACATCTGTCATGATGAATGTGTCAGAATCACAGACAGCAAGAAGAAGAAGAGAAAGAAAAGGCTTGCGTGCAGGCGGTCTTCAGTGCAGTACTGATAAAGAGGATCAGTGCTGACTGACGTTCAGCAAAAAAAAATAAAAATAATATAATAATATAACCCCAAGCGCGCACCATCGTTCCTATTCATCTGGCCTTCTCTGCTCTAATGGGCATGTTGGTGGCGAGTGGATGGATGACTGGTTCTTGTCAGATCAAATCTTTGGGGCTGAGTAGCTAACACTATACAGGACTATTCCAGGAAGTAGACTGGTCACTGAGAAGGCAAGGTGATCTCACCAAATGTCAATACACCAGCAAATGAAAACGTTAAATTATTCAATATTACTTCAACAACCTTGAATACAGAGCCATTAAATATTTGGCATTTATGCTTAAAAATTGCTTTTATGATTATGACAACTTAATTGTTTATTTATTCTCTTCAAATAATATAAATGAGCAATATTTACTAGTTTACTTGGACTCTGATGCATTTATGAGATTTCAATTATATATACATTATAAAGAAGAACAGGTGATACCTTTTAGTGACCAGCTGCTGTCCAAATAAGAAATAAATAAATGACTGAACAGATTAAGATACATCACAACTGCCAGATACAAAATACAATGAGATTACATGCCTGCTCATACTTAATCCTTCATATTTTATACGTTTATTGATTCGTTTTTCAAGTTATAGCTTTACAGGAAGTCACATGCTCAGTTAATGAAATAATATATTTATTTTTAGATTTATTTTTGGCATTTTTGCCTTTATTATACAGCAACAGTCAGAGGGAGAGAGAGAAAGAGAGGATGACAATTGCAGTAGGGACTCAGCTCGCACTCAACAGATGAGCTACAGGAGCACCCCCCCCCCCCCCCCCCCTCCGCCCCCTCCCCGATTCAGATGTTTAAAGCAACACAAGCACTGCTTTGAGCTGTGAGAATGAGAAATTCTTGCTTAAAGGCACTTTTACCTCAAAGGACTAAATTAGCTGCCATTGAAGTGTAGTGCTGCTGCACATCACACTGCTGCAAATCCTGCTTAACTGAGAACGGCTTAACACCAGCTTTTTATTACCACACACTAATACATCAAGTTGCCTTAAGAACAAAGAACTAATCGTGAC
The DNA here is from genome assembly GCF_051167445.1 of Perissodus microlepis. NCBI lineage: Eukaryota > Metazoa > Chordata > Actinopteri > Cichliformes > Cichlidae > Perissodus > Perissodus microlepis. The sequence goes on along the minus strand of NC_140465.1, from coordinate 20,016,009 downwards.
CTCCCTAGACTTAAACAATCCCGCCATACATGAATCAGCAGCTGACAAATTAGCAAGCAATAGGTCCCTCTCCTGGCTTACAGAGGCTACAACACACTTGCAGGCATCCTGATACCACAAGCTGGGAAAAGATGCTGAATAGCTATGAAAGAGCAAAGAGCAGTGGGTGTTTGTATAGTATGGCTCTGCCTCATGGAAACAAACCAGTTCAATAAATTACCAAATAATGTGCACAGATGGTTAACATAAATATACCAATGTGCCACTGCCACTTGCTATGTTACTGCTATTGATTTTGGCTTATTCATACAAACCCCTAAACAATTTTTCATTAAAGGTTTTCTAATCAGGACCAAAAACTATTCATTAATCATTTGATGTCTAAAAACATTATTCAGTCCCATGTGTGTCTAACACTAGCCACTCCCATTTTTACACTTTAAGTTAGCAAAATGAGAAAATAACTCCAGTATGGAAAGTAGGGCCAGAAAAAAAATGAAAGAGGAGGAGGAGAAGCTTCTATCTTCATACCAAATCTCCTCAGACATATGTAATTATCCATTATTAGACCTAACAACTGAAATCCATTTAAGGGAGGCAATTAGAGCAACCAGCCTGAACGCAAGACTGATAAAAAGTCATCAACATTAAGTTTAATGAATATGCAAAAGATCAATAACATTCCTTGCCATTAATATAAATTTGCCTGTGTGTGATTTCAGTAATTTCTCTTTAACATAATGATTCAAAGGTACTTTGGCTGTACTGCAATTTCTGAGAGCAGATGTCTAAACTTTGGCCAAAAGTACCATACATTAAAACAAACAAAAACTGTGGCTTTTGTTGTTTCTATGGGACTGACTCAGCATATGATGAACTGGTGTTTCAGAATAAAGCTCTATATAAGGCATCAGGAGTGACTAAACTGAGAGTGATAAAGCATTCAGTGATTCTTTAAATATTTAAGTATGTCTTTAGAATTGATGTGGTTGTGACTAATTAATGAAAATAACTGTGTTGCTATGAAGCTAAAAAATGTCACATTTGAGTGTAAACTCTGGTTTCACTCCTTAAAAAGACCAGAAAGAACGATTATGGTTTTAAATATTATCGATGTGTCTTTACCTTGGTAGTGCTGTAGCATCTTATGCGATCTGATGTCCCACACCTTGACAGAGTTGTCAGTACTAGCTGCAGCAATACATGTTCCACTAGGATGAAAGTCCACATAGTTTGCATAACTTTTGAGAAGAGAAAAAAAAAACAAAGTAAGGCAAAGTAAAGGAGAAACAGTGATTTAAAAGATTTAAAATCCTGGAATAACCCAGAAGGTCAATTCAAACAACACAAAAGCTTTAGTCATTGGTGGAAAGGGTTAATGATTTAAGGTTTATAGTGAGAAAGTTAACTATTTTAAAACACTTTAAGACACATGAAGCCTTTTGTGAAATTTCTTATTCTAAATGTTGGGAACTTAAAAAAAATATACAGCTTTCTCTGGACCCTTTTTTCCCCCAATTTCATTTTTTATCTTATGCAGTGGCATACAGCACCAAAATAAATTAAGCTGTGATTGGGATGTCTCCATTCCTGTTCACCTTGAACTGCTTGGACTTTCAGTACAACTGTGGGTCATGGCACCTATAGAAATACTCTGATGATTGATTCTCTGAGGAGCACTAGCAGATGATTTTGTTGAGAGGTCGAGAAAAAAAACGATAGATGGTGGTTGACCTGAGTCTATCGTGGGACAGGATGTTGATGCTAATCCTGACCACCCTCTGCATCACTTCCTACAGGCAGGCATAAAGTTTATTCTCTAACAGACTCTGCTGCCACAAGGATACAGGAAGTCTTTTATACCTCATGCCATCATCCTCTATAACAATGCTTTTTGCTTGGAAGAGAGGCATTTTACATTAATGGTATTATTAACTCTAGTGTTTCAGCTGCTGTAAGAAACGATATGGGATAAAGTGTAGCTCATCTTATTATCATCTCAACACAATAAGCTAAAACTACAGAAAAGAAAGGAGCTCAGTATGTCAGACTCTAAATAAAACACAATAAAGGTAAAAAGAAGTAAGAAGAAAGACGTTAAGTAAAACAGGATATTAAATGTATCAAAGACTCACACAGCCAATGTCTCATTAAAGTGTTTCAGTATATCAGACTGCACAATGTACAAGGGAATAGGGCACACGTGTAATGACTGAGCAGGTGTTCAGTGCCCTCGTCAAAAACATTTGAACAGGATAACAAATGGTTAGGGGATTGATTCTGTCAGATTTTTTCCAGCATTTACTGCCGTTGCATCAGTACACTTGTAAGGATTTTTTCTGACCTTACCAGAATACCAGCAGAAAACTGACAAAAATAAATAAATACTCCTAGCTCCTCCTATTCATCATTCAGGTGCTCGCAAGTGCTCACCCAGCATGTTCATAGAAAGAATGAATGCACTCTCTGCTGTTTTTGTCCCACAGCTTTATGGTCTTATCATCACTGGATGACACAATCAAGCGATCGTCTGGAGAAAACCTGCAATAATAATATAAAATAAATGTAAATGATTAATGCTCAATCTGTATAAAATATGTTCAAAAATGCATGGTGTAATGGAAAAGGTCAGATATACACCAGGCATCAGGAATAAAATTATGACCACCTGCCTAATACAATACAATACAATACGATTTTTTTTTATATAGCACGTTTAAAACCAGGGGGTACATCAAAGTGCTTCACAGTAAGGAATAAACAGTAAATGATTACACTGAACAATAAGTCATTAAAATAAGTTAAAATAGAGAAACAAACAAAGGCATTAGTAAGTAGAGATAGGGAGAATTCATGACAATCCAGAGAAATGAGTAAGGATACATCAGTTAATGAGCGGTGAGAATTAGTGAGTTGGAAAAGCCAGGTCGAATAGGTAAGTTTTCAAGCGTGCTTTAAAGGATTGAATGGAGTCAGAGGGACGAACAGTAGCAGGAAGACTATTCCAGAGGTTTGGTGCTACAGAGGCAAAGGCACGATCACCCCTAGTCTTCAGACGGTGCCTGGGCTGGGCCAGAGGTAACTGACCAGATGATTGTAAAGAACAGCTGGGAGTATAGAGACTGAGGAGGTCGGTGAGATAGTCAGGGGCAAGGTTGTTTAGGCATTTGAAAGTAAGCAGCACAATTTTAAAATCAATACGAAATTTAATAGGCAGCCAATGTAAGTCAGAGAGCACTGGAGCAATGGAGGCAAAAACGTTCTAGTTCTGGTTAGGAGACGAGCCGCTGTATTCTGAACATCTGTTATCATTGGAGGTAAGCGAGTTGGAGTCCAGAGTAGAGCGACTTACAATAATCTAATCTGGAGGTCACAAAAGCATGGATACGTTTTTCAAGGTCTTTGTACGGTATTAAACGTTTGACCTTAGAAATTTGGCGCAATTGGAAGAAGCCAGATTTAACCACAGAGGAAACCTGTTTATCCAGCTTAAATGAACTATCCAGGCAAACACATAGATTACTTACAGTGTCTGTAAGAACCAAATCGACCAAATCGGGCAGCTAGCTGATCTCGTGGAGTGTGACTATCAAACACCATAATCTCAGTTTTCTTCTCATTTAAAATGAGAGAATTGGCAGACAGCCACTCTGTGACCTGTTTCAAGCAGTCAGACAAATGATTCAATGAAGCTGGCAGGTCAAAAGATAATTGGAAATAGATTTAATAATGTGTTGGTCCCCCCTTTTGCTGCCAAAACAGGCCAGGCCTATTGAGCCATGGACTCCACCACACCTTTGAAGGTGTGCTATGGTATCTGGCACCAATATGTTAGCATCAGAACTTTTAATTCTTGTAAGATGCGAGGTTAGGCCATTTATGGGACTTATTTGTCCAGCACATCCACCAGATATTGGATTGGATTGGTATCTGGGGAACATGAAACTTCCTTTTTTTTTGGACTATTATTGTTAGATACTGACCAGGAACAGACAAAAAAAGATGCATTTTGGAAATGATCAGTGTAATTCTCTTTATCTGTCAAAGGTCATAATGTGATGCCTGAAGTGTAAATCTATCAAAATGTCCTAATACGATGCATTGTATCGTGTTAAATGTGTGTCTCATACTTGGCACAGCGGACCCAGTTGATGTGCTGGTTGAGAGAGAAGAGGAACTTTTGCCTGTGGGTTGTCCACACTTTAATTGTCTTGTCATCAGAGGCCGTGACCAGAGTCTGTCCATCACCAGAAAAGTTAACACTGCGCACAGTGGCAGTGTGAGCCCTGAATACTGTTGACTCAGCCTTCCTGTATAGACACAAGACATTACTTAAGTTTAAAACAAACAAACAAAACCCAGAAGGTGTTCAGCAATGTGTGCCTCCCTCCATGCTGGCAGAAGGAGACAAACAACATTCAGTAGTTGCTGCTCTTTATGAGTCACCATCATTGTCCTCTGTAGTAAATCTGTGGTGGAATAAAGAACAGAAAAGACAGAAAGATTTTACTTTAACACCTACATGCTTGGCACCCAAAGACGTACAGTCTTGTCTCTGGAGGCAGAGGCCACCAGATGGCCTGATGGGGAAAAGTGGACGGAAAGGACGGCGTCTTTGTGTCCATCAAAACGATACGCTCGCATCTGAGGTTTCATGTTCCAGATCATCACACAGGAATCCATGGAGCCTGTGGCTAGGAGGGTGAAGCACAGGTGTGAGTGAGAACATCATGTATTTCCAAAAAGGAAAAGACAAAGGCAACAGCAAACAGGTATATCTAAAGGCAAACAGATCGTTACCGATTTGCTTCATGTTGCAGCTGAAGTCCACACTTGTTACGGTGTCCCTGTGACCCTTGAAATGTCTTTCTAGGGTTGGATCAGACTATGGGAGCAAACAGAGAGTCATGTCAAAATGTTAAAATGTCATCATGACTACAAAAGCTACAATAATAAGCAATAAGTTAGACATCTGGGAAACAGAAAATTTGGTACTATTTACTAAGAGCTTATCACTGAAGAAGTGCTATTTCTTCCTCATCACGACTATGTGGGTGTATGATGTGACTAAAACTGGCCTGGAAACATGAGCAAAGAACCCCATAGTTATGATTTGTAGCTAAAATAATGAGGTCCTCTGATTTTGCGCAGTTATTCTTTTTTACTCTCTTAAGTCTGTGGGAAAATAACACAGAGTAAGTTTCTAACTCTCCATAAAATCGCTAACAGCATCCCAACTACACACGTAAGGTTTAGAATACACAAGGCACTTCTATGACACCAAAGTAAAGTATGGGTTCACTCAATTAATGCTCTTTCAGCTTTTGATTTTTCAGACATTTCACACCAAACAAAAAAAGAAAGAAAGAAAGAAAGAAAGATTAATAAAAATACACTGTTTTGGTTTTAGGCTCCTAGAACAGGTTCACGGTCACGACTTAGTATGACACGTGAATGGAAACAAGTCTGTGTTTATGTTAGTAGTAACACTTGTGCTGCTAGTCAAAATGTTTACTGTGAAAGGCACCCACTGTGTGTGATACATCTCATTGCAAAACCCATGGCCAATAATATGTTACCATGGCTGCCTCTGCTATTCTGGGAAAGTTTTCAACAAGATTTTACAAGAAACAGCTGTCGACAAATATGTACACAAAAGCATGCAAACCGATGTTACACCACATTCTGAGGCTCAGCATATTAAGTGACCGAATTGATGTGTTTTGGGGTCATTGAGGTCATTGAAACGTCATGCTAGCCCTCCTCACCTCAACCCTCATCTTCTGAACGGAAGTCACCGCTCTAATACGTGAAAATGTGCATAAACATGCTTATTTATTCCAGATATCATTGTAGTTACTTATTATTATCATTAGCATTTCAAGGCAGTTAATAACAAGCCAGCCAAACAAGAACAGCTGGTTACAACCTGACATTATACCAGCCAGTGTTAGGCTTGAGTGTCTTAAAAATCACAGTTTCCCTTTGATAAACAGTTTGATTACATTCTCATAGTTTAATCACTATCTCAGTCTAACAATGTTCAATCCATTTCAAAGAACGTTTCACTAATGCCAGCAAGATCCTTGCGAGAAATACACTAACTTGTATATCAGCTAGATAAAAACAAAAATTATATGTAACAATTTTGTACAGAAATGCAACTAAAACTATATTCTGTAAGTGGTAAAGGCAAATTACCACTCAAGAAAGTTTTCAAATAAATGAAATAAAATGTTTCTAGAAGTACAATGTGATCTAAAAGTAGCAAGTTTAAATTTATTTAATTTCTTCATATCTGGTTCATTTATACGACTATGTCGAATATGTTTAGGCTAAAGTTAAAACTAATTATGCCTAAACAACTATTCCAAAGTTTAATACCTCTTTTTACAAATGTGCAGTCACATTTCACACTACTCCCAACCTTGGGTTTTTCATAAAATATCATTTGCATTTCTCATTTAAAATATAAAATAAAATACTGTATACATAAACCTTTTATATACTGTGAAAGGTCCTCCACGGAGTATAAGACTGTTTTTTCAGTGTAGTAGTGAACTGTGTAGTCTGAGCGCAGTACAGCCGCGTACTGGCGCTGTTTCACAGTGTAATTGTTCACAGACTCCAAAAGCCGATTAAACTTCAGAGAAATCGAGCAATAAAGTCAATTCTTCGTCACGAGTTAATTAAAAAGTATTAATATGAAGAGGTGTTTTATGTCTTCGACGAACGAACTTTTGTAAACAATGCATGAAAGACAGAAACAACTCGGTCCATTAGGACAAACTTAACTCTGAGTTAAACCTGTAAGGGTGTAGTTCCAAATTCGTGACACAACCGCGTTTTCACCACACACGTTTATTATAGCTCAGGAATAATTCTGGCAATATTATAATTGGTGAAAATTAATTATTCACTAATGACAAACAATTTTATAAAGGTGAAGCTTAGGGTTTTCATAATGTTGGACGGCATTCGTACCGGAAGTGGTGCCTGCGAGGCCTAGCTCAGGGGATTTGTCGAACATCACGGTAGGCGGTTACCAAGGAGACGTTTAGCCGTTAGTTTAGCTAGCCGCTAAGCTAGCCGTTAACATCGGAGAGACAAAACAGGACTTTCCGTGCCACATTTTCTGGTCAAAGTGAACCAGTGTGGCATGGCAGAGCTGCACATTATAGGGCAGATCATTGGTGCAAGTGGTTTCCCGGAAAAGACTTTGTTTTGCAAATGGGGAATTCATACGGGAGAAGCATGGCGGCTTTTATCCGGGCTGAAGGAGGGTCAGACCCAGGTGGATAGCCCCCAAATCGGAGACATAGCGTACTGGAGCCACCCGATCGATCTGCACTACGCGACCAAAGGGCTGCAAGGCTGGCCGAAGATTCACCTAGAGGTGTGGCATCAAGATTCTTTCGGACGGTGCCAACTCTATGGTTATGGTTTCTGCCACGTCCCTTCTAGTCCGGGACATCACCGAATAAGCTGTGCGACCTGGAGGCCCGTGGGCTCCTGGCAAGAACGGCTGGCGCAAATGTTCGTCGGCGGAGGTCCCCAGCTCCTCAGCCCTGACCTGATCTACAGCGGGGCGGACAGATACAGACTGCACACCGAAGCCATGGGGACTGTGGAGCTGGAGCTGGGCATCATCACGAGACACTTTGACAAATATGGTGTCGAGTGTTGAGATTTTGAAATGGCAGAAAGACAGAAAGTAGAAACAGTTATAGATCATATTTGAGTCACTTGCTTTTAGTAGAATTCTGTACTATTTTTTTTTTTCTAAACTGCACTATTTTTTTTTTTTTACAAACATCTATATGTAAATAAAGAAAATATTCTCTTACTGAAGTTGGTTTCTTGCTGATTTGTATTTTTTATTAGAAAACTGACTCTTATTAGCGATATTCCCTGTAATCATGCCTCATTTAATGCTGTTTTCTTAAATGCATCTTTATATTATATTATGTAAACCCACATTTACTTTTTATTTGGGATTTTAAGTTGTACGACTAACAGGATTGTTACTTGAATTAAGTTAAATGTCATTAATAACCTGCTACAAATTAGGAGTGGGGGCAAATACTGATACTGAAATCTATCATTTTGGTTCCACATGTGATCCATTCACTGGCAGCAAATATTGTTTATCAAAAGATGTAGGAGTTCCCTGCTAGTCTGGCACACGTCACTACTTTTTAAGAAAATTATAAAGTGAGTTATCTTACTTCATATTAAGAATAACAACCTCACAAGGAAAGAGCTGGAAATACTTTTAAAGAGTATATTTTTTCCCTTCAGTTACCAGATACTGTGGTGTATGGTGCATGACTGTATTGCACAGAATATATATTGTCATAGTGTCTTATGAGTTACTCTTGGAGTTCATCAAAGAGAGGTTTGACCATCCTTTCCTGAAAATGAGGTTTATTTTATGCAAACTTAAAATAAGCTTGTTTTCTTCTTTGTTTGTCACTGGTTACAAGCATCTCTGAATGCACAACTTGTTGAGCCTTGAAGCACATAGGCATACTCAGATCTTAATCGAAAAGAGCACTTTTGGGATGTGGTGGAGCACGAGATTCTCATCATGGATGTGCAGCCGAAAAGTCTGCAGCAACTGCCTGAAGCAATCATGTCAATATGGACCAAAACCTCAGAGGAATGTTTCCAGCTTCACATAAAGAATTAAGGCAGGTCTCAAGGCAAAAAGGCTGCTCAACCCAGCACTTGCGAGGTGCACCTAATAAAGTGGACGGTGAGTGTATGGTGGCATAAATTACTCTATCGTTTTTTCTTTTTCTCATAACTTCAATATACTGTAATTACCGTACACAGAATATCAGATTGTTGGCATATTAATTGCTTGTTAGTCACTTTGTCGGCAAAATGATGCATTTAATCTGCAAAGGCAATTTAGATCATGACAAATGAGTGAAACGATACCATTAAACTTTCACAAATGTATCATTTACATAACATATGTGGCTGTCATGACTGCACGGGGCGGTTGTTACATTAGTATAAATGTATATATTACATTGAACACTCAGCAGACTGAGTAATGAGTCACTTTGCTACGACTTCACAGACATTTAATCCAGACTAAGAGTAAAATTACCCTGATTTATAATCTGCTCTCGCTCTAAATAAAGCTAAAATAAGCAGCAAAAAGAAAGGGGTCCATATCAAATAAAAAAATATATGATGTATTGCAATACAGCTACAGATATATCAACCTTTAACTCTTAACCAATAAGCCACATTGTAGAAACCACAAATAAGAAACGAACTTCATCTCAGTGGCTCAAGCAGCAAGTTAAACTCACCAGCGCAGATGTCATTTTTGTTGATATCGGAGGCGAAATCCTGATGGAAGCGACTTGTTTACGTTCGTAGCCGTCCAAGCTAAATGTTACCGTGCTTTCCTCCGTTATTAGGACGAATGGGGTGCAAGATATCGCCTCTTTAGCTCGGTGTCCGGCTAACGCTAGCTGACAGTTAGCTCTTAGTTGCTGACAACAACAAAGTTCAGTTTACGCGCCGCGATTGGGCGCTGAGCAGCTGGTCGCCGCTCTTAAAGGGGCAGTCATCCCTTTAGCAAAGTTTCTGTCGAAACTGTCATTTTACTATTAACGTCAAAGTATTTAAACGATATGAAATATAGTCAAATAAAATCCACACAGATTTTACAAAATTATTCATGTGATGCTGTTCCATTAGGATACGTTACGCGGTAAATTCAATATCAGGCCGTTTGTAGTAACTCATAATTGCCACCAGGTGTCAGCAGAGGTACACTAGACAGAGTTGTAAATCAGCTTTATGCAGCTAAGTACATGAAGGCCTGTAACCAAGGCCTAACGTGGGTTTTGCTGTCGCCTGCTTGTGCATATAAAATCTTAACCCTGGAGAACCCATGGGGTCATATTTTACCCCATGGGTTCCCTAGAAAACCCATGGGTTCGGCTCTGACCCCATGGGTTCTCCAGGGTTAAAATATAATCCATTTTCACTCACTAATAAGATATGTGAAGGCTGATGAAAAATAACTGCATTTTACTTTGGGACTGATCAGTCTAAACATGAGCCACTCTACCTGACCCAAACACAGTATTTTTGCCCCTTTGACTGAGTCTGCTGAGCCAAACAGGTCACATTATGACTAGTAGGAAAGGTGTCGGTGTTCCTGATAGCTATGACAATGGCGCTGTCAGGTTTCCCAGGTACACACTACTACACTCGTGGTTTTGTGGCACGTCAGAATGTCTCCTTGAGAAAAACACTTGTCACATTCAGTGTGCAGTTTTTTCATTGTGAAGATTTTGAAAACACACATACAGAAAATGTAGAAAAAGATCATCTCAGAAGTATTTAACAGAAATAATGACTATGGATATAACTAATGAATTTAAATGTGACCAGTGACCTGGAGTCTGTGGGAATTGCCAATGAGACGTGGTAAGCCACTCAAGGCCTGTGTCACCTAACATTTGATGGTCAAAATCAGCTAATAACAGTGAGTAAACCTGCTCTGTGAATCACAGCTACTGACGTACAGCAAACCTGTTACCATAACAAAGATTAGAGATACATTCCTGAGAACAGGTCAGATCATGTTTAGATCATGGTGTCATTTTAGCAGAAGTAATACAGGAAGTTAAACATTCAAATAACAGTAAGCACAGGGATGCAAATATTTAGAATGGAGTGATGGAGTAAAAATCCAACACATAAACTAAAACTGAAGGATAATTAATTTAAGAGTTATTCTTCTCTGCTCACCTATTCAATGTGTACATAAACTCATTCTTCAACTAAATCCCCACCCATGGTCTTTTTCAACCATAAGGTTGGTCACCTTGTAGCCAGTCATTTATACCACAAATACCAGTAATGCAATAACAAATATCACCACATAGTCATTCAGCATTACCAGCTATAATTATGTTATTGTCGCATTACTTTTAGAGTATGAGGTCATGTTTCTCACAGCAAGGCAGTGCAATCTGCTGCACACTCTAGAGACAATTGTTTAAAAATTGTAATAAAATGATTTATCTATCCACACTTCTTTCCAGAACTTGCTAAAATAGTTCAAATGTAAGGCATCTCGTGAAACTGCAGGAGGGTTACTGTAAGAGAGAGGGGCGCAGCACTCAAAAAATGAGAAACTACGAGAGATGTGAAGCAGCAAAAAGCAAAGATGGTGGTAGAAGTACAAGAAAATCCAGGAAGCGGGGAAAAAAGATTTTAAACAAATTATTTTGGGGTAATGTCAGCAAAAATATAAAAATCTTTACAAGTTATGACTATATATGTTTACATATATGTATATTTAAGACAGTGAGCATTGAAATTATTTTTTAAAAATGCTTTCATCTTCTCTGCTTATTTAATTTGGCAGAGTTTTACACCAGATATCCTTCCTGATGGAACACAGAAGGAGGTTACACTGAACACTAAAATTAAAGTAAAATGACTACAGCAGACTACAGTAGAAGCCGGCACTGGTTTCTATCAGTTTTAAGGCTTTAATTTGTTTAATTCAATCAACAAAGAACAGTTTGTCTTTGCCGCTGCCCTCATATATTTAGTTACAGTAAACTAAACAAAGACACACCCACAGGTTTACTGTCTGTAGATAAGTACTTACAGTAATACTACACTACACTTTAACAATGCCTTCTCGAGTTAAAGCATTCTCATGCAATGTAATTCATCGCTGTTAATAGCTTATAAATCAGTTAATAGCTTATAAATCAGTGCTGTTCCCATATGTATCATATGGGAACAGCACTGATTACAACACCTTGTAAAATCCTAAAGATTCCAGTAGGTGATGACTTTGATGAGAAGGAAGGAGGAAGAGAAACAGAAAAACAATCTGAAATTCTTCTCACTGCAGCCAGACACTTAAACTCAGCACACTTTACTTGCTCCTGCGTGATACAGAGAATCATGCAGCATGTTTACAGGGCAGTAAATATTCATACGTCTATCTGAAAACTGAGCATCTTATCAGTGTATGTGTGCACTGTTTACGGGTAGTAGGATGTAGCTGCAATGAATAATCAGAGCTTTGTCTACAGAAACAGTTTCCTTTTCAGTGCAGCGGGAGGATGTTTTTCATGGTGTGTGTTTTATCTCATGGGGTTCTTGACTCCTGTTTCGAATGGGCCTTTTTGTCAAACACAGAGCCTTTTGATGCACAGTGAGAGAGGAAGCTGTGGGGACCGTAGCATGGGGCAACAGCTGGCTTAACACAGGCAAAGTTTCAATAGGTCCAGCGCTTTTACATTTGCACACCGTGTGTTATGTGTTACACAACTGAGAGACACGTGGCCTTAGACTTCAAAATGACAAGTTCACCTTTGCGCCAGAGCTCATCTGGATAGGCTGGCAATTTCATAGCTATTCAGATATTTTATTTCTAAAGATTTATTTATTTAATTAATTTTTTTTTTTAACTATGGGTTGATTTTTCAGTGCATGAAATATTTTGATTCGATTAGCTGTTAAACTTTACGTTGGGGCATGGGCTTATGTACCCTGCAAATATAAAACCCATATATCCTTAACTCGGCTAATGTGAACTCTCAGTATGTAGCAGTCCTGTTGACAAAGTCAATAATTTGTATATTAATGAATGTTAACGAATGTATTAACATTTTGAAATAATTGGTATTTTAAATATCGTAAAGGCAGTTAAAGTCATCAAAACCACTCTGACTAAAATTACAATATTACAGCATAGACGGATGTATTATTTCCTTAACTGAAGTTCCTCTTTCCTTGGTATTCTATTCATCAAAAACATGACATTATCATATCATATTCCCTGGAAACTGAGATGTGATGGTGTTCATTTTTCTACCAGTAACAGTCCTTTCAACAAACATGTATATGTCTCACAGCTGTTTATCATGTCGACAGGTGACAGCATATTAGGTGAAGCATGTGGTCAAAAGTGTCATAAAATGCACTATGAACCTCGTAGGTTATGGAAAATGGCTTCTTTTGGAAGAAAGCCCCAGATCTATCATGTCTGACAGCTCTTATAAAACACATATGGTATTTTCAAACAATGCATTGCTTGCAGCAGCCAAGCATTCCTCAACATAATTTGTCATTAGGTGTTTAAAGGAATGCATTAAGCCTGAAAGCCTAACATCCGAGAAGAGAAAATTTTGCTTCTTTGTTTATTAGCTTTTGGGCAAACACAACAATGTAAGACTAGTTGGCTGGTTTATTTATAGCCACCAAACTGAAACAACGATAAACCTTGTGAATGAGGAAATGTGAAGACTGGTAAATCCACTCAACTTTTTACGATTGCTACACTGGTCTGCACCATTGTGCTGGTGTCTGTCACAACATGGTTTGACTCGCCAGTGAAATGCAAAACAGAAACTGCAATTAAAAAAAAACAAACATTCTCTCTAGACATAAAGTAGATAAGATAAAGACTGTAAGTATTTAACGGTGGTTGGAGGGTCAAAATTTCTCTTTAAAAATGATAATTTAAAACAGACTTTTTTAGTTTGAGCGCTGTGTACTTTATATATAAGGCTGCAGATTGCTTGTTACCTTTGCTTGCACTGAGAGAATTGATTGCCCTAAAGGCAATGAAGCTGATTGTGTCATTATGCCATGCTTTGGAGTTGCTGCCAACAGTGTTCAGGGTTTATTCAGAGCAGAGGACATTCGAGCACTCTCTGTCTTATTATATGCTGTGCAGTTACACCTGTGCCATGAGTGCTGTCAGCAGCAAACCTCTAGTGCAGTGATCTAAACGGTGTTTCCATGTTTTTGTATTTGACTTCAGAGCAGCAAGTTTAGTATATCAGCTCTGAGAATCTTCCGTGATCAACACAACCACACTGGCTGACTTATTACAAATGCTGGTTGACGAATGGGAACCCATCCCACAGCAGTGTGTGTTACCAAGCTGGTGACCAGCATGACCGGTGGTCTTATACTATTGGCCTTAACATGCTGTTGAGGCCCCTGTTTGTTAAATGAATAAAGTATTAAATTGCCAATATGTCCTATTTCTTCAGACTTCAATCATCCAATCCAATAAACGACACCAAACAGGAATCAGTAGGAGAATATGCTGTTTGGCAAGATTTGGCAAGTTTTTCATGGCCACAACCCAGATGCTCAAGTCTGCTGCTCGACCCACAAATGCAGTTTTCTGGCACCATTTAAAGGGAGATAAACAGTTTCCAATAGTATAAGATTTATTGCCAAGAAGTGTCGTTACAACAAAGAAAATCAACCAAAGACACATTTCCTTGCTGTCTCTGTTATGTTTGTTTAAATTAATAAGGAAATGTCCACAATTTTTATTCACACATGTGGTACGATGCAGCCTTAGACATTTGTCGATTTATTTTAAAAGACTACTGTGTAAAGCATACTGGTTTGTATACATTTTATTTATTCTATTTATTCTATTTTATTTTTTTTATTTAAAACGATCACAAACTGTGTATAAAAGAAATCTGACAGGAGAACCCTTGATTTAATAGTGCTATCTCGCCTCAGCATTGTACAGACAGATAGCAGCTATATGTGGCATCCATACAATTAGATTACAATTAGATTCAATATCATCCTAAGTGAGCAGGTTCAAAGGTTCACAGTAAAAAAAAAAAAAAAGATTGTGAATGTAGAAAGTGAACGATTTGATAGCTCATGTTGTCATTTTTATCTCTGTGTTAAAGCTATATTTCATTTTGCAAGTACTAAAGTTTTTCCTCTTTTGTGCAGATTCTACTTGCAGAGGACTTTGAACTCAAACAATCACAATGCGTTTTAGGAGAGCTTCAATATTAAGTAATTCTTTTGAATAACAACGTGTCTTCTGAGAAGTTTAGAAGGAAGAATAGCCTCGCCTTTGTAATGGCTTAAAAGAATTCAGGAAATTCACTTTATTATTTTCCCAACTGACTTCCTTGTTGTTTCATGCTTGTTAAACCGGACAGTGCCAAATGAGTGACAGTAATGAGGATTACTGTCCACACAGATGCAACACCCTAATAGATCATTCAGGAAATGATTCACAGTGGCACAAATTAAAAAAATAAAAACATGGGTTGAGGCTCAGGGTCTTTTTAAAAAAATTACCTGCATAGTATAGCAGCTAGTTGGTGGCATGGAGAAGCACACACAGGGTGTGGAACAAAGTCGAGCCAGGAAGTTGCCGCCTTTTCATCCACAGTGTTATCAGACAACTCACGGCACAGTTAAACCACATAGAGTTTAGCGGTCAGGACACTTTGACAGTCTGCTGAAAATACCTTTTTTTGATCTTAAAATCAAACGAATGCGCACAGGTTAGTAAACACATGCTGTTTTCCAAGGTTGTGAGGGATTTAGCTACATGACAGATTTGTGTAATGGGAGCTTCTTATCAGCAGACCTACTATCTAATGCTGAAGAATGATGTGTTGCTTGGCCTACAGGGAGGAAATGGAACGACTGACTTCAGCCAAGAATCTCCTGCTGTGGCTGTTATCCGTTCATCAGCCCCCGGAGTCACGCACAAGCATACACTCTATACTCTGAATATAACAATGCTCTGTCCATGCAAAACATGCAATCAAACACACAATCCTTTGTGAAGCGTGTGTGCAGCGGATTTAAACATGGACAGAGACCCTCCCCATCTAAGAAGGCCAGCTGCTCTTGATTTATTGAGTAAACTGTGTGCCTCATGTTTGTCAAACACACATTTTTCATTGATTTTTTTTCATAATTAAGGTTGCAACTTGTTTTGATATTTACACTACTGCATTTTTTTGCTCCCCATAAATTAGTGTGGGAATGCAAAACGAGGATGTCTGAGAAAAAAAGCTCTGGAGAAAAGGCTACAGGGTTACCAGCGAAGCCTGTAATGTAGAGTCACAGTGACTGATGATATATAACCTTTATACATCCTTGTTCCTGTGCAGCCAAAGGCTAAGTCTGACACAGGTGAAGGTTGCAACACTTATGTGTGTGTGTGTGTTTTATGGGCAAGTGGGTGTGAGTGCGTGTATTTGTATATCTGAGTTACATGTTTTGATGTGTTATCGCTGTTTTTTCCTCGTCTAAGATGGCCTCTAATCTGCCTGTGGAGGTGCTTCTGACCAAGGACAGTAAATGTAAAAAGGCAAAGAGGAATATCCAGCTGTTGAGCATGAACTCTGTCCATTCTAGATCAGTCTTCACGAGGGACTGTCTGTGTGAAACCATCCCTTTGCTACTCATTTACACTGAGGTCATTGTTACCGTTTAACCCTTTACATACCAGTATGAATTTCCACAGAATGTATAAATAAGGTTTCCATGGATTTTCATCTGCTGTGTAGCAAGACCAGACATGCGTGTTGTAACTTTTTGTGACTCAAAGTTGCCCACCCATGTCAACTAAAGGAGCCAGCAACAGTATAATCAACTTTACTGTGGAAACCCCACAACAGTTAAGTTACTTGTCTGACGGCATTTCTTTCTCTAAATATTCCTCTCAACTCTTCACCCCTTGAAAGCATACTTGGAGGTCCTTTTAAAAACTGCTTATGGCACAAAATAACTGGGCGTGCCTCAGAAGTTAGCCGGGGCGATCTCTTCTTATGCAGCTACCCTTGGAAAAACTGTGTCAAAACACGTCTCTCTCTATATAAACAGAGACAAAACGTGTCATTAAGGGTTGCATTAATAAGCACGAAACAAGATTTAAACATCAAAATAAACCTGCAAAGAATTTAAATTTTATTGGAAGATGCCTCAGATTTCGTTTCATTGGTCAAACGCATGAAAGGAGTTGAAGAAAATCATAAGGAGGTCATTCATAAGTGTGACTTAGTGATTATTATAAGATATTAATAAAGTTTTTAATAAATATAGTCAGCTCAGGTCAGTAATGCTTCTAAAAATGTAATTTGTAATGTTTTCGTTTTTAGTGCTGAGTCTATGGATCAAACCTGTAGTCAAACTGGACATCAATTATTGTAATCAATATAAATGGAGTCCCAGTAAAGTTTAAATGACATCTGTGAGTTATATAATGCAGGATTGCGCCACAAAAATTGTTTTATGGGAACTCAATCAGTCAAAAAAGCAAATCAGAGTATAAACTGTCAATTCTCGGGTTTACGTACAGCATGGCTGAACAGTCTTCCACACTTTAGAGCACAGCGAATGCATTAACATCTGTAACATAGCACATCTCCCTTTATCTGAATCTTCAAAGCATCTTTTTACATGCATATAATAGCATTAAGTCCATACGGACACGTGCACTCATGCCCTTGTAGATGAAACAGTGAGGTGGTCACATGGTAACATTCCAGGAGGCCCAAGGATGTAGAGTTATCTTGACCCCGATGGGAACATTAAGGCAGATAAAGCAGAGTGAAAACCAGCCAAAACATGAGCTTTGCTTGAACAGCATATCATTTTTTATTAAACATTAGAGCACTATTTTTTTTCTTTTTTTGCTTTTACAGTGACATTCAGCCTCTTTGAGCAGCATGACGTCTGATATGCTTCCAATAAAGCAGCTTTTATCTATTCTATTTCAGCGAATCCAGGAAAAATGTGCTCATGTTACATTTCAAGAAAGACTAATCTTGACAGATGACAGACACTGCAGTCATAATAAAGGACGCATTGTTTTCAAAATCCACCTGCAATAAGAGTCACTGCCCGAAAACCAGAGCATCGTTCAAAGCTTTGAAATTGAATCCCATTGTAATTATTCTAATCAACTTCATACTGTAGCAGACAGCCACACAAGGACATGGAGGTGGATAGTTTATTGAGAACAGCTGCATGATTTTGCTTGTTTGTCTAAAACACAGTCATTGTCCTTCAGCTCTCAGTGCTTTCTGTAGCAGAGAGAGACGCTGGCGTTCATTCAGTTGTTGAGGTCATCATGGAGCTAACCACTTTTGCTCTTCTGAGAAATGATAGCAAACTGCCTTTTAATTCAATTTTGTCTCTTCAACAGCCAGAGCATTATACGCTTTAAAGCCTACTTGATAGCTATTTTGTTTCCCTTAACCCTCAGTGGCCACATTTGGGCATCGGCACAATTATACGAATGGTGTCGGCTGTGATTTTAAAAAACACAAACCCACAAGACTTAAACTTTAAACTTTCTAAATAATTTCAACAATTTCAACTTACCAAAATATAGCAGCAGAAGAAGATAAAGCTACCTAATAAATACAAATCTATGTATTAGTATATTATATAACAAAGAAAATATATTATATTAGATATGTGTGCGAGAGAAAAAAAAAGGTTATTTTAGTCCTGCTTGAAATAAGCATCACACCATTTCCAAAACAACAACAATAAAGCAGGTATAACAAGAGAGGACACGTCTGACTGGTCTACTGGCTAATGGTTTGTAAAATAAAATCTTATTGGAAAAGAGCATGTGGTTTCATACCACAATTAATCCTCGATTTTGAAACATGGTGTATCCTGGTCCTTTGCCATACTGTGAGTTTTTTTTAAATTAATCCCTCCACTGGTTCAGTGCAAGTAACTAGAATTGTACACAGGAAGTCGCTAAAAAGCTACCACACCTACAAAAACTAGCAAACATTTTATTCAGTTTAAACAGTTTCTGTTTTCAGCACAAATAAACTTCAGTCGAATTCAGTCTCGATATATGTTCACTGAATGTATTTAGCTTAAAATCTCAAGTTAACACAAAAGAAATTTGTTTCTAAGTATCTGTCTGGTTTCTCATTCTGGGGTTTCCAAAGTGGAGTTACAAGCAGATGGAATGAATCACTGAATGTGAGAAGTGTGTGACCCCTTCTTAACTCCCAGTGTTAGCCTGCCCTGGGTTTCACTGCTCCTGCTTTTGTCTGCTGTCTGAGAGTCTGGCAGCCATGCATGAGTCAGAGGCCATGGAAATACAGCTCAGTTTTGAATTGCAGTAAACCTTCAGACAAAAAAACGAAATGTTTGTCCTTTAAACGAGGCACTGGATCCAAAATATAAACAGTGACTTATACGTGTACACCTCAGTTAAACAAACTGAAAGAAAAAAAAAAAAACCATGAAACTGTGACTAAGAAGACCTCTACACTAATCATGGATCAAAAGAAATGCTAAACAATCCCATGAAGGGGGAAGATTTTGTTTGTACACATTGTTTTTTAGAGATGCTATTGAGTGTAGAAGAAATGCACAGCAGTGGAAAATCGATATCGGTTCATGCACTGTATGTGTGTGGACAAATAAAAGGAAAACATACAGAAATGACTGAAGACACATCTACAGTTTATGTGTGTGTGTGTGTGTGTGTTTTATGGGCAAGTGGGTGTGAGTGCGTGTGTTTGTATGTCTGAGTTACATGGTGTTACATGGTTGATGGAACAAAAAAATAGCTAAAGGGTCAAACAGTCAGTACATGCTGTGTTATAAAAAAAACCCTCAGGTGGGTTCCTCCGGGAAGTTCAGTAAGAGTAGGATGAACAATATTCCTGTGTTCCTGAACCTTATCATGATTTAGCCTTGTATTGTTAAAATATGTTACACTTATTATTCAACAAATGATCACTTAGTAAACCAGTATTTCCTCCTACGAGAAATGCAGTCCTGTGAAAAATTAAGCCACCCTTACTGCTTCCATAGGTAAGCAGCCTCAGGTGAACTTGATAACTTATTATTAGCTATCGTAAGCAAGTCTTTTGGTAGTGCGCTGGTCTGGAGTATTCAGGTCTGTGCAAACACAATGTCACAATCTTCTCAGGACAGGTGGACAACCCACCAGTCTTAACCTGAGGTTAGATTGTGCGATGGGCCTACCGGCCTCAGTTAGCAAGTAATGATTTAAACATTAAAGTTTATTACAGTACAAGTAGAAAAAAACTGAACAAGCACAGCATGTTTGGAAGGGTGTTCAAGAGAAAGCCTTGTCTCTCTAAAAAGAACATGACAGCACGGCTTAGGTTTAACCTCTAAGACCCGAACTCTTCCACAGAATGCATTTTTAATTTATCTTTGAATGTAAAAACAAAGAATTACCAGATTCTTTTTTTTTTTATCTAAATTTTCGTTTCTAAGAAAAATGAGCCACAAATGAGGATATTCGTTTAAAATTTCAATAGAACAGTAGCAGTATAATTTCCTCGTAAGTGGATATCAGGCCCATATAGAGCAAAATTGAGTATTTCGGTTTAAATAACCCAAAATGTGATGTCCTAGGAGGTCCACACATAGCCTAGGAGGCTAAAAAAGTCGCATCTAAACAAATCACGAAACTTCTGGAACAATAACTGTTGGACAGACAAGACTAAAGTGGCGATGACTGATCATGGTGCACAGCACCATGTTTGGAGAAGGTGAAACACAGAAAGCCATCAGCACAAACACTTCAAATACTTCAGACATACTACTAAGCATGGTGGTGGTTGGATGATGATTTGAGCTTGCTTTGCAGTCACTGAGTCAACCACGAGTCATTACCATGAGTCAAATGTGAGACCATCAGGGTGATTGCTACAGCTTGGCTGCAACTGGGTCGTGCAACGGGACAATGATCCCAAGCATAGCAGCCAATTTACATGACAATAGGTAAGAAGAAGAAAAAACACAATGCTGCAAGTCAAAGTCCAGATCTCAGTCTGACTGAAATGTTGTGGCAAGATCTTACGAAATCTGTCTGTTAATAAATAGCCATGAACCTCAATTAACTGAAGCAATATTGTAAAAAAGGGTTTGTCCAAAATTCCTCCTCAGTGATGTGTGAGATCGATAAACTCGCTAATGAATCATGTTTCATGCTGCTTCTGTATTTCAGATTAGTTAGTTAAAAGAAATAATTAAGATATGGTGTAATGTGTCGTCTAAAATTAATTTTAAAATCTGGGGAACACCAGGTTATATCCATGCCCTTATATATATAAATTATTTAAATTGAAAGAGAGCACATTCTCTTATTTATTGTAGTACAATGGTTACTATGTCTTGCCACAATGTATCCTTATATATCACATTTTCTCCACTATTTACTATGTGTGCTTAAGATAATGATAGACATATGCAATAAATGACCACTTACTCAGCTAAAATGTCCTTCAAACACCTTCTATTCTCCATACACATTATTAGATATATATACAGTACTTTGTAGTCTATGATTTTCTTAATATTTTGATATATTTGACATATTTTTCATCTAAAACCAGTTAGCTCTTACTGCCTCAGCTAATGGCCTTTTGATTTTGTGACGATTATTTTTTTTTTTGCGCCACTGTAGGTTCACAGATGTGAAGAAGAGTTCGAACACTTTCACATAATTTTTTTTTGATAGGTATAGCACTGCACCTCCCCGAGGTCTGGAAGACTTCTTGCTCAGTACATACAGGTTTTGGTTTTTGTAACTTTCCATCAGCTCTTGTCCGAATTGTAACAAAAAGTCAGCTCAAAAGTGGAAGTGAGCCATTTGTGTAAAGCAGTGACAGCTACAATTTCTTGTAACAACTAAAAGTAGTGGTTCCCACTTCCATTTCCATTTTCATCTCTGGTTTTGATGAGACAGCTATGTTAGAAAAGCTATTATAATTGACCTTTTCAAGACTGAGATTAAACCTTCATATCCTGATTTTTATCAGAATCTGTTAGAAAAATATGACAATAAATAAGTTTTCCTGTCTGTGCCTGTGTCGGTCACATTGCCTGTTTTGATGCATAGTCCGAGGCTTATGTGGACCCAAAGAAAACGGGTATGTGTGCCAATTTTGAGTGTATCATTGTCATTGTGACCTCCTTTATTCTGTAATTCTAGGTCTTACAGCTTTATCTATGTCATCTCCTGTGAATCCATGGGATAGTAGGTTAGTAGGTTCTCTACACACGGTAAGATTTCACCAGATAGAGAAAGAGAAATTATTTTATTGTGGTTTTAAGTCACTAAATAGATATTTCTAAGAGCGATTATAAAAACAGGACTTCATTTATAATATATCTGATTGCTCATAAGGAGGCTCGCACATTCAAACCAACACGCCTAAAGCAGCGTACACATAACCAACAACAAAATCAGTGCATTATTATACTGCAGTACCTGATAAAACTAATGAAGTACCAAATGTCTTGCTCGTTACAAAGTGTCATGACAGGATTGTGTGCTATGGTAAAGAAAAACATTTTATAGGAAAACAAATTATAGGACAACTGAGATAAGGCAGAAGATGACAGAAATTGGTTATGACGTTGATGTTAATATTAAAGCAGTTAAATATGGTTTGTTTAAAGAAAAAATGGGTGAAGACAAAAGGAGACTCTTTTGGTTGATAATGTGTGTAATAAACACCCATATTTGGAAAACCCGTGCCAAAGGAGTGATAGAACAAAAGATGATAAGTAGTGATGTGGTGAGTAAACATCTACGGAGAAGGAGAACAATGGACCTGAAACTTGGAAAAGTTTTCCCTTGGGATGTATTGAAATTGTAAGTTTAAGTGTTTAGTTGACTCAGATGCTTGACTTTCCTCCTTTGTTTTCCTTTTTTTTTTTCTTAATGTATGGTATATGATCATGATTTTGTATATGTAATTGTATGTGTATGTAAATTTTATGTGTATGTAATTTTGTATACTTTAAAGTGTTTAAAAAAAGAAAAACAAAAAAACAAAACTGCAACAAGACATTTTTCAGCGTTCCACTTTTCTCACAAGCAGGCCAGTGGACTAGACATAATTGGATCAAATTATCAGCAACAGTTAAAAAAAAAAAAAAAAAAATCAAAAACCTGGCATCTGCCAAGCATGTCCAATTAATGTGACCCATTTTTGTAGCTTTATTCAGTAATCATTTTACCCATCAGTAAAAAACCCATGTGACTGAGCATGATATCACGGTGTCATCTGAGCCACATTTAATCAGTTTATACAACAGCCCAATGAAGAAATTAACTTAACAGTGGCCTTGAATCCTAGAGCAGAAAAAAAAAACCCGAGTGCATCCCACTCATTTCTTGCCACTCCTCACATCTTTATAAACACTTTCAAAAACCAAACACACACAGAGATTCTTTCCCATATTTTATTTGCAGTATATAGACCATCTGAACATAGATAATTTTAAATATGTGTAGGACAAATTATTAAAGATAATTAATACATTCTATGATAGTGACAGAGGAATGGGGCTTAAGCGTGGACGCGCTGTCTTCAGACTGCAGTGGGTGATTAGTGTTATGCGCAGGCTGAGATGAGGTGGCTGAGCCCATTGAAGTAAGACTTCTCTCGCTCGCTCATCACCTCGAAGTGCAGTGGCTGCTGGCAGAAGGTGCACTCTGCTGATGAGTGGGGCTTCAGCTCCAGGCCCACCTCCTTCCATGTTTGCTCCAGCCTCTCTGAAAGGGGAAAACAGATAAAGAGAGGTCAGTTTTACTTCAATGATAGAAAAGTACAGTTAGTTACAGGTTGGAAGAAGTTACTCATGTAATGTAACTTTTGCATAAACAGCTACACAGTTCAGTTCGATCAAATTAAGACATAAATACTGTTTAACTTGTTGTAGCCTTCTTATACACTATCAAGTATTTCAAGTGAAACGTGTTACTTTGTCAGCTTACCAACAAAGTATTTCATCATCTCAGGGGTGTGGTGAGGAGTTGGGGCAATGCGCAGCAGCTCATCTCCCCTGGCAACGGTGGGATAGTTGATGGCCTGCACATAGATGTTATGGCGACGCATCATGATGTCACACACCTCCGTGTTTTTCTCAGCATTCGAAACCTAATTATACCAAAGAGACACACGCGCCATGAGAATCGAGCCGTTGTGACTTTATCTGCTTTTCAAGTTCCACACAATCAATTCAATCGTAGATTACCCGGACAGGGATGATGTGGCTGGGGCAGTGCACAACAGGCAACCCAGAGTCCATCAGCATCTGCCGGAGGAGCTTGACGTTGCGCTGGTGTTTAAGTCTCAGCGAGCGCCCCTCTTCCCCTTTAAGGATCTGGATCGATTCCCTGGCTCCGGCTAGAAGCATCGGGGGCAGAGAGGTGGTGAAGATAAAACCAGCGGCGTAGGAACGCACTGTGTCCACCAGGGCGGCGGTACTCGCAATGTAGCCACCCACACAGCCAAAGGCCTTCCCTAGAAAAGAACATAACGCTGATTATTACAACTCCTCTCGTTCAACATTAAGGAGCCAGTGGTCTTAAAAAATAAATAAATAAATAAATTACAGCCACTGTAATCTCAAACTAGAACCGCCTGAAATGTCAGCTGTGCAGGAGCTGTAGTGCTCTTGAGTTGGAAATAATTGTCCCCTCAGTCTGACAGTGACACGCAATCTGAGTAATTCAATAGGAGCACAACAAGAGCCTGTAGTCTCCTAGCAACAACAGAGCCGAACAGAGCTGCTCCAGATTCTTTTCAGCCCTCTGGTATATTGGATGACACGGCTGAGGCCTGATCCTCAGTCTAATTCAAACAATCAAGCTAGACGAGTTCCACTAACCAGTAGCAGCTATTTTGGTTCGAAAAAAGAAATGAAACAGTACAGCAGCAGCAAGCTCTACATTTTTTTTTTAATAGAGATTGTGCACTTACCTAGAGTTCCCGAGATGATATCCATCTTGTCCATGACGCCATCCCTGTCGCCGATGCCCCCTCCTCTGGAGCCGTAGAGGCCCACAGCGTGAACCTCGTCCACGAAGGTGATGGCGCCAAACTCGTGGGCCACGTCGCACATTTCTTCCAGCGGACACACGGCACCTGTGTTACAGAAAGAAAGGCACACAAACCTGGTCAGACTTGTTTTTTGCTTCTTAAAGAGCACTTCATGACTTAGTTTGAATGAATTATTGATTTTGCAAGAACAGTAATATTTTCCAGGACACATGCAGTAAGAGAAAGTTAAAAAAAGAAATATTAACATTTATCCAACAGCAGTGAAGCAGTAATTAGAAACTGACCATCCATGGAATGGACGGTCTCAAAAGCCACGATCTTTGGTTTTGTGGGATCTCCTTTCTCCAGGAGCTCTCGAAGATGGGCCACATCATTGTGGCGGAAAATGAATTTCTTAGCGCCGCTGTTCCTGATACCTTGAATCATTGAGGCGTGGTTACCTGCGTCAGAGTAGATTTCACAACCTAAAAGTGTTCAGAGGAGAGGAAACCGTCAATGAGACCAAACACGCTTACAAGAGGTTCGAATTACTGTTAAATACACCAAGTTTTTCCTTCTGCATACCAGGCAGCATCTTCGCAAGGGTGAAGAGGGTGGAGTCATTGGCAACAAAGCAGGAGGTGAACAGCAGCGCCGCATCCTTCTTGTGAAGGTCAGCCAGCTCTTGTTCTAGCTCCACATGGAATTTACTGGTCCCAGAGATATTCCTGGTACCTCCTGCCCCCGAACCATGTTTTTGTAAAGTACCCCTGGAAAGAGACAAACAGTTACTCATTAAAATGCTGCAGACTTGTATGCAAGATCAAACAAGCTGGGGCGGGGGGAGGAGAAGGAAAAACAACACCATCATCGTGACACATGAGGTTTAGGTGTGATCCATGTCCAACTCAACACCCACACAAATAATGGCCAGTATCACCCAAGGGTGCCAG
This sequence comes from Perissodus microlepis, assembly GCF_051167445.1. Classification (NCBI taxonomy): domain Eukaryota; kingdom Metazoa; phylum Chordata; class Actinopteri; order Cichliformes; family Cichlidae; genus Perissodus; species Perissodus microlepis. The sequence goes on along the minus strand of NC_140465.1, from coordinate 19,990,412 downwards.
GTTGCATCATGTAATTATGCTCTGAGCTGGTTTCTCTCTGAACTTAGCTCTCACAGAGGGACAAAAGGTAAAAAGCAATCAGGGAAGGTAGACGGGCCGTACACATCAACACACCTTGACCCATGAAACTGGATTAACTACTCAGTTACTCACATGATTGACTGCACGACTCGAGGGTGTCGACTCATGCCCAGGTAGTCGTTGCTGCACCAAACCGACACGTCACGCTTTTCTTTTAAAGAGCTTGTGAAGTCGTCGGCCATCGGGAACTCGGTAGCCCGACGATTCACGGTCTTAAACACGCGGTACGTGTGATCGTTCTTCTTCTCTTCGATCTTCTTCTCAAAAAACGCATCGTACTGGAAGCGGGCCGCTGGAAGAGAAAAGGAAGGTAAAAGTTGCTTAATGTGGCTTAGTGTTGCTACAGTACTGCAACTGATGGAGTAACTTTAATGTGAGGAAAGACTACACCCGTGTGCAAAGACACCAAAACATACTCGCAAATAAAAAAGAAGATTGTCATAGTAAGGTAGACAGTAGCTAGGTTAATCACAGGTTTGCAGGACAGTGTGGTTAAACTATCAAAATAAAACCTACTTCTTGCTGGTAAGTTGTCTTGAAGCAGGTGGCTGACTTTCTTAGGTCGCTGTTTCAGGAGGGTTTTCATTAATGTGGTTTCTCCTTCAGTAGTGCTGGCCAGGTTTGGCTGCTTTAGTTGGTCAGCAGGCACTTCTGTCAGGACAAAAACAAATTGCTATTAAATATTGTACGAAACTATGGAAAACTGATTTAGTTCTCAAAGAAAAAGAAAAAAAACAACAACAAAAAAAAAACAACTCACCTTTCTTCACAGTGCGGACTTCCTGTACATCCTCTTGGAACTCTATGCCAACCTGACGGACTACGCCACTGTTCTTCTGGCTCATCTCAGCAGCCAGGAAAGGGCATTTGGAGGCCATCATCTGTCCTGGAGGTGGCATAGGGTGGCCAGCTGGCAGCTTGGACTCCACCTCCTTTTTGGGGGCTGCAAAGGGACAAAAGTTTTAAAATTTCACATTTATCAATAATTCTATCATTACATGATTTATCTGACTAAATATAACACAGCTGTAGTGTTGATTAGAATAGCCAGTATGACCACCATCTTTATCACCCTCACCGGCAGACACGGTGTTCTCAGGCTTCTGGTAGGAGGATGAGGAGGAACAGAGGGCACGTGCCATTGAAGGGGCCATAGGTTTTGCAGCCAGCTCCATCATGATGGGACATCGCTGGGCGTACGTCACCAGCGTCTTTTTGGACTGCTGGAGAAAGGCCTGGGGCATGCGAGCCAAGAAAGGACAGCGGCGCACTATTACATCCATAATCAGCAGCGGTGATGACGATGATTGTCTTGAGTTCTAAAGGAGAAAGAGAAAACTTATGTGAAACATGTCCTGCAGACAGTGTAGATAATGTTTTTGTCCCATAAAAGAAAGGAAAGAAGGCTTTTCAGAAGAAAAAGCCTGTCTGTTGCAAAAACCTGTTTAACAACATAGGTCAAGGAAGTGAGAAAATGCCATTTATGGTCAAACACTCCTACATGGTTCAGCTAAATCTAGATTTTGAAAAACAAAAACAAATGAGAATGAGATCTGATTACCTGAGACTTTCAAAGGCAGGTGAGATGAGTTCACTGAGCCACTGATATAATAGGTGAAAGCTGAAAGACTCGTACGAGCCCACATGTTTGGCTACACTCACAATAGTCAAGTGTTACTGTAAGAAGCCTGCAGTGTTTGCTCATAGCTGGGTCGTAACCTTTCCCCAACAGAAACCAGTTCCCAGGTAGGACACCCACATCTGAACTTTGCTCCCTATGAAGTTCCAGAAAAATCTAACAGTGACTAATGTGGTACATTGAAGCTGCTCTTTCCCTTATATACCCACCAGATAGAGATCAGTATGTACATAACATAAAAGTAATGCCGATGTAATTCCTAGAGTTCCAAACAAAGAAAAGAAAAGCTAGTCTTTGTTTCTGTGTTTATTTATACGCCTTTAATAATGTTTCCCACATTATTTGTCGAGCATTTCTAAAACTTATTTAAAGCTACTCAAAGTACTACTGACGAAAGATATTATTATTATTATTATTATTATTATTATTATTATTATTATTATTATTAATAATAATAATAATATTGTTGTTATTATTAATAATGAAACTTCTGTCTGATTAAATACCCCTGCTTATACCCGAGTTATCCTACAGTCCTTACTTTGACTGAACTCATGGGCGTCTCCGGGCTACACTAAAAACAGTAGCGCTCTACCTAAACAACGCTACTTTAGGATAATTATGGACATGATTTATGTTTATTCATAAGGTCTACCCATCTCTACTCAACCGGTGTTACAATAAAAATTTATTTATTAAAACCTCAACACTTTAAATAAATTCACTGGTTTAACAGGTATTTCCCTGTTTTGACTCACCATTTTTTGCGCAAAAGTTGCGCAACAGTCATACCTTATGTATCTCCGATGGTAATAAATTTCGCGATGAGATCGTTCTGAGACATAAAAAGTGTAAGCCAGGCTTTCCTATCGTTAGCCGGGCCCATCGTGATCCTTGCCGGTTGACTGATCTTAGCAGGACGGCTAACGTTAGCTAAGAGGCTACTAGAAATAGGGGTGATGATCGCGATTAGGTCAAATAAGAACACCTACCTCTTAAAACTTCACAGCTTCCGGTGTAATCCTCGTCGTGTTATAGTGACAATAAGCGATCTTAGGTGCTGCTCAGAGATATAAAAGAAAACACGGCTTGTTGTTAACGAAAGCAGAGAAAATCGATGCTTCGTTATCCTGCACTGAGGACGAACGGAGAGGACGAGGGCGAGCCAGTTCTTATAAAGCAATGCCCAGACGAAGTAACGCGAGATCTTAATTCTGACGTTCTGCGTCATCAAACACTCTCGCCTATCCGGCAGCGGACCCAGCAAGGTTTTGTTAAGGACACTGAGTGGAAAGGATTTGGTCCTTTCAAACAAGGTGTGGTTTCCTTTACATGAATTCATAGATTTAATCACCAAACTTCCAACAAAACTATAAAAGCGATTTAGATGCCATTTATTTTGGTTTTGTACTTTTACGCAGGTGTCATGGAAAAGCATTTTGGTAAAAGCATTCTGGTTTTACCTCTAACAAGATGGTGTCAGAAATTTTAATTATAATTTCTATTTCTATATATTTGTATTTCTCATCTTATTTCGTTGTAAGAAATACGAGAGCAGTACCTCATCTGTTGGCTTTTACTCCTTGTCAGACGCCACATCCATAAATGTAAGCTCTCAAAAGAGAAGCCACGCTTCCTTTTTTTTCATGAAGGAAATGGAACTTTATGTGGCCCAATTTATTCTATTCTTCCCATAAGAAAAAAATATTGATATCTGTGATTTTTAATGTCTCTCCCGTAACTCTTTCACCTCATTGTTTTGTTCCGTTATGATTTAATTGATTTCCTTGCTATTATTTTTGTGGTATGCTTTTTTTGTAAAAGGGAAAAATAACATGCCCAACAAGGCTCAGGGGCCCAAAGGTGTTAGATGGGGCTAAGGGACCTTGCAGAGTAAAAGGATTCCTTTTTTCTCATGCTCATAAAAGACCCACAACCACAAAGAGCTTCATAAAGAAAGCAGCTCATGGAAAAGAGCCGTTGTAACTGAAACGTGGGAGTATTTCTCCACTTGGCTTTTCTAAAGAATATTTGGGTCTATGCCACAGCTGATGTTATGCCTGAAACTATGGCTGAAAATGTTTTATGTTTGCTTCTCTTGTAGTAACAGCCTATCACTTAATCTGGAGTTTGGAGGGATTTAATTCAGTTATCATTCTGCTTCTTTTGTTGCTTTACTTTTTTTGTTTATCTTTTGATTTTTGCAATGCCACACCCAAAGCTACAGCAAAATCTGTGGCTGATAAATGTGGGCTACACACAAATTAATCTCAGATGATATAAGAGACACTCACATGAGTAGGTGGATGATGTTTTAAAAGTTGTATGATGAAGGCCCTGAAGGTACATTATGATTCTTTTGTGACATTTAGCATGTGTTTTGCGAGTTGTCAGCTCTTTGTCATGTGTTTCCTTATTTTGTTGCAGTGGCCTGAACTGAAAGTATTTATGGGGCTTTCAGTTAGTACAAACGTAAATGAAAATTTGTGTCCATGAGCATGAGTCAATACATTTTTTTGAATCTTTAATGAAATGCCATGAGATCAGGTTGGTGTGCTGGGGGAAGAGGGAGCCGTAGGGTTCCTCTTCATATTACCTGCAAAGCCCTACTAGAAGCATGAGAGTTATATTTAAATGTATTCAGTTGGACCTTAGTTGGGCAGTGATTTTGAAGAATTACTTAAATTTACTTTAATTGTAATTGTAATTAAGGCATAAAGACTGCCTGCACATAATTATGGGTCAAAATGTATTAAAAATGCTTAAAAAGTTGACTGATTTTGCACAAAAGTAAGATTTAGAAAAGCTTTAACCCCATTGGAAGTCACCATCTTTATGAAATCTACCACAAATTTTAATTCACGATTCTTTGATTGCCATGTCTCCCTTTTATATTTACTCCGATCTTTGTAGTATTTATTCTGTTTGTAGCCGTTAAAAAATAACTTACAGTCATTGTGTTTAATCACCTTTTACCTCCATCTAAGATAACGATTTGCAGAGACTTTGTAATTTAACAACAGCTCTCTAAACTACAACTTTATGTGTATTTGAAATGTTACAATGATGCAAAACACTCAAACTGAACGCAGATTACGGCTCGAAAGACCTGTTTATCTACTCTAGAGGTTTTCGCTGCATGTGATGTCTGGGTGAGTGACACTAAACTTGGATTGGTGCCTAAATGGATTTTAGATTGTCTTGTAATCTTTGTAGGTGCTCTTGCATGCGTGTGGGTGAAAGGTTGTTGACGAAGCCTATGGTGCCAAACCAAGGCTAAACTCAGTAAACACATCACACATTGTTACCATTTTATTAGGTACAGCTGTTTAAAATGAATCCATTTTAATGCAACTGAATGCTTCATTGTTTAAACAGTTCTTATGTAATATTTTGCAGTGTATATATCTGAGCCATTCTTTCTCATACACTGTAAGTGAAAAACTCAGAACCTCAGTTTAACATAGTATTTCAGCACCAAGTACTGGCAAAGAAAGAGTGATCAAAAAGGCTTTAAGACCTAAATGAGCTTTATTTTTTATAGGAACTGTAATTCCCATTGTTTATAATCACCTATTGTGGCTGTACTGGTGCTGACTACAAGTGTATGTGGAGAAAAAAAAACAAAACGCTTTACTCAGAACAACAATAATAGCACTGCAAAAAGAATTTCAAATTTCTTACTCTAAAGAATTTAGACTTGTCTCTGCCCTCTGGATCTGTGAGGTTTTTCATCTTCACTTCAGATTTATGGTTGCGATGTTTTGCTGCCCTCTGCTGATCTATTTTGACTTTAGCAGTGTTTCCTAAAGTTTTACCCTCATACCTGTACTTATGTCAAACTGTCTTATTTAAATGTACCAAAACAGTTACTTAAACTCGCCTTCCCTGGGAATGACCGATAAAATGAATGCCATCCATCCATGCAAATCAGTACAGTTCAAAGCTTTTATTTGTACCAACATTTACAATGACACTGAGCAGTCTGCGCTCTGAGCCAGGCAGTAAACATGAAATCTCAGTCATCCATTTTTTCCTCAGGTGTTCTTTACAAACACTGGATGATTGTCCCAGCTGACTGCAGGTTCACTAATGCAACATAAAAATGCCATGCCCCCAATGTTTAACATTTAAGATTCACATTTATTTTCAAAGCAAAAACACTGGAAAGCTATGTGATGTTGTTAAGCACAATATTACAATCTGAAACACGTATTCTTTGTTATGAAATAACTTTGATTTGAAAATCATAATAAGAATAATAGGATCAGTGATTTATAAAACTCTGTGGTCATAATTATACCTACGTGTTTTCTGACTGATGTAAGCCAGAAATATATAAGAAGTAGAAACAGAAAATTATTGAAAGTTGCAGATGAGTATTAAGAGGGTATTAAAACGCCGTCATAGACCGAGTTTTAATCTGGTTGTAAGCTATGGCACTAGGTGGCAATAGTGGACTGGACTCCACTACAGTTCACCTGAATGCAGGTAATGTAAACTGCATTCTTTATTTGTGGACCTGACAACTCTCAGGGTGATTAGAGCTCAACTAACAGGTTAAGAATGTTTTCGCTATCAGCAGCGAGTCAGTGCCAGATGTAATGACATTCATCCATCCATTCATCATCCACATGATAGCTATCAAAAATACTTTTCATTTAATTTTATTTTCCTCTTTATTCGTCAGGGATCATGTACAACAAACATTAACCTTCTAAAAGAAAATTGTACCTGATTTAGCTGATAGCTGATTTCTATCCGCAGTCCCTGGACAGGTTTAATGAACACATCACCAATAAACATATTATATTAATACAAATTTAGCTGACAATTCAGCGCAAGCGGACAAACATCCCAGCTAAAATAATTTCAAAATCCAGCCCAATATCACGTCCGCACGACGTCCCCTGGTGGACCAACAGGTCAATTACACGCTTTGCCTTGATACTTCTAAATCATATAATTGTTTGCTACATTAGCTAACTCAGGTAACTAATCTTCTACCTACTCTACCAGTTTTTAAGGTTAGTTAGTTTAATTCTCTTTGTTTAATTGGACTTATTCATTTAATTGTAAATGAACTGAAGCTTATGTTTTCTGACTCTCACCTAGCGCTCTTAAAACTTCAAACTGACACATTTTAGCGCTCACACGCAAACCCGGACGGATGGATTCGTACTTGGGGTTCATGTCTTGTTTAGGGACGTTTCATCTTATAGATGTAAAAACTCCAACCTTTGGAGTAGTAGACAACCCACTCTGAATCCTGAGCCACCGTAAACATATTTAATAAGCAGTCCATCCAGGAGTGCGATTTAAACAAATCACTCTATCACAAATCTCGCAGTCAACATAAGACATGCTTTTTTGCATTCAAATGCGTGCCACAAACTTTTAGTTTATGTATGATTCATTTAAATGTTCTCTTCCCATAATGTTGCGCTTTAAAAAGAAAGGAAAGCTGAAAACAATATAAGAGCCGCAGTGTGACATTTGATCACCTTTGCACTTCAGTTACGGGTGAATGATGTATGATAACTTGTGAATGAAGAAAGTCTGCCAGTGGGCTGGAACATGAACCGAGTTGACGATCAGACCGAACATCAAATCAAACCTTTCCTCTAAGAGTATCGCAGTAGATTCCCAGTTCCTTTACTGGTTTGGGGAATGCGGGAGTAACCATGGCACCGGTGGTGTCCCGTATTGTTGTGTTCACTCTCTATGTGATCCTGTCCCCTCGTGTATCCGGTAAGTTTGATTATTTTAATCTGTACATTGCATTAGATAAATCACAGACAATCAGTGTGTGATGTCATCTTCATACCAATACTAAACAGGCCGCTACCGTGTTATTATTATTGTTTTAAGTTGCAGTTTTGTGCTTTAAATCTTATAATAAATAGTTTGTTTAATTCAGTCATTTAAACATAATACTCACACGGACACACTGAATGTTAACCAGTGTCAGTGTCTGGTTATTTTCTAATGCTATAAGCTATGGTAACTCAAGTTGCCAGGTGATTAAGTACAGGCAAGCCCATTATATACGATGTAAAGCAGCAGGCATAAAGAAATACAAATCTTTAAAGGTTATAATAATCATCATTTGGAAGTTTAATTTTGTATAAATATAATGAATATAACTATTTTTAAACAATCAAAGTTTTATTATTTTTGAACATTTAAACAAACATAACATAACAACACAAAACAACAAAAACCACACTCAGTGAGGGAAAAAAATATAAATTATATATATATATATATATATATATAAGATCAGTCAAGACTGGACTGATGGTCAGAGGGAGCGCACATACTGCCCTCTACAAGTTGTTACTTGGTTAAAATATGACTCTGTTGAATATCCATGTATCCTCTGTTTGAATTAATTGTTCATATTCGTCACATTTGTAACTGGATCCTTTGTAACTTCAGTGTTTTCAATATGTTTTTATCGCACTTTGGTTGTTTGGATTGTTTGTAATTCTGGAAAAATCTTAAAAGTGCAGAAACTGGTGAACAAATGACTCAAAACTGTTTTTTTTCTGTGTAAGATTTTGCATAATCGCTTCTTTGATTCCTTTTAAGTTTGAACAACGTTCACACACTCACTTTACCCACTGCCATTGCTGTAGTGTTCGTTTTCTTTGCCTTTACGTTAATCTTCATCCTCATCAGCTGCTGTGTCTTCCCCTCCTGCTGCCTGTACAAGAGGTTCCGACCGCCACGGCGTAAGTACTCCACCACTAACAACTGATACTTCCTTATTTTAGAGTGATCCTTTAAATCCTGAGTATTGGACTCTTATGTGGACTCAGACTGAATGGTCACCCAAGTGTTAGTTGAGTTTAAAGTCTCTGCACACAAGTCTGTGCAGTCATAGAAAACTGGCAGGCACACGGATGTCCACATGGACCCTCATGCTCACTGTCCTATGATGAAATTTACATCAGATGGTGTACGTCAGATCCAAAGGGCCTGGCAGACATGGGAAGGATAATCAAGACCTTAAATATAGAGTTGCGGGCTGTTATTTTGTGCAAGTTTGACTGCCTTGTTGTGTAGAATGTTTCAGGGTCTCAAATTTGACTTTTTTTCTGAGATTTATTGATTTTCAGATATCGATTTATTGGCGCGGCTCCCCATTTTATTAATATTTAGTGGCTAAAAGATCAGATAAAACCTAAAAAAAGTGCTTACATGACAACATTTGACTTTTTAAGAATTGCTTTAATTAGCAAAACTTCATTTTCTGTCCATCGTCTATCAGAGATTAAAAAGACAACTAAGACAACAGCATTATAATCATCATTCACTGATAGAAAGTTTCATGTTATATATCAGGAGACATTTCAGCACACTGATTGTTTTGTTTACCTCCTGAATCAACTTGAACTGCTGCTGGTTCATATAAAAATAAGCAAGTGGAGTTCAGTATCTTTGCTAAGGATTCTTTGCCATGCAGACATCCATGGATTGATCCCCCAACCTTCCAGTTAGTAGATACCCTGAGCTACAGATCCATAACAGCATCTAAACTCATCTCTGCTACATTCATTATTTCATACATTTCATACATTCATTACTACTCATAAACCTTATCACAGCATTGGGAGAAACTTCTAATTTTATGGTGACAAGTTGCATTGTTTGAAACATTTCAGCAATGACTGCCAACATGAAGCAACAGCAATGTTTTACCAATGATTTTGTAACAAAGGAATTGAGACACCGAGCACAACCTGTTGTAATGTTTCAAACTACAATATACAGTGAGTTGTTAAGCTCATTTGACATTTGTCCTGGTTTGGCTTATTAAACAACATTTTGATTTTCAGTAATTTTCTTTTTGTGAGAGCGTAACCCACAGGTTGACTGAGCGTGCCATCAGCCTGTGGGATACGCACGCTGATGCTGCTTTGTTCGTTTCACTTTAAGGGCCATGTCGTTACTTGACATCTGGGTCTGCTTTCAGTGCTTCAAGGTGCTTTGAAACAGCTGTGTGGGTGTTTTTGGTTGTTATCAGTTTTTCTATTAAACCACAACAGTGTGCTTATGTATTTTTTTCTTCTCTCAAATCTCAAGACCACAGCCAGCAATAAACTGATCCTGTTGAGTACTGTCTGTCTTCCCAGACGATTGTTACTGTTATTTCAAATCTAGTGTGGTTGGGTTGATAATTTGCACTGTACTTTCACAGAGATGGGTTTACACTCTGAGTATAATGATGGTTAATGGATGATTTTCTTCAAAAAGTATGAATCTCTGTGTATCTCATGAACAAATCATGTCATTGTTAGTTTCTTTGATGCAAACCTCAAGGAGATGATGATAAATGACTCAACTGATGCAATAAGTCAAAATGGCGCCATTTGCTGCTGTATTTTCTTTAATTGGTATTCAGTCTTTCTTCCTGAGAAAATTACTTATAAATAATAATACAAATTGAAAGCTTTTTGGATAACAGGTGACATGTTTCTACATTTTCTGTTTTCTTGTACTTGTGGTAGCCGACAATACCCACACTACAGTGGTCACCACCACTCCTCAGCAGTACCCCCAGCCGCCGATTGCATTACCTGGACCCTCCCAGGGAGTGCCCTACCAGTCAGCAACTCTTCAGCCTGGCTTTGCAGCTCAGTATGATTACCCAGCTCAGAGCCATGTCCACATCACCCTATCATGGACAGCCATTCCCACTGGGACCACCTGGAAGCAAGTGAGAAAACTGTGCATTTACATCTGTATAAATACTAATGGAAACACCCTGACAAACACCAAAAATGCAGAAAAAAGAAAAAAAAGAAAGAAAAATTGGATTTTGAATTCAAAGATGACATAAATGTCTTAGCATAAATGTCCAAAATAAAAAGATATTTTAGGGTTGAAGATTTCTGTAGGAAACAGAGGTTTTAGGATAAGATGACTTATTACACATGCCACTCTCTAGAAACAAAAAAGCATTTTATTTGCAGATATCACAAATACATTTTGTATATTTTATTTTTTCAAAATATTTGTAATAAGATAATAGGGTGGAAATGCTGCTGCGTCATATTTGTTGTTGTGTTGCAGAATTGCAGTTGTTGTTTATGCAGGTGTATCAAATCATTTTCAGCATGTTTGTTCTCATGCTTAGTTCACTTTCTGTTTCCAGTTGGTTCTGCCTACAGTTCACAGCCGATGCGTTACGGCCAGGTTGAATTCACCCATGCACGGCCGGCGTACCCTCTGAAACCTCTGGACCAGCAGCAGCCTGATGCACCACCTGCTAGCACAGCCTTCCAACCTCAGACTGCACCACCACCCTTGGCTGGATAGTGCACATATAAGTGCCTCAATCAGCGTTTGTGAACTCGGCTGAATTGGAAGTATGTACTTCGAATCAAGATCTAGACTAACTTGGTTTGTGTATTTGTAGGAATGTTATGGTGCATTTTAATAGTTTCTAAGTAAAAGTATTAAAATTAGTTTTTTACTGTACTGTGTAAGTTCATGGGAACAAAATGAAAGTGTGTGAGTTTTATCACTGGAGGATTTATGCTGGAAAGTCAACCACTCATAGTTTAAAAAAAAAATCAAAATCAACTTAATTAACATCTACAATATTGTTTTTTATAATAATACAAGTATGTTGCACACATTAAATAGAAGAAACCATTGTGCCTTCCAGGCACATTACCTGCGAAAGCATGTGCGTAATTTACATTGCCTCTAAATATATGTTTCTGCTTTCTAACTGTAAATAACTGTCATCATGAATGCAGTTGACGCAAATGATCCACAATGGTTTGGGGTGCTATTTAAAAAAAGTAAATGCTGTCATTGAGCCTTATTTTTGACGTTCTTACAACAGGAACTCTTTTATCTTTGATGTTGTTTGAACTTATTAAATTTTATACAAGTGGACTTTTGTTTATGTGCTGTTTCATTTGTAATTTTGTGTAAAAAGAGGGGAAAAAAAGGAAAATGACTTGAAAAATCATTAGCACAAAATAGCTCGGTCACGCTTCTTACTGAGAAAAAGCGTTTGTAGGTAGTCATTTATAAGAATGCCTTTATTTTGCATAGATTTTGCTTTTACAATTTCAGATCAAACACTATCAGACAGCACACCATGCATAAAATGTCTTCATGTATCACTTATTCACACAAGGTACTGTAGAATATCCCCAAGACTGTTAGGCTACAGTACAACATCTGTTAAATCTGTGTTCAGTAACATCACAGAAACACAAACAGAAACTGGTGATCACACACTCACAGTCACCGCCCATTTTTGAACAGACTTGGCAAGGTGCTGCATTCCTCTGAGACTTTGGCCCATATTGACACAATAGCGTCACACAGTTGCTACAAATTCATCCCAAAGGTCTTCTCTTGGGTGGAGATCTGGTGACTGTGGAGACCACTTAAATACACTGAACTCCAGGATCATTCCTGTCTTTATACGTGGACTATGCAGATGAATAGAGCTGCCACAGCCACTAGAGGACCCCCAAACTGCATGTTCAACCTCAATATACTTTGGGAGTTTGAAAATGACCTGTCTTTATTTGTAGCTGGCTCTATAGCCACGTCACGTGTTTAGTGAAGCACTTCTATGACTAAAAATTAAATTTAGGTTAAAAAAAAAAAAATCAAGCTTCAATGATACAGAGACTGTGTCCTGTGCAATCACTACAATGTAAAACCATTATTTGGCTCATGAATTCACATCAAGCCACATCAGGAGGAGAATGATGCTTGCCCAAGCTGACTGACATGTGTTTTTTATTATTATTTTTTTGTTAGCACTTTGATATTTCTCTTGAAAAAAGTCTCAAAGTCTTTGTATTGTTTAAAATTTGAGCTTTATGTTATTTGCATATTACTACATTCAGTAATTGTTTACATTTTGCACAGCGTTTCCAACCATTTTGGAAATGAGGCTATAAGATGGGGCAAAAAATTAACGCCTTAGCAGGGAAGTCTTCTGTCCATGTGAACACAAAAAACATAACAAACAACAACTTTCCCTGTGTACAAGGCCTAGTTTGGCAAATTGAATTAAATAATGAATTAACCACAGGTGGTCAAATTTTTCTTTCTGATTGATACACTAAGAATCCAGCCTATATGGTAGAACAAATTCCTGGTTGTTTGCCGAGCTGGCGAGGAAGTCTGAGCTGTCAGTTAGAGCATTGGACTGCGGCTGGGCTGGAGGCTTTGAAGGGCACTCTGGCTGGCTGGAAGATTGGTTGATTGGTTGCAGAGGATAGGTGGGACCAACTGGAAAAAGAGAAGTTGGCATGAGATTGAAAATGTCGTAAGATCTGTAATGTAAGAATCAATATTATCTAGCAGCAGTGTCCACTCTAGTGTCTGATTACAGTTATTCAGAAGAGCAGAAAATGCAAAATAACTCTGCAGACCTTTGACGTCATTTACTCAAGGTTGGTGTGCGGTGCATTTCTGCAAGAACTCTGTGTAAGCCTTGCAGCATTCAACAAACTGATTGCTTAGAATATTAATAAATCATTAAAAAACATATTTTAGATCGATCGATCAATAGATAGATCGATAGATAGTGTTCAAATCCACACTCACTTGCATCCTGATACGATGGTGGTGGTGTAAATGGCTGTTCATGGCTGAGTGGTGTGGTCATGGTCACAGCGTGATTGCCAGGCATAGCTGGGTAACCAGGGTGCCCTGGTACTGGCTGGTAGGGCACTCTCTGATAGGACTGAGGGGGTACTGGGTACTGAGGGTACTGCTGTGGATACTGCTGAGGTGTGGCGGTGACCAAGGTGTGGGTAGCAGTAGCCACCTCAGCTGTAAGAAAACAAATAACAATACATGAGAAATGTGGTACTTCTAAGTTATTTATAGCTTTGGTTGTTTTATGTGAATTGAATAATACAGCTATGATCTGAATTATTCAGGTGTGAGGGGGAAAAACTGCTTCCATAAACATTCTTCAACACTCACAGAAATAAAGATGATGAAAGACTGTTTAAAATTCTACTAATTTTATATCCTGTTTATGTTTCAAAATCTGTTTATGTCCAGTTCTTCTTGTACACATTAGGAGTTAAATGCATGGAACAAAGGTCAAGGAAACAGAAATCTCAGCTTTTGTTCTGACTATGAATACAGCCCTCAGATTAATAAATTATAAATGATTAATGTAAACATATGCAACTCATGTCAGGTTAAATCCTCATAATATAATAATATCAGACATACACAGCAAATACATGCTAGCTTTACCATGTTTGGCAGCGTCAAAGATTGAAAAATTTGGGGAAAAGGCCGCTGTGATGGGACAAAATTATCTCAAAAGAAATTCCGCTATTCTTTCTTTTTGTATCCAGGAGGACACAAATATATGAAAAATCAACAAACATAAAGGAACTCCAGTTGTTTAATGTCAGAAAGACAACAGCATTGTTTAGGAAAAAGCACTCACAGATCAAGTGTTATGCACTTAATGAGACAAATGATACCACTTCTCCCACTGGAGTAAATAACATGTATTGAAGGATGAACAAAAGTATTTAAAAAGGCCTGGGAATCTTTTTGGACTTCCTAAACAATTTGGAAGTGAAAGAGATAACTTATGGATAGATGTTTAATGACCCGGCAGTATTTACTTTGTTATATGTTCTAAACCAACTCAGAACCTTCTTTTTTGATTCCCACCACCCTCTGAAACACAAACTCAGGGTAATCAGGACCCTGCAACACCGGGCAGAAAAGATTCCCTCTGAGCCAGAAGGGAAAGAAAAGAAACACATGGGTACAGAAAGTTCTTAAAACATGTGGTTATAACAACAGAAATAATCACATTACAAACAGAACAACACTGTCATTCCTTATGTAGCAGGTTTATCAGAGAAACTGCAAGCATGACATCCCAGTGCACTTCAAATCAAGCCTCACCCTCAGACAAAAACAGATTGATCCCAAGGGCAAGACTCCAAAACACAAGCTAAACAACATAGTGTATGCTGTGCAGTGCAGCGAGGAGTGCTCAGAGCTCTACACTGGAGAAACCAAACAGCCACTGCATAAATGCATGGCACAAAATAAAAGAGACACCTCAACAGTACAAGACTCTGCATCTAAAGGTCAAAGGTCACTCTTTTGAGGATGCCAGTGTTGACATGATGCACAGAGAAGACAGATGGTTTGAAAGATGAGTGAAAGAGGCCATCTACGTCCGCTGTGAATGACCATCTTTGAACAGAGTGGGTGGCTTACAAAACCAAACTTTGCCACCCGCAATGCAGTTTTGACATCCCTTCCACGTGCTTCAACCCTGACATCTTGCATCAGGTGACCTCAGTAAACTACGTGACAGGGTGAGGCAAGGTCTCATAGTGCTTTCACCCGAAACCTCTGGTGATAATGACGGAAACCTTTTTTACACCTTTGCTCATGTGATGATGCACATGATTAATAGTGAGTCAACAACCGTCCTGAGGGGCAGCCCCACCAGAGTTACCTGCTCCACCTTTTGGTTTTAGAACTGAAGAATCCTCTTGGATGAAAGCGGAAACGTCTTCACAAAACAGTTTGGAAAACTTTCTTTCCAAACCCCTTGGACTACTGTGACCAGGATGACTGAGATCCTGCACAAACAAACGTGTTTTTGTCTTTATGATTATGTAGTTTTGAAGAATGTAGACTGGTATAGGATTGCATATTTTAATTTAAAGCCGATTGTTTGATTAATAGAAAGAAAAATATGTTAGTTAACATGGAATACCAGTTCCTGACGCTTACAGACAAAACAAACCCATTTGAATTTTCACAATCTGAATAAGCTCTCTGAAACATAAATTAAGAATTTATCCTTTATATATTCACATCAAATAGGCTATTTAGACCTTATGAATTGATCTACAGTTCAAAATGTATTGTATACTCTTATTAGGAGGGAATTCATATTATGAAGACATACAATAAGAACATCATGTAAGGGTTAAGTGTGTAGAGAATCAGAGAAACACTGGGGATTCTTTATTATCATACTCAAAATGTGAATTCATCTGTGTTTAAGTACAGTGAAAATGAAAGCATGAACCAAGAAAACAAAACTGGTGGGAAAAGAGGTTGTTTTCAACACAACATCAGTCATCACAACCACTTCCTGTAAATAACATTTATCTGATATTGCCTAGTTAAGAAAGTTAAGAGTTTCAAGGTTACAAATATATTAATGTATGAGGCAAACATTTAGAAAAGCTCATAACAAAGACGAATTCATCACATTTTGTTATGTTCTAAAGCTGTGAAGATTTTTAAATAGCCTTGTTTGCTGATGGACTTCTACACATAAATATCGACTAAGATCAACTCTTATGTGTTATCTTAAAGAATGAACAGCAAAAGTTTAACCGCGGGGCAGAAGAAACAAGATGCTCAAGTCAAACTGGAACGTCTGCTGCTCAGAGGCAGAGCTGTTCATCCTTTGCACTGACCACAATTCATTTGCAGGAGCATTAAAAAAGAAACAGCAGAAACCACAACTAAGCATAGCACACAGTATGTTCACACCTGTCATTTTTATTTATATTCTGGGAAAAATAAATAAAGCTCACTATGGAGGGTTTATAGTGAGTGCAGCATCAATGCTAGTTCAGTGGGTGTTTTAATAAACCAAAGTGAAAATGTTCCATTGTTTTGTTGCTGTCAGTGGAAATACTGAAGTCAACATTGGTTCCAATTTCCCCACACAGTCTCTGGCAATTTACTTCCTAAAAAAAACAGCCACAAATCACAAATTTCCATTTCTTTTTTTTTCTTTTTTTTTTTAAATTTCATCTAATGTTAGTTCACATCTGAATTTTATTCAGAATTTTTCAGAATTTGAGAGAAAATAGTGAATTTTTCAGGATGACTTTCAGTAATTACTGAGTGTGGTGAATACAGGATGAACAGATATAAACGGCAGTTTCCATATTTCCTATAGGTATGAAATAAGTGTATGATGAACTGAATTATTGGTTGTGGTATTTTCATGACATTTAACAAAAGAAGGGGAAAAAAATAGACACGCACAACAAACAACTGCTGCACCCACACAGCTGTTTTGAAGCACCATAACAGGTCACTGAAAAAGCAAAGGTTTACCCAAAAAAAACCCTTAATGTCAAATGAGGAACTTCACAGCTCAGAAAAGTTAGCAAATCCTCTGTATGTATGTTATTACCCTCTGTATGACGCTGTGATTTTGACACGTTAGATCAGTTTGTGCTCGGTGTCTCTGCAAACCTCTGCAGTAATGAAAGTCATGTGGTGGCTGGGCCAACAGACTTCAAAGGTTGCGTTTCAACCCTGTTCTCATGCAGGTGACCTACAAATGTGCAACAGCACGTTGCTCAACATCTTCACCTGCGTACAAGCTGTCGATAACTATTAATAATAGGAGTGATGTGGGTCAGGGTGAGCTTGTTCTCAGAGTTTGCAGAGATACTTCATCTGTTTGAGCGTGACTGATATTTCAGTTTTGTGTATATTTTATCATGCAGACAGGATGTAAAATCCAGTATCTCCTTTATTTTTCAGTGTTTGACACGTTTTTTCTGACATGGTGCTATTCACTAACTGAGAACATTCCTCCATTCAAAGGAACTGGGCTGCCATTTTTATACAACTAGTACTGGTTTCTGTACTACTTGTCACTTGTTGTGCTTAAATACTGTTCTTTAACATAAAATTGAGTGACTCCTTACATGTTTCAGATCATAGCTGACGTGGTTTGAAATAGTTCTCGACTTAGTCTGGTCCTGAATTATATGAGCAGATTTCCTGAAGGAAAATTTGAGGGACTCAACCTTACGGAAGGTTGAGGGTTTGGAAAGACCCCAAGTTGCTCTCTGATGCAACTGAGTGCGATGGTTCATGCGTACACTGGCATGCCTACCTTTGTTTTTATGACAGCGCAGACCTGTTCGCAGAGACCTTACATCACAATGCTCAATGCATCTCCAGCCATCCATGTTAACATCCACAGCAGAGCATAATCAATGCTTAACAAATTCCCTACCACACATACACGTCCACACAAAAGAAAGTATCAGCTGTTGGCCATGGAGTACTTACAGTTTGGATTGGCAGCGCTCCTGCACAGACAGCTGCAGGTGAAGAAACAGCACCAGAAGACAATGCCGAGTATAACGTAGAGTAAGTTAAAGTCATTCATGACAGCAATAACAGGGGGAAGTGGAAGTGTATGATGGGAGTTCAACCTGAAAAGAAAACAAAGAAATTATTGTGCAAAACATTAAACAGAAGAAGAAATTGTTACATTGAAAAGAGTCATATTTTAACCAGCTAACAGATTGTATAGGGGTGGTGTCAGTGTGTGCTCCTTCCTCAGTCCAGTCCTGTATGATCTTCTGACAAGATCTGCTTAATATCCTGAAAGTTGAAGTCTTGTACTCCTTATACTTTTGTTTTGATTCTTGCCTGGCTGACTGTCACATAGTTTGTTCTCACTTTTCATTTTGACTCCTACAAGATACCTTTAAATATTACTGGGAAAGGCACTTTCCCCCCCTGACTTTTATGGAGGCCCTCTTTAGTGGCCTGGAGAATAACAGTGTGCAATTTTCAGTACTTCCAAGCACAATGAAATGACAATAGTTGAAATAGCACAACCTGCACTAGATAGAGGTTGCTACATGCAAACAAAAAACTAAATTCAATGTATTTTAAGTCATATCAAGGCCAGGAGGAACCCTGTCAATCCTCCAGCAGGCATGTAGAGACACATAGTTTAGGAAAGTTAGCGATAATGTGGGAAACAATCGAACAAACAACAAACCCCCACCAACAACAACAAAAACAACAACTGTGGCTCAACCTTTAGGTGGACTTCAGGTTTCACGTCCTGTTTCTCAACACCAATCGGAGTTTACAAGACACGCATACCTCTCTGTTCCTCTGCTGTAATTGCACATAGAGAAAAAGGGGAAAAGGGAACCATTTAAAAGAGAAATGATTTACCTTACACGACTGTCTTAAGGGTGATTTATTATCGATTGCAGGATAAAATAGAAAAATAAACAAAGTTGCTATTTATTATTCTTGTTCGACTTGACAAAGTGCTCCTCGTTAAAAAAACAAAAACAAAAAAAACATACATTTAACGGACAGGAGATGGAAATATCATATAAAAGAATTAGTTATTAGTTATGACGATTCACTGCTCAGCGTTGGTTTTAAGAGGTTGTTGATTAAACTTGAGTTCCGTTTCAGAGGCTGTGGTTCTGAGCGCTGCTGAACTGCACGTACAGAAAAATAAGGTGGAAACCCCACCAATGTTACAGTGTTAGTGAAAGGTTTAAAACACAAACGGTAACGTTAAAAAAATAACCTCACTGGCATCGCACCAATAACGGACTGCTTTTATTTTCGGTTTGAAGCCAACATCACAGACTGCATGAGACAGATGAGCTGATGCTGACAAGAACAACAAGTGTTTACAAATTTAAATGATCAAACTTACCGGATGCACAAGGGGACAGGATCACACACAGAGCCAGCAATGACAGTTTTAGGGAAGTCTGATCAGGAACTACTGCTGCAAAGATCTTCTAAATGTGCCACCTTGCTCAGTTCATGTCCCAACCCACTTTTTTCATTCACAGACTATTTATATTCATGATCTATAAGTACGTCTTTATACACGGTCTTTACTTATGCACAACAATGAGGTCACTGGGGACCGGACGTCGGTATTTATTTCATTTTCATCTTTAATATAATAATAATAATAATAATAATAATAATAATAATAATAATAATAATTATTATTATTATTATTATTATTATTATTATTATTATTATTATTATTATTACTGAAAACAAGACAGTAAGAATTGGTAGGCTGCTAATCGATTACTAATCGGCTTTTATTTTGAAAATACTCTTCAGCGCGGTTTGCGGAACCCCACCGGAGCGACTGGGCCACTTTTATTTCAAGTGAGGAAAGAAAGAAAGAAAGAAATCATAGTAAGCTTAACAGGTCGATTAAATTTTCACTTTAAGGATATTCCACGAAAGAAAGTCAAGACAAACACAAAATGAGTTGTCACAGCCGATTTATTAGTGCAAAGCCCTCTGGGTTAACCAAAGAGCCTCAGGGTAAATTCTCAAAAATGCTAATATTTGGGGGAAAATTATTTACTTATTTTTTATTTATTTTTATTTATTTATTTTTTTTGGGGGGGGGGGGGGGGGGGGGTGTAAGTGAAAGACGCAGTCAGTTGATTTCAATAATTATCACACAACACACAACAGGGGGTAAATTACAGAATTGAACACACCCAATGAGGGAGCGAGTGATGTCCTAACAGCAATAATACAGTGTAATCAGCACCCAATTTAAGATAAACGAGAGGAGGCTTATTTTGTCAAACTGTTTTTATATGTGCTGGTAGGCGAAAAACAACTTGAGGTTTTAAGGAAAATGAATCCAGAATAAACCCTCAGTGATAAATGTTTCACTCTTTGTTTCCAACAGACTTAGAAGGTAATGCACACAAATACAGAGGGGGAAAAGGTTCAAGGCACTCCAAAGGTTTTTCTAGGAACTATAAGTGACACCACAAGAAAACAAATAAACTTTTCTTCAATGAAAAAAATAATTTTCATAATAAAAGAATATAACAAAATAATAAAAGAAGTTATTAAACTTCACAATCATCCCCAAACTGCAGTAAGTTACACGATCTTTTTTCTCACTTAAACAACTGAAAATAAAGTGCTCTGCTACTGGAAAGAGATTGAAAAGAAGTTCCTGTAAAACCAACTGAGATACTTTACCTTAACAAACAAAAACAAGTGTTATTGTTCTCACTGATGCAGCTTTACTGTCCCAGCATTTCTACCTTTAGCCACTAAAATACATGAACCAAGTTACTCTGCAGTTTCTCATCTTCATTCCAATTCTGCCATTTGTGCCAAATATGTTGAATCATTTATGTGTCTGGTTGTGGCACTGTGACTATTAAGTCTAGGGTAGAACAAACTCAGGGTCGCATGCAGAGCTGGTTAGGAAGTCGGTGCTATCCAGTAGACCATTGTACTCATGCACAATACCCTCTGAAGGGTACAGTGGATCGCTGGGGATGAACACAGTCTGGCTGGAAGGCATCAGGTGGAGTGTACCAACTGGAAAAAGAAAGAGAACTTAGCGTGAAACCACAGTCACACTAAAAATAAATTTAACAGCAAGAATAAGTAAAATATTACACAGCAGCAATTTGAACCTTAGCATTAGATGACAAATATTCTGAAGAGAAAGAAACTACAATATTGTGTCTTAATCTGCAAACTTAATATAATGTGTTGTTACTTTAGGTCAGTGTGCTTTTGTGCAACTCTTAATCTTTGTTCAATAATTTGCAGATCTATTTGAGAATGCACCACTCTTAAAGTAACAAATTAGCTTCAATATCAGAAAGTTATGCATTCATTTTAAGAGTTATCTTTAATTTAAAGAAAAGTTGTCCTAATTTAGATTCAGTCAAATTCAAAAACATGTTGAATTTTGCTCTAATTTGTGTCATGTTTCTTTTTCATCATTTCTGTGTCTCTGGTGTTCGGCAGGACACTGATTACACTGCGTTGCACCCAAGTTTCTCTGCTCTGCAGTGAGTCAACAGAGTCTGGATGCCTGTAGAAAAGCTGACATCAATATTTCACTTATCCATACTAATATATTTTGGACACACTAACTTGTTTCCTCATACGATGGTGGTGGTTTTTGTGGGAATGGTTGTTCATGGTTTGGTGATGTGGTCATGAGCTCTGCTGGTGTTGGCTGGTAGGAGGCTCTCTGGTGGGAATGAGAGGTGTGAGTAGCGGTAGCCACCTCAGCTGTAAGCATACAAGTAACAAGAGATAAGAAATGTTACAGCTTTGGCCGTTGTATATGAAATGAAGGAGTGCAGCTATAAGTATCGCCTGTTAGTGGTGATGGAGTACTTACACTCTTCTTCATTGGCAGCAATCCTGCACAAGTAGCTGCAGAAGCTGATAAAGAATGACAAGATACCAACGAGAAAGACGTAGTACATTTCACTCATGACAGCAGTGGTAGCAGGAAATGGATGTGTAGGAACAGTGTTCAGTCTGAATAGGCAACAAAGAAATAATTATCTAATGCAAAAACAAAACTGAAGAAAATGTTGGGATTTATTGTTCACCAAATCAAATTGAGGCAAAGCATAGCAGCCAGAGTATGATTAAAAACCAGTAAGACCAGAGAATACACAAAAATTAAGCAGTCATATTTAAATCAAGTAACAGTTTATATAGGGGTGTGCGTAATCCTTTAGGCAGTTCTGACAGCATCTGCTCAATGTCCCAATTGTTGAAGTCCTTTGCTGTACTCCTTTTGTTCTGATCTTCACCTGCCTCGCTGACTGTAGCATAGTTTTTCTCACTTCCGATTTTGACTCCTACAAGGCGCATTTTTCCACCCTCGAAATTTCAGATTATTTCAGATAAAATAATAAGCAGTTGTTTAATTCAGATCAGATCAGAGCAGAAGCACGTTGGCTTTATGAAGTTGTTAATTAAGCTCGAGTTTCGTTTCAGAGGCTGTGGTTCTGGGTGCTGTTTAACTGTACAGGATGTAAAGGGTGACTGAAACAAACTAAAGTTAGAGAGTTAATGGAAGGTTTTTGTGTTTTTAAGTAACCTCATTGATATCATCCTAATAGCCGTCAGGTTTTTTTTTTTTTTAATTAAATTTTATTTTCGGTTTGAAGCCAAAATCACAGACTGCATGCCGAAACACGCAGTCAGATATGTGATGCTGATAAGAACACCTACACAGAGTTAAATATTTAAACTCACCGGATACACGATGCGACGGGAGCACATCCAGAGCCAACACGTCTTAGAGGAAGGGGTCTGATCTGAACCCCTTAACGCGAAACTACTTGCTGTAGATCTTCCACACACGTGGCCTCCACACTGAATGCATATTCCAGCCCACTGCCAGCCTTCTTCCATTCACAGACTATTTACAATCATGATCTATAAGCACATCTTTTCTTATGAACATGGCCATAACAGTGAGGTCACAGAAGTCTGTTTGTTTATTTATTGTCGAATTAAAAATAAGACAGTAAAAATTTGCATTTTAACAATTAATTTTTGACGCTTTAGATGGCTTTTACTTTGAAAATTCTCGACGGCAAGTTTGGCAAAACCGCACAGGCGCGAAACTCAGACACTTTTATTTCATAAGAGGAAAAACACATATTGATAGTAAGTTTAATCGATCGTAATTTATTTGCTACTTCAAAGGTATTCCGTGCCAGAAAATCAATAACGACAAAATGAGTTTTCACAACTCTCATAATAATATTTAGGGCAGATTTATTAATCTGGTTTGGTTTACCAGCCAGAGCTGGACTGGTAAACTGGCATACCTGCAATCTGCCAGTTTCTGGCGCCCCGATGGGTAAGTGTATTTTTAATTATTTTTGTTGTCAATATCACTACACGGGCTAAGGTACAGGTCACCTGTACAGGATGTACAGTAAAGGGAGACTGAAGGGCCGCTGCACACCGATCTATCCGTGAGAAAATGTATATACAAAGGAGCAGTCAGTTCATTTCAATAATTACCTAGAGCATAAATTACAGATCCAGAAATCAGCTCACTCAATGGAGGAGCGTGTGATGTCCTAACAAAAATAATACAGTGTAAACGCATCTTTTACACACTGAAAACAACATGCATTAAAAAAGTGGAACTGTATGTGTTCAGGAAGTGTGAGTGATCAGCTGACCTGACATGAATGGAGAAAAAACCCTCAGTAATAAATGTTTGCACTCTTTGAATTCATTCACATGGGGCATGACTTACAAGGCAATGCACACAAATACACAGAGAAAAAGGGTTAACAGCACTTTGCAGGTCTGCAGTAAATTCATAGATAGTGATGAGACGATATCCACAGATACTAGAGATGCACTGTTTGACAACTGATTGTTTTTCTAAAATCTATAACTCAAACCGTATCCAATGTAAAAAAAATATAATAAGAGACTATAATAAAATAATAACAAAAGTTATTAACTTCACAATGATTTTCTGTACAACCGCCTGACTTTAACGTCAGCTTCTTTAACGTGTTCATATTTATCTTGCATCTGCATCCATCGATGCATTTCTAATGAACACTGAAACACCTAACTGCTGACCACTGAATCTGACTGTCAAGTACTTTCCCTGATAGAGAGTAAAGACAAGAGGGAGAGATCTTGAGGAATAAGGCCAAAGACAATTAGTGAGAAACAGTGACCTCATGTTTCAATTTTTCTAAATAACTTGAGCCACTAAAAACTGGTTTAAAGAATAAAATTGAAAATACATCAAGTTACACTGCTGTGTCTCATCTTCATTCAAAGTACATACTTCCATTTGAGCCAAATATTTTGCATCATGTTTGTGTCTGCTTGGGGCGCTATGACTATTAAGCCTAGCGTATAACAAATTCAGGGTCGCATGCAGTGCTGGTTAGGAAGTCTGTGCTGTCCTGTAGACCGTTGTACTCATGCACAGTACCCTCTGATAGGTACAGTGGGATGAACACTGTCTCGCTGGAAGGCATCAGTTGTAGAGGGTAGGCAGGACCAGCTGGAAACAGAAAGACAACTTAGCATGAGACCACGATCATACCAAAAGACTTAATATTACCAACAAATGCAGTTCTGTAGAGTAAAAATAAATATTATACAGCAGCAATTGGAACTTTAACAGCAGAAGATTTCCAGAGAGCCACGGTTTTGGTTTTCAAAGCCTGTTTTGACCTGTTTAGTCTAAAAAATATATTGTTTTCATAGTTTTTGTAAAATACAGGGTTGATCAAAATCCAAACTAACTTGTTTCCTCGTATGATGGTGGTGGTCTTAGGAATGGCTGTTCACTGCTGGGTGATGTGGTCATGAGCTCAGCTGGGTCATCAGGCTGAGCTGGTGCTGGCTGGTAGGACGCTCTCTGGTGGGACTGAGAGGGCCCAGGTGCTGCAGTCGGTTGCTGAGTGTACTGCTGAGAAGTGCTGTTGACATTTGTGGTGTGGCCAGCGGTAGCCATCACAGCTGTAAGCAAAAAAAGCAACAAAAATGTTGTATCCATGAGGTATCTATAGCTTTGGTTGTTTTACATGAAGCAGCTGAGTTATTCAAGTGTGGGAAAAAGTGCTTAATTAGTTTCACTTATATCCAACACGTGTACAAACAGTGATAATAGAAGACTGTTTACCATGTCATGAATGTTAAACTACTTTTTCATTTAGTTCTAAACTGATTTTCACACACTGTCATTCTCTCAATTTAATAAATATGTCATTTCCTCTGTTAAATATAGAGGTTTACGTTTTTTTTTCCACTGTACTTAGACTTCACTGTGTGAGTACAGTTGAAAATGGAACGGAAGAAAAAGAACTGTGGGAAGACAAGGTGTGAACAGAGTGGTAGTCAACAAAACCACTTCCTGTGAAGAACATTTATATGGCATTGTCTAGTTAACAAACAGGTTCAAGGTACCAACAACAGTAACGTGTGAGGCCTATTAGTTATTTATGAACCTAACATTTCACACAATACAAAGACAAACTGATTACATGTAGTTAAGCTCTGGATCTGAGATTTATTGCACACTCTACTATCTGAGGTTTATTTTAGAAGATTTTTGTATAGACGTGTCCACTGATGGAGAACATTTACACATAAATGTAGACTGAAATTGATTCTCACATGTTGTCTTGAAAAATGCAAAGCAACAGCTTAACAGTGCAGCAGGTCACAGTCAGGAAACAAGAACACAATCCTAAATGTCTGCTGCTCAGAGGCAGATCTGCACTTTCTTTGTACACAAGTCATTTACAGGAAAATTCAGAAAGGAAACAGCAGAAACTATGGGCAAACACACCCCACAGTATGTTTACACCTGTGAGGTTGGTCCCTGTGGCGAGAATAAGGCACGGCGGGACCACGGAGTATCATTCGGAGCCATCTTTATTTACATCTCACCACAACACACCCAAACCCCTGAGTCCCCGTGTTTTTAACTAGGCGGGCGTGATTAAGGATGCCGTGCAGGTGCGTCCGCCCTCCCTGCACTGCACCGCAGACCACGCCCCTCCACATACCCCCATCGCCCGATTGAGGCCGGGGAGCCATCCGGCCGAACCTACTCCCCCACCGCCAGTGGGAGAGGGAATCAGCCCGGACAGCTGGCGCCCCCAGGACCCGGCCAAGCGACGGGGAGGTGCGAGTTCAGGTGGCCGCCCGCGAATCCAGCGGCGCAGGCCAAGCTGGTTCGGAAGTCGGACGCGTGGCAGGTGCACCTGGCGCGGCCGGCACAGGCGTGAGCCCCAGCTCACAGGTGGCTGGGCAGAGGTGTGGCGTGTACTGGCCTCTGGTGGTGGTGAGGCCGGTCTGGCGAGCACGGCGATCTCAAGCGTGGCGCACGCCTCACTCGCCAGTTCCACTCGAGCAGGCTCCCCTGGCACGGGGACCTCCAGCTCCTTGCGCGGCCCCTCCGTCACCGCCGTCGCTCCCCGCTGAAGCAGCCCATAGCGCGACTCCTCCGTCACTACTACTCCCTCCGCCGCCACTCCCGGCTCGAGCAGCCCCTCGCGCAGCTCCTCCTCCTCCTCCTCCGCCGCTGCTGCTGCTGCTGCTCCTGCTGCTGCTGCTGCTGCTTCCGGCTCGAGCAGCCCCTCGCGCGCCTCGTCTGCCGCCTCCGGTTGGAGCGGCTCATCCACCGCTCCCGGCAGGAGCAGCCCTTCACCTGGCTGTTCCCCCTCCTCCGGCAGGCGCAGATCCCCGCGCGCCTCGTCTGCCACCTCCGGCTGCTGAGGTGCCTCACGCGGCTCCTCCACCGCTTCACTGTCCTCGGGACACACCTGTGGGGGTGGCCCAGAGCAGCGCCGCCAGCTCCCCAATCCTTTCCAAGTGGCGCTCGGACTGGTCCTGCAGCTCTTCCTGCTGGCGACGCACCTCCGCCGCCTGCTCCCGCTGGGCGGCCGCTATTTCGGCCACCCTCTGGGCCAGCTCCTCCATTCCCTGGCTCCGATACGGACCCGCCGTGCTGCCTCCTGGGTTTCGGCACCAATGTGGCGAGAATAAGGCACGGCGGGACCACGGCGTATCATTCGGAGCCATCTTTAGTTACATCTCACCACAACACACCCAAACCCCTGAGTCCCCGTGTTTTTAACTAGGCGGGCGTGATTAAGGATGCCGTGCAGGTGCGTCCGCCCTCCCTGCACGGCACCGCAGACCACGCCCCACCACAGTCCCTTTTCTAGGAATGTAAAACGAGCAGTGAGGGCAACAAAAAAAGTTACTTCAGCCGGTATTTAACCAGTTTAATTCCATCAGTTCTTAGAAGATTCTAAAATGTTACTGAAGTATGTATCACAAACTTGGACACAATGAGGGGGAACATGATAAGGAACAGAGGAAGACTCAGACAATATACACACAGAGGATCGTGACGGGACAGGCCCCAGGTGGGTACGCAGCTGACACTAATCACTCACTAAGGAGACAAGGGAAGTAAAAAAAACAATACACACGAGGCAGGAGCCTATCAAAATAAAGCAAACAGCACACACTCAGCTCTAGACTGAGACATGTGAACTTGACACTGGACTGGACCACAGATGAATTAATATGGAAGGACAGAGAGACCAGATAGACATGGGAACATGATCGGGAAAACAAAGGATAACGAAACATGGAGACTAAACAGACTAGAACAGGAGTCACTGATGACAAGACGGATATGAGAGCAGGAACAGACTAGACACTAATGGGAACTAACATAACAAAACAAAGAACCATGAACTAGAAATAAAAAACTCAGATGCACAAGAGAAACAAAACTCAAGACTAACTGATATAAAACTACTACTACTAAACCAATACAGAACTAGAAAATCTCTTATCCAAACAAATGATTCACAAGACCATAATAAACTCAAAAACTGGGTCAAAGACCGTGGAGCATGACCTGGGTTTTTGCTTCAGCTGCTGCCAGAACTGCACTCCACTTAACCTGCCTGCACTTGTCAGGAGAACCTCAATTGGAATGCTGTTGTTAGAACTCAAAGATATCCCTGATCTGCCAGATATTCCCTGTCCAGATGAACTACCTGGTTGACCTAAACTCATCTAACATTCAGTTGATCATTAAGTAGCAGGTGTGCAAAGTAGTGATCAAATCACAATACTACCACGTGCAGGAGATATGGATATGTTGTTAAATTAGTATTCATCTGGAACAAAGATACAAAAAACAAAACGTAAAAACTCAGATGCAAATGTTTTAGGGGGTATAATTTTTTTAACATGTATGCTTGTTTTTTACACATTCATACATATCAAACTTGATATCAGTGACTGATGATTATCATGTCATTGTCTTAGTAGTCTTTTTGATCTCTAAGAGAAGATGCGCAGAAAATTGTGTTTTTCTAATTGAAACAGCATCTCAGCAATGTTACATTTCACTGTAACTGGCATTATAATTATGTAATCCAAGGTTTTAATTTTGTTCCCCCAAAGGGAGAGAGTATGTAATCAGTTCTGTCTGCCTGTCTGTTTGTTAGTAGTCTAGTGTTCACAGTTTTCAATGTTGTGTAATCTCCAAAAGTTGATTCTGTTCATCTGGACGTAGCGTTTTCAGTGGGAGAAACGTTTTGTCACTCATCCAAGTGACTTCTTCAGTCTAGCTGACTGCAGGTTTCCCCAATCTTATAAACAGTACAGTCGCACTCTGCAGTCTATTTACACCTACAGGCCAGTGGACACTCTTTCAATGATGAGGATGCACACATCCTGGACCGGGAGGAACACTGGTTTTGGAGTCAAGGAGGCCATTTACGTGAAAAGGGAAAGACCATCTCTGAATCGAGGAGGGGGCCTAAGGGGACATCTTTCACCATCGTACAATGCTGTGATTGAAGCCATTCCCCAACTCTCTGTGAATGGTACTCACGGCCATTGATCAGTGGTTGTTGATCAATGGTCATGAGAATTTGCATAATTATGATGAAGGAACTGACCTCCCACCCCATTGTTCCTTCAGTGGGCTGGTTTCAGTCATTATGCAAATGTACTGTTTATAAGATTGGAGAAACCTGCAGTCAGCTGAGACTGAAGAAGTCACTTGGATGAAACATTTCTCCCGCTGAAAACGTTACGTCCAGATGAACAGAATCAACTTTTCAAGACGATGTTGTGTAATAGTAGATACCAATAGCGGCTTAATCTGATTTAATGTTGGTGAAATCAAGTCAAAGTGAAAACCAGTACGAACTTCATATTATCCACAATTTTATCACAATTTTTTTTAAAACATTTCTTTTCAATATAACATTAAATGACACAAAAAGATTTATATACTACACTAAATGCCCATTTTAACAATGCTGCATGTTGTAATAAAAACATCATAAAACAACATTTAAATATAGCCCTCGGGGAGTTGGTCTCTGAGTCCTCATGTAGTTAACTAAAGCAGAACTACTAATTAAATGTAGATGTGTAGAAAACATTTTTGTTAAGTAAAATAAAACTTAAAACTAATTGAAATTACTTTGTGAACTTGTAAAACTAACACACACATATATATATATATATATATATATATATATATATATTAATCAACATGCTTTTTGAAAAAAGAAAATACACTCAATAGCAGAAGCTTAACTGAATTAAAAAAAAAAAAGTCAAAACAAAATAAAATTTGAATATACAAAAATTTATGTGTAAATGTCCACAATAGTGAGCACCAAAGTATATCATCAAGGCTTAACTGATCCCTCCCTGCCACACCCTCCTCCCACTCCTCCCACACCCATCGACCCACCCACTCCACCCATACACACACACACACACACACACACACACAAACAAATGAAAGTAGCAGCTGTGGAGTACTTACAATTTTCATTGTCAGGGTTTTTGCACATGTATTTACATATACAGAAAAGGACTGACAAGATAAATCCGATTACATATAGGGGGATTTTTATGTCATTCGTGACAGCCATGGCAGCTTAAAATGTATGTAAACAGCTTTCAACCTGGGAAAGAAACAAAGAAATAATTATTTAAAAAAAAAACATTAAACAAAAAATGTTGGCTTTATTGTTGAATTAAATTCAGGACCTTGTAATATCTGATTAGAATCACAATTATGGGTTACAGAATTATGTGCTGTGTGTCTTCATTCCAGTCTTGATGTATCTGAGTAATACACAGAGCTCCACGGCTGCGCCCACAGGTGAGAACGCATAAACTCACATATGCATCATAGACAATAAGCGTCAATTAAGAAGTTATGGCAGTGTTACAACAATACAATACAATGTACTGTATAAACAATACTTATTTATGAGTAAAAGCCATGCACTGAGAATGCCACGTAGGTAAAAGTTTCCAGGTGTCATTGGCAAAATGTTGATTACTTTAGTGATGTTTTCATGTGCAATCACCACTATATTCTACAGTTCTGTGAAAGCATTTACCCCCTTCCTGAAAAATGGACTTCACTGCCACTAATCGAGTCAATATATCATGCCACGATCCAAAGAAACTCAAGAACAGCTGAGAAACAGTCACTGACATCCATCAGTCTGTAAAGACATTAGTTTGATGACAGTAATTAAAACACACACCCTCTGCATCACCAGGAGTTATTAGGAAATTCTGTCTGTTTGCATGTTAACTGACTAGAAGACATTTTGAGGATGAAATCTGGGCGTCCTCAGGGTCACGTGCCTTGGCTGTGGTGCCATCTCAGCACGGGAGGAGCTCCAGAGGCGATTTATATCTTTAAACCCAGAGTGTTTGTTGTGTTGTAATGTCCAGAATGTTGTCTTCTTTTAGTTTTGTTTTGATTCTTCACCTGCATGTCTGGCTGTCTTTAGCATAGGTTTCTCTCAACTACTACAGGATACTTTTAAATATTGGAGGGGTGTAATCCCCCCCCCGTCCTTTCTGTCAACACCCATTAGGGACCTGGGGAGTAACAGTGTGCCCACTACACTTGCTTTTCCCTCCTAACATAGCACAGTTTTCAGTAAGTCCAACTATGCAATGATTTCCAATTATGTAGTTAAAGTAGTATAAACTGTTGTTGGATAGAGTTTGCTACATGACTACAAGAAGCTGAATTATTAAGTCATACCCTATCAATCAGCAGGTATGTCTCTGGGGGAAGCTGTAGGTGGATAACACTTCAGGCATTATACTGGTAAGACGTTACTTCTAGTTACAGGAAAATGTTTCTGATAAAATATTATTAGTTAAAAAAAAATCATTGTTCAGCGGCTGTGGCTCTGGGTACTGGTGAACTTTATTAGTAGAGAAAAAGGACGCTAAAACAAACTAATGTTACAGTGTCACTTAAAGGCTAAAAACACAAAACCGTAGCTTAAAAATAACCTCACTGACATCGCACTCAGTGGTCTGTTTTATTTTCGGTTTGAAGCCAACATCGCAGACAGACACGCAGTCAGATAGCTGATGCTGACATGAACAACGGCAGTTTATATGTTTAAATAATCAAACTTACCGGATACACAAATGGATAGGATCTGTTCATAGAGCCAACGCGTTTTAGAGGAAGGGGTCTGACCTGAACCCCTAAACGCGAAACTACTGCTGCGAAGATCGTCTATACACGACGACACCTCACTCAGTTCATGTTGCAGCCCACTGCCAGAATTTTTAATTCATTCCTTTCCATCACTGTTTGTGATCATACCTGTATAAGTACGTCATTATGCAAGGTTTGTATCACAGCTACGAGGTCAACCAGGTATTTTATTTATTTATGTGATTAAAAACAAGACTCGGATGTGTGTGTGACGCTCTAGATGACTTTTACTTTGAAAAGACCTTATGGGACCACGCAGGAGCGGCACGCATTTTCGTTTTCAAGTGAGGAACTAAAATATTAACAGCAAGTTAATCGGTTTCAGTTCATCAGCACTTTTAGAATTTGCCATGCAAGAAAACCAAATAAGATGAGCTGAGTGGACATGCCTGTCATGATAATATTTAAGGCCAAATTTATTATTATAATAATACAGAGTAAGTAAGTAAGTAATTTGACACATAATACATGCACATTGATTGACCTCAGTTTTCGTCACCTTAATTAATGAGGAGCAGAAAGAGATTAGCTTTCTAAACATGCAGGATGATGAATCAGGGAAGATACAGGACAGAGCCAAACTTTCAGCACTGTGCTCACAATTTTGAGCCATTCACTCACAGTTACGCACTCACTCTGAAAAGAAAAAGCATAATCTCATTTCCAAGAAGTTCCCAACTATCACAAATCCCACAAACAAATTCAGAAGTTTTTTTATTTGATTTTTGTTTTTTGTTTGTTTGGTTTTTTTGCGTTTTCTCATAAATTTCAGTAGGCAATCGCGTTAGTATGATTAATTTAAATGTTCGGAAATAATGCACTGTGAAAGGTAAAATACTATAAACACACATATGCGACAAGGCCAGCTGTTACAATACACGTATTCAAGTCTTTTAGTTGTATAACCGACACAGACCCTTTTTAATAAATCCAGGTAGCTTTTTGACCCGAAGAAAGGATTTTGCGCTGGTGACCGTTAATAAATTTGGTGCTAGTGTTTTGTTTTGTTTTAATTAACTTTTACGGATGCAAAGAACAGGATCAAGTGAGTTTCAACAAAACAAAGCAGCTTATTTAAAAAAAAGTCTCCGGTGTTTCAAAGTAAGCAGTGATGGTGACTTGCTTTTACGAAACTACCTAGAAACCAGGAAATCAATTAAATTTATTTTGCGCAAAATCACAACAGCAGTCGCCTTTAGGCTTTATATTGTAAGGCAGATACCTACATTAATCCTTTTCTTGTCTGAAGACGTATTCCTTTGCTTGTTGTTCATCATCACAGTCAGAGAGAGAGCGCGAAATCTTCTTGTTTCCATGATTATTCCTCCCACACGCTTTTGTGTGATTTGGGGATGCTCAGTCATATAACTAAATAATACATTTTAGATTATCTGGACTCCTGGGACAGTGTGTGTGACAGTCCAACAGGATTGGCTTTGCTTTATCTGCTTTATTTCTGAAGCACTTTTTAAAGCAAATGTAAAACGTTTTTTTAAAAACATAAAACTGATATTATTCTGTTTAGATATATTATTTTAACTAAAACTGTTGTAGGTCAAAATAAGTACAATGAAAATTAAAAACCACTCAAACTGAAAAAGGCATTAGCAGTGATAAAAAGGCAAACAATTCAAATATGTAGAGAAGAAAGAGAAGAAGAAATTTGAAAGAACTCACAAAATTTGCACACCTAAAATACCAGGCCGGACAGTCCAATGTGTCTCGCTGACGTTGAGCAGCAGGTCCTAAGGTCCTGTACATTTTTTACTACACATTGCTTGTGTTTGTTTGATTATTTCTTTGTTGTAACAATGCTTCTTTGCAATAAATCTTGTTGCCTTGCAAGTAGTTTGTTGGTGCAGCAGCATATTAAATGGGATTTTAGTCAGCTGGGACAGGCTCCAGCCTCCCCCGGCTACCCTGAATTAGTCACAAAGAAGAGAATGGATAAATGGATGTATTTTAGTCAGTTTGTGAGGATATGTGTTTAACAGACTTTTCTCGTTTGTTCCCTGTTTGTAGACATCATAGCTGACTTTATGT
The DNA here is from genome assembly GCF_051167445.1 of Perissodus microlepis. Taxonomy (NCBI): domain Eukaryota; kingdom Metazoa; phylum Chordata; class Actinopteri; order Cichliformes; family Cichlidae; genus Perissodus; species Perissodus microlepis. The sequence goes on along the minus strand of NC_140465.1, from coordinate 19,956,945 downwards.
TACTGTTTAAGTAAAAGGATATAGAGGCTTCAGTTAACAGACCACAAGAGTCAGTGTATAGGTCAGGCTCCACAACTTGATTAAGATTTACTGAAACTATGAAAAAAAGGAAGAAGTCATAACTTCGGCTGCTGGCAGCAAACCAACCTCTCCTGGGACACTAGGAGTATTCTGTTAGCAAACAAACTATGAAAGCTACCACAAACACCACACTAAATGAACACACTAACAAATTATGTTAATGCAAATAGTGAGAGATCTCCCAGTATATCCACCAAACCTGTGGCCAGAGGCCAGCTATGCACTCGCTGCAGGACTAGAAACAAAAAGGACAGAATGACAGTTACCAAGTTCACCTAACAAACAGATAAACAAATGATACTGCAAATGAAAGCGAAAACATTCTAGAATAAGCAACAGTCAGTGTAAAAGTGTAAATTAGGCCCAACCACAAGAGAAATGAAACAGTCCAGGACAGTGGAGGGAAGCTGCTGATCAAAACTAAAATAATGATTATTGTTATTATTATTTACTTATCTGAGATTGTCACAAAAACTAAAAATGATTCAATGTGACTGTGTCATCAAATAAAAATTTCTTAAGCTAAAAGATACAACTAAGACTACAACTCCCAGACTACAAGGCGGCTGTGTTTGGTGCTACCATCAAATAGGTATTTCCTGTTCCTGCCAATGTTATCTCACAAGTGCTACTGTGTTATTCAAGAACTCGTTTTAGCTGCTGCCACTTTCTGCTGCTGCTGACTTCACTGACTGTAACTACCGCTGTAAGTCCCTAATAAGGTAAACTAACTGTCAAGCTAAATGTTTAAACGTGTGTAAAAAGAAAGTGTTGTTAATGCTTCTTCCTTCTTACATATTCGAGGTTTTTTTTCGAAATTAAAACTTAAAAACGGTATAATAAAAGTATTATAAGTTAGTAAGCGGGTAGTTTTCTCGCTATCTTTTATTTGTCGTGGAAAAACAAACAAACAAAAAACCATCGTGTCAAAAAGTGTGTTTATTTAACGTCTGCTTGCAGATGATGAGGCTGCCATGGCGGGTCCTGGCTCCACACACAGCACCTGTAAGGAGAGCCTCCTCAGTCCCTGCAGGGCTGATGAACTTTGTCCCGGCCTGCAGCACCACCGACGCCCACTCACTGGAGCTGCTGCAGGACTTTGTGACCCGAGCCAGACGCCTGTTTGTCATCACCGGAGCGGGTCTGTCCACGGAGTCGGGCATCCCCGATTACCGATCGGAGAGCGTCGGGCTGTACGCCCGCACTGACAGACGACCCATGCAGTACGCAGAGTTTGTCCGCAGCGCAAAGTCCCGTCAGCGCTACTGGGCCAGAAACTTCGTCGGATGGCCGCAGTTTTCCTCCCACTGGCCGAACTCTGCACACAAGGCCCTGCAGCGGTGGGAGGAGAGGGGCAAGCTGCACTGGCTGGTTACGCAGAATGTAGATGCTCTTCACTCAAAGGCAGGTCAGAAGAGACTCACAGAGCTCCACGGCTGCGCCCACAGGTGAGAACGCATAAACTCACATATGCATCATAGACAATAAGCGTCAATTAAGAAGTTATGGCAGTGTTACAACAATACAATACAATGTACTGTATAAACAATACTTATTTATGAGTAAAAGCCATGCACTGAGAATGCCACGTAGGTAAAAGTTTCCAGGTGTCATTGGCAAAATGTTGATTACTTTAGTGATGTTTTCATGTGCAATCACCACTATATTCTACAGTTCTGTGAAAGCATTTACCCCCTTCCTGAAAAATGGACTTCACTGCCACTAATCGAGTCAATATATCATGCCACGATCCAAAGAAACTCAAGAACAGCTGAGAAACAGTCACTGACATCCGTCAGTCTGTAAAGACATTAGTTTGATGACAGTAATTAAAACACACACCCTCTGCATCACCAGGAGTTATTAGGAAATTCTGTCTGTTTGCATGTTAACTGACTAGAAGACATTTTGAGGATGAAATCTGGGCGTCCTCAGGGTCACGTGCCTTGGCTGTGGTGCCATCTCAGCACGGGAGGAGCTCCAGAGGCGATTTATATCTTTAAACCCAGAGTGGCAAGCTCAGGCAGGCTCTGTGGCCCCAGACGGAGACGTCTTCTTGGAGGATGAGCAGGTCCTCCATTTCAGAGTTCCCTCCTGTGATGACTGTGGCGGGATACTGAAGCCTGAGGTCACGTTTTTTGGAGACTCCGTGAACAAAGCAACTGTGCAGTTTGTGCACGAAAGGCTGGCAGAGTCGGACGCGGTGCTCGTCATGGGGTCATCTTTACAGGTGGGTCTTGGATAAACTAGTAAACCAGTTTGTTAGCTTTCAGCACACTATTCCTTAACTGAATACGTTGTTCCTCATTGATGTTTCTCAGGTGTACTCAGGATACAGGTTTTTACTGGCAGCAAGGGACAGGGAGATGCCGGTCGCCATCCTGAACATAGGGCCCACCCGAGCAGACCACCTGGCAGAGCTGAAAGTCAGCGGCCGCTGCGGGGAAGTGCTGTCAGTCATTCAGCCGCTCTGACTTACCGCAGCCTAAAAAGCTTGAAGTGCTCTGCTGGTTAGGTTAAAACTACCTCAGATTTATGGAAACAGTTGCTCTCTGTTGTTACACGCTGTATGCAGGTGAATGAATGTTAATAATTGTGAGCTATAAATGTGTCAGACTTGAATCCAGCTGATCTTCATACAGCAGGTTGGTGTCAGGGAGCTGAAATCCTGTCTCTGCAATCAAATGTCAACCTACCAGGAAAACAGAAAGGCTGTGCTTTGTTGTGTGGTTGCTGGTTTTAGGTTGGCACAATAATGGCATGCAGGTCAGATGTGTGAAGTGAAATAATAATTTGCAGGCTTGAAGGAAAACAGAGGTACCCCGTTTCCTTCCTCAAGCTCTTTTCACTTTATAGATGGACTGCATTCATGTACAATGTCTTTTCAAGTCCTATCAAACACACAAAGCACCATCACTATATACTGACAACACCTTTGGATTCAAATTATTATTCTGATAAGACAAAAAGACACATGGTGGCTGCTCTGATGTAGATGGGAAGATGCAATATAAATGTTTATTTTCATGTTCTGCCACCAGATGTGTTTTAAAAGGTGCAATTTGTTCTTCTTCCCTTTTTTTATTATGCAATCCTCATATGGTTAATATTTTGATTGATTTTAAATGCTGCCGTATTCAATTTGGCAGCATTTCCATTTTTTGTGAATTGCACAGTTTAAAGTAGGTTGAATTAAACTTTTTCAGGCTGGATTTTAAAGTGGCATTATGCTGTGGTTTTAAGGTTATGTAGTGGAAACTTTCTGTAATAAAATATTCAAAAAAATAGGAGTTTTTGGAATTTATTATCACACTTGCAAGCTGGAAATATTCATCATTAAAGAAGTCTCAAACCTTGGTTTATCAAACATGAGGGCCAGAATCAGATAACAAAGATTCCAATCCAGCCCACTGCATGACTTTTGAAAACACAAAGGGCATAAAATTTTGGACTGAATGTATTTTCACAAGTTTTCATGCTAATAAAGAGCTCCCTCATGGCTATTCATACTACACCAAAGTAATTAAGCCGTAGATAACAATGAAATTACAGAAAAGTTCTTGTATAATACAGAAATGTCTCTTTTATAATGTGTGCATAGTAAGAAAAAAAACATCAGGGTGATGTATGTAGTTTGACACCCCACTCTAACAAAACAGCTTTCTCTCACACTTGTCTTAACCTGAGTTATGTATTGTCAGGTCATGTTGCATTATAGTCGCTATTTTCATGAGTGAGGTCAATGACAATATAGTTTATCAGTTAAAACGTTCTGATGAGAACATTTTTCCTCATGAATTCCTCACGAATTTCCTCACGAAGTCTGTGGTCCCCACATGCTTCAAAAGATCCACCATTATCCCTGTGCCCAAGAACAGCAAACCCTCATCCCTGAACGATTACCGGCCAGTTGCACTGACCTCGGTAGTAATGAAGGTGTTTGAGAGGCTGCTGAAGAACATCATCTCCTCCTCCATCCCAGACACCACAGATCCGCTGCAGTTCGCCTACCGATCCAACAGATCCACAGAGGATGCCATCGCCCACGTCCTGCACACCACCCTCAGCCACGTGGACAAGAAACAGGGTAACTATGTGCGAATGCTGTTTGTTGATTACAGTTCAGCGTTTAACACAATAGTGCCCTGCAGACTGTTCACAAAGCTCAGGGATCTGGGACTTAACAGCCGTCTATGTGCATGGGTGTTGGACTTCCTCACTGGCAGAACTCAGGTGGTGAGGGTGGGTAGATGCGTCTCTAACAGCATCACCATCAACACAGGAGCACCACAGGGATGTGTCCTCTTGCCACTGCTCTACTCCCTCTACACTTCAGACTGTGTGGCCACCCGTAGCTCCAACACTATTGTGAAGTTTGCTGACGACACAGTGGTGTTGGGTGCCATCTCCAACAACGATGAGGCGGCCTACATGGATGAAGTGAAGAATCTGGCATCATGGTGCCAGGACAACCACCTCCAGCTGAACGTCGGCAAGACCAAGGAGCTGGTGGTGGACTTCAGAAGGGGTCAGCACAGAAACTACAAGCCCATTATCATCAATGGAGCTCCAGTGGAGAGGGTGCAGTCCTTCAAGTATCTTGGTGTCCACATCTCCTCAGACCTGACATGGGCTGCCCACATTCAGGTCCAGACCAAAAAGGCTAGGCAGCGCCTGTACCACCTACAACAACTGAGGAAGTTCAGGGTCTCTCCAAAGATCCTCAGGATTTTCTATACAGGCGCTGTGGAGAGCATCCTCACACAGAACATGACATCGTGGTTTGGGAACAGCTGTGTGAAGGACCAAAAAGCTCTCCAGAGAGTGATCCGTACAGCAGAAGGCTGCTGCAGGATTGCTCTCCCCCCGCTTCAGGACACCTACACCAGGAGATGCCGGACGAGAGGAGCGCAGATACTGAAGGACCCGTCCCATCCTGGCAACAAACTGTTCCAACTTCTGCAATCTGGTAGAAGGCTCCGCATCATCCGGGCAAGGACAGAGAGACTCAAGAGGAGCTTCTATCCCCAAGCCATCCGGGCCCTAAACACACACACACCCGCCCTCTCACATCATCTATAATTGACTAAGACAGGACTCTCTTCCAGACACTCTAAACCAAGGCACAATGTACATTCCAAATTCCTTTAATTTCAAATATGTTTATATTGTCTATTCTGTAAAATAGTCAGATGTCTATTCATATTAATGTACAGAATTCACCTGCTTGCTGCTACTACTGCACATTCACCCAATGTATATACTATATATATATATATATATATATATATATATATATATAAATATAAATAAAATGTTCTTCCTGTACCCCCCCCCCATTTTTGCACATGTCGAGGAGCATGTCAGGCTACATTTCACTGTGTGTTATACTTGTATAACTATGCATGTGACAAATAAAGAACCTTGAACCTTGAATTTAAACACTTGAAACAGCATTATCTATACAAGGACGCAAACACACAAGCTGAAGAACGACATTAATGCACGTGTTCTGAAAACCAGGTGTTAACTCTGATCCATCTTGTGGAACCTGCCACCCACACCAATAACCCAACAGCTGTTTTGACAGTGTTTATTGCGGTCATAAATATTCCAACATAATCCACAACATTTGCTTTAAAGACAAACTTACATCATGTTCACAGACAAACTGAGGGCAGTGTGACTATAGATTGATTAATCGTGAGATCTTTTAGGAGGTTTTGCTGCTCAAATCTCTGCTGCAGACGGAGCTTCCAGGTTTCCAGGTCAGACTTTATCTCCTCTTGGAGAGCAGCTGGGACACTGAAGGAATACAGACAACATCTGTGAGCTGCAGTATCCGGCTGCCATGTTGCTGAAGCCGTAACCACCGTGAGGGGAGTCATGGACAGACAGTTGTTGAAACTCTTAGTGTGATCAAACCAGTAAGTGACGGGGTAACCCAGTAAGAGCCCAAACACAGTGCACAGGTTCCACTCCTCACATTTCTCTCCGCCACTGAGAAGCCTCTCAACCCCATCAAGCTGCTGCACCCCTCCCAGTAGAAGTAGTAAATCTTGTATCATGCGCTTCAGGTCTCCCCTCAGTGGGTCAGCCAAGGTGGGAGTCTCCTGTGAGTGGCAGACATCAATCACAGCCACGCTGCTCCCGTCATGAAGAACCTGCTCTAGATTTGACTTGACTGTGACCGGATTAACAATGAGACCATTTCCATTTAAATCCAGCGTGAGAAGCGATTTAGACACAAGCTGGAGAGACTGTAAAGAGCTCAGATAGTGCTTCACTTGCTCTGCGCAGGCACCGTTAATATCGTACAGAACAGCAGGCTTCAACCCCAAATCTACAGCTGACACCTGTGAAGCCAGGTCCAGACTCTGAGGAGCAGAGAGGGACTTTCTACCAGCAGACAGATATTTACGAGCAGCAGCAACAAAGAGCTCTGAAACAGACATGACTGCATAAAAATCACGTCACACGAGACTGAGGAGTCAAGCAGCAGGACTAGAGATATTTCTATTTAAAGTAACTGCTTAGCTGGGAATCAAACACAAAAATTAAATGTTTTTTTTAAAGGTAATCTACACTTACAAGAAAGGTTTAAAAAAACTAACAAATGGTCAAAAGGTCAATGGATCTAACACAAGTAAACAAGACAAAAGTTTTCAAACTAAAACACGTCATAAAAACTGTTTCATGAGTTTATTTGTGTCCACTGTTTCTTCTTTGTTGGTCCAAGATGCCTAAAGGAGAAGAAACGTGTCAGTCAGAATAATCTGTAGAAAAACAGCAGTTATTCCGTGATAAATCCTGCTTTTGTTCATTAGAGGTGTGCACACAGATCACACCTCTCTCCAGCTCTAGTAAAGAAGATGACCTCACCATCATCCTGGTTGTGATGTATTTGGGTCACGCTATGTCACTGGCTGAGGAGACATCAGGTCAAAATCGGAGAGATTTCTTGCAACCCAAACACCAGCTGCAAACAAGCCCAAATTCACCAGAAGATTCCTTAAAAAAAGAAAAGAAAAAAGGTTTAAACAATCAGTGATGCCATCGACAGCAACAATACCCTGTTCAACCTGTGGCTACAGGTTGTGCTGTGAGGGGAAACTGATCAAACATAAATTTATAAGACAACAGGTATCTATAACCTCACCCATCTATTAATTTATATTCTTCTCTTTATCCAGAGCTAGGTCCTGGAGAGAGCAGCCAAAGCAGAGAAGCTCAGACTTCCCTCAGAGCTCCCTTCCTAGCCACCTGCTCCGGGTGAGATGCCAAGGCTTTCCCAGGTCAGCTGAGCAATATAACCTCTCCAGCATGTCTTGGGTCTACCCCACAGCTACAGAGGCTGGCTATTTTTTTTTTAAATAAATATATGAATATATAAATATATCTTATAGTCTTAACATCATACCTAGTATATCCGGTACGTGACATTTACCTTAACCCTTGGGGAGCCAGTATTTTGGCATATTTGGTACACAGATGTTGAGAATTTTCTACCTCTGACAGATATGAACCATACATTTAAGAAAAACAAAAAAAACATCGCATGCTAATATGCAAACAATAGTAGGATCTTCCTAAATTCCGGTGTCCAGGTAATCCTACATAGCTTACAATGTGCTGCTGGGATCCAACTGTCTGAACATATTGGCCACTAAACACTGATTAACTAGCTACCCATCATACTGTATACATTAAGCTTCCTGAGTCCCTTAGAGTAGAGACTAGACTCTCCCTAAAGTTTAACAAAGTGGTTAATCGATGAGATTAGCCCATTTCTTCTGTTCATTGATAAACAAACTAAAAATAACTATTACGCTGGTAATATCATCATACAACTCCATTAAACTAATGATCATAATTGTAATTTTATTGTCTGTAGCCTAGTGAGTGAGAGGACAAGGACAGATTCCTTCATTGGCACACCAGTGCTAACGCTAGCAACACGGTTAAACGCCCCAAAACCCTCTTACTATCACTGCTGTCTGCTCTGTCTTACCTTCTGAAGTCGTTTCTATCTGTTGCAAACCGACAGGCGGAGCTGATCCACTCCACCACACCGGAGGAAGAGCCCTTTTTAGCGTTTGCCCCACTCATGTTGCTAACGTGCGTGCTGGGGGTAGAAAAAGACAACGGCAACGAGGGCGAAGAGTCAAGGGGGAAGGTTTTAGATGTTACACAACTACGGCGCGCGATAAAGCTCAAACCCAAACATACGTCCTCCTCGCTCTACTCAGGACGTGCTGTTACATGACCAAAGATGTCGGCGACCAGGTACCGTCGGTTTCTGAAGCTGTGTGAGGAATGGCCCAGAGATGAGACCAAGAAAGGCCGCGACTTGGGGACCTTTCTGCGGCAGAGAGTCGCCTCTGCCTTCCGAGAGGGTGAAAATACTCAGGTAATGAATTTTAGCTGGTAGCAACACACGGACTCCCCTCTGCTGTAAACAACCGAAAGAAGCTAAGAGGACAGCTTAGTTAGAAGAGCAAGCAGCTGACAACCTAATCCAAAGCAGATTTCTGCGAACTACAAGCGAGTGGCTAGTATTGAGATGTTTGAGGCACTAATGTCCATCAGTCCACCGCTGGTTTTTGCAGCTGGGTCCATCTGAAATCATCCAATGTTTAGAAAATTTTCTACTCAACCGCCTCTGATTTAAAATTTGGACATTTATAATCATTGCTGTGAAATTTTAGCTTCATATATCAACCAGTGCCAGTTCCTGAATAGTTTACAGTTGCATCTCACAATAATGCAAAATCAAATATGCAGAATAGTTACTACCATTAAATTTCGTAGTCACAAAACTGAAGAAAAGGGTTTCATTAAACTTCAATGCCTTACTTAGTAGATAAAAAAGAATCTGAAATAAAAAAGGTAAAATTTCACAGCAATCATTATGTGTCTAAACTTTGGATCATAAAGTATTTTAAAAAATCTGAGATATTTAACAGATATATAAACTTGCTGGAATGGGGTAAGCGGAACACCTTTCACAAATATATATTGAAAGGTATTTGATGTATAAAGCTAAAATTTCACAGCAGTCATTATAAATGGCCGAACTTCAAGCCGTAAAAATATTTGGGGTAAATGAGTGATGGTCAAACAGAAGATCCACAATGATTTGAGATGGAACGACCCAGCTTTGATGCGTTTTTTTTTTTAATAAATCTTGAAAATAAAATAACTATCAGCGTTTGCAACCAAGTAAACAGCCTTTACTCTGTTTCTAAAACATGAAGTTTCTGAGAAGCCAACTATTTGAGCACTGTAAACCATAACATGTAAAAAATATATCTTGCCAAAACAGCTGGGATAGGCTCCAGCCCACTACCAACTCTGAACTGGATAAGTAGTAACGAAAAGGAATGGAAAAAGATGGTTTTTGATCATCATAGGTGTTTGATGCCAGCAGAATCTGAGGTGCCAATAAAAACACTAGTTTATAAATAAAGGTTACACTTACTCGCTGCACCATCTTGTGGGACAAATTGGCATTACACTGATGTTTTACCCTTGCTCTAGTTGAATTTCACCTGCATCTCTTAAACACAGTACAAGCATTATTTTGCCTTTTGATTCTGTACTGTGTGTGATCTGACCAGTAAGAATCAGATTTAAAAAATGTAACCCACAGACACCAGAGAGACGTTGGCATAGTAATTATTTATTTTTATGATGGCATAGTAGAGCACAAGTGCACATAGCATGGCAGTGCATCGCACATCCTCGTGTCTTTTTCACGGAAACCAAAATGACCTGTTTGGAGTTTAAAATTAATAATTAAAATAATGAGAAGATTGTTTTTCCATTTAAAACATGTTAAGTGAGTAAAATCACATCTTAACCACTTCAATGTTTCCCCATTAGATCTCAGATCCTGAGAAATGTGATCAGATGTACGAAAGTCTGGCACAGATTAACGGCAACATATACAGACAGCGGGTAAGTACACATGCGCATATGTGAGGTGCATTTCAACTTTATTATATCATCATACAAAAAACACATTGCCCTCCACTGCTGTCGTTAACCTGAGGTCTGTCACCTAGCGAATGACTTCTCCATTCTTTAAGATTGTAAAGGTGTAGTTACTTTTTTTTTTCCTGTGTGGAGATAATAAAGTGTGTTTACATTTAGTACAAAGGTCTAAACAAACACACAAGGTTAATGGTTAAAAATTGTTAACCTTTAAATTTGAACCATAAATACAGCAAGAGTTCACGTAAGATCCAGAGATCAGCAGATGTCTGTTTTGCTCCTCTGAATTACTCAGCTATAAATAGGGAAGTTTTACTTAATATATAAGAGATTTTAGTAGGAAGACTATTAATTTGTCACATTGCTGTAAGGGGATATTTTCCTTGTGCATGTGAAATGCAGAAAATGGAAGCTGACTTCTTCAAATACTGTGCACACTCCAAATTATTTGAGTACATAAATGAACTTGTATATAATATTTGACTTTTTTCATTTGGAAAGAAATTTCTGTGTGAAAACTTGTCGAAGGCTACAAGAATTTTTTCTTTCTCTCTTCAGTTTCCTCGTGTGAGAGACACGAGCTTCACTGGAGTCACAGTGGAAGAGTGTAGATTGCTTTTGTCAGGTATGGACTCGCATGTGCTGTCAATTCTCGGTTATTTACTAAACATAATGTTGTTATGAGGCCCCGGGAACTTGCTGTAACTTAGACCCGACTTTTAAATTTTACAGGAACTATGCAAAATACGGACGAGGAAAAAAAGGGTCTGTGGAAGTCGCTAATGCAGAGATTCTCTTCTAAATCACCAGAAGACGTCCCAGAGAAACCTGCTGAAAAATAACTTTTTCTCCCAATCTTCTTTTCCTATATGTATAGAAATAAATCTTATTATCATTTTGGACTCATTTTTCAAAAAATATATATAATATTTATTTAAATTGTAGATTTACAAATATTTTTTGATATATTTTGGTCCATATTGACATGAAAGCATCACACAAATTTGTTGGCTGCACATCTATGAGTCTCCTGTTCCTCCACATCCCAAAGATGCCATATTAGACTGAGATCTGGTGACTATGGAGGCCATTTCAGTTCAGTGAACTCACTTCCATATCCAAGAATCCAGTTTGAGATTATTTGAGTTTGTGATGAGATACATCATCCTCCTGAGACCAGCCTGAACGGTTGATACAAGGCAGGATGGAGACATGCTTTCATGCAATTCACCCCTCATTCTGACCATCATCTGAATGTTGCAGCAGAAATTGAGGCCTATCAGAGAGGCAACATTTTTCCAGTCTTGTTCAATTTTAGTGAACATGTGAACTGTAGCCTCAGTTTGCTGTTCTTAGCTGACAGAAGTAGCAAGCAGTGTGTTTTTCTGCTGCTGTAGGTCAGCTGCCACAAGTTTTGTGAATATTCGCTGGTTGGATGTTGTTGAATCAAACTAAATATTTTTATAAGCCTTCACTGGCTGTGTGGTGGAAATAACCCACAGTCATCAGTTTGTAACACCAGTGTTATTTTACAGTCTTAACAGATTACAGAACTCAATTTCCTGGAGTTTTTCTATTTGGTCAGACTTGAATTTTTTACATATGATAAGAAATTTTACATTTAAACAAGTCTATAGAAACAATGTTTAAAAAAAAAAACAAAAAAAAACAAAACCATTTGGTCTACATCACCGCTGTGAGTTGGCTTACCAGGCAGGATTTAATCAGTTAAGCTTGTGTCTGTGTGAGAAATGCACCTGACCGTTAATTCAAATTATTTACTTGCAAAGCAAAAATGTTTCATGGACTAGTTTACACACAGTTTTCTTATAAATTCACACTTTGCCTTTTTTTTCTTAAATAGGTGATGTTCAAAAACTTTCAGTTTTAAACTGAACCAAAACTCCACACGATGGGGTGACTTAACTAATTTCAATGTAATCACATATTCTGATCATATTACAGTTTTTCCTATTAGTAATGACATTTCTGAAATTCTTAAGGGATTTTTTTTTTTTTTTTAAAGGAACAAAATAAATGTATTAGAAGCAGGCTGTTATACAGTATCTAAGCAGATAAAATAATGCCTGCTCAGATCTAAAGTACTGCAGATGTTAAAGAGGATACCACTATTTAGAAATGTCGTCTTTATTTATTTTTCTTCTTTTTATTTTGGGCAACATATACACAAGTATTAGTAAGTCTGTGACCAGCCAACAAGATCATAACAAAGCAGCTGGTAAAGTCAAAAGTGAGACTGATCGTTTTTTTTATTAGTATTATTTTTTTTTTTTAAATAACATTGTGTACGTGATTCAGAATGTAAGTATGTTCCTCAAAACACACAGTCATGATCCCTACTCTTCTTTTTCCTCTGGGTTGTCTCTCCATATGCAGTAGTTGAGGCTGGTTGCAAGGCACAGCCAGCCCAGATAGGGTGCCAAGAGCATCGTGGCGGTGCGGCTGATGGGATACCAGGACATCATGGTGGCTCCGACAGTCCCCGTGAGAAGCACAATCTCAACGAGGGACTAAAAAGAACAGAAAGAGGGCATGTCAGTGACAGCGATGTATACAACTACGCTGCCACACTTACCACACCCCTAATTATTGGTGTCCAAATAAAAATAAAAAAAAAAAGTACAGTTTTATGGTGTTAAATTTACCCATTTCAGCTTGTGTGCACCAAAGAAAATGGGAGTCCAGGCCCAATTCAGAGCTAGCTGTGTCCCATAAAGCCCGAGTGGAACTAGTGCATCGTCAGTGAAACCTCCAAGCTCCTTCCACACCAGGTATGAACCATAGCTGGAAGTGAAAGACAAAAACAATTCACACAAGATCATTAAGATAAGGAGGCTGCTTCACAGATAATGCAGAAATCAGTCACAATGTGCTTACCCCATGCCTGTGTACAGACACGTCCACACTACGGGGAATGCTTTGTTTGGTGGGCGCCATGATGGTTTCTTCAGGGTTGGGTACCAGGTATCTACCTCTTTGCGTGTGAGGTAACCACCGTAGAGCCCTCCCAGGTGTGGCAGGGCAGTGAACCCAGCTATTTGCAGCCACATTTTCTGAGATAAGAAAAAGACAGCCGTTTAACTTCCACTAAGGGTGGATATTCATAGGTATAAGTAGCAAATTTTTCTGCCTAATGCGTCTGCTGTCCCATGACTGACTAAACAGGATTTGCAGTAACAGAAAACGTGAGGATTTTGCTATGCGGACATCCCCGATCAGTTTAGTTTTAGACTTCTTTTTCCTTTTCAAACCAGTTTTTTACATTTCAAGGCAGGCATCGGGCATATGTCAATTTCTCTGTTAAAAATTACATTTAATAACTAACAGAAGCATGGCATCATTCGATTTGTGCAGACCAAATGGCCAGCCCTGTTACAGTTCAGCACAATAATAAAAACTCACACCACATAAATAAAAGCTTATACTTCATAACCAACCAGAATGGCTTCAACACATTAAAGACATGCTACATATTTAAGAGTCAATACATCATTACACAACCGACGTTAAATCAAAATATCACTCCTGTAAAGACCACTTTAAATCCTTAGCCAAAGCAACTATCAACTAACATTACAAGGTTGAACCATTTCAGCTTAATTACACCCCAGAGAGTTAACCAAACATACTCCATATTCACACTGATTGGCCTCTTTGCACTCATTAGCCTCAGAAATACAAGCTGTGGGTTTTTTTTTAAAGTAGCATTCCAGTTTTTAATCAGTTATCAATGCATGGAAATGGCTCAAACAGTTTGTGCACTGTTACTGAGTACTTGCTGGCCAGAAATAACAGGGGGGATACATGTAAACAAGATTTACCTTGATACAGTTAAGGTTAATAGTCTGTGTTACCTTTACTGCTATTTTTAACCATCATTTAAGAATTAAAAATGTATGTACTCAAGCTTAAATATACAAGTAAACGTATTCCTTTCCCTTAACATAATCCCAAACCCTTTTTATTTTAATAAGCAGGAAAAGAACAATACCCGCATGAGTCTAATGTCGCTTTCATTTTCTTTCTTACAGCAACGTTACAAAAACACGTGACTTTTACTATAAATTTAAGCACGTTTTGCTGTTGTTCTAGCGCAGCGGTGAAACATGCTAAGTTAACGCTAATTAATTTTTCTTTTACGTGTTCGTGCTCCCAAACATTACGTGCGCTGACTTTCTGAAGTGACGCCGCACTTCAGTGACTCTAGGTCAAGGTTTGGCGGCGCAAAGTTGCATTAAAGCTAATATTGATGTCAGGTCACGAGCAGACATAGCTTAACTTCTTACCTCACTCAGTGAGCAGCAGCGTGCAGTATGAATGTCGTATCGAGGACTGACCCTACAAACTTACAGCCAAATCTTTAAGCACACTGTTGTGCTGTGATATTGTTTGTTGAGTGGGCAGGGCCACCTTATCGGGGCAGTCAGAAACACTCCCCTGACACTCCCTGGATAACGAGTGCTATTTGCGCTACTGAGCCAAACAATGTCACGTCGGAGCGTGGTTACCAACGATTGGTCACGAGGATAACATCAGGAGTTACTTAACGGTCGAAAAACCGTTTGTTAGCTAAATAAATGTTGCACAAGACCTCGGTGACACAAATGTTAAAAAAAAAACGCGAAAAACGTATTCGCTCACTGCTTTGTTTGTTGTCTCGTGTCCTTTTTGCAGAGGAAGCGCACGAAGCTTGTTATGTGACAGCAAAGATTACAAAAACGTCAAGATAGTTACCCTCCGTGTCGTATGGCAGGCGTTACAGTGCATTCCTTTCCTGTTCCAACAGCTTAAGCTAACAATTGTTTCCGCCACCGAAAAAAACTTCTCCAAAATTATGACTTATGGGTAAGTCATAATTTTGGGACATTATCGCTTTAGGTAGCTCAATATTTAAACTTACTAGCTGAAATTTTGGGGAAAATAAGTTCACATTTCTAGTTATTAAGTGAAAATGTTTAGACAACTTAAAATGTCATCTATTCGCAGGGGTGTCAAACATACGGCCCGGGGGCTAGAATCAGCCAGGATCCAATCCAGTCCACTGAATGGCTTTGGAAACATTTGAAACATTTTACTGTTTTCCCTCGTGTTCTGCCCGATGGCAATTCACACTGCACTGAAGTAATCAATTATAGATTTCTGTAATTTTACACATTTACTTTATTTACAATTTAAGCCCAGTCGTGCTGACATGACAGACTTGTTTCATTTACTATGACAGAATTTCTTTGTAATATAGAAAAAACGAAAAATACAGTTAAAATTGTGCTTCTTTGTTTTATGTTAAAATGTTGCAGATATTAATTATGTAGTTAAACTATTTTACACTGACAGAAATAGGAGTATCACCAATCCTGCCCATATAAGATCAAAGTGAGCTGGATGTGGCCCACAGTGTAAAATGAGTTTTACATCCCTGCTATATGAACTATACAAACTTATTTCTATTAATTTTCTTACCTTTTTTTTTTTTTTTTTTGTACAGTTTAGGCTTGGAGGATAGTCATAGCCTGTTCCAGCTGTCACAGGGAAGAGCCAGGCCTAACTCATAGATTCAGGTTACCATTCACACTACAGTCAGTCTATTTATTTATTTATTTTTTATCTATTTAAGCTCGAATTTGTCCACCTGTCACACAGCAATACATGGCAGACTTTATATTTCTAATACTTAATGGTGGAGTATGCATGAGAAATAGCAAGAGTGGAGTTGAGGAAATACCTCTCCCAGCCCTCCTTATTCACATCACAATAATGTTCAGTAGCCAAATACAGTTATGTCTTCATCTGTGCAGTTCTTGCAACACTACTTGTCTGTCTTCAAACCTCGTGTGTCAGGTAAGGAAACAGATGCCAGTGTTGAGATCCAGTTGCATGAGCAGATTTCTGAGAGAGTGCAGAGAACTTCCTCTTTATGTTTGAAGCAATGACTGTAGAAAACAGAATGAAAAGCTGTGAAACTTGTGTAGATACAGTTAAAAGTTCAACATTTCTACTCATGCTTGTTTGTGGTGAGCAGCAGATCAAAAAGTTTAGGATTATAAATGGCTTCAAGTGCACATTCAGGCCTGTGAGACTCATTCAAACATTTTCACTTGTTACCTCACTTTTCCCGGACACACTTTGTCAGTCAAAAACACTGTTAAACACAGTTGCAACATATGCACAGTTAACTTGTTGGTTTGTGTCAAATAGTCTTGAGGGTGGAGTGTGCAGTGATTGAGTACTCTTCTACTTTATAGTGGAAGGTGTAAAACTGTCCCTATATTGAAAGTCCTATTTATGTGATCATTAGTATGATTGTGATGTTTGCTATTTCATTTAAAGAAACTCAGTCATTCTCTTTAACTACCCCAGTTTCAGACAAGCTGGCAGGCTGTGTAAAATGTAAACAGAATGCAATGATTTGAAAACTTCATAAATCCATATCTTATTCACAATAGAACATAGAAAACACAAAACATTTTTAAACTGAGAACATGTACAATTCTAAGACAAAATAAGGTCATTTTGCATCTGATGGTAGCAACACGTCTGAAAAAACTTGGGACTGGGCCATGTTTACACTGCGGTGACAACAGTCTGTAAACATCTGGGAATAGAGGAAACCAGCTGCTGGACTTTTGGGAGAGGAATGTTGTCTTGTTCTTTTCTGATAGAGGATTTTAGCTGCTCAGCAGTCCTGGGTCTTCTTTGTTGTAGCTTTTACTTTCATGATGTGCCAAAGTTGGTGAAAGGTCTGGACTGCAGTCAGACCAGTACAGCACCCAGATTCTTCTACTGTGAAGCCTTGCTGTTGTAATAGATGTAGCATGCGGTTTAGCACTGTCTTCCTCACATGTACATAACTTTGCTAAAAAAAATGTCCTCTGCATGGGAGCATATATTGCTCTCAAAACTCTATATACCCTTTGGCATTTAAGCTGCCTTTCCAGATGTGCAAGCTGCTAATTCTATAGGAACCAAAAGAGATGCAGGCTTTTGAACTGAGTGTTGATAACAGGCTGGATGGTCCAGAGGCAATTTTTGCCCATTTTTGCCAAAACATTTCACATTTCAATTTGTCTCCCCACAGAACAGTTCTCCACTTTAATGCTTCAGTTATTAAAAAACAAACAAACAAACAAACAAACAAACAAACAAACAAAAAATGTTGCCTCACAGAAGACAGAAGCATTTCTGGATTATGCTCACACATGGCTTTTTCATTGCATCATATGGCTTTAAAATACAGTTTGTGGATGGCACGTTGAAGCACGGTGAACTGTGTTCAATCAGTGATTTCTTAAAGTGTTCTTGAGCCAATGCAGTGATTTCCATGACACACATTTTTTTAAATGCAGTGCTGTCTGAAGATCACAGCCATCCAATATTGATTTTGCACAAAGAGAATTCTCCAGATTCTCTGAATCTTGTGAGGAAATTATGTTCTGTAGTGATGAGCTATTTAAACCCTTTGCAATTGACTAAGAAGCTCTGAATCTTTAAGATGCCTGTTTTATATTACTAAACTGTTGCCAACTGACCTAATTATTTGTAAAATAAACCAAAATAAAAAGAACCACTTACTTTTCAGGCCCTTATTGCCCCTTTGTCAACTTTTTTGGGACACGTTGCTGCCATCAAATTAAAAAAAATAAATAAGTACATTTGTTTAGTTGATTATTTCTTAGTTGTAACAATGGTTCTTGTCAATGAATTCTATACTTTTGGAAAGCCTGTTTATTTCCCCTTAAATGGTTCCAGATGTAAGGAGTTTATTTATTTGTAAATAACTATATTTGTGGGTTGAGCAGCAGATCTGAATATGTGCTACATCAGTCAGTTGGCATCTGCTTACGTTGCTTGGGTTGTATTTATTCTTTTAAACTTCATCTTAAGACTCATTTATTTAGACTAGCTTTTAATTAGGTTTTTATCCTGTGAAGAGTGCTATATAAATCAATAAAGTAAAGTAAGCTTCAAGCATGCCACGTTTGACTGATCTGGGTAGGGCCTGTGCCATAGGGCAACTTGAAGTTGAAGAAACCAAGTTGCTGCATTATTTGGAGTGAACTGCACACAGCCAATCGCCATTCTCAAAGGGCTGCCAGGAGGCCTGTCATGACTGCTCTTCATCCTCAGGCCTGTTTGCATTGGTCTTGCAACATGTGCAGTAGAACCTAAACAAGTAGAGGAACGTTATGTTCAGTGATGAGTCCAGATTCTGCCTACGGCAGCTGGATTGTATGGCCAAAGTGTGAGGAAGATGCAAAAAACCCTATGCTGGTTGCTCCCCCAATAAGGTAGCAGCTTTTGATGGAGGCGGTGTGATGGTGTGAGGACACATCTCCTCTACTGGAAAATTATTGGAGGCAATCTTGATACAGAGATATCAAGATAAGATTCTGCAACCAGTGGTAAACCCATATTACCACAATCTGAGAGACTATTGCCAGAATTTGGGAGTGGAGAGAATAGAAGCTGACTTGCAATAAATACTGGTGGAAGAATGGGATATCATCCCACAGCAGTGTGTGACCGAGCTGTTGACCAGCATGAGGAAAGGGGTCTGGCTGTCGTGTCTGTGCATGGTTGTTCCACATGCTACTGAGACCCCTGATTGTTAAATAAATAAATTGTTAAATTGCCAACATGTCTTGTTTCTTAAGACTTAAATCATCCAATCAAATAAACCTTTTACGGACTTTTTTCAGTTTTAGTCCTTTTAGACATCAGTACTGCTTTGATGTTGTAGCTCATATCCATTTAAATCTTATTTAATCAATAGACACTTTACAGTTAAGCTGGGAGACACATCATCCTGACATACTGCACTCTCAGGTGGAGTCCTTCAGGGGTCCATTCTTGGCCCACTCATTTTTTAAACTTAAATACCTCCTCTAAAGGCCTTACTTGACTAGGTAGCACTTCATAATAATGTCACACTATTAAGCATTAGTAAGGTAAGGTATTAGCTAATTATCATATCATTAGCATATTATAATTACTCCTCCTTAGTGTGTCATTTATAAATACAGATACCCCAGCTTCCCAGAATGCCTGAATTTCTTTAAATGAAAACCGCACACATCATAATCATACCAATAATGACTTAAACAGGGCTTCAACTATAGAAACAGTAGAAGAGTACTGCATCACTGCACACACCATCTTCAAGACACAACCCAACAAGTTAACTGTGCATACACTAACTGCTTGCATAAACAGTGTTTTCACAGACAAAGTGTGTGCAATAGTAACTAAAACTTACAGTGTGTACAAATGCATCTGCATGATTATTTATTTCATGTTTGGCTCGTGGCTCAAAGCTTCATTCTCTGGTATTTATAGCCCAGTTTAGCACACTGTGTCTTTAAAAAGTTGTACTGTTAAAATGACTCAGACTGCATTCTTTGGGTAAGAAGATACACATAAATCTGATTTTTATGAAAAGGGAACTTAATGAGCAGAAATCATGAGTTGTACACCCCTGGGTATGTTTATTTTGGCATTTGAGTGAGTTTGATTATTAATACATTTCAAAAATTGGCATGTAGTTTCCTGTGAGCAAAGCAGACGTGAGATTGTGTGCTGTAAGTTGTAGATGTGTAAACATGTAAAGTAATTATTTTTGAAAATCTGTTTTTCCATGGCTTATGATATAGATGGCTTGACTGAAAAGTCATTAGTCTGTGACTGTCCTGGATACTCCGAAATTCTGACTCGCACTCCCCATTCATGCAAAATGAGTTGAAACTGGTGACTGAGCCAATACAGTCATCAGAAAAGAATTTACTGAGGTCACAGAGCCAAGTTCTTGTGTAATTTGGCACAGATAAGACGAAGAAGTAACATTGTCTAATTACTTGTGGCCACAGTTCGATCTAATGCATGAATAAATGTTTGACTTTCTGTATTCTTTACAGAAACGTAACATCTATATTTATTGTTAATGTGTGGTTTTATTCAAACTGTCAATCACTTTGTTACTGTGTGTTTTTAAAAAGTGCTATACAAACCAAAGTTATGATTATTATTGTTACCATTATTATTAAAGTGGTGAGGTAAAAGGACTGGACTGCATATGAATGAAAAAGCAGACAAAACCCCCCAAAAACTTTGAAGACCTTCAGAAAACTACTTCAGAGATGCTGACAAGTGGATTTTGTCATCTTTGAACAAAGAGCAGTGGTTAACCAGTTTTATAAGCAACTACAACCTGCTGCATGAAAGTTGTAACTATTCTAATAGATTTTTTAAAACATTTTTGTTGTTGAATTATTCCTTAAAATAACATCAAATTTAGAGACTAAAACAGCCGCTTAGTCGACAGCATAGGTTAAGAATGTTTTTTTTTTCTTATGGAGGAGGGGAGAAAGAAAAAAAACACAAACACACACACATACATACTACCAGTCAAAAGTTTGGACACCTTCTCATTTAATGTTTTTTCTTTATTTTTCCAACTTTCTACATACATCCAGAAGACATCAAATATATGAATCAAGATATATGGAAATGTGTAGCAAAGACAAATTTGATAAATAACGTGCTACAAACCCTTGGCCATCTCTCAATGAGCTTCATGTTATTGTCACCTGAAATGGTTTTCACTTCACAGGTGTGCCTTGTCGGAGTTCATTTGTGGAATTTCTTGCCTTCTTGGAGACCTGTGCTTTGGTCTGATGAGTCCAAATTTGAGATCTTTGCTTCCACCCACCGTGTCTTTGTGCTTGAACGGATGGTCTCTACATGTATGGTTGCCAGCGTGAAGCATGGAGGAGGAGGTGTGATGGTGTAAGGGTGCTTTGCTGGTGACACTGTTGGGGATGCACCACTACATCCTGCGGTTTGCAATGCACTTGATGATTTTCATCTGTGGAAACCCATTCCATGAAGCTCTCTACGCGCTGTTCTTGAGTTAATCGGAAGGCCACATGAAGTTTGGATGACTGATTGTGGAAAGTTGGCGACCTCTGTGCACTATGTGTCTCAGCATTCCCTGACCCCACTCTGTAATTTTAGATGGCCTACCACTTCATGCTTGATGTTCCCAATCACTTCTACTTTGTTATAATACTACTAACAGTGTGGAATATTTAGTTGTGAGGAAATTCCATGACTGGACCTGTTGCACAGGTGGCATCCTATCACAGTATCATGCTGGAATTCACTGAGCTCCTGGGAGTGATCCAGTCTTTCAAAAAGAATAGATGTATCTCACTTTCTTTATTTTTTTTTCCAACTTTGTTTTGTTGATTTCAACCATGACATACAAAGTTAGCAACAGCAAAGTCAATTTTGATTTCAGAACAATCGTATGTCCATCACACCCTCCAACCCCCCATCCCAAATTCTCCCTCTTCCAGGTCCACACTAGACAAGACACCGCGAAGATCCAGTCTCCGCACATAAAAATATCTAAGCCACATCATCCAGTCACACACCCATACACATACCGCACACACAAAAGAAAATGAGTAACAAGCATAACAAAAACAAAAAAAACAAAAAAACAAACTTTATAATGTTGCCTCGCTCAGTTCACTTCAGTCTCAGGAAGTAAAGTAGTGGTGTCAACCAATAAGAGAAATGATTTCCAGGTTTTGTTAAATTTCCTAATAGAACCTTTTACTGAGAATCTAAGTTTTTCTAAGTTAAAGAGTACTTCCCTCACCCAATGGTCATCAGTTGGGGGGTGGGGAAGCTTCCACGTCAACAGAATAAGCCTCCGAGCCAGTAGAGTGGTAAAGGCTAAGGCCTGTTTGATGGGGCCGGATAAGTTTAAATTGGGGGGAATGCCAAAAATTGCGGAGAGTGGGTTAGGAGGTACAGTCTGGCCATATGCTTGACTAAGTGTGTCGAATATATCCCTCCAAAATGCACTCAGTTTAGAACAAGACCAAAACGTAGACATGGTTTGCAGGTGATAGTCCACATCTGTTACAGGCATCACTAATGGTTCCATAGATTTTAGATAATTTTGCGTTTGTATAATGTACTTTATAGAACACCTTGCAGTAAATCAAAGCATGACGGGCACAAATTGAGGACGAGTGAATCAATTTCAAAGCAGAATCCCACTGCTGTTCTGGCAGGGTTGTCTGTAACTCTTCCTCCCATCTCAGCTTAGTAGGAGAAATAGATTTGGAAACGAATGTATCTAGTATTTTATACAAGGCTGATATAAGTCTGTTTTCGTGAGGGTTCGTCTGCAGGATGATATCCAGATTTTTTTCTGGAGGCCGATTGGGAAAATCAGGGAACTGCTTTTTTACAAAATCTCTAGCCTGAAGATAACGAAAAAATTGGAATTAGGCAGGTCGTATTTAGATGATAGGTCAGAAAAGGATAGAAAGGTGTCATGACTGTACAAGTCCTTAACAGTCCTAAGTCCTTTATCTTTCCAAATTCTAAAGGCCGCAGCAGTGTTTGAAGGTACAAAATTGCAAATCTTTAGTAAAGGTGTTAGCAAAGACGGCCCAAGTAGCCCAAAGTATTTTCTGAACTGTTGCCAATAGTTACCGTTTCCTTAGCTATTGGATTCTCCCCAACAAGGGTTGGAGAGAAGGGGAGTGGTGAGCTGAACAGTGATGGGAATAACGGCGTTACTAACGGAGTTACTTTTTTCAGTAACGAGTAATCTAACTAATTACTATTCCTATCGTTACAACGCCGTTACAGTTACTAAGAAGAAAACGCGGTCCGTTACTATTTTTCAACAAACAGACGGTTGAAGCTGTGTTCAGCTTACTGCATCTTATATCCAGTGTTGGGTAAGTTACTTTAAATTAGTAACTTAGTTACATTACTAGTTACTTCTATCAAAAGTAACTCAGTTACTTCAAGTTACTCGTTACTTTCAGAGTAACTAGTTACTAGGGAAAGTAACTTTGGTTTTACTCAGAATTCTCTTGTTAATGTGTTGCTTCCGTAACTGGATACCCAGCAAGATTGCCAGTCTTCTAGCTTGCTTACTTGCCACAAGTGCACTGTGCCACCTACCAATAGAAAGGAAAAAAATAATGTGCATATTTCCACGAGAGAAATCCCACGCCTGGACCGTCGTTGACCGCCGCATGATTCTAGCCTGCTTTTTACATCCAACACAAAAACTGCAGTCGTGGTGCTTTCGATTGTACTCAGAACTCGGAAATTCTGCCTTCTGAATAGGAAGATGTAGAGAACACCAGACTGCAGATGAGCTGCTTACAGGGCTGGACTGGGACAAAAAAAAATCGTCCCGGGGAATTTGACTAGAGACCGGCCCACCATTATAGGAAAAATCATAAAGCCTTCCTTTGAATGAAAACAAACGCTGTTGTGACAGTGATGTACACTGTTCTGATGGTATATATGCATTAATCTATCAATCGTTTGTTGTAAGACTCAGATAATTATTTTTTTTTAAAAGCGAGACATTTTAAATGAGAATAAGAAAGAAAAGTATTTCCTTGTGCCCCCCTCTCCCTGTTAATGCCCTACCTGCCCCCCTGGCAACACTTTGCTAGACCCGCCCCTGCACAGTTACCAGCTGTCAGCTAAGTAAAAAAAGGATCCTGGTGTTATTTGTCTCTCAGAAACAGTTCATAACTTCCCTTCAACTCATTCATGTCACCTAAAAGGTAAACCTGTTTCTCCATCACCTGTTCAGCCCTGATGATTCAGTAAGGACATCTCCTGGTTTCATCTTCATGTTTCCCTCTCACCACATATCCAAACCGACATCATGACCAGCAGCTTTACAGCTGTGGCTCCAGCAAACATCAGCTGATAGTAGAAATTAATATTAAATAAATTCTAACAACAGCTGATCAAGCTTAAACGTGCTGCTGCTGTTTAGCGCGACATCCGCTGGTTTCCTCTTTCTGGCGCAAAGTAGGCGATAAACAAACACGAGAGAAAAGCCGATCAGCTGATCATTGATCAGTTTCATGATTGAAGTAGAAACAGGAGAGGGAGGGGGAGAGAATGAGAGAAGACGAGGCAGCTGTGCAGCGTAAACACAGAATAACTCCAGCTTTGTGTCTTTTTCATTGTAGCTGAAGTCCGGGACAAAATGTTCCTTTTCACCTCAATACGAAACCCGTAATATTTTCTCTTAATACGAGACGATTCTGTTTTTTACGGGACGGTTGGCAACTCTAATAATTAACCTTATGAACAAAATAACGTTCAACATCAGTAACATAGCACCACCCAGCTGTATAGAAACTCCGTCATGCTAGCTAGCACGCAGTACGAAAAAGTCAGCATAATGAAAATAAACTCCACCTAAACTTGGTTTATATCTGACCCAGATAGACTGCAGGTCATAACTTCTTACCTGAAGTTCAGTTCACCTGATACTCGGACCGGCGGCTGCTTCGGGTCTCTCCTCTTGCCTCCCTTTCCCTCATCCATCTGCTGGCCTCCACCACTTGCTAATGTTATTGTGGAAGCTCCGCGATAGCCACCACACGAAGTAACGAATAACGAGCCTATTTAAATCCCAGTAACGAGTAACGCGTTCCTGGTTTTGGCATAATAACTAGTTACCGTGCTCGTTACCACAATAATAACGTAGTTACTGTAACGCGTTACTTAATAACGCGTTAGTCCCAACACTGCTTATATCAGTTGCACGGAAGTAGCTGACTACGTAAGTAATCTGGACGCTACAGCTTTAAGCAGCTGCGCGCGCTCCCGCGGACGGTAATCACGATCACTGTCTAGCACAACACCTGGAGCTAAGGGGGCAAAACAATCGCATGAGTGCTGCTGTTTGACTGAGGAAGAATAAAGTAGTCGTGGTAAGCCAATCACATGACCACTTAAAGACAAAGCAACAAACAAAAAAACTGGAAGTTTTGGGAGTGACGGAGAGAGAGAGAGAGTTAGAGAGACAGCAGAAAAAGAGAGAGAGCGAGTTTTGAGACGTGAGAGATTTGTGACGTTTAGCGTGTTTGGAGTGTGTAGTTGATGTGTTGTCTTGTGTAGTAAGTGTGTAGTGTTGTGGATAGTTTTGTGTCGTGTGTCAGAACAATGAGGCGACTGTTGTCTCCAGGTAGAAACAGGAGTGATACACCTGCTGCTGTCAGACCTGCAGGTATCAGGCTGTGATGTTCTCCTTTATAGTGGACAGAAATTATTGTTTTGGAGTGGCACAAATAATTTGTGTGACATCTTATTGAATGCAGAACAGCTGATTGTTCTGTAAATAGTTTGAAATTGTTATTTAAAAAAATCAAGGTAAAAGGTAGATGGATGCAAATAACTTTGTTGTTTGCAAAACTTGTGCATAGGATTTTAAAATTGACAATTTATATTTGCATTTAAAGTTATGAAATATGATTCATTAAACATGTTTGTGGTTGTTACAGTAAAAAATATATATTTTTCTACTCTGATTTTATGTTTTTTGTCTGATTTTAGATCAATTGTGTTAATATGGTATGTCAAAATGAAAACGGAACTGTAAATTCAGACACGTGAGGTTGTGCTGAAAAGAATGATGCCAAACAAGGCAAAGTAAATAGTTTTTAAAGGTAAAATGTGGAGGGAAAATCAAAAGTAGTTAAAAATGGCCAATTATACCCTGGACCCCAGAGGGTTAAATGTTTTTTTTTTTTTTTTTAAAGTAACGCAATAGTTACTTTTCAAGTAATTAATTACTTTTAGAATATTGTAACTCAGTTACTAACTCAGTTACTTTTTTGAAGAAGTAACTAGTAACTACAATTAATTACTTTTTCAAAGTAACTTGCCCAACACTGGAGCTGAGTATTGATGACAGCTATGCTGCTTCCATTCGTACCCAGGCCGGTACGGGGAGGTCATTGTGAACCCAATGTAAGAGTTTTTGTATGTTAGCTGCCCAATAGTAGTGTCTAAAATTGGGCAGACAAAGACCACCGTCATTGAATAGATTTACAAACTCTAGCTTGTTTCCCACCCCATATGAAATGTGACAGAATCTTTTCTAACTTATCGAAGAATGCTTTAGTAAAAAGAATAGGGACATGTTGAAAAAGATACAAGAATTTGGGGAGGACATTCATCTTTATCAGATTAACTCTTCCTGCCACTGACAATGGTAGTGAAGTCCAATGGTCACAGTCTTTCCCAACGTTTTCTAATAGGGATAGAAAATTCTCCCTCATCATTTTAGGTATAGAAGAAGAAATAAAAACCCACAGATATCCAAATCTGGTTTCTGTCCACTTAAAGCAGGGATCCCAATCCCAGTCCATGAGGGCCGGTGTCCCTGCAGGTTTTAGATGTGTCCTTGAACCAACACATCTGATTTAAATGGCTAAATTAGCTCCTCAACATGTCCTGAAGTTCTCCAGAGGCCTGGTAACAAACTAATCATGTGATTCAGGTGTGTTAACCCAAGGTGAGATCTAAAACCTGCAGGACAGCGGCCCTCGAGGACTGGAGTTTGAGACCCCTGCCATATATTATAGCTGCCAATGGACAGATGCAAGGTTATCGATGGTTACAACCTTGTGCAGTAAAGAGGATGTTGTATTACAAGATACAATAAGCCAGCTGATCGAGTAGTTTCACTAACTCATCTACACAAGACATTTTGTATCGCAGCCATGGGAGCTGACTTGAACTGACAACTTCAATCTCCATGTTTCAACTTTATTGTCAAAATAATTTAGAGTTAAATCTTGTAATTATGACTTTATTCTCAAAATCAGCAATAAATGGAGGCACAGTTGCACATTGATGATTTTTGATGGCTGCAGTCTCATTGTTTTATATTTCAACTTTCCCTCGTATATTGTCTTTAAAGTCTGATGGATGATTATAAAGAAATTAAAGTTTTCCCCACATGCAGCTGAAACAGTCATGCCTTGAAAACATGCTTTCTTCTCACATTCATCCAGGCTGCTAAATTCTTCTGCGCTGTGGTGCTTTGTAGTTTCTTTACCTTTTTGTCATTTCGCTTAAACGTCCTGTCTATTTTTTAATTAAAGCAGACTTCAGCACTTCATTCTTTGTGATTGTAAATGCTTAAATAAAACAATTTGAAGAAACAGGTGTGACTCTCCTTTTCAACAATTTTAAGTACACATATATTTGTAAATTGTATACATATGTACACAGCCTTCTGCTGCTTACATTCTTTCTATTTCATCTGTAGATATTTTGAACATCTTATATCTCTATTGTATTTCTTCTATTGTACCCATTGTAGTTCTTTATAGTTGTTTCTATTGCTTTTAAATAATCATTTATCTTATTTATGCATTTTAAGTGGATTTTTTCACAGCAAAGGAAGAATGCCATTGCACATGGAAACAAATATCTTTACTCTGCATATGACAATAAAACTTTGATACACTAAATTATGTTTTTTTTTTCTTACCTCATTTAAAAGGTTTTTTCCCCCCTCTTTTTTTCCCTTGCCCCTCCTCTCCTTCGGGCAAAGCAGGCACACCTTTCCCTCCGTGGTCCTCCAGCGTTTCTTACCTTCTTGTCGCTGCTTTGAGCCTCGTTGTCTGGCTGTGAACTCTCACCCCAGCTGCTTGGGAAATGTCATACAGGCAGAGGCCCGTGCTGCAGTAGGGGGGCGTAATAGGAGGAAAAAATAACATTTTCACTGCTCTCACTGCATCTTTTTTTATTCGCGTCTCTGAGGTGCAAGTGCCACATCCCCGCTACCAACACCACCAGCAGCAGCAGCAGCCGCCGATAACTAACCGCAGTCTCAATGCTCACCTCGCATTAGGACTGATATTTAAAAAAAAAAAAGAAAAGAAAAGAAAAAAAATCCGTGCCAGACATGTGAGTAGCAAACCATCGCTTGTCGCTCTCCACTTACCCGTTGACTGCTGTGCGCTCTCGCTATTGTATCCTCACACCAACGAGAACAGATGGTCATTGAACTGTGTCGTTGTGCTTTTGGTGTCACTGTGCTGTTTTCGTGGCTGCACGATCGCGTTTGCGGGGCAGACGGCAGCCTCGCTGGCGGCTTGTTTTGGGCTCTGCGTCGGCTTGGCTAATTGAGCAACGAGGCTGTGATTTTTCGGCTGTAAATAGCTCAGTGGGAGGGAGACCCATTCATTCAGTGGCCGTGTGATAAGTGTGTGTGATGTAGCTATTAGCTCTTTAGCCCGCTTGCACTCATTTCCCCCCCCCCCCCCCCTTCCAAGGTAGCCGTGGATTTGGTGTGGAGGCAAAACCAGCCTGGTGTTTCCAGTCAGATGCGGAGGCCCAGGTTAGAGCGCACATAATGCGGCGGTGTTGATGTGAAATGTGTTTGTGGCCCCTCTGAGGAGCACAAACTGAGCTGGAACCACAAAGCTGATGCAGATGCGTGCACGGGGAAGCAGGGGATCATGCAGGAGGTCTCGTTATTCGCTTGTGATCTGGGATGTACTTCAGTGCAAGGAACTCCCTGTACTTTTTTTGACTGACTGTAGTATTCTTAAATGTTCTGCGGGGTTTGTTTGGATTATTGCAACGATTCATTGGTGTACTTACTTCCTTTAAACGCCCCCCCTTTTTTCTTTAAATCCCAAACTTTCACACTGGCATTACCGGAGCTGTCTATTTCCTCAATTAAGCTCTGCATTTGATTGGATGCTTTGGTACTAGAAAGATGGCATGATGAGTAGAAATATAACTGCAAGATACTGTGTTGCATTCTTAGGCTATAATTTGACTAATTAGGGTATTTACTCCATTATATATCTAGAAACACTACTGACATCCAGCCATTACACCGTCATCTCTAAACAGTCATGTTTTTTTTAATAACCTTAAAAATAAATAGTCTTATTGCAGTTT
Organism: Perissodus microlepis; assembly: GCF_051167445.1. NCBI lineage: Eukaryota > Metazoa > Chordata > Actinopteri > Cichliformes > Cichlidae > Perissodus > Perissodus microlepis. The sequence continues at coordinate 19,928,079 of NC_140465.1, read as the reverse complement.
TTGGTCCTCAAAGATTATAAAATAGCTACATGAAGTTCTGAATTTGTTGCTTTTTGTAATTAAATTTGTCAGCATGTAGTTGAAAGGTGATGGGAAACGTGTGGAGGAGGAGATGACATGCAACAGGTTCAGAGTTTTAAAACTCTGGGATGTTCACAATGACCAAACTCATGCTTTCCATATGGTTGAAGACAAGGTTCCTGCAATGATTTCCAACTCTTCTACTCCTCCGTCCCTCATGGTTTCAGGGGGAAGAACATTAATCCTCTTTGGAAGATGTCAATCCAGCAGACTAACTGGCTTGTGATGCCGATGCCCAGCAGAAGATCCTGGGACTGAGACGCGGATCCCTTTACACTGATGGCCTGGACTGAGTAAGAACAAACATTCAGTGTTTATTTATTTATTTTTATATGAGCGCTGTGTGTGATAGTGTTTGCTTCATCCGTGACAGGTTTCAGCTGGCCTGCTGAAGCTATGGGGAGCTGTTGGAGCTGTCTATACAGAGACCCCATCCGAGACAACCATCTCACCAAATTTAAGGTCAGGAATCCCCCAAAAATCTTGTATATGTTTTTTTTTTTTCCTCCTTACATAACGACTGTCCATTTAAGCTGTAGCAAACTGACGTGCCTTCCCCTTCACTTCACGTCATGCTGTTTCCGCCTCTGCTAGGTCACCAATGTAGACGATGAGGGCAACGAGCTGGGCTCTGGGATCATGGAGCTCACCCAAACTGAGCTCATTCTTCACACACGTAAGAGGGACGCCATCCGGTGGCCATATCTCTGCCTGCGACGTTATGGCTATGACTCCAACCTGTTTTCTTTTGAGAGCGGCCGCCGCTGTCAGACCGGGCAGGGTGAGTAACATTTTCTCTGATTTTCTGCTTTGGTTACACGCCTGTAGAGTCGCTGTGGGAGTTGTTGTTGTTGTTTTGCACGTCTTTTTGTACTAACCTAGGTTGTCCTTGTAGTATCGTTAGGTGTGGGCCACTTTGGGTAATTTGAAAGGATTCAAATGTAAGTCATGCAGTCTGCTCCAATTCATTGAACACTCATCAAAGGATGACTGTGTGTGTGTGTGTGTGGTGGGGGGTGTTTGTGAAATTAAATACAACTTTTACTTTTATTTTAAAGGCAGTCAGAGGTGAAGCTGTGTGCTTACATTTGTGGAGAGCAGATTACTGTGTTCAAGAATTACAGTTTGAGCTTCAGGTGAAAAACAAAGCGGGCAGTTTTGACTTTTTCTCCTTGGCTCTGGACAAGAGCTGTGATGATCTGCGACACAGGACCTGAAATGGGACATAAACTGTTAACCGACGGCTATCCGTCGATGTCCACCCGACAGGAAGAAAATGTCAGTCTTTTGAAGCAAGTGATGGATGAAGTGACCGAAATTAATCCAGAAGTGAAACTGGTATTTTTGCATTGCACCACAAATCATGTGGTGTCATGTAAGTCGGTGCTAAAAATTAACTGTAGTTGATGTAGCTAAAATAATTAACTTGGTCGGACTTTGGCTTCACTGCTGGCCGAGCACTTCAAGTCCCAGCTGGATTTTTTTTTATTCTCCTCTCAAAGAGGAGAAGTTTACCCACATGATGAAACATGCTGTTGGCTCTCTTTGGATCTACCTTCATATGTGAACAAACATTCTCAGTGAGGAAGTTAAACAAATCCATATACAGAACCTCTCTGTGGCCATTTCCACCTGAGGCACTGAACCTGACTTTAATGCAGTTGTTCAAGCCCCAAAACAAACCAGACTTCTCTCAGTGATCGAGAAAAAAGGAACTGACCACCTCTGTAATATGGCCGATGTCTCTTTCAAGTAAGAAGAAGAGATCTTTGTACGTCCTAAAAGTTTTGTCATTGTGCTCTGTTTTTTTTTTTTTTTTTTTTAAATAGGAATCTTTGCATTCAAGTGTTCTCGGGCAGAAGAGATCTTTAATCTGCTCCAGGAGCTGATGCAGTGCAACAGCATCAACGTGGTGGAAGAGTCGATGATGATGAGTCGCAGCGGTCACACACCAGAGATGGACATGTCTCGCACACCACAGACACCCAACAGTGAGTCACACAACACCAAACGCACACAAACAAAAGGATGCACTTTGAGACTAATTGCAGATGTTAGATGCAGTAATGCGTCGCTAAATTTAGCAGAACTTGTACAAAAAAGGCTTTGCAACTTTATTTTGGAGTGTTTTTCTTAAGCTGATGAACTATTTTCCCACACACTTTCTCAGAGTGATGAGTCTATCACCATCTTTACTTCTGAATGACTCAGCCTCTTTAGGAAACTCTTTTTATACAAAGTCATGCTACCGAGCTGTTGCCAGTTAACCTATTAAATGGTTTCTTTGAGTCTTTGGTTGCCACTGTTTAAACAGTTCCTGGCATCAAAATGAGATGATACGGCTGCCTGATAAGTTAAATGCCTAATCAATGTGTGAGAAATGGAGGTTTCCATGTCACATTCTTCTAAATGACATGCTTGAAATGCTTGAAATGCTTAATCTTGAACTCATAATTTAAGAAAAGTTGGCAGTTTCTGGAGAAAAACAAAATAGCCTTTTTTCCCCATTAGTTTTATGAGAAGCTTTTCAGGTTATGAAGTTTGCCCCAGTTTTATCATATTTGTTTACAGTCTCTGCTACTTTAGTGAGAGGCAGGTAGCCTGTCCAGGACCTAATAGCAAAGTGGAACGCTTACTGAGGAGCCTTTAGGTTAAAAAGCCCAAGATTTCCATTCAAAATCAGTGAACACCAAAACAGAGCTGGAAGAGAGTCAGTGTTGAGCAGTCATGTTGCTCATTAACGGTTGCATGTGTTAAAGAAGACAACAGTTTGGCAACAGGTTCACTATTTGAAGGTAAAATTGTTTGTACTGCCCCCAAGTGGTGACAACATCAATTTCTTCAGGTTTAACCAACAAATGAGTAGTGACATCTCATCTCATTTAACAATCTAAAGCGTAACACAGCCAGAAAGACTTGCTTTCATTATTACATTTACATTACTGTATCAGGAAAATACACTACCATGTCAGCTAACTGAACCTCTGTAAATGCACTTCAAGCATTCCTTCAAGCACTTCAAATGGTCCTAAAAATGGATATCACTGTTATCCTCTTTGGCTGGAGGATGAAACAACAAAAAAAGAAACATGAAAAATCAAAACATTGTCATGTTTTATTTTTGATTGTGAAAGTGCTGCTGGTCTTAAAAGGTTTGCTTTGGTGGAGGTAAAGTTCCTTCTTCTTTGGTGATTTATTATTCTTGTTGATATAATCCCTTTTTAATGTTTTTTTTTATGTATCCACTGATTTACTGCAAAAAGGATTTTAAATAACACTTTAACATTTAATACTTTACGTGACAGCCTCACCTGATTTTTTTCTTTTTTTTTTCTTTACCTGTACCAGCTCCAGCATTTCCTATCCAGGCTTTTCCCAATGGATACCCCGGTTATCCAATCAGAGGAGATTCCTCTCAACCATCGATTGCTGATGATCATGGACATAGCCTCATGGGTTTGGAAGACCAGGTGAGACCTCTCAGTGCGCTTTTAACTGGGCTTTAGCTGAGCTGTTTCCCAATGTGACAAAGTCTTTATTTTCTCTTACAGACCCACACCTATGTAAATACTGTGAGCATGGAGGGGGATCTTTCCATGCGTCATTGTGTGCACTCTCTACCTGAGGTACGGCCTAGCACTTTTCCTGAAACAACACGGGGAGCCATGCCTGTAGGGGGCCAAGGAAATCCGCAGTCCAACCTGCGGTGCTGTCCCCTCGAGGAGCATAAAGATCCTCAGGTGTTCCTACAGACGTCCTCGCAAGAGGTCAAATTCATGCTGGGTCCCACTCCAGCGCAACGGCATCTGCTGGAGAGAGAGAGGGAGAGGCACGGGCACAATCCTCACAACCTTCAGCCAGTAGAGGGCGCAGCAAGCTCAGAGACGGAAGGAGACGAGCCCTCTATGCACCTGTGCAACTCTCACTCCTACCACCATTTCCATCATCACATGCACCGGCACCTGGGCCATGAGCACCAGGAGGGCTGCCAGAGTGGCGAGCTCACGTACGAGAATATCAACGGCCTGCGAAGCGGCCGTAAGCAGCGTCTGAGTCCCAGCAGCGTGTCGCAATCCGTAGGTTCAAGCAGCAGTAGCAGCACCGGGGACAGTCATTCTCACTCCCTCTTACACGGTCACGGGCCGACATCCCTACCCCCGCAGGGGTACTCCTGTGAGAGGGGCATGGGTGGAGCTCATCGTCGGACAGCTCTGCTTAACTACGAGAACTTACCCTCTCTGCCGCCGGTGTGGGAGTACAGCGCTCTCCAGCGGGATGATGAGCAGGAAGAGGAAGACGATGACCAGGATGATGAGGAATATGAAGAAGAAGAGGAAGATTTTGATGAGTACGAATTCTCAGAAGGCCCCGGGACACCCAATGGTTACCATCAAGACGGCCGGGGCATACACAGAGACGCCCTGCAGAACTATGTCAACACAGAGCAGGTCCAGCCTCCCCGGCTTCGACACGCCTGCCCCCCGCATCCACGGCCGTGTCACCCAGACAGAGGGGGGCGAATATTTAGCTTTGATTTCCGCAGACGATCGAGGTCAGGGGTTGGAGGTTGTGAGCACAGCCACATGCCTCCTTCGCGGCAGCTGAATTACATCCAGGTGGACCTGGAAGGAGAGCCTCCCTGCCAAGCCCTCAGCAGCGGGGGTGCCCAGACCCAGCCACAGCACCAGCGCCTACCACCCAAAAAATGTGGTCCGCAGGCACCCCGGCGCAGCGAATGCTACGCAGTCATTGACCTAAAGAAGACCGCTGCCATGTCCAACCTGCAGAAAGCTCTGCCCAGGGATGATGGGACTTCCAGAAAGACTCGCCACAACAGCACAGACCTGCCTCTGTAAATGGTGTTCGAACTGAAAAGGAGCAATGAAGACAGATGAAGGCTTATCCTCATCTTAGCACACTGGACCCTTCACTGTCATCCATCCATTCAACTGTCGGGCTGATCAGTACAGTACAGGTACCTAATTAGAAACTTACTGAAACCTAACTGTGCATATACAAGCAAAAGAGAAATCTCTGAGGAGAATTTGCCATTTTATTTTGTGTTGTCAGATATTTGGTGTAAAGCTCTCTGGAGAAATCTGCATTTTTTTGTTGCAGATGATTGCTGGATATTTGAATATTATTATATCTAACCATAAAGTCACATATGTGTATGTAAAATATATGTATATATGACTTTTGGCTTAGTTTGGCCGAGAGTTTAGCAGAGAGTTATACGTAGAAGCAGTCGTTGCCATAATGTTTTAGTGCAAATTTTTTAAAACCATCTACACTCTACACTCATAAATGTTGTTGCTCCTATCATATAGTTTGCCAAACACTTTGAGTGTCAGAGTTATGATCCTCATCCCCGAAATTATGTTGTTAGCATGAAGGATGGTAATGGTTCCTCCCAGATACTGGTCAATGTTCATACCTCATCAAAAGCACTTAAATCTAATGTTGTGGCTAGTAGAAGAGACCATTATTTGTTACTGTATGCCTATAGAGCATTTTGCACACAATCCTATGGAATTGTATTTCATCTTTTTTTTTTTTTTTTTTTCCTTTTTTAAGGAGTTATTTAGTTCAGTCCTAGCTTAAAAAAAAGAGATGGCTTAAACAAATCGAAGAGAATGTGATATTTGAAGAAATATACTAAACTAAATGATGGTAAAAGTAGCACACATGCATTAAATGAGCTTTAGCTCCCTCCTGTCAACATGCAGCAATTGAAAAAGTAGCATATCAACTTTGATCACACCTCCTGTTTATCATCTCAAACCTGCAGGAGGTTCACGCTTGTCACGTTGCACTTTTGACCCTGGGCCGCTGAAACGCTCTTTATCACCACTCCCGTGCCACTGGAGCCACAGGTTGTGTCCTTTTACCAAAAACAGGGGTTCAGATATTTCCCGGAGATAATAATGTAGATAGTTTATTTAAATGTTCTTGACAGAGACGCTGATAACCTCAAATCGTGGCATTAAGCTATAACCTCACACAAAATGTTGTCAGTTATCAGGTACGGATATTCTGTTTGAAAAGGGTTGTCGCAAAATCATCCACTGAAGATTTTTGTGAAAGAAATTGTCAACCAATTATCAGATATTTATTTATTTATTTATTTATTTCAGTTTAATTTATTCTCTCTCTCTCTTTTTTTGTTTTGTTTTGTTTTCCACGTGACGACCAGCGTTTTGTAGTCCAGTTGGTAATATGGAGACCAAAGTTTCACCTCAGATTACCACTGGACACTGATGTATTACTGTTATAACTGTGCTTAATTATATTTTAAACAAAAGAAAGACTGTATTTATATTTTAAGTGCCAAAACTTAATTGCAAACTGTACGATGAATAAAATCAAATGTGCCATTTGGGTTGGTAGAAATCTATAGGACAGAAAGGCATAAGAGGAGAACAGTCAGAAGACAAAAAGAAAATCCTGCTTTTTAAGGATAACACAAGCTAAAATAATAAAATCTGCACATTCCACCTCATCCACATCGACAGCCATTTCGAAGGGGCATATAAGAATGGTAATCTTGTGGTCTGATAATCACTGTTAGGGTGGTTTTTATGCTGCTACTTGTACATACTGACAGTAGCCCATGTAAGCTACATGAAAAAAAATGTGATGTCAGATCCTTATCATATCGTTGATAGAAGTAGCATTGTTGTGTTCTCCTGAGATTTTTTTGTTTTCTCAGAGCTGTAGAAATGTCACGTACCATTTAATTGAATGTTTTATTTGACCAATATTTCATGTAATCGAGATTGTTTTCTGATTAACTAACTGTCTGGTATGGGGAGAGTTAATGGAAGCACACGGATCTCTCTTTCTTTGTTCTTCTTCTTTTTTTTTTTTTAAAAAAAAATGAGCGTTCACATCAGGGTGATGTTTTCAGCCTATAAAGGAAGGCCAGATGTTCTATGTTTACACATGTGCGGGCCTTCAGATGCAGATGTATTGTGGCATTAAGCTGAAGTTGGTCTTTTTTTTTTTCTTTTTTTTTTTTCACGCATTTTTCTAAGCATTTTGATTAAATGAGACAAAAATTTATTTTTTAACATCTGTGCATGAATTGAAGTATTCAAGCTGAGTGGAAACAACCTTTTAAAATGTGTTAAGAATAAACAGAGCCCAACCAATTTATTGGTGTGCAGATGTTATCGGACGATATTAGCTGTTTGCTGATATATTAGTGTTAGGGTTTATAATTTTCGATAAATAAAAATTAAAAAGGTAGAGAAGAGACAAAAAAAAACACCCTTCAACCATGCTGTTGATGTTGCATGGTTTGTCCAACAGAGGGCACTCTACAGCAACAAAACAACCAGCTGATCCAAACAGAGTTGGCCAGAGTGTAAAGTCATAAATAAATAACAAGGAAAAAAAAATGCTGGGTAATTCTTTTTGTTTAATGTGCCTGAAAGAGAGAAAACAAAACAAATGTTTATATTGCAGTATTGGATATTAGTATCTTAAAAATTTGTAAGGACTCTTATGTGCTTACGTGAAGCTGAAACCTAAAACCTAAATTCTTCTGTTCCCTGAAACTATATATTATCATATTTCAATTCACACTTCAGATATTTTCCTCAAATAGAAAAACAAAACAGAAATAAGAATTTGTGTGAACCATTATAGATGTAAAATTTTGAATTATTGCTCAAATATTGTTGTACTACTGTTACTTTCAAGATAAAGTAGTAAATGTTCAGATTTTCTAAAATTTGATAATATGTAACCAGCAAGTTTTTTTTTTTATAAAAATATTTTTGCCCTAATTACTTATTAAAATCTTCAGATAATTAGTTAAAAGATGGCTACCAATATAAAAAATCTGCTACTAATGTTTTATTTTAAGTGATCAAAAGGATTTTACAACAACAAATGTTATCTATCATTTTTTTAACAATCCATTTAAAACTACAAACATTAAACCTGAAACTGTGAAACTCTCAAATGATTGACAAAGCAGTTAATCAGCTTTTATTGTAGTAAAATAAGTGTAACTTAGCTTGCTAACTTTACATAAAAGTTGCTTGTTGTTTTTGATTTTGTTCTTTGACAAAAAAACACGTTAACTCTCCTATTTATAAAAAAAGACCAACTTGTAGCTGCCATTTTTGCTAGATTTGTGAGGACATTGTTGCGATACATCAGAGGGATGTTTACATTTTTTGCAATAATATGTAATTCGTTGTTTTGCCAATCCAAATTGGACCAATATTTGAAGATTATTGAAATGTATAGTCTAAAGAAGTGTGGTCTTAATGTATTTAATCATGTTTGTCTATGAATCTTATTATTTGAGATACAATGTTCATTTTTCAGCCTCAGAGTGAATTTAACTTTAAAAAGAAAAATGTTTTCTTGACTGTCAGTTAGCTCAACATGAACAGTGCCATATATTATGTTACCATTGCCAATACTTCAGAGTTTATTGCATTACATTTTTCAAAGCTGTGGTGATGTATCATAAACGACTCCGTAAGTCAATCATCCATTTTCTCAGAATAATGTTACGTGTGGTTTTATAGGTGTTATAAAATTCTGCACCATTACCGTGATTGCCACTGTTTATTGATTAATAATCAATGACGTTTAAGTAATTGTTTTTCAAATCATTCAGCTTCAAAGTACCGATCTTATCTCATCGCTGCTGAGGTCAAACGAACTCGGGGGGCCATAAGATAACGGCACCCACCTCATTACTCACTGTGATTGGCCTGGTGCCGATGCTATCTCAAGCATTTACTTTTCATAAACTTTAGTATTTATGCCTAAGGCATGATTCACACAGGTGTCTATGAGGTTGTCAGTGTGGTGTGGTTGTTTCTGCTTGTGCAATCTGCAGGGCAAGTGGCAACGAGTCCTCCCATTAGGTTCCCCAAAACAGCATTTATTTGAAGGGGTTGTTTTAAAATAAAAGTCAAAATAAAAATAATATATATTCTTTGTGTTTACTGTGAAAGCGTAATTGCATACCTTATCCATTAAAAAATAAAAATAAAATCTTGTTGTGCCTTGCATTTTCAAGCTGAAGAAATATCTTTACTGCCATTGATTGCAGCATCCTGATGGAGAAAAGAAAGTCAGCACCTCTTGAAGGTTTGGAGACTGAAAGAAAATAGCCTTTTAGTCTTTTGTGTTGTACTTTGTAGTCAATCCTGATGGTCAATCACTGTATTTTTTTTCCCCTCTTTATTTTTCTTAAATGAAGTTTGTTAAAAGAGAAGTTTGGCATTTTCGTAAAAATGAATATTTGCTTTCTTACTAAGAGTTAGATTGATGCCACAGACACTCATGTGATGTGAAAGCTGTAGACATAGGTTTGTGAAGCCCTGGTTTGAAGCCTCAATTTTAGCATGTCATCTGCTGCCATGATGGGTTTTTTTATTTGGCACATTTTGAACAGAGGGTGACATGCTAATTTATCAGCTAACGCTGGCAATCTTGGGTAACTTGGAGAGCACATTGGTGTTAAGTAACATAACACTAAAATACTAAAAGAAAATTCTTTAAAAATGGAATTTCATTTTTTTTTTTTTTTAAATACTATTTTACTGTTTAATTATTTGAAATAGCAAAGGGGAAGGCTAGTAGACAGCTAATGCTAGCAGCCACTTGTGTTGGTAGGCTAACTACCTTTTAAAATGCTGTTATAAAAATATTCATAACTCACCACTTTAGAGTTGTTATGAAGTGATAAATTGATTAATTAATTTTTTATTTATTTTTTAATTTGCACGGTTTAAAAATGCTTATTTAACCTGAATGACTTGGCAGTTCAGCAGCTTTATATGTGTTAAAACGATAAGGTTTATCATGGTCCCACCTAGCTTAGCTCAACTTGACTTAGAGACTGAAAAGCATCCTATCTTTATTTGCAGGCGCTCTGCTTGTCAAAGTCCTGCTCAGCTGATTTTGTGTTTTTTTTTTTTAAAGCCAAATGAATATAAAAATGGACGTTCAGGAGCAAAGAGGAGTACTGTCAGTGAAGTTAAGCTATCTAGAATGACTACTGTACATAAGAAGCATACTGTGGTAGTATTATGAATCGTTTCTGACAAAATGTTTAAGTTTGAAACACGTGGCTAAAATGTCTATTTTTAATCTTTTCTGAAGGTGTCATTATAGTTGAAGAAAAGAGACATACGCTTGATTAATTTCTCTGAGACTTCTCGGAGAAATCCAGTTTGCCAGCTCAAGTTTGGGTATTAAAATGTGAATTCACATTATTAACAGCATTGTTTCTAAAGTTTTTTTTATTTTAATTTGATTGATTATTTTATTTGTTAAGCACTGTAGTTAAAATAGAAATTGCCGAGGCTCAGAGGTGTTGCTTGGCAGATTCCACTACCTTTAGACTTAAAGAGGGCAGCTGCTTCAAGTAGCTGACAATCTTCACGCTGAACTAGCAGTCTGCAAGCGGCAGCTTTATATTTACTGTAAAGACATGAGATTGGTGGTGTTCTCATCCAACTCTTGAAGGCAGATAAAGCATTTTTCCTAAAAATGTGGGACCATTCTTTTAAGTTGTTGAAATTGAATCTGAATATTTCAGAGTTTTTATTTGAGACGGACAGTGATTTGTAAAAGTCTGAGCAGTGAAAAAGCCAAACTCAGTATGACTGGAAAGGTGTGAATCATGACTAGTGTGTTGTGCAGCATGCATTGTCGATTATAAGTAAGGATTATTGTCTTTGTCATCTAACCGTCAGGTGACGCTGACGTCAGCGTCTGATTTCCCATCAGCTGCAGCTTCTGTAGGTATAGCTGAATGAGGAAATAAAACATCTTTTGTGTTGTTTGTTTTTTTTTTTGGGGGGGGGGTTGTATATGAATCATGTGTTGGGTTTAAAGAATACAGTGGGAACCGAAAGGCCAGCAGTTATACATCACATCGTCTTCATCAGTGCTTTCCATAAATAATCATAAAAATGGCATATTGTAAAACCTCAACTTCTCGTTCATGCTACAAGATCTTTGTCAAAATACTGAAAAGCATCAGAAAACTGTAATATCATATTATTATTATTATTATTGTGTATTTTTATTTTTATTTTAAATCTGGTTTGTTTTTGTCCAGGTGTAATTGCCACCGGGGGTGATGTACATGTACGGGTCTGAGCTGTACATTTTTTTGTGACTGATTTGTGTATTTACATACAGTTTGGGCTAACTTTGTGACTATTATATGAATTTATGAATTGAATGAGTGCCAAATATGCTTGAGCATGACAAAATCTGGGACCTGCAAGGAGCTGCAGGCACTCTGACTCATCAGAGTGATGCCTGAGTGACTCACTGCTGTTGTAGACTCTCCTTGAGTTTTGAATGCACAGCTGAAGGTTTAATCATGCTTAATATTTTTTATGAAAATGAGGTGGGGGGGGACTTCTTTATGTTTTGGTCTCAGTTTGAAAAACTTTCTTCAGATATTTGTTGTACGTTTCTGTGTCCAATCATGGCTTATTAATGAGTATACAGTGATGGTCTTATCATGCTGCCATTAGAGGTGACTATAAAAAGCTTCATTTGTTGAACTGTCAAAAAAGTCATTTTGGGTCATTTTCATTCTTAAATCATTCCACACAGAGACACGTTGTATGTTATCTAAACTCCTCTTCATCCCAAAAACAAGGTGAGCCTGACATCTGGTGAATTTTACCCTGAATTTTATCAAATATAGAGTGTGGATTTGTCCAAAATGTAAAAGTAAATGTAATTCTAATAATAAAATGAAGCTATGGAAAAAAACAAACAAACAAAAAAAACTCCGCTGTGCACTAAATGGTGTCAGTTTTTTCTTCATGTCGACATATCAATAACAAAGCTTTTTCCCCTCCAGGATCACGTGCCTCATTGTTCTTACATTATGGCATTTACTGATTTTTTTTTTTTTTTTTTTTTTACAATCAGAGTTTAAGAATTAAAGAAAAGAAAAGTGGGGAAGATGTGATTAACGTCATAAGAAACCTGATAACTTTAAGAAGAGAAAAGCTTTGTTCCACAAGCATGTGAAACTGTCCTTATGAAATGCCTGTAATACAATACCCAAAGCGCTGCATTGAAGATCATTCATCCTCAGGCACGGAAGTTAAGAGGTGAGCTGATAGGAATGCCTTTACTCAACAGAGATGAGTGATGTTAAATGTATGAAGGCCATCTCAAGCAGAACGAGTAGCTCAATGTCCTGCACCTGCACAAGAGGATTTATTTACTCTTCAAATTGTGGATTAACCAACAATGAAATAGTGATTTTTATTCCAGATTTATTTTTGCAGCTCAATATTAACATCTTTTAAGCACGTCTCTCTCTGTGCTGGTAATTATATGTACAGAGAACGTGGTTCATGTGAGCATTAGATTTACACCAAAATGTAAATATATTCCTTAAATGGGAGAAGCCTTGTGTTCATATAATTGTCTGGTTATTCTATCAGAAAGTAACAAAGCACCACTTTACTGGGAGGCTCGGTGGCTTTAGCTAAAGTGATTAATAAGAGAACATCAGTAGATGTACAATGGCCTTTCACTGTGTCTTGAAACTCATGCTGCTGTTTGTTGCTTGGGTGTCTGATTTCTATGTGAGCATAGAACCTGAAATACCAGAAATGTAATTGGCTATCTGTGATTTAACTAGAAACACTTGAGCTCGTCATTGAGCAACAGCCAGAGGGATTGTTTCACATGCATTCGAACCTGCAAGCAGCAACTGTGCATTTAAAGGTTGAAGACAAAGTTTGGTGGATTTATACATGAGTTACTGCATACCAGCCATACACACACTCATTTTTAGCAGCAGGGGAATTTCACACCTCACAGTGTGCACCTGTCTTCCATTGTATGAAAATAGCAGTCACAATCCCCCACTCAAATCCTAAATGCAGTGCTCTGGTGACGATTTATTATTTGCCATAGTAAATGAGCTCTGCACTTGTTGGATTAAAACAACATTTTTTGCCCCCTTGGTGGTCCTCCTTGGGTCCTCGTACTCTGGGCCCTCTGGATGTCTGGGACCTGGATCTCTTCCATACCTGCTTCATGCCCTGGGGGACGGGGCTATGGCTCCCCACGCTCCCTAGCAGATCGTTACATGGAGAAACCTTTTGAATACAAGCGTGCTGGTCCACACAGGTGTGCACAGACACAAACTACACCTTTCTTGGCTGCTACCTCAAAGCACATTGTGCCCTGTCGATCTTCCGTACTGCACAGTAACATGTAATATTTAGTATCTACTTTTATCTCTCCTGTTAGCTAGTTTATTGTGATGGTGTTGTATTTATTATGTTGCTCTTTTTTTGTTTGTTTTTCTTTTTTTCTTCCCCCCTTTCTCACCATCTCTTCCCCCCTCTATTTTTTTTCTCTTCCTCTTTCTTTCATTCTTTCTCCCTGTCCTATCCCCCAGTCATGTCTGTCCCGTCTGTAACAACCGAAAATCAAATCAAATAAATACATAATTATAATAAAGGTCAATCAAATGGACCAATATGGCAAGGCCATGATAATCCAGTTGGTAAAGTAAATCTGCTTGGCATCTTTCTTGGCCTTCAGACAACAATTCTGATGGCTAAACTGTCCTGTTTGGACAGGCAAAAAAAAACAAAAAACACTTTCAGTCTTCATCTTCACGTGCATCTCAGCATGCAACTAGTTAGCCCACTTTTGCAGTAGATTCATAGGTATCCATCACTCCTGTGGTAGCTTTTGCTATGACTTGCTCCTTCTGTTCCTGTCAGTTGTGCCAGAAAAAAATGGAACAAATTAACTGACTGTTGAATGACACAGAAAGATAAGCAAAATGTGCTTAAACTGACCTCAATTTTATAGACTGTCTTTAAGCATGTCATCAACTACAGCAATGTAAAGGGCAAATTTTAAATGATCTGTTGACAGACTAACTATAAGTAGCTGAAAACTGCACCAATTACAGCACTGTTACTGGTATTTCAGCTGCAAGAAATTTATGGTTATGTAGACCATAAATGGACATTGCATTCTTAGTAAAAGCAATAATGTGAACATAAACCTGTATCTAGTATATTAAAAATGTGACACATTTGTGCTGTAAATACAGCTGAATTCCTCATTTAACATTTATAATCCCTAACCTCCCCATATCTCGAGTAAATGATTTACTATGAAGAAAGTTAAACATATATAAGAAGTGTAGATGACTCTTTTGATGTAAAATAACTAACCTGTGTTTATGAGATAAGAGCTGCTTCCTTCTTGTTTAAAGCCTTAGGGCTTAAAAGGGTTACCATTTCCTATAGAAGTAATACAGTCATCAAAAACATTTCATTCAGTCCTTTCATTCAGTTGCTTGAAGAACCACTGTTAGCAGCAATAACTTGAAGTAATTTTCTGTATGACTTCATCAGTCTTTCATATCATTGGGGAGGAATTTTGGCTAGTTGTTTTTAGAGCATAGCTGCAGTTCATTGAGACTGGAGGCCATGCATTTATTCACAGCTCACGTAAAGGCCTACTGATATCTGGACTACAGCAGCACATCCCTCCACCACCGTGCTTGACAGCTGGTTTGTCTGTGCTGATATGGTGTTTGGTTTTCACTTAACACGGTGCTGTGCATTATGGCTATACTTGTTCTGTCTTTTTCTAATGTGATGGACTGTACTAAGTTGCAGTTCTTGTTTCAGCTCCTTCTGTGATGTTTGCATGGTCTGACCCCTGAGTAAAATTTGCTTGGAACATCTGTCCCAGGGAAGACTGGCAGCTCTCTCACATGTTTCCCTGTTGTTTTCACTGTAGAATGATGGACTTCACATTTTTGGAAATGGCCTTATATGTCTAACCAGATTGGTGGGCAGCAGCAATTGTTTCTCTAAGATTATTGTTGATGTCTTTCCTCCTTGGGATTGTGTTAACACACACCTGAATCCTCCAGGCCAACAAACTGCCAGAGCTTCTGCTTTTATAGAGGCGCTCACTCTTGATGATGATCGTTTAATCAACTGGATTTGATTAGCAGCACCTGGCTGCTTATTACACTTGTAATTCCTATGGAAGCATTAAGGATGCACTTAGTTTTTCACAGGACTACATAGTCTTGTGAAAACTTTCTTGTTCACATAACTGTGTAAAGTCTAGAGACACCCTTTTCATTGCGTGTATGCATTTTGAGGTTAATGAAGAGTGATGCTGCACGCATTATCCTTGTTCGCCTTTACACCTGTACCTGAGGAGTCATGTCAAAGTTAAGTAGTCGGTCTTTTTCATGTGTGTAATTTGCTCTTTCGCTCTCTGTCAGCGTGAATGATTAAGGCTGATCCAATGTCTACTCGTACAGGTGCACAGACAGTTTAGCTACTCTGCATAGTGTCAGATCCTGTGGCGACCTGAGACCAGCGTTTACAACTGGTACCTGATGTACTCTCAGCGCCTCTTTGTTAGCGTGAGCGCAAAGTCATGGATGCCTGCTCACAATTTCTTTTTGGCTTAAAGAAAAATAAAGCCAAGGATGTTTTCTCTTTTCTGCGTTTGATGTGTTGTTGTGAACCGAGATAAGAAGCGACGTGGAATCATTACCAAACCTCTGCTGTACAATTAAATAACTAAATAAAATTAGGAACACTCAAAAGTAACTAACTAAAAGCATGGACAACTTCAAAAGTGAGAACTATAAGTGGAATGACCTTAGTGCCGCGTTCGATACCGTTGACCATAATATCCTATTAGAGCGATTAGAACTTGCTTTAGGTATTACAGGTACTGCGCTGCAGTGGTTTGTATCATATCTATCTAATAGACTCCAATTTGTACATGTAAATGGAGAGTCCTCTTCACACACTAAGGTCAATTATGGTGTTCCACAGGGTTCGGTGCTAGGACCAATTCTGTTTACATTATACATGCTTCCCTTAGGCAGTATCATTAGAAGACATAGCATACATTTTCACTGCTATGCAGATGACACCCAGCTCTATCTATCCATAAAACCAGATAACACACACCAATTAGTTAAACTGCAGGAATGTCTTAAAGACATAAAGACCTGGATGGACGCTAACTTTCTGCTTCTTAGAGCCTTTAGTTTTCAGGCCCCTCTTCTGTGGAACCAGCTTCCAGTTTGGATTCAGGAGACAGACACTATCTCTACTTTTAAGATTAGGCTTAAAACTTTCCTTTTTGCTAAAGCATATAGTTAGGGCTGGACCAGGTGACCCTGAATCCTCCCTTAGTTATGCTGCAATAGGCATAGGCTGCCAGGGGACTCCCATGATGCATTGAGTTTTTCCTTTCCAGTCACCTTTCTCACTCACTATGTATTAATAGACCTCTCTGCATTGAATCATATCTGTTATTAACCTCTGTCTCTCTTCCACAGCATGTCTTTCATCCTGTCTTCCTTCTCTCACCCCAACCGGTCGCAGCAGATGGCCGCCCCTCCCTGAGCCTGGTTCTGCCGGAGGTTTCTTCCTGTTAAAAGGGAGTTTTTCCTTCCCACTGTCGCCAAAGTGCTTGCTCATAGGGGGTCATATGATTGTTGGGTTTTTCTCTGTATGTATTATTGTACGATCTACTGTACAATATAAAGCGCCTTGAGGCGACTTTTGTTGTGATTTGGCGCTATAGAAATAAAATTGAATTGAATTGAATTGAATGTATTACATGTGAACCTGTATTTATGGCTGTAGATTTCCATGGCAGTAAGTTGAGCTGATCATCTAGTGGCAGATGATTACTAGTAACATAACCTGTGTGTACTGTTGCTAGCTGGGTTTGTGCTGCTAGTTGACAGGTCAGAGTTCCTAGAAACACTTTTTCTGCCCTTCGCTTCATGCACCCTAATATGTTTTCATTTTAAAACAGGTAACATGCATTCAGCTCTGTCTGTACTCTGCCATTCTGGGAACCTGAAAACAGAGAACTCTCTTTAAGGTGCGACACAGACATTCACATTTTCTTTCCAAATGAGAGTTTTGCAAATTAGGCATAATATGAGCTAGTGCCAGTCTAACCTTCAGTTTAGACACTGGTCAATCCAACAGTCCACATCGATTTGTTATCACATTGGGTAACACAAGCTTACAGTTTATCTCGCGATGGCCTCCATATATTTTCTGACAGTGGAACAATTCTGACTGAAAGGCTGTAAGACAAAAATGTGAGACTGACTGTTCAGTAATGTGCACATTATTTAAAGCAACCTTTGTTACAACTTGATTTACAATATTGTCATTTAAAGATGAAATAACAACACAGTTATTAATATGTACAGAAGTCTGAATAAGAGTATTTTTTATTACATTTACTAACATATTTTTAAATATAAATGAAATGCAGCACTTGAAAATTTATTAAATGACATCTGTGTCTCACTATATTTAATTGAAAGGAAATCTTACAGGAGCACATTTCAGGATCCATGTCTGCAGTCTAATTATAATGCTGAGACTGGTTTAGCTTTACTGATACCATTTATGTGTCAGAGCAGTGGGGGGTGCAGCAGTCCCAAAGTTGATGAGTACAGCAACTAGAAGACGGAAGTAAATAGAGTAAAAAACAAATATTTATCAGTAGCAATATCAGCAATGTCAGTCTGCCCCACCAGTGTGTGAATGTGAAAGTGAATGAATAGTGGAATTGTAAAAGCGCTTTGAGGGTTTCGAAAAGCGCTATATAAATGCAATCCATTATTATTATTAATATCAATGTAGTAAATTATTCACAGAAAACATATCAGCGATCAGAGCTCAGAGAAATACATTCAGAAAGGAAATTAAAGCAGCTGCACGTGTACAGATGTGAAGCAGAACCTGCATCTAATTATAGATGCCATGCAATAACACAAGGTGCACGCTATACGTTCAGTCATTACCACCGCATGCCTGTTTGCATACAGAAATGTTTATATTGCTTTCATGTGATGTATGAACCACTGCTACAAATCCTCCAGCTGGCAGCTCAGTGAGGTCTCTTTACAGCACATCACATTAACAGAGACGGCTCAGCTGCTTTGCTTTAGTTATTAGCCAAAGTGCTAATCTTATACACTCGAGGTCTTCCTGTCTGAGTGGAAAAATACAGCAGGGAAGTGGCATTAGATCGGATCTTTGTCACAGCCAAACCCCTTTTTTTTCTAATGCGTAACGTGCAGGGCAATAATTGGGTCAGAGGAGTTAAAGCAAACCACGGTTACTTTGTTTCTCACTTTGGCTCTGTTCATGACATGTTTGCTGTGTAGAGCTCTTGCAGTGTAAGCGGCTGAGAGGAATACTGATCAGTTTTCTGGGGCTGGAAAGGGGCTCTTGGGGGCGGGAGTTTGATGATGGAGAGGTAGGTGTTCACCGCGTTTTTCTTTTGCGCTTTACGCTTTAACGCCAAAAAATGCGGCAGCACTCTGTCGCCAGTTCAATTCCCGATTATCCTACGAGCTTAAGTTCAACGAATGAATAAATTAAGCTTATAAGCAATGCCAAATAATCAGCTGAGAAGTTCTGAATGTGTGCAATAAAACCCCCAGAGCTCTCTGTCAGTGTGAATGAGAGCTTTATAGGTTTGACAGCAGTTGTCCTATAAGTGTGGAGGAAGTGGAAGGACATTGGGGTGACGGTTTTTGTATTGTTTTTTTTTAAACAAAAAAACAAACAAACAAACAAAACCAATACAACTTAATTTGCTACTGATTTTCTCAGCATGCCGAGGGAATTTCTTAAAGGAAGCAGCCTGGACGTACCCGGGCAAGAAAAAGGTCTCATGAAGAAGACTCAGTTGCTCGACCGCGGCCAGTGGGCGAGCAAGTTGGAGTTTTTACTGGCTGTAGCAGGAACATTGGTTGGCCTGGGAAACCTTTGGAGGTTTCCCTACTTGTGCTACAAAAATGGGGGAGGTATGCAGATCAATCATTTATTGTCAGTGAGAGAAAAAAGTTAACCTTCACACATAAATATATATATATATATATATATATATATATATATATATATATATATATATATATATATATATATATATATATATATAAATATCCCCTCTGCTTTTCTGTCATCCTCTCAAAATTGTTGATATGTGAACATGAAGGGTAATGCTTGAAGAGATTTGCCCCAAGCGAAATCTTGTGGCATATTTGTGTAATGATCCTTGTGTTTCTACTCTCAGGTGCATTTCTGATTCCCTACGTCCTGTTTCTGCTTGCTTGTGGCATCCCAATGTTCCTCCTGGAAACAGCTATGGGACAGTTCACATCTCAGGGATGTATTACCTGCTGGAGGCACTTCTGCCCCTTGTTTGAAGGTCAGTGTATACAAAAAAGCTGAAATATGTAAGTGAGAGTTGATACTGTGTGAAAACATGCCCTCTTTACCAACAGTTGAATTGTCCTTTAGTTTCACATAAAAAATGCACATTACTTTTTGGGAATTGCATGTTAAATAAATTTCCGTGAAAAACAATAACTCAAATAATAGGTTTTATTTTTTGGAGTGATGTATGGTTATGTATGAAACCATGAAGTAAGCACAAAAAAGTTTTGTAGCTTTACGTAACTTTGTTCAGAGCACAAGTGTGAGTAATGTGTTGTATCTTACAGTGTCGAGACTGTCGTGCTGTCTCACCTACTGCACTGGTTCATGTGTGTTCTTTGACAGATCTGACAGATCTGACTGACACAGAACATTTGCTTGAGAAAAAAACATCAAGGTCAAGATTATACGTTCTTCAGAGAATTGCAAAATAACTTGTTGACTTAAGAAAAAAGAAATCAGTTATGTTCACTGCCAAAAAGAAAAGCTTCTCATGTCTGTCCCCAGCACATACAGTGCAAAAGTATTCGGCCCCCTTGAACTTTCCCACATTTTGTCACATTACAGCCACAAACATGAATCAATTTTATTGGAATTCCACGTGAAAGACCAATACAAAGTGGTGTACACATGAGAAGTGGAACGAAAATCATACATGATTCCAAACATTTTTTACAAATAAATAACTGCAAAGTGGGGTGTGCGTAAAAGTCACTGTACATGGATCATCTGTGAAAATTATAAGGTGTGTCTCAAAAAGAGTCTCAATAAGGTGTGTCTCAAAAAGAAAACTGACTGTGACTCCTGAAAAACCTTATGGATGTTGTGTACAAGTCCTCTATCTCATAGTACTCCACGTGATCCACATGACACATTTTGCAACTCAGAGGAGAGGTGCAGACTTTGGGACGGAGCCAGGAATTGCTTCCATCTTTTTAACCACTCATATAGATTTCTTAACCTTTTATTTGCTGTAACTCCTGCTGGTTGGATACGGTTTAAAGATTAGTCATTACAAGGCATGTTTGTGGAGGATTGGCTCTTCCCATAGTTTTAGCACTGTTTTGACATTGCCCTTACTGAGGTTGTAGTGGAAAACCACCTAGATTAATTGTGACGATAGCATCTACAGTAGATGGTCAATAGTACACATTAGGACATAAATATATATAACAAGATATATGTGAACATGGGAAAGTGTTTGATTTTTGCTTGTTGTTATATTACTGTCACGATTGTTTGTGCATGCTTTACATCATGACATGTATCCATATACAGTATGCTTTATATATTTAAAATATCTTTTTGTTTTCCTCTTTTATCCCGCTGTAAAGCACTCTGAATTACCTTGTGTCTGACTAGTGCCATACAAATCAAGTTGACTTGATTTATGAAGCCGACTCACACCCCTTCCATTCATGAATATGGCAGAGATGTTGAAACACTTTTTTTTTAAAAAAGAAGTCAGTTCTACCACGCAGAGGTGTCAATATTCCCTGAAGGGCAAGTTTAACCCTAGCTTAAAATTCTCACAGACGTGAGAAAGTCTCTCACGCCTGGATTTGGGGATCCTCTGCCATTCCTCCTTGCAGATCCTCTCCAGTTCTGTCAGGTTGGATGGTAAATGTTGGTGAACAGCCATTTTTAGGTCTCTCCTGAGATGCTCAGTTGGATTCAAGTCGGGGCTCTGGCTGGGCCATTCAAGAATAGTCACGGAGTTGTTGTGAAGCCACTCCTTCGTTATTTTAGCTGTGTGCTTAGAGTCATTGACTGGTTAGAAGGTAAACCTTGGGCCCAGTCTGAGGTCCTGAGCACTCGGGAGAAGGTTTTTGTCCAGGA
This sequence comes from Perissodus microlepis, assembly GCF_051167445.1. NCBI lineage: Eukaryota > Metazoa > Chordata > Actinopteri > Cichliformes > Cichlidae > Perissodus > Perissodus microlepis. The sequence continues at coordinate 19,906,873 of NC_140465.1, read as the reverse complement.
TATTCCTGTACTTGGCAGCATTCATCTTTCCCTCGATTGCAACCAGTCGTCCTGTCCCTGCAGCTTTTTTTTTTTTTTTTTAGCAAACTCCATGGTGGCTTTCATGTGTCTTGCACTGAGGAGAGGCTTCCAGCGGGCCACTCTGCCATACAGCCCCGACTGGTGGAGGGCTGCAGTGATGGTTGACTTTTTACAACTTTCTCCCATCTCCCAACTGCATCTCTGGAACTCAGCCACAGTGATCTTTGGGTTCTTTTTACCTCTCTCACCAAGGCTCTTGTCCCCCGATAGCTCAGTTTGGCTGGACGGCCAGCTCTATGAAGGGTTCTGGTCATTCCAAACATCTTCTGTTTAGAACTGAAGAAGCTTCTCGGATGAGAGGTGAAACGTCTTCAAGTAAACTTAAAGAAGTCCAGACGCTTTTCTTTGCAAGCTCCTTTGACTACGATGACCTGGATGACTGAGAACCTTCACAGACATCTTCTGTTTAAAGATTATGGAGGCCCCTATAGTCTTAGGAACCTTAAGTGCAGCAGAATTTTTTTGTAACCTTAGGCAGCTCTGTGCCACAATTCTGTCTCTAAGCTCTTCAGGCAGTTCCTTTGACCTCATGATTCTCATTTGCTCTAATATGCATTATGAGCTCTAAGGTCTTATATAGACAGGTGTGTGGCTTTCCTAAGTTCAATCAGTATAATCAATCAAATGAAGGTGTAGAACCATCTCAAGGACGATCAGACAAAATGGACACACCTGAGTTAAATGAATAAGTATCACAGCAAAGGGTCTGAATACTTTGGACCATGTGATATTTCAGTTTTTCTTTTTTAATAAATCTGCAAAAATGTCAACAACTCTGTGTTTTTGTGTCAGTATGGGGTTCTGTGTGTACATTATTGAGGAAAAAATTAACTTAAATTATTTTAGCACATGGCTGCAATAAAACAAAGAGTGAAGAACTTAAGTGGGCCTGAATACTTTCCATACCTACTGTACATCTGTAATGGCCTTAAAAAACAAGAATTGGGTAAACAAGTTTGAATTTATTCAGAATTTTCTGTAATCTACACAGGGTTAAAAGTATGCATGCAGACACAAATATATTTCTACACTATCATTTAAATACTTCCATAAGTAGGGCTAAAGGTTCTACGATGTATTTCAACTCGAAAAAAGCCAAGGCATATTAGAGTAACTTCTTGTTATGTAAAAGTGTGAAAGCGCATTAAGTTAATTGCATTGGATGCCAAAATGTCAAAGCAAAAATGTCTGCTGCTGTATTTTAAGAAAAAATATAAATTTTTAGTTAAAACAGTGAAATTTGTTTTATATGACAAAATAATATATAGTCCAAAATAAGTATTTGGCTTGCTATTTTTCCGCCAGCAAAGTTTGCAGTCGCCTGTTTGGAAGTGTGTCGTGGGATTCAAGTCAAAGCCCTGGGACATTTTTCTTTGTATCTCTGGTATATGGAATATGTTTGTGGAAACAAATGACACCTGATCTTTCAGCTGAGCTTCTCTGCACTTACACTTGCTTTCAACTGACATATTCTAATATAATTTATATTTAAGTCACTTAATCTTATAAGCAGTGAACCCGTGATGGAAGCTAGGGGACAATGAACGATTGCTAATAAGAGACTGCAAGGAGCATTCCTTTAATCTGAAGTTCATAGAGATGTCCCCAGTAGAGTGCCGTGAAGTATAGTTTATTGCTTTAACAACTGGCATGTTCCACGAGGATTCATGTGAATTTGTTAGAGGAGAATATTTCATTATTTCATTAATATATTTCAATATATTAGCTTCTTATCCCCGAACAGCCACCAAACACTTCACATGCATCAGTGTCAGTAACCCAAGTTCCAGCTTCCATTAGCCCTTGTGAAGCAGGTGTAGTTTCCGGGATATGGTTCTACATCACGAGGGACCTGCAGGAAACAGATAGTGGTGAGTGTAACAATTAGTATCATAAGTGATTGAAGAGTTTTGGAACGGCAGTAAAACATCTCAGAACTGATGGACTATTATTACTGTCCAGTTTAAAAGGCACCCTCCTAAGCAATTGGAGACTTTAGACTGTGGGGCTGTCCAAAACATTCAGTCTAGCCATACATTTTTGTCTGATCATCATGTGGCCATTGTAGCTTTACTGCTTGGAGGTCCTGCACTAACCTCCATCTTTGTGATAGGGATGCTTTCTTTACAGGAAACAGGTGTATTACACATGGAATCTGGGCACTCTTTTACCCCTGCCTTCTTTAAATCTTTGATTTAAATCTTCTGCTTCTTTTTTTACTGGGTACTTTCTTTGGTGAGACCTATAAAATGATTTAGGGGGTATTTTTACTGGTTCTATTCCTTTAATATGTCCAACATCCGTGGACCCCTTTGACAACAATGTGTCTGGAATGTCTTTGTGTGATTTCTCCTCTTCTGTTGTAAGAAAACCATGGATGCCTGTCACTATCCCCGATCATCTAGATGTATTTCTTTTCTTATTTTTGTGCTCCAGTTTAACCTGGTAACATATGCTTTCAAAGAGGGAGAGTACTGTACGCCTGGGTGTCTCTTTTCTTCAGCCCAATCCCTTGTTTCCTCAAATCTTGTTACAAAGGCTTCTAAATCCTGCCACCTCTCAGTTTTCCTTTTCGCTAATGACACGTTAGGAGCTTCAAATCCTCTGTACTGGCCTTTTTCTTCAGGGCCTAATTTACAGGCCACCACTATGCTCCCTTCCAATATAAAGCTGTGAGGAATAAAGGGGCACTTTGGGTTTGAAGAAGTTTCTGCTCATAAGCTGCATCTGAGCCCGGGTCGTCTTTGTAAGACATGGTGCAGTGTATGCCTATTGTGTTTTGGATGCCCGTGTAAGGTCCTGCTCTGCGTCGTGTCATGTCATGCAACTGTGGTGTCACACTGCTGGGGCCACTTGGTACTATGTCCAAACTATACCAGTACCTGGGTGTTTTTGCTGAGAAATGTACAAATGTATCTGTACCATTTTTGTTCATCCTGTCCACCTTCATCCGATTAATCCAGTTAATACGGAGTTCACCTGAGCAACTGGTCCGTGGTCCGGTGGATTTTGTTGTCACTGTGAGATTTTCCCCTTTGTCACTGGTCAGTCACACACAAATCATTTTAAAAAGCTAGTCTTTTTTCCAAATTATTTTTATTTTATGGTTATTTATTATTATTATTATTAACATGCACAAGCCCTCAAGTGCCTGACTCCTAGTAATAGGCCTACTTTATTTTCCACTCGAGGTTCCGTGTTAGTGGCCCAGACCGCTTGCTCCCAATTCAAGTTGCTCCTCTGGTTCATGGATCTTGTCACTCTTCTAGTTGCCTCTGCTCCCGGCCTCTATGTCCTCAAACTGTGTTTTTAACAACTCCTTACAATCCCTACAATCTTTGATTGTAAGGAGTCCCAGACACCCCTGTGCTTGGTCTCGGTCGCGTTCCCGAGGCGAGTGGGGTAGATGGATCTGACTCGAAGGACCAAACTGTCAGAATAAAACTAAACAAAAATAAGGAACAGTCAAGAACTGGAGCGTTTGTTCTTGCAAGGGACCAAAAGCATCACTTTTGCATCGCACAAGGTTTCATGCAAGGGCTCGAAGGGGGAAGTCCCCAGTGAGCTTTTTATTAAACTTTGTTAATCCGACCCTCCTTTGCCTTAAGACTGTCACACAATAACATTTTTCCTTCTTCAGGCTTCTCACGAGGACAGTTATGAGTGTGTGTACTGTAATGAGCAGATAACTTTTTTTTTAAAAAAAACTGGGCATACTTCCAATCACTAAGCGCACTGAGTTTATCCTTCAATATCATACAGCTCATACTAATTCGAACACTGCATAGGATATTTTTTCCAAAATGGGGCCTCAATTTATATGAACAAATTGGAGTCTATTAGACAGATATGATTCAAACCACTGCAGCGCAGTGCCTTTAATACCCACAGCATTCTCTAATCGCTGTAATAACATGTTATGGTCAACAGTATCGAATGCTGCACTGAGGTCAATGACAAGCACAGAGATGAGTCCACTGTCAGAGGCAATAAGAAGATCATTTGAAACCTTCACTAAGGCTGTTTCTGTGCTGTGATGAGCTCTGAAACCTGACTGAAACTCTTCAGATAAACCATTCCTCTGCAGATGATCTGTTAGCTGTTTGACAACTACTCTTTTAAGGATTTTTGAGATAAAAAGAAAGTTGGAAATAGGCCTTACCTAGGATGACTACTGCCAGCTTGAAGGCATGTGGTACATAGCTGGTAAATAGATTTAGGCTCATCATATTTAAGATTGAAACATTGACACACATTAATGGCAGGAGGAATGGGGTCTAAAAGACACGTCGATGGTTTGGAGGAAGTAATTACTGAAGTTAACTCGGAAAGATCAATTGGAGAAAAAGACTCCATCAATGGTACTGAAGGTAGCTGTAGATAATGTTACATCTGTGAGATGATTATGAGTCGTTTTTTTCCTAATGGTTAAATTTAATTTGTGAAGAAGTTCATGAAGTCATTACTAGTTAACGTTAAAGGAATGGTTGGCTTAACAGTGCTCTGACTTTTTGTCATTCTGGCTACAGCGCTGAAGAGAAACATAGGGTGGTTCCTATTTCCTTCAATCCGTGATAATAGTAAGATGTCCTAGTTTTATGAAGGGCTCTTTTTTTTTTACATGCAGTGGGCATTCAGTCAAACCTTCTCTTGGTTGGTTCTAAAACATTTTTAAACAACAATGCATTGTGTAATGAATTAGCTTTCCCAGACTGTCACCACCTCTCTGTCCCTCTTACTTTGGACTGATGTTTGCACCATCATTTTCAAAATAATTTCCAACAGCTACTTTACAGATAGTTCTGTGAAACTCTCTTGCAGGGCAAGTTTAAAAAAACAAACAAAAGTACATTAAATGTTTTGGATGCCATTGAAATTTACTCCATATGTTGCAGTATAATTTAATTGCCTTTTTATAATATATACTGACTCCGCTTTATCTTCTCAGGTATTGGATATGCAACCCAGGTAGTGATTGCATATGCTGCTGTTTCATACATTGTGATCCAGGCATGGGCTTTCTTCTACCTCTTTTCATCCTTCAGTGCTGAGATTCCATGGGCTAGCTGCAGGAATTCCTGGAATACAGGTAGCTATTCAAAGCGAAGGAAGATTTCACTGTGGTCATTCTTTATTTCAGGGTTATTGACATGGTGATCTAGATGATTTGGGGAATCTCACATGACAGTGAGGTCATTTTGTGCTTGAGAAATGTGTAGAGTCTAATGTCTCTTTAATCAAACATAGATTAAACTTTGTTGACATGGCTCTGCTTTTTCCTTTGTCAGAGTCTTGTTTTGAATTTGATAAAGCAAATGCGTCATCCAACTGGACAGCAGCTGCAAACGCAACAACACCGGCAACAGAATTCTGGGAGTAAGTGTAAATGACATGTGTCTGACCTCGGTAGATGGATTTACCTCTGGAGTTTTTGCCGAACACTGAAGCCATCAGTCCCTAAATTTCAACAACATATATTTGAGTTATTGGAAAGCAGCATTTCCATACTGGTTAACCAATAGCTGCTCATTATTTCTCAATAGTTATCAGAGTAGTCAATCTGTACACACATGGTAACCACACTACATAACCAAATACAATTTCCTGATTGTTAATCTGGAACATCCATCTTTTTAGCTCTCATTGTCTTTAGATGTGTTCTTGTAATCTGGTACAGATGTAAGATCCTTTTTGGGATGGATGCTGATAATTGGCGATAATACCATCAAGTCATTTTTGTGTTGGATTATTCAGATACTGATTAGGTCACATCGTGTTTAGTCATAACACGCGGCTGTACACAGCTGTAAGCTCATCTGGCCCAGTCTCGATGCCCAGTCAGTGTTGATAAAAATTCACCAAATATCAAATTATGTAACTGCTTGAAATATCACTTTGTACCACACACAGCATACCACCTTTGTGCTGTTGGATGATTTTAATCATGATACTGTTGGTCACAATTATGGAAGGAGTGGTCCTATTGATATAGTCAATATTAGGAAGGTATGATTGGTGCCTTCTTATCACCATGTATGTCATAAATGTACTGACATCAGTAATGTGATCAGTGGCATGCTGATACTTTTGTGGCCAAGATTACTACTGATCATATACTCACAACAGTCCTGAACTTAAACACTTGGTGCTGAATGAGTTTAAGTTGCCCCTGATATGACTGGTTACAGCCAACCAGTGACTTCACACATTATAATGCAGCAAATCTCTATGTATCAGTTTGTTCACAAACTCCTCTTACATGGTCATAAGTTATGCAACCAAACTTGGCTGCTAAAAGTTCTTATCTATTTTACATATTATGATTCATCATGTTGCCTAGTAACCACCAAACAACACAATGCAAAATGAGTCATTTACCGTGATTATAACACCTTATCATTTTAACTCCATGACAATAACATGTCATTTACTGAATATAATAAAAGTATAATCATGTCTGATTCCTTTTCATCTGTGGTGTTTACTGTATAAGTATTGCACTGTATCATTTGATACATTAATTTATTAAATCAAGGTTCCAGTATTTGGGATTTTACAGTGTTGTGCAAATGTCTTGAGCCACCCCTCATTGTTTATATTTTTCCAAATTGCCAGATTTTTATTGTAGTTTTTTTATTTTTTATTTTTATTTTTTAAGTGCTCAGTAGTTTTGAAAGTGAAAGTCTGAAAGTCTTTCAAAGTGTTTCTTTGTTGCTTCTTTGTTGCTGTGTTACTAACTACTAAACACTGTCATCAATCATTTAGGTGTAGAAAAAGCACCTAACTCTGAAATTATATCTTTAGGCACTTTGTGACTAGCAGCCTGTCACAAAACTACACTTTTGTTGGAATTGGACAAGTGGATAAAAGAAGACGTATCAGAACTAAAAGACTATCTGTAGAACTGCATTCTAAATAAATACCTTGAACATATTTTAGGTAATGAGATTTGAATCCACTGAATTTGTTGAAATTATGTGCATTTTATATCTATATAGGTAAATAAGAGAGGTTAGTGTCTGGCTGATGGGCAACTACATAACTGACTTTCTGGTTTATTGTAAATAAATATTGTAACATTTGCATTGTGTCAACTCTGTTATCACTTATAGTAGTTGTGAAAAAAGTTTTTTTGCGCCCAAATGGCTGTCGTTTTAACAAATAATATGGGTTTCTTTTCAGGAGAAGAGTACTGGGTATATCTCAAGGGATTGAGGAGATTGGTAGCCTGAGGTGGGATTTGGCCTTGTGTCTCTTACTGGCATGGATCATTTGTTACTTCTGTGTTTGGAAAGGAGTGAAGTCCACTGGAAAGGTAGAGAAACATCTTTAAAATATGATTTATTAGTCTGCATTTAGAAAATAAGTTCTGTAAACACAGTTTATACATCTACTATCACATCTACGGTACCTTTTGAAGAAATATTGCAAGAATAAATTTGTGAACCCTTGGAAAATACCAGGATTGTTTAAATTGGTCACTGAAAAGAAAATTATCAGAGTCACATCCAAGGTCTGGTTGCTGAAAGTTTAATCGTCTCATATAAATTTGTTGGTGTGAACATATACTTCAATCAAAAGAACCTTCATAGGACCTTAGAAAGACAATACAGAAATACATACAAGCTGGAGTTTATCAGGATGTAACAAGGCAAAAGTTCAGTACTGTTGGTACTCTCCCTGGGAGTGGCTTCCTGTGTACATTACACTACTGTGCAATTCTAAAAGAGATGAGTAAGAACCTAAGGTAACAGCAACCCCCTCTTAAGTTTCAAAGATCACATGGTTCCAGTATTGCTTAGTTCTGTGAACAGCTCAAACTAAATCTGAACTCTTTGAGAGGAGGCACAGGGATGTATTTGGAGGAAGAGGAGTTACACCTAAATGCAGACAGCAGTCATGTCTCATTTTGCAAGAAAAAAAAGAGAGACAATACTATGGCACAAATGAGGAATGTATTGTCTGAAATACGTTTAGATGGAAAAAAATGTTTTCTTACACCAAAGAACATCAAACTTTACAATGTCCCTGTGATGTCTGCTTTGAACCATGCATTTCCTTCTTGTTGACAGGTAGTTTACTTTACAGCCACTTTTCCCTATGTGATGTTGGTGGTTCTGTTAGCTCGTGGACTCACTTTACCAGGAGCCATAAACGGCTTAGCTTTTTACCTGTATCCTGACCCCACAAGGTTGGTGGACCCTCAAGTAAGTAATGAGATCAAAACAATGTGTCAATACCAAGAAAAGCTGCAAGCTTGCACACTTCCCACAGAAGCCTTTACACAATGAATATCGTCATTTAGTGATGAGTAAACTAATATCTGTGTGTTGGCATCAGGTTTGGATGGACGCGGGTGCACAAGTTCTTTTCTCCTTTGGGATTTGTCAGGGGAGTTTGACGGCTCTGGGCAGTTACAATAAGTATAACAATGATTGTTACAAGTGAGTACGCTCCCCCTCCCATGTTCTTAAATTAAAAAAAAATATGCTCAAAAATTCTAGTAATCTTATTGTTATGACAAGATAAAACTGCACTAAACAGATGTTTTCAACGTTATTTAATCCCCGGCCGCTTAGTTTTAGAATAGCCAGCAGGGAGCACCAAAGTGATACATTCATAAAACGGCACAGGCTTTCTTAATAACATGCAGACTGTTTATGACATCCCTTGGTTATGGAACAGTAAATAAAAAAGTTTACATAATGCTCAAATCCTGTACAACTTTTTTCTTCTTACTTAATATCTTGGGCAGCAAGGTACTTTTTTTTTCATATTTCAACATTTTAAACAGCTTCTTTTGCTTTAAGTGTGTTTCTTGTTTTGCTCTTTGTTGAATGCTGTGTTTTCTTCTTTTGTTTCCACAGAGACACATTTGTTCTGTGTTTGGTTAACGGAGGATCCAGTTTTGTTGCAGGGTTTGCAATCTTTTCTGTTCTGGGATTTATGTCCTACGAACAAGGACTGCCAATATCAGAAGTGGCAGCTTCTGGTAGGGCATCATTACACAACCTCTGTTATATTTAATGAAGTCATTACACTGTCAGTGGGTTTTATTAATCCACTTTAACGCCCCCCCCAAAACAAACAAACAAACAAACAAACAAACAAACAAACAAACAAACAAACAAACAAACAAAAAAACAACCAAAATCAAGGCAAAACAAAACGATGTTAAATGGAAAAGCTGGGCCTGTGTTTTTACTTGGCATGGAAATGGCTTTAATTTAATTTTGGAGACAAAATTCCTGTATTAGCTTCTCTTAGCTAAGCACGGCTAATACAGTAATTCCCCGCCTTTAATCCTGAACAATTCTCCTGACCTTAAACTCTTTCCAATGAAATAAATGAATGCCATCAGGTCATTATGCCTAACAGTAGGATGTGAGTCCAGATTTAAAACATTTAGAGTGCTGTAACTAAAATATAAATTGGGAGAAGGCTGCAGTAAGCAGTTTTATCCAAAAATATTTAAGTTGCCATCAATGACTGAAAATATTTCTGAACAGGACCTGGCTTGGCATTTATTGCCTATCCACGCGCGGTAGCCATGATGCCTTTACCTCAATTATGGGCTATATGTTTCTTCATCATGGTCATCTTGTTGGGGGCAGATACACAGGTTTGCATTAAGCGATTAGAAATCCTGTTTATTTTTCATCACTGTACATGTTTGGTTCTTAGTAAATGTGTTTGATTTTTCTGTGTCTCTTGCAGTTTGTGAGTTTGGAGTGTTTGATGACCTCAGTGACGGATATGTTCCCCAATGTGTTTCGAAGAGCTTATCGTCGAGAATTGCTGCTGCTCTGCCTCTGCTCTGTTTGCTTTTTTCTCGGCCTCCTCCTCGTCACCGAGGTGAGAGCTCTGATTAACTTTCCCACAAGTCTTTACACTACCTTCAGTAGGGTGTAAAAATGGACCAGTGCTCATTACTCTTAACTTAGTTCTTTTTAGGCAAAACTGAATTTGTATGCATGCATTTGTTGTCTTTATCTTTGATTAGCTATACCAATTAACCTCTCTGTCTTCCTGCAGGGCGGCTTGTATTTCCTTCAACTCTTTGATCATTATGTGTGTAGTGGAAATAATCTTCTCCTTCTTTCTGTGTGTCAGTCGATAGCGATTGGATGGATATATGGTGAGTCATTAAAATCCGAGAGTCAAATCCTTGCATGTTTGCACAGATCTGGCTAAGAAAGCTGATTCAAATCCTGCTAATCCCGCATTAATTGAAAATACACTTAAGACTGCTTTTATTGAGTCGCTTATTACTAAAAGGCCAAAATTTAGGCTTACTGTATAGGCGTTCATTCCAGCTATTCTGAATCTTGCTCAGCTGGGGTCACAAGAATAAGCCGTGTCTTGTGGGTACTGGCTCAGCACCACTTTACCAGCAGCTTCACTTTTTAACCACTTTCTATTGCGGTGGAGTTTTCCCTTCAGGCCCAGTCCAACAGCACAATTATGTGAAGTCAGTGTTAAAAAAAAAAAGCTCTCAAATTAGTTAGAGGTTAAAATTATGACCACTAACTACTGCATTCTTCCAGAGGCTCATCTAATATTTCCCGCTATCTCCCTCTTGCTAACTAAAGCGTTCGTTAAATCAGTGGTTCTCAAATTGTGAAACATAGAGTGACAGGTGGGGTTCTCACCTTTTGTTTATGTACTCATATTGAAATGTTGTTGTAGATGCTTTGCTCTTTGTATTTTTAGCTTTTTTAGCAAATGTTTGGACATTTGCCTTGTGAAAAAAACTGCTTGTATTTACTGCCACTGGCTGAAACATAAGCTGAAGGCATAATGGATCCATCCTGCTGCTTAACAGCTGACATGTGTTGTGGCTAGAAAGTTCTGCTTTAACTTCATGTACCCATAGGGCTTTCTCCGTTTAGTCTCATTTAGATATACAAACTTGCAAACCTCTAACGCTGAATTTAGTGTCGATTATGCATAAAAGTCTTGTGGTTTGGCAGGTGTTGCTAGAGGTCTTTTATAGTTAAACAGAGGCTTTATTTTCTTTCATTTTCTATAAGCAGTTTTCTTTCACACATCAACTTCACTGTTCCTTTTAACTAGCATTTGTTAATAGTGTTGCAAACTAAGGATACCTGGAAATCCATCCTATAGCTTTTTCCTACTTTCCTTGCATCATTTGTCTTAATCTTAAAAGTACTAGGGAGCTACTTAGATGAGCCAGTGGCTGCTGATTGATTGGCTGCTAAGATAAGTGTGGAACTTGTAACCTGAAGCTTTGGTAATCATCTGAGAGATCAAGCTAAGCTTGCCTAAAGCTTTGCACGGTTTGTTAGCTCTAAAATTGTACAAGACGTGTACAATGTGCCCGTTATTTACTAGAAGTAATGGCCTGAAACATTTCTATTCATGTGATGGAAGAAACTGATGCTTAAAGATAATGTGCGGGATAGTGCTGAGGTTATTTAGACTGGAGAAGATGTGGTCATATTTTGTATGTTCAAAAAAATTAATATGCAGACACCACGGTGTCAATAATCATAATGTGTCAGATAAATTGGCAAATATTGATTGCAGGACTGTTAAAAATCAATTGTCATCTACTGGCATCGTACAGTTATCTTATTTAGGAACAGTGATGGGAATAACGGCGTTACAAGTAACGGCGTTACTTTTTTCAGTAACGAGTAATCTAACTAATTACTATTCCTATCGTTACAACGCCGTTACAGTTACTAAGAAGAAAACGCGGTCCGTTACTATTTTTCAACAAACAGACGGTTGAAGCTGTGTTCAGCTTACCCATCTTATATCAGTTGCACGGAAGTAGCCGTAAGTAATCTGGACGCTACAACTTTAAGCAGCTGCGCGCGCTCCCGCGGACGGTAATCACGATCACTGTCTAGCACAACACCCGGAGCTAAGGGGGCAAAACAATGGCATGAGTGCTGCTGTTTGACTGAGGAAGATGTGAGTGAAGTTGGCCCCCCCACCTTCTTCAAATCCAACAAAAGTGGTATCAAACGTTTGTGCTACGTTTGTGCTGGTTTGTGCTGCAAAAATTGTCATTTGTGCTGCTATCATTTTAAAGATATTAACAAAAATTTCTAGAGGTCATCAAAGGTCAACCAGCCCCCCCATATTAATGGAATCAAACAAAATTGGTGTCAATCAGTTGTGCTATGTTTGTGCTGGTTTGTGCTGCTAAAATTGTTGTTTGTGCTGCTTCTGTTTTAAAGATATTAATGAAAAGGTAAAGGTCAAAAGGTCAACCAGCCCCCCCACATTACCCAAATCAAACAAAAGTGGTATCAAACGTTTGTGCTACGTTTGTGCTGGTTTGTGCTGCAAAAATTGTCATTTGTGCTGCTATCATTTTAAAGATATTAACAAAAATTTCTAGAGGTCAACAGAGGTCAACCAGCCCCCCCACATTAATGGAATCAAACAAAATTGATGTCAAACGTTTGTGCTGGTTTGTGCTTAAAAAATTTTTGTTTGTGCTGCTAACATTTTAAAAATTTTAATAAAATAACGTCTTGATGCGTGCTTAATCATCCAGGTAAGTAAATCCCAAAAGGTTGATTCTGTTCATCTGGACATTTTCAGTTGGAGAAACGTTTCGTCACTCATCCAAGTGACTTCTTCAGTCTCAGCTGACTGCAGGTTTCCCCAACCTTATAAACACATGTGAGTGAAGTTGGCCCCCCTACTTTCTTCAAATCGAACAAAATTGATGTCAAACATTTTTCCTGCAAATTATTTTGTTTGTGCAGGTTATGTTTCCCTAATTTTATAAACAGTACATGTACAGTGAGAGAGAGATGTTACATCTGTCTTCACTTGCATCCCAGTCATAGAAGCGTTGGAGGTAGTTCATAAGAGATTACAGGATCACCCCAACCTCAGCAACAGGACCACTCTCAGCACTGATCAGTTGTGTTTGCTTTTGGAACTGTGTCTTAATTCCACCTATTTTGCATAAGGGTCAGTACAGGCAGAAACCTAGGTGTGCCATGGGTTCCCACAGGCCCCTGGTCAAAGTCACCAAACCAGTTCGTAAGCAGGTACAGGTGTGGCCAGAAGGGTCCTCAGAGGCACTGCAAGACTGCTTTTCCACCACAGGCTGCCACACATGACAACACCACAGACTTTAAGGAATATACAGAAACTATTACTGCCTACATCCCAAAATGCATCGATGATGTCACAGAGACCAGGACTATCACTGTCCGGGCCAATCAGAAACCATGGCTCACAGGTCAGGTTTAAATGCTCCTAAGGTTGAAAAATACAAGCCTTCAGAGGTGAGGTCAATTAGGTGAGCCTAAGAACAGCAAGGGCAAACCTGTCACGTGGCATCAGCTACAGCAAAGCTTCAGCGACAGCAGAAATACTTGGAGGCAGTGGCAAGGAATACAAACCATCACAGACTACAAGCCCACTCTACAGACCGTGGTGACACAATCCCCAGACAGTGTGTGGAGATCCCTTGCCAAAATCAATACACGCAAAGCTCCAGGTCCTGATAACATCCTTGGACGAGCACTGATGGACTATGCTGTGGAACTCACAAATGTCTTCACAGACATCTTTAACACATCACTAGGGTCAGGCCGTCGTTCCCACATGCCTCAAAGCCTCCACCATCATTACTGTATCCAAGAAGTCATCTACCTCCTGCTTTAAGGACTACCGTCCTGTCAAACTCACCTCCATCATTATTAAGTTAAGTGCTTTGAACGGTTAGTCATGCATCAAATCAAATTATCACTTTCCCCCAACCTGGATCCATTTGAGTTCGCATACCGGTCAAAACGCTCAACCGATGATGGAATTTCAACTGCCCTTCACTCAGCCCTCACACATCTGAACACTAGAGACTCATATGTCAGAGTGCTGTTCATAGACTTCAGTTCAGCATTCAACACCATCATTCCCCAGCAACTCATTCACAAACTGGATCTGCTGGGGATCAGCACCTTGCTGTATAACGGGCTGCTAGATTTCTTGACAGGAAGACAGCAGACAGTACGGGTCGACAGCAACACCTCCAGCCCAAGAACACTGAATACGGGGGCTCCCCAAGGATGTGTGTTGAGCCCCCTTCTCTTCACTCTGCTGACCCATGACGAGATCTACTACAGGGGTGAAGTTAACCATCTGGCAGAGTGGTACAGCAACAACAACCTGTCCCTGAATGTGGAGAAGACCAACAGCAACTCTACTTCCTCTGCAAACTGAGAAGCACAAGAGATTCAACCCCCATCATGAGCACCTTCTACAGAGGCACAGTTGAGAGTATCTTCACCAGCTGCATCACTGTGTGGTATGACTCCTGCACTGGGTTCTGCAGGAAAAAATGACAACGGGTAGTGAGAGCAGCCGAGAGCATTGTGGGGACCTCTCTTGCCTCCCTCCCCAAGAGATCTACTGCACCTGCCTCATCTGGAAGGTCCTCTCCATTACAGGTGACTCCACTCATCCCTTCAACAGCGTCTTCAGTTTGCTGCCATCAGGAAGGATACTGAAGAGCCTCCGGACCAGAACACGGAGACTGAGAGACAGCTTCGTCCATCGGGCTGTCAGGATGCTGACCATCTCTGAATCGAGAAGGGGGGCCATGGCCATTGATCAGTAGGCTTTGATTAGTTGTCATTGATCAATGGTCATAAGAATTTGCATACTAACAATCATGGAACTAACCTCCCAGTACATTGTTCATTCAGTGGCGCTAGTTTCCTTCACTATGCAAATATACTGTTTATAAGGTTGGGGAAACCTGCAGTCAGCTGAGACTGAAGAAGTCACTTGGATGAGTGACAAAATGTTTCTCCCACTGAAAATGTCCAGATGAACAGAATCAACCTTTTGGAATTTACTTACCTAGATGATTAAGCACGCATCAAGACGTTATTTTATTAATATTTTTAAAATGATCGTGGCACACATGAAATTTTTTGTAGCACAAACCAGCACAAACGTAGCACAACTGATTGACATCAATTTAGTTTGATTCCATTAATATGGGGGGGCTGGTTGACCTCTGATGACCTCTAGAAATTTTTATTAATATCTTTAAAATGATAGCAGCACAAACGAAACTTTTTGCAGCACAAACCAGCACAAACGTAGCACAAACGTTTGACATCAATTTTGTTTGATTTGGGTAATGTGGGGGGGGCTGGTTGACCTTTTGACCTTTACATTTTCATTAATATCTTTAAAACAGAAGCAGCACAAACAACAATTTTAGCAGCACAAACCAGCACAAACGTAGCACAAACGTTTGATACCACTTTTGTTGGATTTGAAGAAGGTGGGGTAAGAATAAAGTAGTCGTGGTAAGCCAATCACATGACCACTTAAAGACAAAGCAACAAGGTGATATATACCAGTTTTTAAACTGTGTTGATAGGCCGTAAAACCAGAGTCATGATTAGGGATGGGTATCGTTTAGGTTTTATCCGATACCGGTGCCAAACCGGTACTTTTGAAACGGTGCCGGTGCTTAAACGGTGCTCAAACCGGTGCTTAAAGAATGGAGAACACAAAATTGGTCCAGAAACCTCTCATGTTCAGCTGTTTTTTTGTAAAAAGATAACAATGTTAGCCTTTTCTGCAGCTATGGGGCATATATGGTATTGCTCTTGGCTGGAAGCAGCGCTTAAACAATGGAAAAAACACAAACTTTGTCCAAAAACCTCTCATGTTTAACTGTTTTCCACTTTTTCTTTGGTCATTTTAGCCTTTTTGGCCAGGGTGAAGGGAGTATCTGCCATCAAACAAGAAGACAGCCGCATGTAACTACGACGGTGTTTGCTAGTTCACCTTACATGCATTAATGTAATAACGTGGTTAGCCTACTCAACGTAAATTACACACGAACAACATTAAGCTACTCACGCAGAGAAGAACGGCTGCTGCTGCCATCAAATACGGTGCATTTCTTGGCTTTTAAAAAAAACGCTATGCGTCGCCAGGTGTTTCATCAGATTCGAGGTGTTTGCTCCTTTGCACAGTATCACCTTAAAGCACTTGTTGCAGGCTGCTGAGTTTGCATCTTTTGCTGTGAAATACAGCCAGACTTTCGACCGCTTTGCCTTGGGCATTTTTAATCTGTAGCTCTGCTCTAAAAGAACGTACGTACCTGGACCCGCCTACTATCCTCGGAAACGTAAAATGATTGGCTAGAATCTAAAGTGTATCACAGCTCAGGAAAAAAAAGCACCGAAATAAAGCACCGAAATGTGCGCTGCTTTTCGGTCTGGTTACTACCGTTTATGTCAGAACCGGTGCCATCATGGCACCGGATACCGGTACCCATCCCTAGTCATGATAATCAATATATACGCGGCGTTTTTCCCTCAATAGTTTCGTCACGTTTACTGTCTAAGGACAGCGCTAGCAAGCACTCTGCTTATGAGCAAAACAAACAAACACACAAACAAACAGGGGAGTTTTAGGAGTGACGGTGAGAGAGAGAGAGAGAGAGCAGAACAAGAGAGAGAGTTTTGAGATGTGAGAGATTTGTGACGTTTAGCGTCTTTGGAGTGTGTAGTTAATGTGTTGTCTTGTGTAGTGAGTGTGTAGTGTTGTGGATAGTTTTGTGTTGTGTGTCAGAACAATGAGGCGACTGCTGTCTCCAGGTGTTACAGGAGTGATACACCTGCTGCTGTCAGACCTGCAGGTATCAGGCTGTGATGTTCTCCTTTATAGTGGACAGAAATTATTGTTTTGGAGTGGCACAAATAATTTGTGTGGCATCTTATTGAATGCAGAACAGCTGATTGTTCTGTAAATAGTTTGAAATGGTTATTTAAAAAATCAAGGTAAAAGGTAGATGGATGCAAATAACTTTGTTGTTTGCAAAACTTGTACATATGATTTTAAAATTGACAATTTATATTTGCATTTAAAGTTCTGAAATATGATTCATTAAACATGTTTGTGGTTGTTACAGTAAAAAATATAACTTTTTCTACTCTGATTTTATGTTGTTTGTCTGATTTTAGATCAATTGTGTTAATACAGTATGTCAAAATGAAAATGTAACTGTAAATTCAGACACGTGAGGTTGTGCTGAAAAGGATGATGCCAAACAAGGCAAAGTAAATCGTTTTTAAAGGTAAAATGTGGAGGGAAAATCAAAAGTAGTTAAAAATGGCCAATTATACCCTGGACCCCAGAGGGTTAAACGTTTTTTTTTTTTTAAAGTAACGCAATAGTTACTTTTCAAGTAATTAATTACTTTTAGAATATTGTAACTCAGTTACTAACTCAGTTTTTTGAAGAAGTAACTAGTAACTACAATTAATTACTTTTTCAAAGTAACTTGCCCAACACTGTTTAGGAATGACTTCCACTGTTTTGGTTGACTTTGTAAAAAGCATTTTATGATTCTATTCATTAATAACTCTTATGATTTTATTATTATTTTATCAGTCCTGGTAAAATTTATAGTGATAATTCTAACCTTGTTATTAACTTTTCATGTTTTGCTCAGGTGCTGATCGTCTTTATGACAACATTGAAGACATGATAGGTTATCGTCCCTGGCCTCTAATGAAGCATTGTTGGCTTTACGTTACCCCTGCTGTGTGTCTAGTGAGTGAAACAGAGTTCCTAAGAACACAAGTAGTCTAATTTATTCATGAAAACTTGTGGACTCTTTTTGTGATAAAGCACCAAACAACAATTGAAAGCTAAAACTTCCTCTTCTAGTTCAAGAAATAGTTTGAGGTGAGGAATGAACAAGAGATACAAGTGAATAAAGAAGAGAAAAAAGTGGCCGGCTGCCGTGTGATGCAGTAACAGAGGAACCATAACCTTCCAGTGTGATGTGGCATATGACTCTGTGATAAACTGTGCAGGGTGCACCCTGCTGGTGATACACTAAAACTAGTATGAGACAGTTATACGAATATGGTGGCGAGAGATAGGAAAAGTGGGGGGAAAAAGAGAAAATCTACTATAGTTTATTTCATTATTAATTATTGTGTGTGTTTGTTTTCATTTATTTCAGGATTATTTTTTAGAGACAGTTCACAAAAATAGTCATCTCAAGATGTATTTTATTGCATAATGCAAGGACCCTACATTATCACACTATGAACAGCCAGCAAGGCAAAGCAGAAACTAAAGGACTTGTAGACAAATGTTAATGATGTGCAGCATCGTGCCAGATAAATATGTCAGCAGTGAAAACAGGGGTTTGGAGGGAAAGTGCTTAGTGCTTCACGAGAGGACCTACAACAGTGGGAGCCTACACCAGCATCTGCAAGCAAGATGTTTCTTGACCAAAAATCAAATTCTTTAATAACTTATTTTAGATTTGCTGACAATGAAGGAACAATGAATCCACAGAAAATATTCCCAGATGAAGAGAACACAAATATATGTGGACAAAAGTATCCATATACATTAAGAGTAACTGTACTTAGATAACCTATACTTAGCAACCTATACTCATTGTACTTTCCCTGGTGATGATAAAGATTTTTCTAAAACTGAATTTCTTTTAAAATTTCAAAACTTCATTGTTGTGTTGTTTTTGTTTCTGTCAGGGTACTTTTGTCTTTTCAATTGTGAAATATAAGCCTCTCAAGTTCAACAAAACCTACGTCTATCCGACCTGGGCGTACGCTTTGGGCTGGTTTCTTGGACTGTTCTGTGTTCTTCTGGTTCCTCTGTGGATCATCTTTAAAGTTACTACAATGAAAGGGACAATTTGGCAGGTATGCACTCTAAAGAAAACAGGAGCACCACCGAAACACCATTAAGCTCCCAGGTGATCTTGTTACTAATTCAGTTCAGTTTAGTGTTAAATGTTTTTCCACCATGACAAGTGCAGTCAGGATAAGGTAGTGTGGCGGTCTGGTTGATTTGACCAATTTCCTAGTTGACAGACGGGAAAACTGGATGGATCAAAACAGTGTCCATGCTTGGATTCAACAGTGCTGTGTGCATGTCTCCTCTTGTTACTGGTGTCGAACAAAATATTTAAAAAATCTAAAACTATATGAGCTTTTTAATCTGCCAACACATCAGAATGATCTTTTCTTTAACTAACAGCCCAACACATTCAAGAGCATTAAACCTTACAATTCTGTAGTTTAAAGTAAATGCTTTTCACATCAGTGTCCTTAAAGTTGCAGCCTCTTTGACACAAGTTTTTAACACAGACAGTTCAGCAACTCATCTTAGGCCAAAAACATTAGCAAAACCGGGCACCAGACAACAAAATACTTCCTGATGGATTACCCTAAACTTTAATATGCTTTTGCTGCCAGAAAATCCAAAAACCCGTCATTAGATTGGACTGGCTGAAAGGTCATTGAGTTTAAAAAAAAAATGCTCCAGTGTCGTTCAGATAAGATATCCATCTGGAAACATGTAAGAATAATGAAAAATCAGGGGCCCAGTAAAGTTATCCCCCTACATCCTGTGTGGGGGCATTAATATCTGTACTAAATCCCATCACAATCCATCTAATAGTTATTAAAACATTTCCATTAGAAGTCCAGAGTTCATTCTGGTGTTAGAGGAACAGTCAGCAGATCAAGTAGAAGACTCCAGGGCATCATCCTGTCTGTTAAACTGTAAACATGTTCATTTTCAAAATTCGTAGAACAAACAAATTAGCAGTAATCTAATCAATAGTGAGGGACACTGGGGAAACTTTTATAGGTGTTTGGTCATTTCTGCACATTTTGAAAAGTTATGATTTATTGCAAATGGACTGAACTGATCGTCTTTCCACAGAACCTCAGGCAGCTTTGCGTCCCGCAGAGCTTGACGCACAGAAAAGCAAAGCAGCCCGAGCAGTGCCCTTTAAACCCAGACATTACTCTTACTCCTGTTGCCAACGAATCCAAGGGAAGAGGTGGAGCTGAGATGGAGATGCAAGTCTGAAAACCATAACATTTTTACAAATTTTTCAGATGTGATGTTTTTATTTTAGTTTAAACTCAAGGTTTTGTAAAGGAAATACTGATAAGATCATTAATTCCGAAGACTTCTAGCAGAGTTCAGAGGCAGGTCGAGTTTTGAGAGATCGTGTATACTAGTGACTAGCGAGGTAACTTTATTCCGCGCTACATTTTTTGTCTTGCTAGCAGCAATCAGTTTCAAATCATTCCAGTGTTTGGTTGGCTCTTATTTAGCACCACAATCCTTAAACAAAAGCACTTGAGCCTTGTAGGTGACTTTCACATTAGATTGCCACAAACACTGCCACAATTTCAGCTGATTGATAGAATTCATAATTGTAATTGTGTTGAGAGGTAGTTTTAATAATGTGGCAATAATATTGATAAGCCTATTAATGTAGGCAGCTGGAAAAAATGTTTCTACATTTTCTTCTGCATCTATGCTGAATCTGTCTTACAAAGCCTGGTCAAAGGAAGAAAGAAAAGCAACCACCCATATTTAAATAAGCAAGCTGGTAAGGGGATGATGGTGAACCATCATCTTGGGAAAAAGGATGAAATTTTTTCATCTTGGGAAAAAAAGCTTTATGAAGCTAACAGCATTTCCACATTGTTAAGACAGTACAAGTTGTGTAGCTTTAGGAATACTACTTATCAGTGGTCAGCTGACTACCGCTGATGTACTGAATTGCCATCAATGTGGTTTTTTTTCTTTCATGATTCTGAGAAGACAAATCGAGGATTCAGCAACTCTGAAAGATTAGATTAGATGAAACTTTATTAATCCCTCGGGTGGGTTCCTCTGGGAAATTCAGTTTCCAGTAGCGCAGCACCGACAGAAGTTGCATGTTACAGATACAATAAAGGGGAGTGAGAGTAAGGATATAAGCATAAATATACCATATATACACATATACACATATATAAATACAGAATATATAATATGGATAAATAGGAATACCAGTGGATTGCACATTTGAGTGAGTACATTGCACAGTGATTATTGCACAGTGATTATTGCACAGTAATTTTTGCACAGTCAAATATAAGAAAAAATATTGCAAATATTGCACAGAGTTGTTTGTGGAACACGAGACAACATTTTCACACATGAATCAGCTGACACAATACAAGATCTTAGTGAAAAATTTGTGCAATTCTTGCCTGAGATTATGAAACGATACCATGGGAATTTGCGTTGTCATCAAAATTTGAAGCAATTCTAATAAAACATTTGAGTCTGCTACTTGTTTTTTTGACTTGGCAGTGTAAATTTTTTAATGGCCTTTTTTATTGTTGTTGTTGTTGTTGTTGAAAGTGTTACTTGCTCCATTTGAAAGAAATATATTAATATAATATTCTTGTGCCAAAAGTTCCCATTCGATATGAAGGCAACTCAACACTGAGTTGACTCGCCAACATCTCAGTTGCCTTCGTAGTGTCATATACCACAAACACCACTCAAGATTAGTTTGGGTTTGTTTGGTTTTTTTAATGACCACAGGGAAAATTAGTTAAACTACTTCGTAGTACAGCCCTCAGGTCTCTGCAACGTGCACAATAAGCAATAATGTGTCACTGTGAGGCATAGAGCAATAACACACTTTTGAGATAACAAGGTTTGTGAAGTTTGCCAACACTTTTTTCAGTAAAGGATAAAGGATTACAGCCTGCCACCTTGTTCAAGGATCAGAAGATGCAAATTATCGGCGTCCACTGTGACCTCAGATTATTACGCAATCTGAAAAAAACACAAACAAAAAAATCAAGTTGCAGCTGATGTGTTCATTCAATGAAGAATGCAGTGAGCTCAACATATATTTTATACACTGACACGGTTTCTGTTACTTTAGCTGTGTGGGTAGGAAGATTTTATGTTACGTACAGTTATGAATTTGATGTAGACGTGGATTTAGAGATTTAATTTGGGGGTTGGACAAAAATATTACTTTAATCATTTAATTTATTTAATCATTTACAAATTCTTGCAATAATTATATGTTGTCCGTCATCTTGAGGGGCTCAATTATAATTGCACTAAAGCCATTTCATTGATATGTGTGTGCTTTTTCTTTTCTTTCTTTTAATTCTATGAATTCTTCATACATCAAGCAGGTAAATGTTTGAGGGGTGTTCAGAAGGTGGCATTTGCATTTTAAGCTGCTGCTGAAAATCTACAACATGCAGTCAAAGATGCTACCAGTGAAAATGAATGAGTGATTTTTACATTGTTAAAACATTAGAAAGTCATTAAAGAGACAGTGAGAACATTAGAAGGTCAAATTCAGAGAAAAGAGAGAAAACAGTGGTGAGGTCTGCAAGATAGACCTACACATCCATGGAAGAGGATGGTTTCTGTGGCTGAAGAAGGCTTTCCAGGAGCCGGGCATGTGATTGTCCAAGTCTATCATAAAGATAAGTGGCTGCAAAGTGCAGTGGTTTACACATTCACTTGATGATTGAAAGGTTCCTGGTTTGAATCCAGCCAGAGACACAAATCCCTTCAGGGTTTGTCTGGCGTGAAACTTTCCCACATCAAACATGCTGAGGATCCTGCTGTGGTGAACCCTTGTCACAATGAAGTAGCCAAAAGTAGTTTCTCCTTATTCTTCTGACATAAAAATAAGATAAAAGCTGGTTAAAACACATTGCTTAGCCTCAAGAAAAGAAAGTTTAGATTAGATTTTGCCAAAAACTATCAACAGATAAAACTGAGCTCCTACCTTACCAGAAGGACAGGTATAAAAAACGATGGAAAACTCATGATCAGAAGAAAATAACAATACCTGAAAAACAAGGTGCAAAGCTATACTTTCTGCACAGGTTCAGTGAAATGCAGCAAAGCTGGTGGACAATAACCTGGAGCAATCACAGGGGTTTTGCATAAGTCTTCTCCATGCTGAGCATAAAGACCAACAAAAAAGTCACAAATTAAGACAGCTGCATTAAAGCATCACAACGGAGGAAATCAGTGGTGATATCAATGGGTTCAGGTAACCATTTACTGCAAGAATTCTCAATGAAGTATAAAAAATAAGCATTTTATTTATTATTTATTGTCTTCATTTAGATTTCATTTCTTGATAAAAGTGGACTATGCATGAAAATGGCTCTTTATCAGCAGTTAATGCTGTGTTTTTGTCCATCCCCTTAAATTAAAGTTACAAATCTGTAAGTCTGGGTTCATCATAGTATTGTCTTTACTATGATTTAATAATCAACTTAAATAACATCAAATTATGTCAGTGTCCAAAAATATTTGCATCTAACTGTAAAAATGATTTTTATTATCTGTCTTTAATGGCAATCCACATCATATTTTTTATATTATTTACATTATTTATGCACATTTGTTTTTATACTAACCTGTAATTTGTTGATACAGGTATTACAGGATTGTTATTTTTTATTACCTGTAATTTGTTATTAATTTGTTATTATATAAGTCTAAGTGAACTTCTAAGCAACAAATTACTTCTACATTTTGGTTTGGTGTATCAGCTTGTTCCCACAACACTCTTTGTATTTGTGGGATATGTACAATCACCATGTAGTTTATTTGATGGAAACATTTTTTGAAGCCTTTTAATTGCATGCATTATGTACTTAATATCAATACCTTTCTAACATGGCACAGAGGTTTTTTACAGGGCTTTGCAAAAACAAAAATTAATAATAGTAATAATAATAAATAAGTAAACTTTTGCAGTGGCGAGCTAGTTTGATATAGTAGCTTCCTGTCCTGCTGTTCTGGAATACTGATTGTGAGAAAAACAGTTTTGGTGGACTCATTGCATATTTAAAATAAATTTGCCACCCTGATTGTAAAGGTAACAGTCTTCTTGTGTATTTTAAGCCACACAGTCTGCAAAAGATTATTAACCCCACATATAGTGCTAAGAATTTTTTTTATCACGTTTTATTTTTTGACACTTTCAGCATAAGTTATTCAGACTGGCTTAACTATACTGGTAAGTATGTGTGTGTGTGTGTGTGTAGGTGTGTGTAGGTGTGTGTGTGTGTGTGTGTGTGTGTAGGTGTGTGTGTGTGTGTGTGTGTGTGTGTGTGTGAGAGAGAGAGAGAGAGAGAGAGAGAGAGAGAGAGAGATGCTGCATTCAGCACTACTTGCATAACAAATTACGCAAATTAAATATGCAAAAGTACAGCTGAAAAGAAAATAAATTATGAACTTCAGGCAAAACAGGAAGAAAATCAGGATAAATATTTATTTGAAAGTTATACAGAACTAATGCCAGAGACTGAACTTTATTAAAAATATAATCATATTAAATCATTACGTTTTTTCCTCTTCGTAAAAAACATTGCAATTACGTCATCATATAATGTAAAAAAATTGATTTTATAAACTTGAATTTGCACTCATGAATGTGTAACAGATCTTTGTGACGCTGAGTTAAAAACACTATTCCGCCTGTGGCTTTATTGACGAAGGCGTATTTGAGCCCATTAAGAAAAAAAATGACTTTCGATCATTTTGATTTTCAGATTAAAGTCGTAATTGTATTTCGAAAAAAAGTCGAAATGTGGAGAGATTACAGTTGTTGTTTAAAGCTGCCAAACAGTAATCTCCACATTTCGTTTTCTTTCTTAAATGATCATCCATACATACATACACACATAGTCTATCTTTGTGTGTGTGTGTGTGTGTTTCTTTCTTTCTTTCTTTCTTTCTTTTTTTTTTTTTTTGTCAAACACCGAGAAGGATTCTTCCCGCAGGACAGATACCGAGCACGCCCACACCCACGGAACACCTGTGGGCGTAACGGATTTTGACAGGTAAGCACGTTTCTTCACCGTCATGCTCGCACTGTCCCTAAGAGGAGGCTGTTGGTCATGTTATAACATCTGCACGCACAGTGAATTGCTACATGCTGAAAGAATTCTATCAGATCAAAAAACAAAACAAAACAAAAAACGATTAAGGAGTGAGCTGGACTTCACTGAGTAGTCGGCTGCTGGCCCGACAGTCTTGCAAAGCTCGGTTTGTGGCCTCACAGTCGGAGAGTTGGGTAACAATTAGGTAACATTTAGGTAAGCTCGTGCATATCTGCATGACACGGTCCCCAGCCCGTCACTCCAGAAACTCGGGGACTTGTGTCAGTGTTACCATTAGGTAAGCTCTCTGCACAGCAGCATGGCAGACTCTCTGTGCAGGCTCTTCCATTCCTCCACAAAGACCACTTCAAAAACTGTTGAAGAGCGTGGCAAGTGGGGCAGCAAAAAGGAGTTCATTCTGTCTGTGGCCGGTGCTATTATTGGACTTGGCAACGTGTGGAGATTTCCATATCTTTGCTACAAGAATGGCGGGGGTGAGTATTTCTGTTATTCTCCCCCTTACTTAACCAAAGTGCAGTGTGACGTCTGAACCTCCGAAACTCTTCGTTCCCATAATAAAAAAAACACACACACACACAGAGAGAGAGAGAGAGAGAGAGAGAGAGAGAGAGAGAAGAAACAGACTATGACCAGTAGACTATTGTTTTATTAATCGCAGATGACTTTTTCTTGGTTGAGGGAGGGTTGATAAGCAGCTTAGTTTTCATCCCCGTTTCCTTCTGTCCCACAGGTTATTGAAAAAAAAATACATTGCCAGATTTATTCTGGGGTTTTTTTTTTATTACAAAGAAAGTTCCTTTCGCCTTTTTTTCTAGCCTAATTTGAATTTTACTGATTAATCTACAGAGTTTTAGGCGCATGACAGAAGCAAACAACAAAAAGTGCGCTGGATCAATGCAACAGTGTTTTGGAAGAGGGCAGCAAGTTTACCAATCAGAACAAGTTACAAAGTAAACGCCATGTGATGATCTCAGTGTAATAAGCAGTAAAGTAAGTAAAACATCCCAAAAATCGTTATATTAGTAAATGTTTACAAGAGAAGCAGTCGGTTAAACCATCGTAACAAATGCCACGGGTATATGAAGCTGGACCAGAAAACAAGCTCAAGAACCGCCTTTCAGTCAAAGCGCAGGGCGTGGAGCCGGAGTCAGCGTGGTTTTCACGAGCCAGTCTCAGCGGAGACTACACACCTGTTACGTAACGCAGTACCGAACCGCTGCAGTGCGCACAAAGTCCCACAGTGCATACTTTTCGCATACGGAGCTTATTATCACCACTCCTGGCTCACATCCCAGGATTGCTCCTCACCAGAAAACAGTCTGTCCACACGGATGCACAGACCGTGGAGCTGCTCATAGTGTCGTTTGTTATACACAGTAGCGGTTTTAGATACGGGCGACACGGGCGGTTGCCCGGGGCGGCATCGTGGTGGGGGGCGGCATCACGGGCATCGGCGGGGGATTCTCTGGCTGGAGCAGCATCTAATAACCAACTCGCAAAATAAAACAAAATAAAAACAAACCAACAAACACGAAAACACCAGACATCATGATACAAACTTATTATTTGCACCGATGTTTTTTCGAAATTCTTTACACGAAAAGTGAGCGCGAGAGCCCTCGGTGCGCCTGCTTACTGCTGAAGTCAAGTAAACTTTATTGTCATCTCCGCTTCATACAGTCCAGTATATAGAGAGACGAGACGACGAGGCTCCAGTTACAGCAGTGTAAGTCAACAAACAATATATATAGGAAGAGTAAGAAAATAAATATTTAGGACTCGGGATAAAGGGATCAATAACAATTTAAAATTTAAAATTTACAGTTTGATGATGCCAGAGGGAGTGTTTTCCCAGGGCGCCAAACAGGCTAGGACCACCACATGTGTGATTTTAATAAAGTGAAAGTGTGGAAGATCAGCAGTAGGGTTAACCGGTATAAACGAACCCAAATGTAGTCGTTTGAGATTTATGTGGGTAAATGAAACAAAATGTGTCATCAGAGGATGACACAAAGATGAAGTGCTTTGGCAGTATGTTCTAAACCATGTCAATATGTCAATTTTAATGAGATTTATAACAAGAAGAGGAGCGATTTGGCACCAAAAACAGGTTCTGTGCCTCGACAGCTGCAACTATTAATCTCAAAGAGGGTTAAAGGCCACATTTACCAGCAAGTTTACTTCAGCTGCCAGAAAGGTGTGAAAGAATGTGTTCTTTGACACTTCAGTAAATTACTTACAGCTCTTTCTGCTGCCTTCCCTCCAGAAATACATGATACTTTCAGATTTCAACATGTAAGCTAAATCAAACCCAGCCTGTCCCGTCTCAGGAACAGGAGCTGCAGCCCAGGAGTCTTGACTTTGCCTTTTTTTTAATGTTAAATAAAGCCAGGTTGGCAGAGTACAAATTTGTTAAACTGGACACTTTAGAACAGGATCTCAAGAGCGACTGGGTTTCTAAATCTACCCGCAAGCTTGACTTGCTGTATCACCTTTGTTTACTTGCTATACCTAAAAAATGTTGAAGAGTTTAAATTTTTAGAGGTTACCTTAGGTTTCACCCTTACATTAAGAAATCAAGCCTAACACTTGAATGCAGCGATGCTCTCTCACTTCCATAACTGTATGTCATGCTGAACCACCAGATCACTTCACAAATGTCATATACGTCTTATACGTATATACGTCATATATTATCTGCAGCCTCTAAAAAGATTTGCCCATCCCTGTTCTGAGCAAATGAGACTGTGGAGGGCCTAACCAACGCACTGCTTTTGCACAATCAGCCTTCTCCTATAAAGAAAATAATGCTTTAAATGTGCATCCAAGTAATTTGAAAACTTGTATAGATTTCCATTACATTTGATGAGTGAGCATTAATGTCATTATTATGATTGCTGCTTTTTACCAAACAGATATAAAAGGCAGGGGAGTATTTTCATCACGCGGCCAGCTGGATGAGTGGGCAGCTTGTACACCCAAGTAGAAGTGGTGTTTCAAATAGATCCCACAGGTGTATCTGCTAAAAAATCTCAGCCTCAAGGTCAGGGGTCAGAAGTCAAGTTTTCTAAAAATCTTGTGGATATGATAACTCAAGAAGGAAGTTACCTAACATTTTGAAATCGATACCATAAGTGCGTCTACTAAAAATCTCCAACGAGTTCGAATCTCAGTGACCTTGAACTAAAGGTTAGAGGTTAGAGGTCAAGTTTTGTGAAAATCTTGTGAATGTGATTACTTGAGAAGAAGGCAATGTAGTGTAGTGATGTAGAGATACCACAGGTGCATCTATTAGCAGGCTGAGCCACCGCCAGTATTTTAATTGTTGTATAATTCTGTATGTCGGATTAACACTTTGATACATTTTGCATAATTTTCCATTTGTCAGCATGTGTATCTGTAGGTATGCATGTATGTGTGTGTGCTTGCACATGCATGTAGGTGTGAGTCTTGGCATATCTCTGCTGATAGACTTTATAAATCCGTCTCTCTGGACAGCAAATGGAATTGAGCTAACAGCTGAATCAGATAAAGAGCATTGATCCCCTTGTGTGATTCATTTCGTACATAGTGTTTGAAAGAAATAAACAATAAATAGGCTAAACAACAACAAAAGTGACTTGTGGTGGTTTCGCCAACACCTTTAAATATCCCTCAGAGACCCTGCCTATTCATTTAATGGACATTTGTTTTTGGACTTTTGACTTATTCGAGCTACTGAGTCCTGATGTGCTCAATAGAGGACAATGATCAAGGATATCTCATGTGTTTGTGTGGCCTATTTTAGCTCCAAAGAGGCAGGAAATCACAAAAACAGTTAAACTGAAAGATACTATTTTTCTTGGTTATCAGGAGGATATAATGTCGTTACTGTATTTCGTCCCTGTTATTTTAACTGTTAACATTTGCTGCCCTCAAAGCAGAGCCAAGCCATATGTTGTTTACTGTTTATTTTTTCCTACCTCTAGGTGCTTTCTTAATTCCTTATGTCCTGTTCCTTGTGACCTGTGGCATACCTCTATTTGTGCTGGAGACGGCACTGGGCCAGTACACCAGTCAGGGGGGGATCATGTGCTGGAGGAAGGTCTGCCCCTTGTTTGAAGGTGAGCTAACCACTGGGATTGTGGTGAAGCAGATCAATGAAGAAAAACTGAGGGAATGCAATGTTAACAGTTATGTTGTTTCCAGGCATGGGATACACCAGCCAAATGATCATTTTCTATGGAAGTATCAGCTATATTGTGATTTTAGCCTGGGCTTTTCTCTACTTGTTCTCTTCCTTCTCTGGAGAGTTGCCATGGGCCACCTGTAATAACACCTGGAACACAAGTAAATTCAATTTTCTGTCCCACATATACATCAACAAATTACTAACTTAATTGGTAAATGAATTGGAAGTATGTAAAGATTGGATTGAAATGTTAATATGCAAATATTCACACAACTGTACATTTATGAAATACTAAAGCTAATGTTCACAATATTTAATGCAGTATTCACTTGTTGAAGTGTCAGCAGAGCATGTTTAACAAGATTTTGATACATTTCAGATCGTTGTGTAGAAATAAACAACTACAATACTACTGCCAACTGGACATCACCTGTGAATGCATCATCTTCTGTTTTAGAGTTTTGGCAGTAAGTCACAAATCAGAGATAATTTGTTAACAATCCTCAATATTGTTGCAAAATTTATGTAAATTCAGATACGTATATTACACGCATTACATGGCTGTTAGCATTAATGGTAATTAATGGTAATTTATCATGTAGTTTGGAGGGCTTCACATTCACTATATTAAGTAGACCTACTTAGTACAAGAGTAGATCCACTTTTTTGCCTCACTTTTGAACTCCCTTAATTCTTTATACCATAGATTGAACAAGGTGCTGGAAACATTTCTCAGAAATTTGCACCACATCCCAAAGGTGCTGTATTGAATTGAGATCTGGGTACTGTGGAGGCCAGAGGGGTACTCAATGTCATATTCAAGAAACTATTTTGAGGTAATTAGAGCTTTGTGACATGGTGCATTATCCTGCTGGAAGCAGCCATCAGAAAATGGGCACATTGCGATCATAAAGGGATGGACATGATCAGCAACAAAAGTTAGACAGGCTGCGGTATTTGAATATCGCTCAATTCATGTTGTTTACGTCAGTTCATGTTGTTTACCATCTGAATGTGTGAGCAAAAATCAAAGCTCATCAAATCAGGAAAAACTTTTCTAGACTTCAGTTGACCGACTCTGGTGAACTTATTGGAGCTATAGCCTCAGTTTCCTGTTCGTAGGTGTTTGGAGTGGCACCCGGTATGGTCTTCTGCTGCTCTCCATCTGCTTTCATGTTTGATGCATTTTGCATTCAGATATGGTCTTCTGTACGCCTTGGTTATAACAACTAGTAATTAGGGTTACCAATTAGCGGTATTGGCCTTGTTGATGACCTCTGGCATCAGCAAGCTAATGGTTTTCTTTGACCATTAGCTATAAACTGTGGATGGTGGCATAATCCCAGTAGATTAGCGGTTTCTAAAATACTCGAGCCACAACTGGCTTATCTGTAATCACGTTCAGAGTCATGTAATTCGCACTTCTTTCTCATGTTGATGATCACTTTAAAGTTCAGCAGGTTGTTTTGACCACATCTAAGTGCATGAATGCACCGACTTGCTGCTATCCTGCTGGCTGATTAGATATTTACATTAATACAGAGTTGTACCTAATAAAGTGGCCAATGAGAGTAAGTGTCATTAATTATTGTTTTTCTCTGGCTTTAATTGCTATGATAAGAGACTATGATAACAGATCTTTTTTGCAAAACACTTATTTGCTACTATTTGATGAGTACTATAATAAGTATCATTTGATACTCATTATAGTATTCTGTGTATACTGGCATATACTATATAACACCAGTATAGTTTTTAAAGAATTTTACTTGACTTTTTAAAATGAGAAGTACAAATTTAGAGGAAATTATAGGTTAGGAGTATGAAATGTCATGTGTCTGTTAAGCAGGGTTAAACTGTTATGACACATTTAAAATGTGTAGAACACCAAAACTAAATAAAAAAATCTTACAGAAATAGCCCACATTTTGATAAATGTTTAGTGTGAAGATGCTTTAGATACAAGTAGTTTTTCTGAAGTGTCTGTTATTTCTTTTGGCATTTTGCTGTCAGTGTGTAGAGATCTACAAACTGTTAAACTGATGTCTCAGTCACTTTTTTTGATGTTGCTCTGTTAGGGTGGAGCGTAGTTGCCCCTGGCATTAAACACTTAGTTTGGCCATAATAACTGAAAACACCCACGTACTGAAGGTGTGAAGGCTTTTAATTGCATGTTGAAGCTTGTGTCATTCTAAATAGTTTCATGAGCTTCAACTTCAACAGACCTTTCATGCCAAACCCAATGCCTTGTCAATCTATATGTAAGCACTTTAGTAGTCTACTGCAGCGGTCTCCAACCTTTTTTGCGCCACGGACCGGTTTATGCCCGACAATATTTTCACGGACCGGCCTTTAAGGTGTCGCGGATAAATACAACAAAATAAAACTAGTACCGGTACCAAAAAAAGAAGATTTATTCATAACACACGTGAAAAGACCCAGAAAAACCGAGTTAACGATAAAAACGATAACAAAATAACGCTGAAAACCGATAAAAACCCTGAAAACCATACATTTCACACCTGAGCCTCAACTCTCGCGGCCCGGTACCAAACGACTCACGGACCGGTACCGGTCCGAGGCCCGGGGGTTGGGGACCGCTGGTCTACTGTGTAAGTATGCTGACATCAGTTTTCTAGCCACACTCACTGCATCTTCATTTTTAAAGTCTTTGTGTATTAACTAGATTCAAAATTTTACAAAGGAGTAGGTTTTACCCAACTACATATATTGGTTTAAAAGACCGTTCCATACACTGATAGTACGTCTTCTTTCAGGCGTCGGGTGTTGAATATATCCAGCGGCATAGAGAACTTGGGAACCATACAGTGGGACCTTTCTCTGTGCCATCTTCTAGCCTGGGTCATCTGCTACTTTTGTGTTTGGAAGGGAGTAAGATCCACGGGAAAGGTAACACTAAAAGGAAAAATGTTGAGTTGCATTTTATACCCTCAGCAGTTTTCAGCAGTTGTCACTGGCTTTCAGGTTCTTCAGGGAATCATTCAGATTCATTGACATTTCATGTTGCACAGTGTCTTTGTAGCTGTTGCCAATTTTATTGTGAAAATCTAATTTTCATTTATTTGGAGTTTTCTAGAGATAGACAGATGTTTTGCATACTTTCTAATCTGGATTTGTAAACTTTTAGGCACACCTGTTTCCCTTCACGACCTTTATATATCGGTTTGTTGTCTAAGCATGAAATTACATCACCTACTGACATAAAATGTAGTTAAGTTGTTGTGTAGTGAGGTGAGAAAATCAGTGGCTGCATAATAGAAGGGTTATAAAAATCCCAAATTGTTTCGGTACTGAGCTCAAATTACTTACTTGCCACTACTTGTTCTCAGAGTGATTAAGGTGTGGTGTGAATCCTTTATCCTGTCTTCCTTCTCTCACCCGAACCGGTCGCAGCAGATGGCCGCCCCTCCCTGAGCCTGGTTCTTCCCACTGTCACCAAAGTGCTTGCTCATAGGGGGTCATATGATTGTTGGGTTTTTCTCTGTATCTATGAAGCGCCTTGAGGCAACTTTTGTTGTGATTTGGCGCTATATAAATAAAATTGAATTGAATTGAATTGAATTGAAGAAAAATGAAATGATCAGAGCTCCCAGTTGTCCACTGCTTTTTTTTTCCCCCTTCAGGCTGCCGCCATGGCAGTCGTTCAGTCTCACATTTGCACATGCCTGGCTTTCATACAGTGTATTCGAATCACACCACAACACATAACAGCCGAAGTTGGCACAAAAGAGGGTTATGAAAGCAAGTTTTGCAACTGTTATGTAATATACAGCATCCTTTTAATAAACAAAGGAAAATATAGCAATATTATGTTCTTGTACTTCTTTATGTTAATTCTTGATCCAATGTGTCGCACATGATTTAAATTCTGGTCATGGAAGTCGCAGTTAAATAAGAATGGTATTATGCATTTGGTGTTACCTCCAAAGACCAAATGCAAATATTCACACAACTGTGAATATTGTTCACAGTTGTGACTTGTTGAATAATATCTTGATGCTGACATTAACAGCATGGCCTCATCATAGCGTGTGGTCATAAACAAGTAATCCTTAATTTAAAACCTAATTTATTTTTTTATATATATATACAGGCTGCATATTTCACAGCCACGTTCCCCTTTGTCCTGTTAATCATGCTGTTTGTCAGAGGAATGACCCTTCCTGGAGCCTTCCATGGTATCAAGTACTACTTGTATCCCAATCCTGAACGGCTCGCTGACCCACTGGTATGATTCAGCCTCATTTCTTAATTGTGTCAGACATTTCTGCAGCGGTGTTTATGAACTAATAACTTGGTTTACAGGTCTGGATGGATGCTGGAACACAAATATTTTATTCCTATGCCATATGTTTGGGATGCCTAACTACACTTGGGAGCTACAACAAGTACAACAATAACTGTTACAGGTGAGCTCCTCACGAAGATGTGACAAACATTTTAGTTTGTATGTCAGTGGCTGTCTCCAAATACTTTGCCACTAAATGTGTTTACAGCAGCTTTCTTACTTTCTGAAAGGCTTTAGCACTGGTCTAAGTAAATAACACATCAAGAAAACACATACTTGAAAATTATTTTGATTACAGCACTTGTAATATGTGCATCCATTACCCCTTCTATTTTTATTAACCTTTAAGCACAGGTAGACATTCAGTCACCTTACAAATCACTTTTCTATCTTACTAACCTCTTAAAGCACTTTAGACTACAGATCACATTTTAATCACACATTCATGTAGTGCTTTATTCCATGCACTTTATTATTTATGTATTCTATGGGCAGACTCCAGTAAAACCATACTGGATTACTGGCAACCGCAGTCCTTGTTTTTTGCTCTCAAGGAGATCCCTGAGAATCTGTAGCAGCTGTAGAACTGGTTTATATACATCTGCACTGAACTCACTAAGGCTGCAAAGAAAAGCAATCTGTGCTGAGAAGCACCTTGTAAACTGAATTAGCACCTCAAGCACTACCGCAAACAGAATATTAACCAGTGGGTAACAATGAAAGTGTTTCCCACAGCCCATTATCTTTTTGTTGTCCTAAAAAAATAGTGACATTATGCTTTCTTTCTGATTTGCAGAGACTCCTTTTATCTTTGTTTGTTGAACAGCGCGAGCAGCTTCATGTCAGGCTTTGCCATTTTCTCAGTTCTGGGTTACATGTCGCAAAAGCAGGGTGTCGACATTGCTACAGTCGCTGAGTCAGGTATGGATGTCAGTCTGAAAAGTATTTCAGTTTGGCTTTTTTTTACCTCATCCATTATGCAAAAACTAAAGACAGATTAACATGAAAACTTGTGATTTAGTTTCAAAGTTGATCCAAGTACAACTCTGGACACAAGAATTTTTAAAAGAGCTTCTTTAACACTGCAAGCAGATTAGTTCTTTCACACAACACATGCATCACATTGAAATAAGAGGAAAATGTCATCTAGATGTTCTCAAGATAATATCATGAACTCAGCTGCAGCTCAGTTCATGGCAGCAGTTTTCAGCCTTGGTCGAGGTGTATGAGCCCGAACTGCTCTTATTTTTCATTTTTATAGTTAGGATTTTTAGACTTAAATTTTAAAATTATCCACAAGCATACAGGATCAGCTCTGGCACTACTGACTTTTGACACCATAAGGCATGATGCTGGGGAATTTTCACAAGCATGGAATGATTGTCCCTTATTTCCCAAGACTTGGAGCAGCTTATGCTTGTAATGCTGAAACGTCTGTACTCCATGCTGTGTAGTGTGTGCTCAACTACTGCCAACCAAAATTGAGTAAGAATGCCACCCAGGGTTTCTGTAGTCAATAACAACCCCAACACATGAATGCAGCACACATTTTATTATCAGATGGTCTGTCAGTCAATATCATAGAGCAATATTTGTATTTTTGGCCATCAGGCTGTTCTATTTAGCAGTAGCAATAATTAGTTATTATTAATATTTCTTCCCTCACACCCAACTGGTCACAGCAGATAGCCGCCCCTCCCCTGAGTCTGCTTCTGCCAAAAGTTTCTTATCATAAAAAGGACGTTTTTCCTTCCCACTGTTGCCAAAGTGCTTGCTCATAGAGGGTCAAATGATCGTTGTAGTTTTTTCCTTTTTTCTCTGTATTATTGTTGAGTCTTAACTTTAAAATATAAAGTGCCTTAAGGAGACTGTTGGAAACATAAACCTAATGCATCTATCTTTCCCGGCTGTTGTTTTGAACTACTATGTACAAAAAAATACTACTATTATGGAAAATGTTGTTTTCCATTAACTACAACCTGCTTTCTGGAGGCATATCGCATTCCTCAAGGGACTATGCATGCCTTTTCTATCTACAGAAAGTACACCGTCTTTCAAGGTTTTACATTTCAGTAAAAAATTTCTCGCATCATTCTGGAGGAATCGTAGCGCTCTCTGCTTCTTAAAACATAGCTTCTCTTCACTGAGGTTTACGGACATTCATTTATTTGCAGCTCTCTTAAGGTAGCACCACAGAATTTCTGACTTCTTAATTTCAGTTTGAATTTAGGCCTATTTAAATATATATAAGAAATCAGCACCTTACTGGTAATTCATTTTCTATTCCTACCGTTTAACATGTTTCAGATTTATTTAATCCAATCTGCATTTCCTTAACAGTTGTAAAACTCCGTAATGATCATAAAGTTGTCATTTAGAGACACTTTGGCATCTGTTTTCACTTTGTAGGTCCAGGCCTTGTTTTCATAGTCTACCCACAAGCTGTGACCCTGCTGCCTTGGCCTCAGGTCTGGTCTGTGTGCTTCTTTGCCATGATCATCTTGTTAGGAATAGATGGTCAGGTGAGTTGCAGATTTTTATATCTCCTAAGAAAATGTAATGCAGTATTGTTATTTTTTATATTCTGGTTAACTTACCTCGACACTAGCCTGTCTTTGTGTAATTCTCAAGTTTGCAGGTCTTGAAAGCATCATGACCTCTTTGACAGATGTCTTCCCCTCCCATTTAAGGAAAGGATATCACAGAGAGCTTTATCTGATGCTGATCTGTGCGCTTTGCTATCTGTTTGGCCTGCTATTGGTGTCACAGGTGAGATGTTTAAAAACAACATAATTATTATAACTTTCATGCCTGAAATTCATTTCATAAAAGTTGGAACAGTGGCAATGCAAGACCGGAAAAATGTAGTGCTACAAAAAAATGATGGTTGTGTAAATCTGAATATTTAATGGCACCTGCTTCTTATATGGATCTTGTGCAGTGTTTTGTAAATGCCCCAGGCTTGGTGGGCTTGGTATCATGGGTATAACAAAATGGAAATCAAAACAAGGGAAGCACAAAAATCACATGTCTGCATGTGCTCAGGGGAGTCTGGGTGTCCTGCGAGGACACTTCAGGTGTATGTAGTACTGGGCCCGTTGCTGTGGACTTTTAGTTCCTTCACAACAATAGTGAAACCACGCTTTGAATTAATAGCAATGTCAGGTTTGGTGGGTGTTGAATTCCCTTTGTTTCTGATTCTGTTCAAAATTCTTATTGATACATTTGTGTGGGACATGATGGACTCATGATCACAACCTTGCTTTTTGTGTATGATGTGGTCCTTCAGGCTTCATCAAGTGGCAGTTTGCTGGAAAATGGGAAGCAGCAATGATGAGAATTACCACCTTGAAGTCTGATTGGATTGGAATGCCTGCTCCAAGTTGGTTGGCATTGCTGCCACATGTAGAAAAGTTCAAGTACCTCAGGGTCTTAAGTGAGAAGAGTGGTAGGAACAGTGACAGGGATGTTCATAGCCTCACTTATAACCATGAACTATGGGTTGTGGTCAAAAGGACAAGATTGGAAATAATTAGCAAAAATGGATGTACTTTGAAGGGCATCTGGGACTTAGGCTTACAGTTACAGAGCAGTTTGGTCAATTTGTAGGCGAGGTGTTTTTAGAAGGGTTAGGAAGGATGGCCCAGGCAGGACACAACAGAGTGATGGGGTGTGGGAATCTCATCAACCCAGACCTGAGTGGAGAAGCGGCTGTCTTTCAAAACTGCAGCAAATGGTTTCTTCAGTTCACAAAGAGCATATTAACCTAATTAACCTAATTTATTGGTAAACATGCCCCTGTCTGGAGATTTATGAAATTTGTTGATGAGATTTTGTCCTAATGCTTCTTTTAGTATAATATAGAGTTCACTTTGCTTTCTAAATTTGTAGGAAATCAAAGTTGTTGAAAAAAGGGATATACTAGATAATAAGTGTGAATAGCTTCAAGATTAACATGATGAATGTTTTAATTTTAGGCTGGTGCATACATTCTGCAGATCTTCGATCACTATGTTTGCAGCGGTCCTACTCTGCTGCTGATGGCAATTTTCCAGTCAGTTACAATTGGATGGATTTATGGTAAGGCAATATTATTATTGTTATAAAAGTCTTTGGTTTTTATGTCTTTTTATAGTGACGTCCTAATAACTGTCCACTATTATTACCAAAATATATCTTGTAATTCTCTATACATGCTGTATATGCATGCACATGTAGGGCTGGATTTTCAGCACAAAGCCTTTTTTGTCATTAAAAAGCAACTGTCAGAACCTGCTAAAGAGGCACAGTATCAACTGAAAGATGGGGATGCAGGTTTTTTTTGCTATTGAACTTATTGCATCTTATCGGATTCAGTGTTATTTGGAAGGTATTTGCAAGATGTTACTTTTTCGCATAATCAGCACGAGTGGATAGCTGAATGGTGTGAGTCCCCAAGCCCCCCACACCCAGCCCTGTATCTTTTTTTCTTAT
Source organism: Perissodus microlepis (assembly GCF_051167445.1). Classification (NCBI taxonomy): domain Eukaryota; kingdom Metazoa; phylum Chordata; class Actinopteri; order Cichliformes; family Cichlidae; genus Perissodus; species Perissodus microlepis. The sequence goes on along the minus strand of NC_140465.1, from coordinate 19,869,078 downwards.
ATTTAGCTTTCAAGGAGTCAGATTATCTTATTATATTTTTTAAGTTGTCTTGAATAATACTCCAGGCTTTCTGAAGGTATTTCAAGGTTTTTCTTTGGACATTGGCTGTTTTCACTTATTGTCAGTCCAGTTCTTGTACCGGCCCATTTTCAGAGAAATGTTTTGTTTGTTAAACACATAATTCAAGGGATGAACTAGTGTTGTGTCTACAAATAAAATACAAGCAAATAACTGATTTTATATTGTATCTTTAGGCAAAAACATAATTTATTCCCTTTTCTTTGGTTGATTTTATGAAAAAATGGCATAAAATAGTATTTTTGTACCAAAAAGGTGATTCTCAAAGAACTATTAGCTGAAAACCTGGCATATATTAGCATGGTATGCAGCGTGTCCTTAAAATAATTTGAGGAACCTGAACAATTGACAAAGGCCTCCTCCTTAAATTAAAGCTGAGAGTTTACAGCCCATATTCACTGTATAACTGTCATTTGAAAAAGTGTTCATTGTAAAAACCTTAAAAATATAATTTTGTTGTGGGGAAATATTAAAAGTTAAACACAAGTTTCTTTCTAGTAAACTGTCTCTGTTCTAGGTGCCGATCGCTTCTACACTAACATTGAGGACATGATTGGATACAGACCTCTGTCACTGATCAAGTACTGCTGGCTCTATGCCACCCCTCTCATTTGCAGTGTAAGTTTCTAAAGCAGCTTCTGTAAACAGTTTATCAATATGCTCTATTCTCATAAGATAAGATAAGATAAGATAAGATAAGATAAGATAAGATAAGATAAGATAAGATAAGATAAGCTTTATTAGTCCCACACATGGGAAATTCATCCCATAATGTTTATTATTTATATGTTTTCTTTTGAAGGGAACACTTATATTTTTGCTCCTGAGGTACACCCCACTGAAGTTCAACAACACATACACGTATCCTTGGTGGGCTTACTGCATTGGCTGGTTCCTCGCACTGTCGTCGCTTTCTATGATCCCAGTCACTATGATCTACAAACTGGCCAAAGGAAGAGGGAGTCTCTGGCAGGTCAGTGATGTTGTTAGTGTCGACTGTTAGTACTTTAGATTTTTAATGACCTGATAATAACTGACAATATTAATTCCTTTACCAAGCGTCTGAAGACCAGCTCCCAGCCTGCAAGTGATCTTCGAGGAATGGAAACGGAAATGATAAATGCCCATGATTCACTACGTGCCCCCAAATAACTGTTCAGCCATATTCACTGAAATGCAAATCTTTAAACGTACCTTTTAATTTGCGTTTTAAATAATACTTAAGGTGTGGGTCCTCTATTATGCACATATATGGTGGCTGGTGTTAATATTTTTTTATAAGGTGAAAGGGTCTATCTGAAGCACGAAATGTCTGAATATCTGTTAGAGGCTGAATGTATAAAATACTACACTGATATGGAACCTCTGATATGACTTTAATTTGCATTTCAAATACCTCAAACCCTAACAACAATAACATTTTTACTTGACTTTTTTCTTTAAACTCACTACGAACACACAGTCGTTGAGATTGAAAAGAAACTTACAATTTAGACAAACACAGTGAATAGAGATTTTAAAACCAGTGCTGTCAGCGTTAAATCTCGTTAAAATGACGTTAACGCCATAACCGCATTAACGCAGCAAATTTCCGTTAACGCGGATCGCCTCATGGCGTCAACGCGCCGTGCAGCCCCTCGCACCACGACAGCATAAACAAGTTTTTTTTTCTTTTTTGGAAACATAAAAGCGAGGTCTTTTAGTGTTTAAAAGTATTGAGCTGAAAACACATATTCACAGTTTAACACGTTTTTATGATGATTACTTTTTTAATGATTTCCTACATTACATCAACTGCTACTTCTGTTGTGTTTTTGTGATGTTTCATGGAAACAGACTCTTTTAGTGCCCCCTCCTTTTTTAATTACCTGGAACTGAGGAGTTTCTCCTTGACGTTTTCTGGTATGTGTTTCATGTTGCTTGTGCTACACACACATATCAGGAAACACTAGGCCTAACGACCCGTATGTATTTTAAGCATTCAGAGTATATTTCATGATATTCTTTTTTTTATCAACATGTATAATAAACCAAATAATTATTGCTCTTCAAGTCTGTCAAAAAGTGGTTAATGTTTGCTCCTTACACTTATAACTGAACTCCTAAAATGCCTTAAACATTACTTTTACTTTAAGGTGCATTGTATTTTCTTGGATTATTGTATTGGTTACAAGACTTTTTAAATGTGTCTTGATATTTGACCTTGAATTTGTATAATAAAATACTTTGGGGAATAATTTAGCTTTCACTGTGAAAGCTTTTCTGTAATTTAAGTGAACATGTTGAGAGAGTGTGACAGATACAGACTCTATGGTGCGGGCCAATCCATGACTGATCAGTTTCCATTGTGTCTTTGGAGCATTGACAGTTTGTTTGGGCTTGTTGTCATGCTAGAAAATAAAACTGTTGCCAATCACATGCTTTCCAGATGGCATTGCATGGTGGATGACAATCTGATGGCACTTTTCTGTGTTCATAATTACATTAATTTGAAAGATATGCAGTAATCAATATTTGATTGATGCTGCTCGTCATTTAATTGCTCTCGTGGTTTTATTTTTGTTCCTTGCGGAGTTAAAACTTATAACCAATACACATTGTAATAATCAATTTGGCTTTAAAACGTAATTTGTTTTGATAGTGATAACTAAGTAGGAATGTCTAACAGTTTGGTGGGTTAATATTGTCTACAGGTTATTTGCACAGCTGAAGAAAACACATTTTACTTACATTAAAAAGATATTTATTTAAAAAAAGCAAACAAACAAACAAAAGTTTCATTTAACTGGATACATTTGCTCTGAGAATTTTGATATCATCAGCTGGACGATCTTGGCTGTTCGTCTCCACCATCCCAATCCGGTTCAGCACTCCCATCCCCTGACACACTCTTCCAAAAATACTGTGCTTTCCATCTAACCACTGAGTGGGTGCGAGGGTGAGGAAGAACTGACTGCCATTGGTGTCCGGCCCCGCATTGGCCATCGCTAGAATACCGGCACCTAACAGGCACAGAGACATAATGAGAAATTATAAATGTCCTCACTATCAATTATTACACAGGTATTTATCGGGATCACTGGACTCAGTTTATTCAGCTGTGAACTAAAGAAATGTTTCAAAAACACCAGAAACCTTTACAAATTATTGGTATACATGAACTCTACTGAAGATTTGAATCTAAAAATAAAGCGTCCATATGTGAACATGTGCATACAAATACCAGATTAAGACATCAGTGCTGACACACACAAATGATTTGAAGGATTTGCTCCAGAGCCTGTCTTTATAAGCCTATAAAAGCCTTTCACCTACACATGTATTCCAGTGTTGTTCTTCTACGTGCATTACCTGTGAATTTTAGTTCTGGGTGTAGTTCATCCTCAAACTGTTTGCCAAAAATGGAGGCACCACCTCGACCTGTTTGGAAAACAAACATTACAAGTGGTGCATTGGATGAGTTTTCTGAAGACCATGAACATGTGAAATTAATCAGACAGTAGTGACAGGGCCACTTTATTAGGTATACATATAACTACTCATTAATCTAAAAACCTAATCACATAGCAGTAAATCTGCATGTAGACGTGTTCAAGACGACAAAGTTTCAACTGAGCATCAGAATGCAGAAGAAAGGTGATTTAAGTGACTTTGAACTTAGCAGGAGTACTTCAAAATTGCTGATCACACAACCATCTCCAGGGTTTACAGTCTGTAAAAGAGAAAATTCTCTGGGCAAAAATGCCTCGTTGATGCCAGAGGTCAGATAAGAACGGACAGACCTCTTTAAGTGATATGAAGCCAACAGTAATTCAAATAACAACAACCAAGGTATGCAGAACACAGCGTATTGAAGCGTGAAGCAGACGGGATACAGCAGATCACACTGCGTGCCACTCCTGTTAGTTAAAAACATGAAACTGAGGCTACAATTCACACAGCTGGTGTTAATGGTGTGGGAGATATTTTGTTGGCACACGTTGGGCCCCTTAGTACCAGGTGAACATCTTTCAAAAGTCAAAGCCTGCCTGATTATTATTGCTGACCATGCCCATCGCTTTATAGCCACAGTTTTACCCATATTCTGATGGCTGCTTCCAGTAGGATAATGTACCTTATCACAAAACTCAGATAGCCTGAAATTGGTTTGATTTACATTACAACGAGATCGCTGTACTCAAATACAGCACCTTGTTATACAATATTTGAAATTAACAAAACAAACAAAAAAAAACCCCACTATATTTTCAGAAATATTTGTGGGGTTTTTTGTTTGGTTTTTTTGTACTACTTCAACACTAAAGTGGCCCTCACATGAGATGACAGTGCCTGCAGTGGCCCACAGCTCATTCAAGTTTGAGACCCCTGCAATAGAGAATCTTTGATGAAAATTGAGATTAAATAGGAGATGTCCAGCAGACAAAGCTGAATGTTTCCAACACCTTGTTCAAGGTGTGCCATGAAGAATTAAGGCAGTTCTTTAGGCAAAAGGGGCTCCAACCAAGTATTAGCAAGGTGTATCTAATAAAGTGGCTGATTAGTATGTATAAAAGAGGATTCAATATTAAGAAAATTACATATTTTTCTGGGAAAAATACAGACATGCTTTTGATGGCAAAGAAAAAGAACAACTGTATAATATACAGTATTATACGCATCTGTAAATATTATTTGCATATGCAAACACACCGTTTAATGAAGTTCTGTATTAACAAATAAAGCATCTGGTTAAAAGTCATGTTAATCGTCTGAACACTGGATCTATATTAAGAGTTCTGACTGATTATAAAACTACGAGCATTAATATGCTGCTTCAACAGCCCTCATGATTCATATAAGAATTTTGGAACCTGGCTGGTTTACAGCCAAATGAGCGGGAATGTAATATTGGGCAGCATCAACACCAAAACTTCATTTATGGAGTTTGCTTTGTGCACAGTCATAAAACAGTCATGTCAGTGTATTAGGGGAGGGGGGGAAAAAACACAACACATTGTAAATTGGAACAATACGAAAGACATCTACATTTACTTAGCTGCATGTTAAAGTGACTGACATGTTTAGTAATCTATTCACCCTTAACCCACCTGTTCCTGTGGGATCTCCTCCCTGCACCATGAAGTCTTTGATGATCCGGTGAAACTTGGTGTTGTTGTAGTAGCCTCTTCTGGACAGCTCTGCGAAGTTCTTGCAGGTCTTTGGTGCATGGTTCCAGTACAGCTCCACCACAACAGTCCCCATCCTGCAACGCACGGCCAGTTAGCATGTCTTTAGCGGCTCTGAATAACAAAGGCTCTCTCTTAAACTAGTTTTTAGCGGAAACATGCTATGCTTCATGCGGTTTGTTAAAAAGATTGTGAAAAAATAAAATATGCAAAATTTATTAACGCAACAGACACCAACACTTCAGGTTCCTCAAAGCTAGCTGAGTTAGCATCCAGTGTTTCATTGGGGACTTACGTCGTCTCCAAAGCCACTGTGGGAGGCTGCCATGTGTCCGGAGGAATCCCCGACATTATCACCTCAAACCGTAAGCTACAACAGTTGTGAAAAAATGTTTAGTTAAACTTAAGTTCTAATAAGTAGCCAGGAATTTCTTAGCCCAGCGAATTCATTCAACACATTTCAAAAGGAGTTTCTTCTTCTGTGGTTTGCCGAGCATTTCCTTTGAATGTTGGAGAAAGGCTGCCATCTGCTGGACGAACTAACATGAAACCCCCTTTTTATTGTGTTGCTTACATTTAGCATTCTTTACCAGCATCAGCTTCTCAGAAGTTCAGATTAACAGACGACTTTTTAACAGTGTTGTTACTAAGAATAAACTGAAAAACTACATTACAAACCACATTTCATTGTCATTTAGGCTTTACTTTGTAAGAAAGAAAAAGGACCCTGTCTTAAAGTTTGGTTATCTGGAAATACATTTTGTCTTGATAATGTAGTTAGAGAGATTTCTAAATATGTATGATATAGTAAATACATTTAACAAAAGAAATTCATATCATTATCATCGCCAGTAGTAGTAATAATAGCAGCAGTAGTTTATGTCATTACTAATAAAGTGCTTCCAAGGTGCAGTAACACACGTATCTTATGCATCTGAAGGATCCCTGGTAAGATTGTAAGAAGAGACGCAGAGCCAGCCTCAGGGGGTGCTGATCCAACCGAGCCTGAAAAGGGAAAAGAACAAAGACATCATTTAAAAACTGGGGGAGGGGGTATGTGTGGTGTGTGTGTGTGTCCATTGCTCTGCTTGGAGTATTGCTATGTAGTATCTTAACTGGACAGAGACCTCTGATGTTGCGCCTGGAATCTGCTGGACCCACTCTCCGAGTTTGCAGCTTACAGCTCCTAATGCTAAATAAGCAGCTGGAAAATGTAGTGGCAACATGAGAAGTGAGCTGCAGGTGCTAGACAGACGTGACAGCACAGCATGTCTACAGCAAGTCTACACTGTTCAGCTACAGCATAAGCTGCTTACATATGAATCCCAGATTTTTGTTTAATGACTTCAGTTGAAGCTGAAAAGATTTTATTTGTCGTATATGTCATATTAATTTAACTTAAATGTCTTGATAGATAAAAATTACCAAATTACATCATCGTCCAAAAATTATACTGACATTACTCTGCATTTGTAGTTATCACTTGTTTCACTTTAATAAAATGTTGTCTTTTAAACTCAGATTTGATCCCATCATCTCTCCCGTTTAAGCTTTTTAAGCTTTATGGAGGTGAGAGGACAGACACATGGACAGACATGTGGACAGTCTGTCCTGCCTCTTTTCTGAAGAAATCTCTGCCTCTGAATCAACATCTTATGTCCTTCGGTGCATTTTTATTTCTGGAAGTATTCTTAAAAGCATTGTAATACATGTTCTGGTTCATGATGTCAAAGCAGGATTTGAATTGAAGGTCTTCCTTAACCAGTTTTGAGTTTACTCTCCCATTCATCCCAGGCTTGTTGATGATGGTCACTGGGTGATTCTAGCACCCCTTGTTGACCCTGTCTAAAACTGCTCCTCAACAGGAGAAAATACAAAATAATCATAAAAGTTAGACTGCCTGCTCCACCAGGAAGGTCAAGAACACAAACAAAGGGAGAAAAGTTACTACTTGCACAGAGAAATCTCAACATAGCACCATAATTCATGAATCGTGGTTTGGTTTCAAACAAGCTTCATTGGCCTTCTTCCCACCGTTCATTTGATACTGGACTGCCCAGTTCTTCCACCCAAGCCTCTCTGTGATGACTGGTATTTACTGGCACCATAAAAGCAGTGCTAAAGAGCAAGAGATCAAATACTTCGAATGTGGCTGTGAGAGAAGTTGTCATGGTATCTGCTTGCCCATCTTTTCCATCTGTTTCCCCCCCTTCCATGGCTCTCTCTCTCTCTGCCTCCTCTATCTCTCATTAATTTCTTGTGTTCCCTAGAGGTGTCACTACCTGCAGGTTTCCCCTGGTTCCCTGGCTGGCACATCTGATTGTAACCCACTGTTCACTCACTTGGACTATTTAAGGATGAACTCTTTTACTCGCTCTCTGTCAAGAGAGTGTTATTTCAAAGACACTTCTTCAGCTGAGAGTCTAAGAGGAGAAAACACACAAACAGACGCTGCAGTTTTAACTTGCAAGGGCGTTTCGCAGAGCGCTCACATCAGAGTGGGGGCCCTGTGAAATGCGCGCTCTGTTCTTGCAATTGTCTTTATTTATACACAAGAAAAATGAATACATTTGTTCAGTGACGTGAGCATGTGCGTATGTGATTGTGTGTGTGTGTGTGTGTGTGTGTGTGTGTGTGTGAGGTCAGAACTGCTTGTTTGACTTCTTACTAGTCGCTGTGGGAAGATTCAGATACAAATATCAGAACACGTTTTATAAAGAACAATCAGTCCAGAACAATGAAAAGTACAATCAGTTCTAAGCTAGGAAATGATCATCATGCAGCATTCTATCACAAGTAAACTTATATCATTAAAAGCTTATACTGACTAAAGAAATACAATATTCTATTGACACTCTCCATCAGATCTTTTGTCAATTGGAGTATCGTTCAGGCTCTCTAGTGTAGCTAGCTTTGCTTTCCATGTGACTTACCCTTTATCTCGATGTGCTTCTTGTGAATCAGAGAACATGTCCAGTCTGGTTTACATATCTAACCGCTCTACAACAGTGTCATTCAAAGATATTCCCTTTGCCTGTGAAACATCCACAGCACATTCTCTGTGTCTCCTGCTTTAGAGGTCGCCAGGGCTATAAAACCTCTCCAGAAGTAAATGGTGACAGGTAGGATATACTGACTTGAAGGAAGTAAAGAAAATGGGGCAAAGGAAAGTGGTATCTAATGTGGGACTGATGGAAAGAGGTAAACTTATTATCAATGTACCGATATCCAATACAGGAAAATATTTATCTCCAGTTCAGAAACAATTATTGCTGGTATGAATATGTCAAGTATATTATAGGGTGTTATCCTGGCACTTCAGTACACCCTTCACGTAGCTTTTTTTTCAGTAGTAAAAGGCCTTTACTGACCAAGTCAAGGCCTGTGCACACTGTCAAACATCACCTTGGAGTAAGTGAAACCCTTATAAAGGAGTAAGCTCCACTGCTTTACTTCCTCCAGTCAACTGGCCCACTTTACTTAAAAATACTCTCAGTGCATCTTGTGTTTGCTTCTCATGTCTGGCCATTGTTCCCTGTGTGTCTTCTCCTTCCCATCTTTAAAGTCTCTCCAAAGAAACAGTTCTCACAACTGGACGTCTTTGGACCCACAACATCCTTCAGTGTTAAAGCTATTGGCTCCTTCAAGTTATGCCAGTTTTTGTCAGTGGTCACAAATATCTATTAGCTCTCAAACTTATTACCTCCACTGAAGTAGTCATGTGATTGGTTCACTTTGTCTGCTTGCTTGTTTCTTGGTTTGTTAGTTACAAAGGATTGCTGAAAAAAGTTATGGACCGATTTGGAATAAAAATTTTACCTGAGTTTCAATTAATCAGAAAGATTAACTTTTGGAATCAACCCAGATATGTGAACATATCTGTTCACATATTTGTGAACAGATATGTTCACAAATATGTACAGAAAAGATTTTTTTTAAAGGTTTGGCAGCAAGAACTCCAATCAAGCTTTTACATGACTGCGAAGGAATATTGACCCACTCTTCTCCTTTTGAGCATGAACAGTCCCGTTTAAGTTCCAGACGATGCATCTCACCCTGATTTAAGTAAAGAATTTGACTAAGACACTCCAAAATATTCATTTTTTTGCATAGCCAAACTGCACTTGAGCTTCAGGGGATGAATTGATAGACATGCTCTTTCAAGATTTTCTGGTAGAAAGCAAAATTCAACAAGTCCAGTCGTGAAATTTCCTCATTACTAAATATTCTACAGTCAGCTGTTAGTGGTATTATAACAAAGTGGGACAAGAGGGAATGTCTCTGCACTCTAGAGCAGTGGAGATGTGGTCTCTGGAGTGACGAATCACACGTCTCCATCTGGCAGTTGACCTCCCCAGAGCCTGGACTTCAACAATATTGAAGCAGCGTGGGATCATGTTGACAGATAGCAGAACAAAAGGCAGCCAACATTCAAAGAAGAGCTTTGAATGTCTTTCAAGAAGCCCGGAGAACTATTCCTAAAGACTACTTAAAGAAATTATAAGAAGGTCTGCCTAAGAGAATTCAGACCGTGTTGAAGAATAAAGCTGAAAATATTGATTTTCAAGCTCAAACCCTGTTTTTGCCTCACATGTTTGCATGTTTTAATTAACTGCTACACCTATTACCAATGCCCTAGCAAAACATAAAGAGATGACGAGCAGCTCAAGACTTTTGCACCACACTGTACTTGTTTTTCATATGATACATACTATATTTTTGATTTCTATTTGATATTGTTAATATTAAGAGTTCTAATTGTTCTTTTTGTTAACTAAGCATTAACTAAGCATCAAATTGATACAACAGTCACCTTGAGGTGACTGTTGTTTTCATTTAGCGCTATATAAATACAATTGAATTGAACTGAATTTAAATTATGCATGCAGGATTTTTATTTGTAAAGGAATATTTTAACATTGTGGTATCAAAACTTAATTTTATTTTCTGAATACTTGTTTCACTGCTTAATCAAAGAGAATTTGCCAAAAGGAGCAAAGCACTTGTGGGAAAGTTGAAGAGCCAACACTGGCAGCAAAGGAGGAAAGTATCAGTTTCCACTCAGAGAGAGGTATCAAAGATCCTGAGGTGCCCCCTGCTGTGACTTTGAAATAGTGAGATGCTCATAAATAGTCCTTGATGAGAAGAAATGATGGAAATGAATACGAGTAATTTAGTTACTGGATACTTGGAGGCAACATAATACTAGGACAAGTTAGGAGGGAAGTAGAAGAAAACATAGATATAAAGTGATACATGAAATAGAAAACATTAACAGCTGAAAAATCAAAGTCATATATTTAGTTTCCTAAACATAGACAATTTAGTTTATCCAAAAAGTTAAAAGTAAATAAAAAGTTTTTTATTTTTGTTGTGTTTGCTCAGCATGTGTCACAGTAAGAAGAACAGGAACTTTTTAACATTAACCTCATCAAAGTCAACTCCTGCAGATATGGTGACAAATGGTTGAGTTTAACTTTATTATCACAATAGAATACATATCCATCAATTAATCTGAAATTGAGAAAACCAGTCCTGTTAAAGATACCACATCACTAAAGTTTATTGCACCAGGTCTGCTACCTGTTGCAGAAACTGCAAAAGGACATCATCAAAATAGAGCCAAATGCAAAAAGTGCTGTGCATCCTGAGCACAAACACACTGTGAGGAATAACAGCTACACCATTAAAGTTCACCAACCTACCTAATGAGTGAGCTTATACAGACACTCACATGTAGAAAGAAAATTTACCCCCAAGTGAAATATTACTTCTACAAATCCTTACTAAAGATTGATTTCTCTACATAGAACAAGAACTTATGTTCCTCACAACTTTCTACACACCTGTGTACCATTTGGATTCAACTGTGCACTGGAAACTTTTCTAGCACATAATTATGGGCACATATTCTGATGTGAGAGTGATGTTTAGAGTGTTTATAAATAATGTGAGCTCAAGGTTCACTTTATCAAGAATGAGCAGAAATGTTTCAGGCAGCCAGGAGAACCCTGAGAACAACTCTGAATGACTGTGTAAAGATGCTCTGCTACCTAGTTTTGAAGTTAATTTTCTTACTGGACATATTTCTGTTTCTATGTCAGCTCATCTATCCAGATGAGGCTAAAGCAACTCTCTCCAGATTCAGATAAGAAAGACTACACTGAGACTATAGAAACTTCATCTTAAAGGGCATTGTGGGTCATTTAGTGGGCAAAACCTGAGGCCTGCTTTAAAAAAATATATTTTACACGACATGCTTACTGACCAGTGTGAAGCTGAATCCCACTAAGGTTGCTTCTACTCACTTGCAAGGAAGGTGGTTACCATCTTCAAAGCTTTTGTCACATATGGTCACGTGAAAATAAAGTTTTCACCAGACTTTATGTAGCCCTGTGAAAAAGTGAGTGTGTCTTTACTGCTTGCACAGGAAATAAGATGCTAATTACTTAATTACGAACTGCACATCTGGAAAGGCACAGAGCTGAAAGGTCTATACATTATTTAGAGCAACATATGCTCCCCTCAACGATCTTTTTTGAAGTAGGCCTTGCATATTTCTTTAAGACAATGCTAAACCGCACGCTGCAGTGTGTACACTACCGTTGTCACGGACCCGGCTCTGGGGACTCGGGGTCCGTGGGCAGTGGGGACTATGACTGTTGTTGTTGTTGTTATTATTATTATTATTATTATTATTATTTGGTGTGTTGTCTGCACTGCCCCTTGGCACATCTGTATGTAGGCAGAGATGTGTGTGTGTGTGTGTGTATGTACTGCCTTTCTGCTGTGGCCAAGTTACAGGCACCTTCAGCCCTGGGGGCGTGGCCTAACTTGAGGGCTGGCCACACCCGAAGTCCTGGCCGCACACCTGCTCCTCATCTGGGCTCGTCGGGGGAGCTATTTAGATGAGCGATGGAGCTTCCACCAACGCGGGATTATTGCGTTTGACTACACGTCAGTCTTCAAGTCAAGTCAAGTCAAGTCAAGTCAAGTCAAGTCAAGTCAAGTCAAGTCAAGTCAAGTGTGAGTGTATGCCTGCTGGGATAAGTTGTAACAGCTGCCTCTATTGTTTTCCCCTCAGGAGGAGTGTGGGACGAGAAGGAGCAGTGAGCACGGGGAGTGCAGGGACACTGGGGCAGAGAGCACTACACGGGGACTTTTGAGAAGAAGACACTGGGAGTCTGGGAAACTGGGGATTGATTGTTGTTTACTGCACCACCTCGTAAATAAACACTGTTGCACTGAAGAGTCCGGCGTTTGGGTCCTATTTCCCCATCTCCCCACGGTCTGCCAGCCAGACCGTGACAGAATAATCCCGCCAACCACCATGGACCCAGCAAACTCAGGAGTTGCCACGGAGGAGAGATCACTCGCGCAGCTATGGGATTACTGCCGGAGCGTAATCCAGGCTGTAGACCCACACAAGAGACATATACAGGTAGTGTTCTTTGACAATTATCTCTCATCCACTACCTTCACCATGAACTTTTTGGACATTAACAAACTTAAGCAATTGGTCACTAATTTAAGGGAGAGCTCAAGTTTTGAATTATTTGGCTTGGGTGGTCCGAGCAAGGAAAGTTCGGCTGCTCTCCTAGAGGTTCTAGCCGCTTGGTTTTTCACGCATCGGCGGAGGGCTTTCCCGTCGATGCTTGCGGCACAATTGTTTGACCCTCCATTACAGAAGGGATATCGCCTTCGCCATCATCACCCCATTACACCTCAACCCACTCCTGCGGTTTCAGCCCGGTCAGCTGGCGACGGTCCGACAGCACTCATTACCGCAGTGAGTAAACCAGACTCAATTGTTTCAATAAATCCTGTCATTGAAAATCAAAACACAGATGAACAGCAGATTTCCATGCACACGGCCCCGCCTTCACGGAGGAGAAGGTGTCCTCGCAAGCAGCGTTCAGCCTCGTCTACACTCGCTCCTGTGCTTGTTGACGACTCAGGACCAGCGGCTCTGGACGCCACAGTGAGTAAAATGGACTCTGCCGGTGTTGTAGATTCCCTCCCTGTGAACATGGAAATAGAGACTATAGCCGCTACAGCAATTAGCAATGGAAAAACTGTAGAAGGTGTAACTGAACCCCCAGTGGAGATCTTTGGACCACTGACAGACAAATGTGGTCTGAGTGCTAATTCTGGGGCAGAATTTTGCATAGACAGCCCTGAAGTCGTTAGCTCAGAGTCGGTGGGGTCAGAAACTGTTTGTTTTACCTCCAAAAACTCTGAAAATGTTCGCTTTGAGACTGTGAGCCTGGAGCTAGGGAGCTCAGAGCATGCAGACCCAGATGACGTTTTGGCCCAGTCTGGCCACATGGAGACGGAGGTTCTCCCCAGGGCTTCCCCAGAGGCCGAACTAGAAGCCTCAGCTGCCTCTGGACCCCTGGTATTTGTTGTGCCAGCTGTATCATTTTCATCCTCTCCACCCTTCATGATAGCCATATCACCCTCACTTCAATTAGCCGCCCAGCTAGTCACTCAGTCGTCATCTGTTCCACCTTCCACGTCCACTGCTCTACCACCACATCCACCGCCTGCTGCTGCCGTGTCGCCATTGTCACCACCAGGTGAGCAGCTCGGCGTGCGGGGGGAGCCCGCGCCGCAGCCGGAGGAGCAGCTCGGCGAGCGGGGGGAGCCCGCGCCGCAGCCGGAGGAGCAGCTCGGCGAGCGGGGGGGGCCCGCGCCGCAGCCGGAGGAGCAGCTCGGCGAGCGGGGGGGGCCCGCGCCGCAGCCGGAGGAGCAGCTCGGCGAGCGGGGGGAGCCCGCGCCGCAGCCGGAGGAGCAGCTCGGCGAGCGGGGGGAGCCCGCTCAGCCTGCAGAGGAGCCTGCGGAGGAGCTCGCGCTGCCCGAGCAGGAGCTCAGCGAGCCGGAGGGACCCGCTCAGCCTGCAGAGGAGCCTGCGGAGGAGCTCGCGCTGCCCGAGCAGGAGCTCAGCGAGCCGGAGGGACCCGCTCAGCCTGCAGAGGAGCCTGCGGAGGAGCTCGCGCTGCCCGAGCAGGAGCTCAGCGAGCCGGAGGGACCCGCTCAGCCTGCAGAGGAGCCTGCGGAGGAGCTCGCGCTGCCCGAGCAGGAGCTCAGCGAGCCGGAGGGACCCGCTCAGCCTGAGCAGGGGGTCAGTGTGCAGGATCGGCGTCCACGCCGTCCTTGTCCAGCACGTTGGGGATTATGGGCCATTCTACTCCACCGCCCGCCGGAGCTGTTGCAACGCCGCCGCCACCGGGCCCGTGGCCGGCCTCTGGAGCTGTCGCGACGCTGCCGCCACCGGGCCCGTGGCCGCCTGCCGGAGCTGTCGCAACGCTGCCGCCACCGGACCCGTGGCCGCCCGCCGGAGCTGTCGCGACGCCGTCGCCACCGGGCCCGTGGCCAGCCGCCGGAACTGCAACGCCGTCACCACCGGGCCCGTGGCCGGCCGCCGGAACTGCAACGCCGTCGCCACCGGACCCGTGGCCGGCCGCCGGAGCTGTCACATTGCTGCCACCGGATCCGTGGCCGCCCGCCGGAGCTGTTGCGACGCCGCTGCCACCGGACCCGTGGCAGGCCACCTGAAGTATTCTGTTGCTATCACGGGACCCGAGGTAGGCCACCTGAACTCTTGTCTTATAGTTACTGGCCGTCTGAACTGTTTTTCTCCCGCCACGGTTTTGGGGGGTTATTGAACTGTTTTGTGCCTCCGCTGGAGTCGCGGTTGAGCCTCTGGGACTTTTGAGATGGACTATTTGGTCATTTGGGACCCGGCTCTGGGGACTCGGGGTCCGTGGGCAGTGGGGACTATGACTGTTGTTGTTGTTGTTGTCTGCACTGCCCCTTGGCACATCTGTATGTAGGCAGAGATGTGTGTGTGTGTGTGTGTGTATGTACTGCCTTTCTGCTGTGGCCAAGTTACAGGCACCTTCAGCCCTGGGGGCGTGGCCTAACTTGAGGGCTGGCCACACCCGAAGTCCTGGCCGCACACCTGCTCCTCATCTGGGCTCGTCGGGGGAGCTATTTAGATGAGCGATGGAGCTTCCACCAACGCGGGATTATTGCGTTTGACTACACGTCAGTCTTCAAGCAAGTCAAGTCAAGTGTGAGTGTATGCCTGCTGGGATAAGTTGTAACAGCTGCCTCTATTGTTTTCCCCTCAGGAGGAGTGTGGGACGAGAAGGAGCAGTGAGCACGGGGAGTGCAGGGACACTGGGGCAGAGAGCACTACACGGGGACTTTTGAGAAGAAGACACTGGGAGTCTGGGAAACTGGGGATTGATTGTTGTTTACTGCACCACCTCGTAAATAAACACTGTTGCACTGAAGAGTCCGGCGTTTGGGTCCTATTTCCCCATCTCCCCACGGTCTGCCAGCCAGACCGTGACAACAGTATAGCTTCACAGTAGAAGAGTCCCAAATTTTCCCTCTAAAAATAAACAAAATATCTTTAAGTCTTCATTATTAAGAAGACAACATGGTGCTAAGGCATTTAGCTGAACTTCTTCTGATGGAACAAAATGTACACAGCACAGCACACAGAAAATGGCATCTAATGAGGCTTTAGAAATTCTTAGCCTCCTGGCAAAGACTCTCTTGGGGGCTTCAGTATTAAGTATTGGAAATTCCCTGCATGATCCTTGTATGTTTTATTACACAAAACTGTAATAATGTATAACAATATACACGAATGCAAGAAGACTGAGAGGAGGCTAATCTCTGTTTTTAACTTGGTTAAACTATCACTATTACTGTAGTTGTTAGTCATTTATAGGTGGTTTGAGACAGTGAACCCTGCTTTCTAAGCCTTCAATATCATGCTCAAAAGGAGATTAGTCACACGTGCTTCTCTCTCCTGTTTGTCGGCTATATGCTGGGAAATTTTTTGGGTATAAATCTAGAGGTCCCCCTTGTGGCCGTGCAGGTCATCAATTAGATAAGCATTAGGTAACCCAATACAAATCTACATCAGACAGTCCCCAGCCAGTCAATCCAGACACTCAAGAGTCTTTGCCAGTACTACCATTAGACCACTTGCTCAGCAGTATGGCAGATTCTCTGTGCAGGCTGTTTCATCTCCCCACAAAGAGCACTTCAAAAACTGTTGAAGAGCGTGGCAAGTGGGGCAGCAAAAAGGAGTTCATCCTGTCTGTGGCCGGTGCTATTATTGGACTAGGCAATGTGTGGAGATTTCCATATCTTTGCTACAAGAATGGTGGAGGTAAGTATTTCTATTCATTATTCTTAATTAATAAAAGTGTAGTATTATGGTTGATCACAGTGTTTTTTTTTTCTTAAGGAATTGAGAAGATATGTTTTTATTCTTCACCAAAGCACAATTATGGGCTTTAATTAGATATTTATTTTCACTGCCAAATACGTTCATTCAAAGTTTTGTTAAAAGCTGCAAATGATTAAAACTGTCCAATGTGAAGTGTATCTGCTATCCATCTGTGTCTCTGTCTGCCTGTTGATTAAGGATTTGACAGGTTACGAAAGGCTATAAAAAATAACATTCAGTCTGTGTCCATGCCAAAAATCACAATCAGATTCTTTGGTGAGGCCCAAAGAACAAGTCCAGAGGGTTAAGTTCAGCATTGCTCCACTTGAATGAAAAAATATCCAGCTGTGATGGTGTTAAACTGGAAACAAACTGGACATCGTAAACATTTCACGTGGCAGATTTTGATGATAACGTGCCAAAAATGAACAAATGAAATCAAACGAACAAAAGACAGATGAAATATTATTGACTTACCTCTTAGGGATGGAAATGTTCATTTGAAAGTTGGTGATTTGCCCCTTCTTTGACCTTAAATGAGGACAGATATGTCAGAGGCATTTCAAACAAATAAACTTCAGGCCTTACGACAATCTGCTCATAGACGTTATCAGCCGTTGTTCCAATTTGATCAAGTGTCCCCATAACAAGTGATAAATTCAGTGTTCTTATTTCCCATCCTTTTTTTTTTCTTACTGTGAAAAGCCCTATGTCACAGAAGAATCACACATAGTCGTTCAAGGTAACACTTATTTGACAATGGGAGAAAGTGAACTGCACCAGAAAGAATCATCCTGCATCCTGCTTGGCAACAGCAATAAAAAATACTTGTGGCTTTATTAGCTTACCTCATAAAAAATAGCTGAACAACTGAATTATGTAAATATGAATGTATCTAAACTATCAGCTAACAGAGATATCTCAAAGGTGTCTGTCTTTTTCTAAATCATCCTATTTTAGACCACACACTATTCCATACTATAACAGCATCATCCTGAAACCTGACCTGGTTTCTACTGTTGTACTTATAAACATCTCCCTGCAGTTATAAAAAATCTGAATCTCAGAAATAATAATGTAAAGACTGATGCTGCAGCAGATTCTGTAACCGTGTATAATTTTTTACATTCTGCTGGCTTCAGTCGTTTGTCAGTGTTCCTAATCCAAATGAATAGTTCCTTTATCTTGATGTGTCATGGGCAGGACACTGTAAGTGGCTGGGTATAGCTTTTGATAGTTAAGTTAAGCACCACTACTGATTTAGTCATATTGTTTACTGTAACATTGTTCAATGTAAGAAGATTGGAAATTTAAATACTTTGCATAAAAGCAACACAAAATGACGTCAGATTGTGCAGAAAAAACTTATAATTTATAGTCATCTCATTAAAAGTGCATTGCAAAAAGATATCTCAAGATAGATCCTCTAGGTGTTTTAATGAACTAGATGCAAATTTCTTTTTTAAAAAAAGATTGTTTTTGGGGCCTTTTGGACTTTATTAAATAAAACAATGAAGATAGATAGCAAAATGAGGAGAGAGAAAGGGAAGACATGAAGCAAAGGGCAGCAGGTCCGGCTTAAAGCTGGGCCGCTGCACCACCGTATTCTACACCTTTCCTAAAGTACATAGACTATAAAATATATTTATATTCAGACAAATTGCCTTCAACTGTGTCCTTTGTGTGAAAATTCAGTCAGAGATAGTTCCAGTAATATTTCACTTGTGTGTAACTGTGTGTCACTGCGGATACAAGTGAGACATTCATTCTAGCCAATCAGAAAAGTCTACTTCCATTAACAAAAAACAAAACATTTGTGGTGTACCCCAGTTCTTTTCAGTCCACTCATAATACCTTTATAGTCTACTAACTACAGATATGACATGTTTCTGTAGCTGCATTTTTCTCTCATGATTCAAAAGTATATCCTAGCATTGCCCAAGTAAGTACTTATTGTCTTGAAAGATGAACATGAATATTTTTGCTATATAGTATACCAGTCATGTGCTAATGTAGTTTGTTGTCACCTGCAGGCGCATTCTTCATCCCTTACATCCTATTCCTTCTCACTTGTGGCATACCTCTATTTGTGCTGGAGACGGCACTGGGCCAGTACACTAGTCAGGGAGGAATCATGTGCTGGAGGAAGGTCTGCCCCTTGTTTGAAGGTGAGCTAACCACTGGAATTGTGGTGAAGCAGATCAATGAAGAAAAAGTAAGAGAATGCAATGCTAACAGTTGTTGTTTCCAGGCATGGGATATGCAAGCCAAATGATCATTTTCTACGGAAGCATCAGCTATATTGTGATTTTAGCCTGGGCTTTTCTCTACTTGTTCTCTTCCTTCTCTGGAGAGTTGCCATGGGCCACCTGTAATAACACCTGGAATACAAGTAAATACATATGTTGCTATTATACTTTTCTCTGCCTTTGCATACACCAAAAAATCAGTGGCCTTAAAAATAGTATGGATAATGTTAATGTCACTTCATTGTGTTTCTAAATGTGACATCTCGCTTAAGCAATTTAACTGACATAAATAAAATTCAAGCATTTGAAGATTTGTCATCTTTAACTGTGTTTTAATCTATTTCAGATCGTTGTGTGGTATTAAACAACTACAGTGCCACCCTCAACTGGACGTTACCTGTAAATTCATCATCTTCTGTTGTAGAATTTTGGCAGTGAGTTATCATGATTTTTTTTAAAATAAAACTTCATTTGAAAGCTCAGCTATAGGTATACTATACTAAAGATAAAAGTTCTGCATGTCGATGCCACAGCCACATCAGCTCTTTGTTTTTCCACACTGCTTCCGTGTGTTTCTTTGCATGTGCTATGACAAATTTGCCAGTTTTATCAGGTAGTTTGGTGAGTCCCCTTAGCACCACACAGATGTCTGATTGCTCCTAACTGAAAACACCTTCAAACACAACGTGAAAACAAAGAAATTACCTAATCTGTACTATTATGAAGTTTTATTCAGATCTTCTGCCTTATCTGAGAGACTCATATTTCCTGAGCAAGACAGTTCACGTGTAACAGCATATGCTGTAGCATCTGTCAGCATAGCTCCCCCTCAGCACTGAGATGGGATCAATCAACCAGAATAATTGAAAACACCTGTGTACTAAAGGTGTGAAGTGATTTTAATTGCACATTCAAGCATGTATCATTCTGAATAGTTTAATGAGCTTCAACTTCATCAGGTCTTTCATGTTGGCCCCAGTGACTTGTCAATCAAATATGTAACTAATAATATTTTGTTAAACACATTCCTTTCTGATATAAATGTTCCTGGGTATTGGATTTTCAACCTGCAAACTCACGCATGCTCACATGTTGCCCATTTTTGTAGCCCTCTCCAAACTCACACATATGTGTAGGTAATGACAGTAATGGTAAAATATATTTTTTTAAATCTTAACTAGTAACTGCAGTCCAAGTGAAGTTTTACACAACAACACATACTGCTTTAAAAGGCCATTCATCTAACTAACACTGCATCATCTTTCAGGCGTCGGGTGTTGAACATATCCACTGGCATAGAGGCCCTGGGAAACATTCAGTGGGAACTTTCTCTGTGCCTTCTTCTAGCCTGGGTCATCTGCTACTTTTGTGTCTGGAAGGGAGTTAAATCCACAGGAAAGGTAACACTAAAAGGATAAATGTGTGTCCGAGATTTGTAGTAGATACACCAGTATTATCAATTTGAAGCTCCTATGTCGCTTTATTATTGAGTTATTGCATTCAGAAACTTGGGTGACCACAATGCGCGCCCACCCGCCTACCAGCCCACGCGGCAGGGTGATGAAAAAACCCCATCAGCCTTTTACAGCTGAGTACTAAAAACCCTTTTAGGAGACTTGTGTTCCACTTAGCACACACCGCATGCTTAACAAAGAAGATAACAAAGGAGATCCCTTTTAATGTTTGGCACTTAAATTCAATGACGGACATAGTACAGGATGTCTAGTTCACAAAACGTTATAATCAGTGGTTACTTGATGATGAAGGGGTCATAAATAATCTGAAACACTTTCCCTCCTGTTCTAAAATCACCCACAACAACTTTTCCTCACTGAGAATGGCTGAGTGACTAAGGTGTGGCATGGAAAATAACAGACCAGAACTCCCAGACAGCCACAGTTTTTTTTTTTCTTGGGCTGCTGCCAAGCCAATAGTTCAGTGTTACGTGTGCTTAGCTTTCAAAGCAGGCCACAACACATAACAGCCTAAGTTACTGCACGTGAGGGTTACAAAATTAGAAATTTTACACAGTGACATTTTTTAATAGATCTAAGCAATCTTAAGATCGTATTTCCGTCATCTCTTCTTATATGTTCATATAGTTAGACAGATAGATAGATAGATAGATAGATAGATAGATAGATAGATAGATAGATAGATAGATAGATAGATAGATAGATAGATAGATAAACTTTAATTAAATTCTTGCACAGGAAATGTTCAGTCAGTGTTGTCATGCAGTTGTGGTTGTGTCAGACCTGCAGCCACATGCAATTAGATTGTTGGACTCAGTATTAAAGAAATTACTGGTGATTAGTTAAAATAGGAAGCAGCCACACTGAAGCCACCCAAGGCACAATTCTAGTTTGGTTAAATTGAGATGTTAAGATATCAACAAATTTCCCACGTATGGGACTAATAAAGGATTATCTCTTATTTGAGATACTTAAAAAAAAAGGTTTGGTTAAACTACTTTGTAAAGAAAAAAGCAGGCCCCTTTTTCACATAAACTACAAAAACAAAAAATAACTATATACATGGAAAAAAAACACTTGTTGTGACGTAACATATTCAGTCTATATAACCCAAAGGTTTTTTTTGTCTAGACCGATAAAAAAAAGTAACTGAACAATTTGAATCTTTCAAATATAAACTTAAAGCAGCCACGAGCAAGCTAATGTCAAATACGGTTGCGAGTTTAATTTCATATAGAAAGCAACAGTTTGATGAAACGTTATGAAACACGCTAGGACTCTCGTGTGCCTCGTTCAGTGGATAGGAATGACTCATGTGATTTGTGAGAAAGTGAATTGGAAGTGCTGACTGGGAAATCTCTCTGTGGGAGAGACGTGTGCAATATAGATCCCAGCTGTCTCTGCCACATAATTACCTAATGTAGCGTGTAGTAACTTCTTTTCTTCCTAAATCACTGGAGTTAATTGAAGTGCCTTTTTTCCTGAAGTGATACAGTTTGTGTTTGTGACAAGAAATTGTGGTTAGAAAATTCAAGATTGTAAAAACAATAAATAAAGATAGTGTTATTAAGTAACATTGATGGATTGGTGAAATTTAAAAAAAATCACAGCATTGTCACAACATATCCCCTTGCAAATGTTACCATGCCCTCTATTGTTAGTTATGGTGTACTTTTTGTATTTCCCGTTTTATTTTTTTACAGGCTACATATTTCACAGCCACATTCCCCTTCATCACATTAGCTGTGCTGTTTGTCAGAGGAATAACCCTTCCCGGAGCTTTCCATGGGATCAAATACTACTTGTATCCCAATCCGGCACGGCTTGCTGACCCACAGGTATGATTTAGTCTATTTTCTTTTGATTTTTGTGCCACGATAACAGCATTTAGTAGCAGCATTTTTGGAAAAATAATCTTCTGTTGGTTTACAGGTCTGGATGGATGCTGGAACACAAATATTTTATTCTTATGCCATATGTTTGGGATGCCTGACTACACTTGGAAGCTACAACAAGTACAACAATAACTGTTATAGGTGACTACCTGATGAAGATCTAATTTGATGGTTTAAATCACAATTTGCAATTATTTCCTACTATAGCTGCTAATTCCTAATGCTAAAGAATGATCAGTTAATAAGACTGGTGTAAAAGATTCAAAATCTTAATTAAATTTTTTCATTACAAGTGTCGAACCCTTACTATGAGTCAATGTAACTTTAACCTGCACCCAAACAAAAGAATTTAATAGCACTGACCAACACTGTTATGATAATGCAGGAACAACACAAAATGTGAGATACAGCATGAAAAAGAATTAAATTCACATCAGCACAACTTCCATAAATATGACACACACCCCAAACACACACACACAAAAAACCCCAAACATAAGTGTGCATCAGGATAGGCAAAGAACAGAAGACACACACACACACACAGAGAGAGAGACATTTTTAGAAGTTTTAGTAATTTCTTGTTATCATAGTGTCAGTCCTTGTTGTACGTTACCGATTCACAAATAAAGACAGCAAGCTTTGTTTCTGATTTGCAGAGACTCCTTCTATCTTTGCTTGTTGAACAGTGGGACCAGCTTCGTATCGGGCTTTGCGATCTTCTCAGTTTTGGGCTACATGTCACAAAAACAGGGTGTGGACATTGCTACAGTTGCTGAATCAGGTGAGGCTGCACACCTGCTTGGTTAGATTTCAGACTGGCATGTGTTTTTTTTTCTCTAAAGTTACGGATTGTTAATTGAAAAATAATCTTTTTCCTCATGACAATTATTAAGCCTGGAACCTTCTAAATTTTAAAATGCATTAAACATTTCTCCGTAAACCGAAGACACTGTGGCACTCTGACATGATTTACTTGTTCTTGGTTTCACTCTGTAGGTCCAGGACTTGTCTTCATAGTTTACCCACAAGCTGTGACCCTGCTGCCATGGCCTCAGGTCTGGTCTGTGTGCTTTTTCACCATGATCATCTTACTGGGAATAGATGGCCAGGTCAGCTTCAGTCTTTCCTATGTCTTGTAAAAAATCTCTTGCTTAACTTATCTTGACACTAACCTGTCTTTGTGTTACTCTCCAGTTTGCAGGTCTCGAGAGCATCATGACCTCGTTAACAGATGTGTACCCAGCCCAGATACGAAAAGGATACCGCAGAGAGCTTTATCTGATGCTGATCTGTGCGCTCTGCTATATGTTTGGCCTGTTATTAGTGTCAGAGGTGAGCTGTCAGACGCACATTTATTGTTGGTCAAATGTAATCAGTTTACTGTGTAAAATCTTTTTCCGGCATGGTCAATTGACACAAAATACACAGTAGGTACACTCCTAAAATGTGTTTTTGTTTCCATTAAATCAACAGAATTTTGAGTTGTTTGCAGTAATACTTTTTTTTTAAATAAATCAAATCCACTGTATTTGCTGCTTTCATTTTAGGCTGGTGCATACATTCTGCAGATCTTTGATCACTATGTATGCAGTGGGCCCACTCTTCTTCTGATGGCAATTTTCCAGTCAGTGATTATTGGATGGATCTATGGTATGTTATAAATGTCAGTGGTACAATTGTTTATATATATATGGAAACCAAAGAGAAACGGAGGTTCACACCCTTCAATGTGCAGACATGGAAAGACATGTAAGTGGAAGAGGCAGCAACAGCAAGATCCTTGTGCAGGAAAGAGTACACATTGTTGCAACATATGCGCTTATAGTTGCTGCAAATTGGAAATTAGCAGCAACTGTGAGCATGCTAACCCAGGTAAAAATAGCCCTAGCTTCTTTTTTGTTTACAATAATTAAATAAATACTTCTGTCCTAGGTGCTCAACGCTTCTGTGACAACATTGAGGACATGATTGGTTACAAACCTCTGTCACTAATCAAGTACTGCTGGCTGTATGCCACTCCTCTTATTTGCAGTGTAAGCATCCGAAGCAGTCTGACTAAATAGTTTATCGATATTGCATAATTTCCATCTTTCACTGATTATTATTGACGATGATTTCCTTTAAAGGGAACCCTTGTGTTTTTGCTGATAAGTTACACACCACTGAAATTCAACAACACCTACGTGTATCCTTGGTGGGCTTACTGGATTGGCTGGTTCCTCGCCATGTCGTCTCTTTCTATGATCCCAGTCACTATGATCTACAAACTGGCCAAAGGTAGAGGGACTCTCTGGCAGGTCAGTGATGTTACTAGTGGCAGCTTTGTATTTGAATAACTAACGGTGATGTTCATCGGCGTAACTTTGTTCTGAACATTGGAGGGGTCAAGATCTCTCTCTAAATAAATAAATAAATAAATCTGGGTAAATTCCCAGATGATTAAACATGCAACTATTTTGCTGGTAATACCTGAAATGAGTAAAGAAAATCAACAGCCTATCTATGAAAGGTCATTCATAATTGTATTGGAGAGGTTATATTGGTCGGGTCTGATTATTGGAGGGTAATAACCCCCCTGGAAATTATGCCCCTGGTGATATTCATTGACAATCTTAATGCCTTTTTCCAGCGTCTTAAGACCAGCTCCCACCCAGCAGATGATCTTCCAGTGATGGCAGAGGTGACAGCAAAAGAAAGGGCGAGCTTCACTGCATGTCCACAATAATGGAGCAAATGACCATATTTTTAAAAAATCCAAACTTTAAGAGCAACTTTAATTTTTTTTATTTCAAAAATATGTAGAGTAGCTTGTTTACTGCATGGTTTTATATGGTGGGTCATTTTTAGTACAGCAAATTGTTTAACACAAAAAGACCAGCTTGACAGATCAAAGATCTAAAATAAGCTTGTTTGGGTTTTTTTATTAAATTGTGTTGAAATTCACTGAAATTCACTGCCATCATTGCTATATTCAACTCTAAGCTAAAAGGACAAAGTGGTAGAGAATGACAAAGTTCCTCTGGCATTAACATCAGCACAAAAGCTGTGTCCTAGGAGCTACGTGGCATGGCTTTCCTGTAAGTGTAATGTGTAGGTGGTGCAGTACTTTTATCCATAAAGATTATCATCATATTATCGGCATTCCAAATTCTCATTTGTGTTTTTCACTGGGAGGAAAAAATAGCATTTTTTACTACATATAAATCTAAATGAATATACAGTACCTCTTTTACAGTTGTCATAGGTGTAAAGATGCTTCCTGCTTGAATTTATACAATAATTCTACAATATCTTATAAGCTAGTTTTACTTTGTTATTTTTTAGGGGTAAGTATTTTCTTGGATTAAAGTAGTATTAAGAGCTTTTTTATTTTACTTCTGTATTTACGCATGGATTTACATTTCTATTAAGAACTCTAGAACAGCTATAAACATAATGGGTTTGGGTCACTGACTATGTGCACCATGACAGCATGACAGGTAAATTTCTGT
This sequence comes from Perissodus microlepis, assembly GCF_051167445.1. Classification (NCBI taxonomy): domain Eukaryota; kingdom Metazoa; phylum Chordata; class Actinopteri; order Cichliformes; family Cichlidae; genus Perissodus; species Perissodus microlepis. The sequence goes on along the minus strand of NC_140465.1, from coordinate 19,843,468 downwards.
GGCTAACATTTATTCAGGGTCTAATTCATGTGTTTTTATTAAATATAATACACCAAATATGTATAGCCTCCACAAAGGTATTAGGACTTGCTTGAATCTGTAACACAATTTTTTTTAACGCTTTAATTCAGAGTTTTCCTTTTTTCTAAAGTATTTTTGTACTGATTAAGGGTTTTTATTCAACATGTGACTTTAAATTTGTATAATAAAATAATTTTGGGGGTAATTTTGCTTCTTTGCTTTTATTTTGCATGGAAAAAAAATTACTACAAAAAACGACCACCTGCCATTCTTGTTAAACCCATTCACATCGTATAGCCTGTACAGTGACTTTGTATCTGTCACAGTCTGGCTGAGGCAGACTGTATATGTTGTGAAAAAGGACTTAAATGCAGACCGAAACACAATGTGAAATGTGATGTGGATTAACAGAAAACGAGCAGTTTATTATCGCTGGCAAAATAAATACAAACGAAGGGCATGGGTGAACTAAATAATAACCTGAACTGGGTGAACTGAAATGAAACATGAAAAACCCTTAAACATGGAGAACTGGCGTGGCTACCCGGCGACACGATGTGGACTAGCAGTCGACCTGACAAGGAATGACTGAAAACACACGGACTAAATACCCACAAGAGGGTAATGAGGGAAGTGGGAACACATGGGGAAAACAGCTGACACACATGAACACAACGAAGTCAGAGGGGAAGTGTAAAACTAAACACACTGAACATAGAAACACAAGACCTCTTCAAAATAAAACAGGAAACATAATGGGACGCAGACATGACAATAAATAGTGAGGGGAACATAAATACAGGGGTAGAAAAAACAAAGGGAATCTAAATAAACAAATGAACTTAGATAACTTAATGAACTTAAACAAACCATAAACATCAAAATAAACTAAAACTCAAAACACTGGGTTAAAAGACCCAGGATCGTGACAGTGTCACTTGTATACTTTGCTGTGTTACAGCTACAATTATAGTCACTTAAAGCCAGTTTTCAGAACACAGAGCATGTTATGAAGTCCAAAAAAACCTTGCAGAGCATTTAATATTGCCCTGGAAGAAGCCAGGAGCCGTGGGGATTTTTTAGGCTTGACTGTCTGACAGAACTATAACAGACCCAACAAAAAACCTTTGGTAAGGCAGTAGAACAACAAACATGTTGAATTCATGGACTGAAAATATTTTTAGTGAAATATGAAAAATTATTTGTTTTATATTTTTTTCATTAAATCTCTAATACATTAAAGTGTGCAACCAGTGGACTATATGCTACTTTCCAGTGTAATCTTACCTGAATTTTGCAAAAATGTTTTTTTTTTTTTTTATTAAACTGTCTACAACTTTCTCTTTTCTGCATTATTCAAAAGGAGATTAAGAGATTCACAGCTCAAAATTCTTAATTTATCTTGTACTGGGCCTTCGTGCAGCCCCTCAGTTTATCCACTGTCTGAAACAAGTTTGTTTTGGTTTTTTACAGTAGCTTCTCTCACGTTAAGGTCAACCTTCCCTTAAACCGCCTTACTGACTGCCGCGCACACACAAATGCTTTTAAACAGCCGTTGAGCAAGACTTCTGTACTGACAGAGCTGCTGTATGTAGCTAAGTTAATCATTTTAAAGAGGTGCTGAATCCATGCAACAAATGTGGTTTCAAAGGATGAAACGGCTGCTGAAATGAGGTCTCACTTCTCGCTTGTGAAGTGATCTCGGCTGACTGTAACAGATTAGTTTGTAAATCCATCAGATAACCTTTGTGAAAGTTAAAGGCTATCCCTCTGAATTCTGTGGGGAAAAAAGAAAAAAAGTAGAATCCATTATAGTGCACTATTGGGCTGATTGTATTTCCAGATACAATATTTTGTGTTTCATCAAAATGGGGCAGCATGGCTGTGTGCTGTTTATTTTTGATCCTTTATTATATTTATTTATTTTTTAAGTCTTTCAGCTGCTCCCTTGGCACAAGTAGCCCTGCATATTTGTCTTACACCAGATGACCATCCCAGCCACGCAACACAAATTTGATTTATGTCTCCTGCTGGAATTGAACCAGCAACCTTTGTTTGCTTGGTAAATATGTAAACAGCTACACAGCTACTGTTTCACTTCAAGTTTTACTGAAAGATGACCTAATTTCCTTTGAACTGTTTCACTGTAGATTTTGATTGGCTGTATTAGATGGAAATACTTGAGGAAATCAAAAAGCAATATTATAATATTGCTTTATAATAATTATAATATAATGGGGCTTCATCTGAAGATTATCTGTACAAGATGGGAAAATTGTGAAATGTTTTGAAAATCAGGTGCACTATTTAGATAAAGGTATTAGGCCACACCTCCTGATCTTTCAGTTCAGGTGTTGGCCCATTCTGTTGTTGCAGGTCTATGGAAATCAAGCACCTATCCATGCAATCTGCCTTTATTCATTTTTGTGAAAGAATAGGTCTCTAAAGAGCAAGGTTGCAACATGTCAGCCATGAACAACTGAAGTGGTGTTATTACAAAGTTTAACAGTTTATGAACCAGAGCAAATAACCCATGAAGTGACAGACCATGTATGGGCATGTGCTGAGACGCACAGTGCCTAAAAGGATGTAAATGTGTAAAAATTGTGTATGTTTCTGTTCTGTGTCTTGTGTACTGTTTGTTTGTATATGTGTCTTTCTTGCAGCTGTTACATCCAAATTTTCCCTTGTGGGACATTTAAAGGATTATTCTATTCTTCTATTCTATTACCTTGGCCTCCAGTAACACAGTGAGGAACCTTGGAGTCATTTTTGACCAGGATATGTTCTTCAATGCACATATTAAACAAATATGTAGGACTGCTTTTTCCATTTAAGTAACTTCTCTAAAATTAGAAATATCCTGTCTCAGAGTGATGCTGAAAAACTAGTTCATCCATTCAATACTTCCAGGCTGGACTACTGTAATTCATTATTATCAGGATGTCCTAAAAACTTGCTGAAAAGCCTTCAGTTAATCCAAAATGCTGAAGCAAGAGTGCTGACAGGGACTAGAAAGAGAGAGCAGATTTCTCCTGTATTGACTTCCTTTCACTGGCTCCCTGTTAAATCCAGAATTGAATTCAAAATCCTGCTCCTCAGGTCTTAAATAATCAGGCCCCATCTTATCTTAATCGCCTTATAGTACCATATCACCCCATTCACTCTCGCACTGCAGGCTTACTTGTTGTTCCTAGAGTATTTAAAAGTAGAATGGGAGGGAGAGCCTTCAGTTTTCAGGCCCCTCTTCTGTGGAACCAGCTTCCAGTTTGGATTCAGGAGACAGACACTATCTCTACTTTTAAGATTAGGCTTAAAACTTTCCTTTTTGCTAAAGCATATAGTTAGAGCTGGACCAGGTGACCCTGAATCCTCCCTTAGTTATACTGCAATAGGCGTAGGCTGCCAGGGGACTCCCATGATGCATTGAGTTTTCTTCTTCAGTCACCTTTCTGACTAAACATGTGTTAATAGACCTCTCTGCTGAATCATACTTGTTATTAATCTCTTGCTCTCTTCCACAGCGTGTTTTCTATCCTGTATTCTTTCTCTCACCCCGACCGGTCGCGGCAGATGGCCCCGCCCTTCCCTGAGCCTGGTTGTGCCGGAGGTTTCTTCCTGTTAAAAGGGAGTTTTTCCTTCCCACTGTCGCCAAAGTGCTTGCTCATAGGGGGTCATATGATTGTTGGGCTTTTCTCTGTATGTATTATTGTAGGGTTTACCATATACAATACAATATAAAGCGCCTTGAGGCGACTGTTGTTGTGATTTGGCGCTATAGAAATAAAATTGAATTGAATTGAATTGAAAAGTTGTCATCGGTCTGCTGACACAATAACAGCCGTGCTTGAAACTTCCTACAGCATTAACATCAGCACAAAAACTGTGCACCGGGACCTTCATGGCATGGGTTTCCATTTTTGTCCATGTAGTGTATGTGATTAAATTCACTTACAGCTTCATTTAAACATTTTATGAAAAAACGTGTGATTGTGTTTCAGTTTTGTCTGGGTTTTTTTCCCCTGAAATATTAAAGTTTTCCTTCTGTTGCTAAGTTTTACACCTGAGGTTCGCTGTAGTTGTCAATTGCAAAATTAACTGCACAGCACACAATACAAAAAACATTCCCTTACTTCCTCTATAAAAGCCTATGCATGTTAACAGAGGTCCATATTGACAGAGCTGTGAGTTAACACCAGTGTTGGTCAAGTTACTTGAAAAAAGTAATCAGTAATTAGATTACTTCCCCAAAAAAGTAATCCCGTTACTTTACTGATTACTTATTTTCAAAAGTAATTAATTACTTAGTTACTTAGTTACTTTTTAAAAACACGATTTACAACCTGAATAGGTGATAAAGCGATAGCTCTTTCAGCCCAATTCTACTTTTTCTGCATAATCCATCATACAAAATGTAATCAAATGGAAAAGTCTCTTTTTTTTAAAACTTGTTTTATCAGTTTTAATCTTTTAACTTTATGCATCAAGCAAAAATTTAATTATATGCAACATTCTCTGACTTGAAGAAATTAGTTTAACATTTAAACCTATTTTCTGCACATTGCAGCACATAAAATAAATTATTTTTTGTGTTTACACTCAGTCTTTCAAATAGATGCAAGTAAAACACAGCAGAAAATAAATAAAATCAAAGACTAGCGGTCCTGTTGCTCTATTTTCACCTGTAAAGCAGGAGTGGGGTAGGCGGAGGTGTGCGAGTTTCTCTGTGAATTTCCCGTTACGTCGTTGCGCACTCGGTGCTTGTTTAGGGGGTTTTTTTCGCTGTAAAAAGAAGTTTTCTTCCCACGCACAACGGACGCTAATGTTTTTGTCACTTTTTATAGAATCAAACTCAAAGTAAGGTCAGTACTTCCACGCTTTAAACGCTGCACGCTCATACTCTCTCCTGCACTCGATATATTATCCATTGTTGATCTGCACACAGCTGTTGTCACAAACGTCGCACTTGCTTACGTCACTGTCATGAGACATTCTCGCAAAAAAATCACGGTTTTAATAACGCAGTAACGCAGCGTTCCTACGGGAAAGTAACGGTAATCTAATTACCGTTTTTGCAATAGTAATCCCTTACTTTACTTGTTACTTGAAAAAAGTAATCAGATTACAGTAACTGCCCATCTCTGGTTAACACTGATGTTAGTTACTCAAGTTAAACATTAAATACCAAAATTCTGACTGACTGATCACAGACCTATGGGCTGCAGTATCTTCTTCCCTCAGCCTACACTTATCTGGGGGGCTTTCTACAAGACTTGGGAATTTGGCTGCAAGGATTTGCTGACATGCAGCCAAACAAGGAGTATGAGGTTGAATACTGATGTTTAGGAGCATGCTGGTGTTCCAGTTTATCCAAAAGATGTTGCTGGGGTTGTGTCAAGACTTTATGCAAGCACTTTCTTCTGCACCAGAACAGTTTTACAAACGTGGATTTGTGCACAAAGACACTTGTTATCTTGGATTGAAACCTGGAATGTAAGGGTATATTGTATAAAACACCAGTAATTCTCAGTTTTATTATATTGTAAAAGGAACATTGTGATCTGCAACTTACTATAAGGGTTTAAAAAAAGAAGAAGAAATAAAGCCAAAAGACTGAATGCTGGTTTAGCTCACTGGGTTGAGTAAACCAGCACCCAGTATGAGGCGCCCCTGGAATTTCTTCCAGCAGCTATCCTGTTGCAATAAAGGCTAAAAACCCAAAGAATATATATAAAAAGGTTGAAGACAGAAAAAGTTGAAGACAAAAGCTACTGTCCCTGGCTGCCATGTGTCTTGAGGTATCAGAGTGGATAGAGACCTTAAGCATCCTCAGTAATTCTGTCTGCAAAAGAAAGTGCCTCACTGACCACGTGATATATCACACACCATATCACCCTGATCCAAACAAGGATGGTGGAGACAATATAATGAACAAATATAAAAATACGATGCTCTACAGTAAGGACTAAAAGTATAAACGTTTGGGGTTTTTTGTGTTAAATCACTTATTACATTTTGTAATATATATGTATATATATATATATATATATATATATATATATATATATATATATATATATATTCCTTTTAAATCACTGAGAAAGCATTTAAAAAACATACTAGAAACATACTAGCACAAGAAAGATTAAGATTACCAGCTGATAAAGATGATATTCGTCATTCCACATTTCATTTTTTCAAATGTAGCATACGGTTGTTCTTGTTTGCTGGTGATGGTGCAATAAAGAAGAAGAAGAAGCTGGGATAGATTTAAAAATCTCAGAAGGCAGGGTACATTTAGATGTACAAAAAGAAAAGCTGCTAGGGGAAACCTAGAGTCTAACTGGATTAGGATGCAAAAG